>NC_090222.1:8607500-9807500 GCF_024489055.1 Chanodichthys erythropterus
AGAAGAACAGCCGAATCTCAACATAACGCCGACTGTTACGTAACAGTCGGGGTGTACACCCCCTATATTTGCATATGTCAGCCCATGTTCCCAACATTATGAAAGGCATTAGATAAGGGCAAAACATCTGGATGTGCACAGCTGAATCAACAGACTAGGTAAGCAAGCAAGGACAATAGCAAAAGATGGCAGATGAAGCAATAATAACTGACATGATTCATGATAACATGATATTTTTAGTGATATTTGTAAATTGTCTTTCTAAATGTTTCGTTAGCATGTTGCTAATGTACTGTTAAATGTGGTTAAAGTTACCATCGTTTCTTACTGTATTCACGGAGACAAGAGCCGTCACTATTTTCATTTTTAAACACTTGCAGTCTGTATAATACATAAACACAACTTCATTCTTTATAAATCTCTCCAACAGTGTAGCATTAGCCATTAGCCATGGAGCATAGCCTCAAACTCATTCAGAATCAATGTAAACATCAAAATAAACATTGTACTTACGCGATTAGACATGTTGCATGACGAACACTTTGTAAAGATCCATTTAAAGGGTTATATTAACTGTTTGAACTTTTCTTATGTTGTTTAAGGCAAGCGTGAGCTCTTGGGGCGTGGAGCACGAGATTTAAAGGGCCATACTCCCTGAATCGGCTCATTTCTAATTATGACTAAAATCTATGGGGTATTTTGAGCTGAAACTTCACAGACACATTCAGGGGACACCTTAAACTTATATTACATCTTTTTTTAAAAAAGTTCTAGGGCACCTTTAAACATGCAGTAGTCCAGCCTTTGCTTAAAAAAAAAAAACAAACCTCGATCCTTCTGATCTCAATAATTACACACACATCTCAAAATTAACATTTATGTTGAAAGTGTTACAGGAAAGTAATACAGAAGGCTGTATTAAACAAGCTATCGCCTTAGATTCTAACAGTATTCTGGATCCTTTTCAGTCTGGTTTTAGTGCCAAGCACAGTACAGAATCTGCCCTTTCCGGGCTGCAGACTGCGCCTAAAACAGTCGCGGTAAAATATTAATTTGCGAGTGATATTTTTGCTGAGGTTGCCATTGGCGACCATGCAAATTCACACATTATGACTGTAAAATTTGCAGTTTATTTGCGTGTTCTGTGACCAAGAGCCTGTCACTTCATTTGTTGTGTTGACATAATTAAATGAGACGCTGCAAGGGTGTGAAAGTTTCATTGGGTTAGAGCGCCAAATTATAAACAGGTAGGAGAAAATATCACACACCAAACAGACGCCAAAGAACTATCGCTGATGAAAGCGGACTATATTGTTGCCTTGCGTCAAAAAACTATTTAAACACACCATTCTGCTCCTGCATAAAGGAGACAACTACCTATTTCTTCATATAAATTCGTCATTCAAAAGGGGAAATCGGCTCTGCAGACTGCAGATACACACACAATGCAGCGCATTTTGAATATCAATCATGATCACTTTCATTATTCCACTCATGCTCATCAGATAAAGGCATAAAAAGTCTTCAGTACCTTAAATAGTATAACAAGAGTATTAATGATCATTTTAAGGTTCCAGCTAGATTCCAGTACTTGTGATGTCTAAAGATAATTTTCAACTAAAATAAATTGTTAGGCCAACAATATCTTATCAATTATGATGTTCATACCCGACGTTCTGGGTTTTCTTCCTATTTATTAAATCCAGGCAACTGGTTGTTAAAACATTGATTAAAATTAAGATACAATTTATACAAACGAAATTCACTTTAAAGAAAGGCTTACTACAAAATATATTGAAATGGCCAAAATCACGTCTGACCCACTGCATGTCTCCCGACATATTGCGCATCTTATTAGCCTTAGTCATGCTGTTCACTTTTCATAATCACCATAAATGAAATTTAAAAACTAATATTAGGCTATAGTCTAATATTTAAACATAAATATGAAACTAAATAGCTAGGCTATGTTTTCTTTGTCCCTCTGGCCGACGAACACGCCGGCGCGTTCTGATGTATTTTTCCTCATGACAGCTGAAACAACTTAAAATAGGCCTACTCCGTCATTTTTGGCGATACAGATTAGTGCAAGACATCACCACAAACTACAAATGGTCTATTTTTATTTGTGTATGCTCACAATAAAAAAACCTTCTGCTTTTGTAAAATAGGAATGCGCATTCATCTGTCTTTGAATCGTTCTAAAACGTCTAAAAAGTGAAACTGAAACTCAGCGAATAATTATCACACAAACATGAAACATACGTCTAAAAGCTTGAAATGTCTACTTTTAAATAAAACAATTCACATTTGTGAATTAAAACAAATATTCTGCAATAATCTGTATGTAAAGAGATGCACAATTTCTCCTGACTCATGTTGCAAATGTTAACGTTGCGAGGGTGTTTCTAATACAACAACATAATGACATATAACAAATAAAACAAGACTATTAATTTTGTGGAATATTTTAATAGTTTCCTCAAAGTAGGCTAGGCTAGTTATTGTATAGCATAATTTGCGGGTGGGACACGTCTCGATCTCACGGCACGCACGGACATACCTAAAAGAAACAAACATCTCAATTCGATAAGAAATTCGTTGGTCTGTATTAAATAAGAGATCTCTCGCTGGAATTCGTTGTTTTTGCTCGTTGCCGTTATCAGTTCTCTTGGCGCTCGTGCATAATGCGCAGTCCTCACACAGACAATCGAATGCTTCTTTCTGCTAAAAGCACACAACAAAATGCACACAAACATGTCTTTGCTTTTGATAAACAATCACTGATGAACACCTTTGGTTTTAATGAGGAAAAAAAAACTATACGAGGACTGAATTATACAAAGTTTCAACAAATTGCGTTTGGACATCTTAATAATATATATAGGCTATTATTATAAAAAAAAAATAAGTTCCTTGTTGTTTGGCTCTTAAAAAAAATTATTTGGCGCCTGTTTTTTCCCCCTATAGGAGCCAATGACTACTTTATTTTTTTTTGTCTGGAGCCCTGCCTTTTAAGAGTGGTAAATGCTCTCATATTATCTGTTGACACTGGTAACTGTACCATCCTTTTATTGATGGAGTTAAGTACAGCCTTCAACACTATGGATCGCCGCATCCTACTAAATGGATTAAATCTTGAGGTCAGCATCATTTTCATCATCCTAATTTTTCATGAACTGTGGGGTGCCACAGGGCTTCATTTTGGGTGCAACCTTATGTTCCGGAATTTAACCCGTTCTCATTTTCTTTTTCTACTTCACTGCCCACTGGTGCTTTGTATTGTGTTTATTACACCTTTATTTATAATAAACTTATATTTATAATAATTAGGTGCGGAGGCACCTATTGTTATTGTTAGATTTCTTTTTAATTATTCTTCTTCTTCCACTCTGGGAGTCTATGGCAGCCCATAGAACCGTATGGTAAAAAGTTGTGAATTTTTGCACACAGTTATTTATGTTAATAACTTTTGAAATGTAAGGGCTAGAAACAAAATTATTTTTTCCTCTGATTCCTTGGGTCAATCAATTGTACCCTATGATGTCATTTTCCGTCATAAAAAAATTCCGCCATTTAGAATTTTCTGAAAAACCTACTTTTTCGAACAACTCCTAGGCCGTTACTCCGATTTTCACAAAAATTGAACCAGATCATCCTCAGACCATGCCGACAAAAAGTTATGGAATTCAAGTCAATTCCTCAAACCGTTTTCGAAAAACACGCAAACGAATTGTACATAGTGCTTGCAAAAATAGATGCAAGGCTGTATCTCCGCAACGTTTTATCGTATTCAGACCAAACTTGGTACATGTCATCACAAGTATGACCTGAGACAACATGCAGCGTTTCGGCACTGCGCCACCTACTGGTGTGGAGATATAAAGAAAATGGCTTTTTTTGCTTATAACTTCTGATGGGTTTGTCCAAAAATTATAAGTTTGATCTCGTTGGATTCGGGGCATAATGCGGAGTCAAAGGATATCCAATTTTTCCATATCAGCCATTTTGGCTGTCGGCCATTTTGAGTTTTGTGCTAAAATGCTGCAATTTACGAAAGCATAATGCCGAGTTCAGACTGCACGATTTTAGCCCCGATTTTGGCTCGCCAACAGGTTGAGAAATCGCAGACAAATGCCCGAAATCACAGGCAAATCGGTGCTCATTCATGCGAGTGACAATCACGCAGTGTGAATGAGCAAAGACGCGATCTGAGAGAGTCGCAGACGAGTCGCCGACGCCCGTGAGATATTTGGCATGCTAAATATCTGGACCTGTAGGCGATTCAAAATCCTGCAGTGTGAAGTGTTCAGACTGAAAACAACATCGGCGATGACCGACAGCCAATGAGAGAGCAAGATACAGAGCAGCGGAGTTCGGGGAGGAGTTATAGACCACAACATCAGCGTGGCTTCGTTTCAGATAAACATTACAATTCTATCAAACGGAAACAAAGCACAAACCTTTGCTTGACCATCAACAGCAGCACATTGAAAAGTTATGCATTTACCTCCAACTCTCGTTGCAGAACACACAATCCACAGTCTCCCCAACCATTTCCTCCTCCATATTTTTGTTTTCCTTTTCTTATATTCACTGCAAATCAGCGCACAGGCAATTCATATTGCAAGCTTCTTGCGGGCTACTGTTTTTAATAATAATAATAACTCCGGTCCTGCAGGCGTGATATCGCGTTGTTTCCTTGTCGTATCTCGCGTTTGTTTGGTTGTGAAACGTAGTTTGCGTGCCAGACAGAGTTGTCGGCGATTCTTCCTATTGTAAAGTCATGCAGTGTGAAACCTTCTGTCGCCGATCCATCGTGCAGTTTGAACACAGCAGCGACTGAAAGCTGGCCAAGATAGTCATGTAGTGTGAAAAAAACCGTGACCCGACTGCTTTGAAAATCGTGCAGTCTGAACTCGGCTTAAGCGTATCCTTACTCGGTATGCGTCTTTGGCACCATGCCCTGACAATACTCAAAAAGTTTTGGCACAGCGCCACCTTATGGTCAAACGTTATAACAAAATTTACAAAAATGCTAATAACTTTTGACTATATTAACCGATTGTAATGAATCTGGTCTCAGTAGATTCCTTGGGTCATGCTGAGAACATAGATATCAAATGTGCCATAGTCGGCTGAACTTCCTGTCCGGCATATTCTTTTACGTAAAAACCTACTTTTTCGAACTCTTCCTAGACCGTTGCTCCAAAATTGAACTGTATCATCTTCAGACCATGCTGACAAAAAGTTATGGATTTCAAGTCAATACGTCAAACCGTTTTCGTACAATGGAGCAACGAATTTGAGGCATGATGCAAAAATGACTCTTGAAGCTGTATCTCTGCAATGCTTTGACATATTGACACCAAACTTTGCAAGTGTCATTGTCACCTCACTCTGACCATACCACGTTAATTTGGTCACAGCGCCACCTATTGGTCGAAAGTGATGAACCAGGTCTTTAATTGCTCACTGTTGCAGTTGGTCTGATGCTCACAGCCATGTTGGCTGGCTTATTGTGCGTTTTTTGTGCTTGGCCCTGTAAATTGCTGCTTGCAGCTATATTTATATTTATTTTTATCTACATTTATTTTATTATTTTACCTATTTTCATTTAGATTTATACATAACTGGTTGATATTATTTTATGTTATTCTCTTTTTTTGCAGGATGATGCTCCATCCTATGTTGTGCAGCACTTTGGTCAGCATTCATCTTGTTTTTAAGGTGCTATAAAAATAAAATTTGACCTCGACTGCAGATAGCCTGGTCTGTTTACACACAATACCTGTTATCTTATAGCCGCTGGCAGCCAACTGCCCCGCCATGTATTCACCATCAGAGCTGTTGTGAGAGCAGCCCCACGTCCTTACCCAGATCTTCTGTGTACCAGGAATCACGCTGTAAATAAGGCAGAAGATTAAAAGTTTATCATCAATTAATGCTTTCTGTCCAGGGTTGGATGTTATTTTCTGATACACATGGATCCAAAAAAAAAAAAAAAAAAAAAAAAAAAAAAATGTACAGAGAGAGATACCTCAAAACCACTTAGGAAAATCTGAATCTACACTGTAGAGCAGCCATCTTCAAGATCGTTTGGTAATGATTACATTGTTACAGATCTGTCATGCCCCACACTGTCAAACATTTATTTGCAAACTTTATCCACTAGATGGCAATATTTAATCAGTGTAACTGTAATTATCACAATGATGTTTCATCGAGATTTTTATTTTATGTAGTAATGCACCAATCATGATTTTTTTTTAAAAAAAAAACACAAGCTAATTGGCCGATTCAGCTGATTGGCCATTTGTCATTTATTGGCTCTATAACAAGCAAACTGGCCTTAAAGGGTTAGTTGACCCAAAAATTACAATTCTGTCATTAATTACTACACTATGTCTTTACAACTTTTCTGGACCTTGAATATGATAATTGCATTTCTTTCTTAAGAGGGATGATCTTAATTTATGTTACGAAGATGAATGAAGGTCTTATGGGTTTGGAACGACATGAGGGTAAGTACTTAACAACAGAAATTTCATTTTTGGGTGAAATTAACCCTTTAAACAAAAAAAATATTTGTAGCCATTTGAAAGTAGAGGCAACCACTGAATTGAATCATCCAAATAAAGATGCTACACACATGTAGTATGTGCAGTTGTTGTTTATTTAAATTAAATTGTAAATGTTCAACATTTAAAGCAAAAACAGAATGGCCCAACTTCAGATTTGTGAAATTATGCTACATAAGACACCTGCACAAAACAAAAACAGCAGATGGACTGAATGAAAATTGCATATTCACTCTCTGACAGTAGGTGTGATTATGGAACATCAGCATTGTTTTGTAACGCTGTACTTAAATCAGCACTGCGCTTATAAACACTACTTTACATGGCGGTAAGAGGAAAAGAAAATGCCATTAAAACTTTTCTGAAGACAGTCAGTTCCCTTTAGAGATACATTCATATAAACCCCCACCGCCAATTCATTATTTATATTGCGAACAGTGAGCTTGCTGTGCTTGGTACAGTATTTGCTCTGCTGGCGCATCCGTATTTTCCTTTTCATCTTCAGCGTGTCCCGTCTCTGGCCTGTATTAACACCCTGTTTAAAGACTTTGCAATATTTCCATACAAGACATTCTGGGAAATTGTTATAATGCAGTCTGTGTGCAACTCCAGAATAAAGATTGGCTGAAATAAAACTAAAAACCAGTTATGGCCGTTTGACTGGTGCATGTTTAATTTTCTGTTTGTTTCTGTTATAACTTTGTTCTTTCAGGCTCATTCAGCCTATAAAAAAGGTTATAAAAAACGTAATGAAAATGGTACCAATCAAAAATGTTCCTCCTCAAGGCCAGTTCTTGACTGCTATAGAAGGATGGGCTGGCAGATATCCTGGGTAGGATTTTTTTCCCTTTATTTTTTGACTTTGGTGTGATGTCTGCAGCTCTTCATGTAGACAGATGGATATCTTATCACTTTAAATAAAATGCTACAGTTTCTTATTTTTCACCACCAAATGGCAAATCTGAAAGCACACCTCACAGGAGCCTACTGATGCTATAGCAACAAATGCAACTTTAACACATCTGACTGATAGATAAACTGGGCATTTATACTCCAATAACCCCTTTCACACAGCAATTATTGTAAATTAAAGTAAAATTACCAGAACGACTTTTCCCGTAAATACACAAATGTGCTGTTCACACGTGAACTCTTAAAGGCCAATTCACAATGCATCGATAGACGCAGACCAATGGCGAATAACCAGAATACAGCACTTCACTTCTCAGACATTCTAATTGTGATTCAGCATGTTCAATCTGTAGAAACAAGCTCCAACATACACCAACAGACTCCAACAGGGGTAACATGTTCTTGCGTATTTAACTCAACTGCACAGGTCATGTCATAATATGACTCATTTCAGGGGGAGGCAAAAATTATACTTTAAAATCAATCAGAGCTATAGAAAATAATCCTCATATTTACAAGTAAATGAAGATACATATTCATGAAGATACATTTAAAACCCCCCATAATTCGCAGTCGCAACTTGATAGCACACAAATATGCCTGCCCGTTATCGCACGTGATTATCAGCTAGATTGTCAGTGCTTCTTCGCTAAAGCCTAAAGCTGCCTCTTGTATAACGCCTTGTTGCTTTTAGAAAATAAAAGACAATTTTCTGGTGTTATGATTGTTTGGGGCACTCTTCAGCCCTTCTTCAAAACTTCGACAAAAACACAGCCCACCCATCTTTGCCAAGATCTGGCCTCAAAACACCTTAATTTTTGGTGAAAAATGTAGGGGCTCTTTAAGGTCAGGTTTGTTGATATACTTTCACATGGACAAAGTGATCAATGTGTTATGTTCTCAGTGATTTTATTGGATTTGTCACTTTTGCATCCTGGGGCCTGTACCATGAAGCCAGATTAGCTGGCTAGCCAGGTAAATTTCAGATTAGTTTTTGCCAATCCTGGGTTTTAGGTACTATGAAAGTGACTTGGCTTTTAGTGGTGTTCATCACCATAGTAGCTTACACTCCATGGCTAACCTGCTCCAGGGAAGGTGTAGCGAATTTGTACAGGTTTAATCAATGTATGGGTGAAATATGACTATAATAAATCATAAAGCTTTATGATTAATTATGATACATATGTCGACCCAAGAGGGAATTAGGTACATATATGTGACTCAATTACAAGGAATCATAATTACATATATGGTCAGTTGTAGTTTAATAGTTGTTTTAGAGAAACTATACCCCAGTTTGTCCAGCAAACTTAAACTTTCCATAGACTATTATAAAGGAAATGTTATCCTCTGGCTACGAGGAAAAATTCCTATGATAGCATCAAACGTAAAGCGATTGTGCTAGAATTGAAACGTTAAAGTGACCTGGTTTTTGTTGAATGAGCAAAAGAACAAAAAGCATGGATATAATGTATTTAATATGTACAATTAATAATACAAAAGGTTATACGGCTAAATATACACAAGTAGATAACAGATATATACAAAGCAAAAGTAAAGGCAGGAAGAGAGAGATGATCAAAGAATGGCAAATTACAACAGTTAACCTTCAAGCGCCAGCAAGGAAAACTCATGCAAATCTTAAGGAAGTTTAACTGACGAGTAAAATAACCGGAAAAGAAAGAAGAGAGAGAGTCCATCTCCGAGGTGATGGCGGATGACGAAAGTCTTGACAAAAGCAAAGCTTGTGCCAAGAAGATGGTCCTCCCGATGCCGAATAGCACGTGATGGGAGCGCTCGCCTGAGCCGTCCAGGAGAGACGTGCACGAGAGAGGGGGATGGATGATTCAGAGGCAAAACGAGAGACAAAGGAAAAGTTGTGTGTTGTTGCTTTTATGGAAAACCACGCTAACACACCTCCTTGGTTGGAATAGCCAATGACATAGGTGCAAAGTTGGCGGGCAAACCTTTTCCTTTGTCTTGTGGCTTGATTTGCATAATTTATGGAGGTATCAGATAGGAGTGTATTTTCTTCAAAGTACCATTACACATAGAACAGTGCATTTTGTGGTTACGTGACATACATAGGTGAATGAGACATGGAAAGAGCTTTAAAACGAATCCAAACTTGACATAAGAAAAGCATGTAAAAGAAGTTATGGTTTACAGACAAATTTATCATTAGAAATGACACCAACTACAATCCTAGCTAAGCTTATACAGTGGGGATAACTATATGCATTTTTGCATACAACGGCGGTCACATTTAGGCATAATTATATTTTACACATACAGTCTTCAATGCATGTTTGTGTGTCTTTGTGTGTCTGTGGTGTGTGTGTTGGAATGTGATCTGGCACTTAGTCCACATGAGGGGCCCTTTGATGTCCCAAGTGCTAGGAAATGGGGTTCTCCGTTTTACCTCAAAGGGTCCACGGAAGTGTCAAAGGCACAATCACTCTGAGACCGTCCGGAGCCGATTCGTGACTTAGTTGCAGAGTTCAGGAGGCTAAAAGCATTCTGAAAATTCCAAAGTTGATTGACTACGCCGGATCTATCCAGACCCTACACAGGTTATGTTCTGGGTAAGAGAGCTCAAACCGAAATAGGGCCAAGGATTTTTTTCCACATTGCAGCAAAACAGACTTAAAATACTCTGTAATTTCTTGTCATAGAGACACAAGTAATATATCAATTGAAACTATAGAATATCTTCTTTTATTTGTGTACACTCAGAGTAAAAACACAATGTAGTGCTTTTTGTAAAATAAAGAAAACTAACACGAAGCGTGATCTCTCGTCTCCCTCTGAACGAAGTCCAATCTGATAGTTCTCAGAAAACTGTAACTTATGAATACTAATGACAAAAAAAATGACACTTATGTCTAAAGAAACGTTGAAATGTCAGGTTTTAAATCGTGCAAGTCAAATCGAAAACAAACATTCTGTGTTTATGTAATCTGTATGAAAAGAGAGCCATGTCAGAAGTCTGTGATTCAGCTCATTATCCGCTAATGCGGCCAAGCCCACGGAGGGAGCGCTATTCAGAGGCAAATTCAGAGGCAACACTTGTATGCATTGTCTCAATTATGTATTTATTGTCCTGAAAAGTGTTTATCTGGATGTTAAAGCCATGCTTAGCGATCTCTAGAAGACATGCCATTAGTTCCTGGTTCCTTTTCTTCTTTATATGAATTCGTGGCCTGAAGGTGTACATAGCGCCAAGTATGAATTGAAAACAGTATCCAGCACTCATAGTGGTAACAGTAAATATTGAATAAATATTACTCCTCTGTATAGAAAATTGACAAACATAAGAATCCATCAATATTACTCCAAATGTGCATGCTTTTAAGCTAAAAGCCTATATGAAATGCCATAGAGGTAACAATTGTTCAGACACTTTGCATCACAGAAATTCATTATATTTTAAAGCATATAATAGAATACCATTATTTTAAATTGAGCTGAGACATGATTACAGAGGGATTACACAGCCTACCTGACTGAAAGACCTCATTAATATGCAAATCATTTCAGGTCATTATTATGTGATTCGTTTGTCTTCTAAGGTGTAAATGACCCATTATTCATGATGATTCACGCATACTGTGTTTCTTGACAAAAAGTGTCTTACAAAAACTAAATCAATATATTGTTTTATATGAAGGAGTAGGCAGCATAATTTTTACATAATTCTGAAGCAAAAACTATAGTTTACAACCTCCAATACCCAGCCTTATTTCAGTGACTTAATGTTTATGCATGGTTATTGAAAAAACAAAAACATGTACGTACATGTTTCTCACATATTATGGTAGCCTAGTTTGTGCTGAATACAGTGTAATGACACTTGTGTCATTAATATGTTTATGAACAACTGAAAAAAGCACAAATGTCAGGGCATGTCAAAACTTCTCCAGGCCCCAAATCAGCCTCAGACTGTGCACATTAAAGTGCACATTCCCATAAACTACATTTTGCACATTATCTTCAGGGAATCTACCGTTATTGTCTGTCATGGAGCAGCTGAATGCTTCCATACAGACAACATTTGCCTAAAAATAAATAGATGGAAACTCAGCAATTAAGTAGTGCAACAAAACTTCACAACAGCACCTGTGGGCACCAATAGGTCTGTGAAATCCTGACAATACCTTTCATACTGGGTTAGTTTGAGTGGAGCACAGTGTAACATAACTGCATGTGACAGTGTTTCTAACCTGTCTGTCTGAAGCTCTTCTCCTGCAGGCTGTTGCTTGTGCTTGCGTACATGAGGCACAATGTTTCTCCTTGCAAACTGCCGCTCATGGGGAGTGGGGTCATAGGAAGTCACCATATCCTCAATATCATCAACAAGAGAGTCACAAGCAGACGGCATGATCTAATGAAAACAGATGCACCAGATGAAACACAGCAGAGTAATACTTTATTAATGATCCTCACAACATAATATGGTGCTTCTCAATCCTGCACAAACTGTTTGTATCATAGAGCAGTGGATCCAAGATAACAGCTCTGAGTCTTCACCTATAATGCCTGTTGAGTTTGGAGAACACCTGACAAGATATCAGAGACCATTCCTTCATACAGAATCTCTCCAGATCTTTCAGATTGCCAGCTCCATGTTGGTGCTTCTTCTCTTCAGTTCACTCCATTCGTTTTCTTTAGGGTTCAGGTGAGGGGACTGGGACGGCCATGGCAGAAGCTTGGTTTTGTGTTCAGTGACCCATTTTTGTGTTGGTTTTGATGTTTGTTTTGGATCATGGTCCTGATGGAAGATCCAACCACAGCCAACATATGACTCCTAACAGGGAGTGTCGGGTTTAGATTTTTTATCTGCTGGTATTTGATAGAATCCATGATGCAATGTATCTGAACAAGATGTCCTGGATCTCCAGCAGAAAAATATGCCCACAACATTAAAGATACAGCTATATATTTCATTGTACACATGGGGTACTTTTTCCCCCGGTGCGCACCAAACCCTAATAAAGCAAAAAAAAGCAAATTTTCTTGCTTCATCTGACTATATAACCCATCCCGTTTGAATTTCCAGTAGTGTCAGTTACTTTTCAAATGTTCTATGGTCAGATGAAGCAAACACCCCATGTGAGTACCCCATGTGTACAATGAAAAAAGTACCCCATGTGAACAATGAAATATACTGCTGGATCTTTAATCTGTATAAGATTCTGTATGAAGGAATGGTCTCCGATATCTTGTCAGGTGTTCTCTAAACTCATCAGGCATTATAGGTGGACTCAGAGCTGTTATCTTGGGAAAAGATATGAGATTTAAAATTATTATGTTCTCCAATGAAAGGTTGGATGACTCACTCATTAAGACAGTGACTTGCCGCCAGCTACTGGCGGTTTTAGTTTTATATTAAAAAGTATCATTCTGTTTTTTCTATCATTTCATAATTCTATATTCAAAATTTCTCATTAAAAACATTAATCACAAAACATTATTTATGCAACTGTAGGCTAATTGCAGTGTAAATGCGTATGCAAGAACTCCTTAAAATATAAGTAACCTGCGTGCTTGATTCCGACGTTACTTGGTTTTAACCAGTGTTTGTAGGGTCCTTTGACTGGTAACGTTATATCTTTCTTTGTAGGAGTAAAAAGTAAAAGTGTGAGATTTACTTGTTTTAAATAACAAAGACACGTTGCCAGTATAACTTTTAAACATATCTTAAAGTGTATCTGAGTCGTGTTATGTCGTATGACACATACACTGATGTCTCTAAGCTAAGCCTCAGATATCCACTAAGGAAAACCCACGTGTTTGCCTCAAACAAACTCTTTATAGACAGCACAAGAACGCGTACTTACTGGAAAGACGCAAAATACAATAGTATTAGGAAACACTGAGAAATCCGTTGGAGTTTGAGGGGAAATAGCAAGTTGCTCTGCTCTTTGATCGGTTATATGCGACTTGTTTTGCTTTCAGAGCGCCATGCTTGAACATTTCCCCTTTAACCTCGACGCAATACGGCAAGTATAAGTGGACAATCCTCAAACTAGTGATGGGCGCTTTCGAAACACTAGGGGCGTTCCGATTGAAACCGTGGCTGCGTTCCAGTTCGTTTTTTATGACCTTCCCTCGCTAACTTCCCTCAAGTCTTGTTGACTTGAATGTACGTCATTGCTTACGTCGCATAAGTGGCCACTACTGGCGGAACCTTTGCAATGGATTTGGAACAATTACAATATATCATTTAAAAATAAATCCTTATTTTTTGAAAGATGGTTCTTAGCAGGTATAATACGAGTGGATCAATTATTGAATCAAGACGGCATGTTATTCACTTATTCTGAATTTCTAGATTTTTTTCTATGAACTTTTTTTTTCTTCTTCTTCTTTTTTATTGCATGGAACGCACAGAACATACAGAACAGAAGAATATATGCATACATCACAACCACAGAAATATAAAGGAAACAAAGCACACAAAAAATAAAAAATAAAAACAATATACAATTAAATAAGAAAAAAAAATAGAGTAAAATAAATAAAAAATACAAGAAGGGCCATCAACTAAACATGATCACATAAAGAGATCAAAGGCAGAGCAAGTCCTAACAGTCCTTATGGCTTTCTTGTTAGTAGATACTGAAATTACATTTAAATAATTTTCCATTTCTTTTAGGAAAACAGCGAAGACAGGTTTACAGTTGAAGAATTTGCATTTGTGAATGTGAAATTTGCTTAGGAAAAAACAAAACAGATATTTTCATTTATGGGGTCTGAGTCATAATACCCAAATATAATATTTCTCATAGGCCTATGTACTGAAAAGCCATGCAAAATCTTACACTTGACAAACACACCAATGTCATTCCAAAACTTCTGAGTGTAGTGACATGACCAAAATAAATGTACCACAGTTTCATCATAATTTGAACAAAAAGAGCATGTTATCTCAAGATCAGCTTTAAATCTTTGTATAAACTTCTTTACAGGGTAAAACCTGTGTATGAGTGTAAAGGACATTTCTTTCACTTTGTTTGCTGTAGAGACCAGATTTTTTTCCAATTAAGGTTAAAAAACAAATTATTCCAAAAGGAGATTATAGGAGGAACAGAAATCAAATTCTTCAGAAATAAAGATCTTATTTTATCATTTTTAGCTTTCCGCTCAGAGAAACAAATTTGACCAATAGGAGTATCACAAGGTCTAGGAAAGGATGCAGTAGATATTGAGGAATTAAAAGCATACATAAACCAGAAGGGATAGCTCCCATAACTGTAGCAAATTATTTTGGGGTTATTGGTATTTGGTATTTAAAAAGAAATTCTGAGTACCTGAACAAAAGACCTTGCTCATTAAACAACTGCTCCACCAAAAATAAACCATTGTTAAACCAATTATCATAAAACAAAGACTTATTCTTGAATAAAATGTTCTTATTGTTCCAAATAAAACATCTATGTGGTGAAAAGTTATCCTTATAAATTAGAGCCCAAGTTAAGAGAACCTGTCTATGAAAGTTGGAAAGTTTAATAGGGAGTTTAGATATATCATAATTACACATTAAGAGAATGCCACCAAGTTGTGAAAAACATTCCAAATAGAAGATGGTGTTGGGCATAAACAGTTTAGGAACCTTGAAACTAGATATGTTGAATAAAGACCCGGAGTCAAAGTTTAAAAAAATAATAAATTGAAGAAAAATTTAATGAAGAATAGTTTGCAGTTTCATCAGCAGAAGCCAGCTTCAAGTCTCACAAGGAGTTCATAGGCTGCTCTGCGTACATTCACATTTTCACAACAATTATACTCTAACAGAATCAACTAACTACGTCATTACTTCAGGTTGAAAGATTCTGTTTGGCTAAGAAAAATAGACAAGATTAGAAATTTTCCACACGTGGACAGATAGTAAGAAGAATATCTCCCTTTGTCACGGTGATGACGAGGGGGGCCCTGGATTTAGGTACCGGATGTCCTTTTGGGGTCATGATATGGTGTCTGCTGGTCTCAAGCAGAATGCCAGTTGTCCAGTACAAAGGGACCTGCACAAAACATTTATCGCACATACACGATTCACAGCTTCTTCAAGGCTGAAGTTGATCTGAGATCTGCTCTGAGCAGGAAACTTTCCCAAAACATACTGATAACATGTTCTTTTCTCTCAGTGAGAGGTACAGAGGAAAATAGATGCTTTAACATACATTGAAGAAGTCATTCAAATATTTTAACAGATATATAAATGTTAATTAATAACTTAAAAGATATATTCCAGAATCGACCCCTTCAGTGGTTTGACTAGATACTGATTCAGCCAATTAATTTTAAATGTATTGTTGAGGGAATCAAGATCAATGAAATTCAGCCCACCATTATTATATGAATTTAGTATGACAGATTTTCTCAAATAATGAGATTTATTTTTCCAAAGGAATTTTATTAAAATCTCAATTAATTTAGACGTGGGCTTATCCACAGAAAGAGACTGAGCTGCATAGGCCAAACGAGACAGACCCTCTGCCTTAGTGAGCAGTGTTCTGCCTTTTAATGACAGATCTCTTTGTAACCAGCAGTTGCATTTCTTTTGTGTTTTGGCAATAATAGGTTTAAAGTTTGCAGAACACCGATCATAGTAATTATTATACCAAGATATGTTACCCTATTTTTGACAGCAATATCCTCAATTGAAGTAAGAGAGCAATCTTTAATTGGAAGCAATTCACATTTATTAAAATTTAAATTTAATCCTGAAGCTTCAGAAAAAGACTGAAGAATACCTAAAGCCAATGGAATTTGTGACGAATCATTCAAGAATAAGGCTGTATCGTCCGCTAATTGAGTAATTTTTATTTTAGTGTTGCCAATTGTGATGCCCTTTAACTGACTATTATTGATATGTGTGCTAAGGAACTGTGTTGCAATTAAAAATAAGTAAGGGGAAACTGGACATTCTTGACGAACTCCTCTATTTATAAAGAATCTAGGTGAAGTACCATTACTTAATTTGATAGAGCTGTTTCCGTTTGTGTATAGCATTTGAACCATTCTGCAAAAGGAATTGCCAAAGCCAATATTTTGCAGAGCCTGAAATAAAAATTTGTGTTCCAACGTGTCAAAAGCTTTGTAATAATCTAAAAAGAAAATGAAGCCATCACTATCTATTAAATCTGAATAATCTAACATATCTAGTACTAAACGTATATTATTGGAAATGTGTCTTTTCTGCATAAATCCTGACTGTGTTTCGTCAATGATAGAGTTCAAAATATATTTCAATCTTTTTGCTAGAACTAAAGCTATTATTTTATAATCATTATTTAATAATGTAATTGGACGCCAATTATCTATTAATAAGGGGTCTTTATTTAATTTTGGGATAAGCGTTATTAATCCTTGACATAATGTGGCTGGAAGTAATGTTTTCTCTATACTTTCCTCATAAACCTTTAATAAGAATGGTGCTATAATAAACAGCTTGTAAAATTCGGAGCTGAGTCCATCAGTTCTGGGGGATTTGTTGGCTTTTAAAGAGTTAATTGCTTCCTCTATCTCCTTCAGTGTGATAGAGGCATCACAGAAGTGTTCATCCAAGTCACTCAGCTGGTTTATATTAGGCAAAGATTTACAGAAATCGTCCATATGTTGTTGGGAAAATTTAGAAGTATACAAATCACTGTAAAATTTGGCACAAAAATTTGCAATATTTTTTAGGTCATCACTAATATTACCATTAATCATTAGCCTTTGAATTTGGTTGTTTTTAGCTTGCTGCCTTTCCAATCTGAAAAAGTTTGCCGAGTTCTGTTCTCCCTCTTCAATCCATTTTCTGCGCGATCTAATAAACGCCCCTTCAGCTTTATGTTTATAAATGTTATCTAATTTGCACTGTAAGTCAACCAGTTCTTCTTTTTCACAATCAAGTAAATCATCCACATTTTTAGATAAAAGATTAGTGATTTTGCACATAACAATGTTTTCATCAGTTTTTTTTTCTTTTTTGCCAAATCACTACTGAATTTTCTAAAATATTTGCCAATTTCGTACTTAGTAAATTCCCAATTGCTGCTGTAACTGTTCTCTTCTCTTGCTTTCTTCCAATTTTTGTGAATTATTTTATTGATTTCATCTTTTACTTCACTATACGAAAGAATGGAGTTGTTAAGAACAGAAGAACAGAACCCGCGTACATCATCAGAGGCAAATGGGTACGAATAAAAATACTCTTATGGTCAGAAAAAGGTGATGGTAAAATATCAGAAGAGGTATTGAAAAATTCCTTAGAGATAAGCCACATGTCAATTCGGGACTGGGAGGAGTGAGAATTATTACTCCAAGTGAACATCTTTTGAAAGGGATGCAACTCTCTCCAACTATCCATCAAAGAGAATCTATGCATAAACATTTTTAAGTATAAACTACTGTTGTCAGGGAGTTTTGGAGGCCATCTGTCTATACTGCAATCTAAAGCCACATTAAAATCTCCACCAAATACAAGCATAGAATTTGGGTATTTAGTCAATAATTTTAACACATGTTCCTCTAAAAAACGAATAAAGGCTCATTTTATTTCTGCTGGTTATAACCATAAACACAAACAAGAATACAGGTCACATTTGAAATTTCAGTAACGAGACAGATAAAATGTCCACTTACATCACAAGTAACACTTTCCCTTTAAACTGTTTTTTTTAAAATGCATACACCGGCTGAATGTGTCATACCATGAGACATCCATATATCCAGACCCCATTGTGACCTCCAGAAATTAAGATCCTCTGCTGATGAATGACATTCTTGGAGGAAACAAAAATCAGATTTAAATTGTTTAAGATATAAGAAAACAGCCTTTCATTTAGTGAGATTTCTTAGCCCTCTAGCATTTAAAGAAACAACAGATAAAGACATGAAATAAAAAAGGTAACTAAAAAATAAATAAATAAAGTTGAATAGACCTAAAGAAGCACAGCAAATAACTTGTATAGAACTTTAACCGGTCAGGAAATAAGCACAAGGATGAGCACCACAACTCAAACAATTGGAAAATCTATTAAAATTCAGCATTGAGAGCTTAAGTAATACTTTAAATTAAATTTAAGAACTTAAGTATAGTACCAGATCGTTTAATTATTAAAAAAAAAAAAAAAACTGTACTGTAATATATAGACAGACAAAACAAATGTCTAGCCTACTAGAACGTCTCAATAACTATATGCCCCTATACTATAATACGTTCTAGAATAGAACTTTGTAGATCTTATGAAAGGGAAGTGTATTAAATGTCTTGCATGGTAAACAAGAGTGTGATACCGCCCGACGAGTTTGGTGTCCTGGGCTGGGTTTCCCAATAACGATGTATCTTAGCTCTTAAGAGCGCTTTCTACGTGCGAGGTTACGAACGCTCGCTGCAATTCCACGTGCGTTTCCCAAAAATGCCCTTAACATGAACGCGCGAGAACGCGCTCTACGTGCTACTTAAGAGTCGCTGTCCGTTTCTCAAGTGCTGAATATTACCTTATAAAATCGTATCCTTTAACGTTTAACCTAATAATCGTCACCTGATGTGGTTTAGAATAAATAAATAAATAAAGATACCTTTCAAAAAGATTAAATTGATGTTCTTCTGGAGGAGGTAGAGCTAAACAAAGATGTAATTTTCAGACGATTTCTTTAAGCTATATATATATATATATATATATATATATATATATATATATTTATATATATATATATATATATATATATATATATATGACTTCAGATGCAAAAGCCTCTAAGTGCCGTCTGAAATTTTCTTCTAAAATTAGCATTTTTATCAAGGGTTCAGTAATTTCACTTTAATGGCAATTAATAGGTCATTTTCTTTTCCATTAATGTGAAATAACTGAACAAACATACAAGCTTGATAAAACTGTTCATTTTATAAGACAATTTCAGATGGCACTTAGAGGCTTTTGCATCTGAAGTCTTCATATATATATACACACACACACACACACACACACACACACACACACACACACAGTCAAACCACAATTTATTCAGACACCTTGAACATTTCATTCATTATTACAGATTATTCACTATAGTTTTTTTTTTTTAATGGTAGTAAAATATGACAAGATCTCAAATAACACTTTAGCAAAACATGGTCAGGTCAAAGTGTCAAAATAATTTTTGTTTCCAGATTTGTATCAATTTTACTGGTAGTCCACTGTATGAAGAATTTTTGGGCATAATATGTCACAGTTTACTTTATTTTGTCATTCTCACTTACATAAATTAACTATAGTGTCTATATTTAACTTAAATTAATTATAGTTTATATATATATATATATATATATATATATATATATATATATATATATATATATATATATATGTATATATATGTATGTGTGTGTGTGTGTGTGTGTGTGTGTGTGTGTGTGTGTGTGTGTGTGTGTGTGTGTGTGTGTGTGTGTGTGTGTGTGTGTGTGTGTGTGTGTGAAATCAATCAAACTGTGATTCAGTGTTTTTGAAGTTAATATCTAAACTTGTTTATGTTTTAAAATTTAGTTTATAGTTGAAAAAAGTCAGTCACTTCAGAAACACTTGGAAGAACTCCTATAGTATTTCATAGAGCTTTAGGCCTTGGGTGGTAGGCCTATATAAAGCCTATATAAAGGGTATATAGGGTGACAGTAGTACAAATTATGTACTTCATCTAGCCAATTTCTACAGGTGTACAGACAATTTTTTTATTGCAGACATGTTTTATCTGCACTATTTATGACATCATGTGTATTTTTATTTTTTTTATTTTCTTCCCTTTTCTTTTCATATTAAACAACAAAGAGGATTTAAGAGGAATACAGTCAAAACTTTAGCTATGTTATACACATTGCACTTGAATAAAGGTGTAATCTGCCGGTTGTCCTGTAGGTGACCTCATAACTCTGTCTTCTTACGATGCACTTAGGGCTTTACGATTACTCCAGAGCACTCGTAGATCTACGATCATTTTCAAGTGCAACTTAAGTTACGATGCTTTTGGGAAACAGACCTTAATATTAAGATCACTCGTACGATCGTTTTTACGATCAACTTAGGCTTACGATGCTTTTGGGAAACGCAGCCCTGAGAAGAGCCGTAGACTGATGATGGTCATCGAAGAGGGCCAATCAACCAAGAGGATGGAAACAATATTATAGTCAGGAGATGGGTCCGTGTACGTTTTGATAGTTTGTTTTCCAATTTGAAATGAAATACGCAGAAACGAGAAAACGGTCGTTTCCCGTTTTTTCGTTTGTTAAAAAAACCGGGAAAACGAGATTTTGACTCGATTTTCGTTTTTTTCGGGTCACGGATAGAAAACAGAAACACGACTTCAAAACTCGTTTTCCACATGTGGGCGGTCATTACACGCCCCTTTCAACCGATTGGTCAATCAAATCTGAGCCATTGACGTCATCTTCAGTTCGTTCAACAAAATAACAGTCCTCTGCCGCTATATCAGTAGATGATATAAATCGGCTTTCTTCTGTGCAACCTAACGCGTATTTCACAGAAATATTTATTTCAGAAATGTTCATCAGCACACAGACTGTTGTAATGCTGTTTGTAGTTTAATATGCATGGTGAAACTGCGCTACCCACACAGAGGAGCGGATGAAAAGCACAGATTAAAAAAACTACAGTTTTTATTTTATTCTATTTTGAATAAATAGAATAAATCACAATAAATAAGTAGTGTAAGCAATTTTGAAAAACGAACAATAGCTCATCTTTCTTTCTTTATTTATTTTATATAGCCTAATATTGCCTGCTGAATATAGGCTAATGTTAATAACCCTTTGGTTAAAAGATTGAGGGAATAGCCTGTAAAGATCAAACATTAAAGATCAAAATTACAGCTACATAGCTATTTTAGCTATGACAAAAATAATATATAAATGTTAAGCCAAAACGAATTAATTTAAAGCTGAACTGAAACAGAAACCGGCGTTAACTACCTCTCTAATTTGACACAAATCCAAATGTTTCAACATTCACGATTTGGAGGCTAAACTATATTTATTATTTAAACGCTTTTATTGTAGCCTACACAGACTACTTAAAATGAGAAGTATAACTTTTTATATGTTTGGTTGAATGTATGTTATTTTGACAGTTAACAGGCTGTGATGTCAAGTTACTAAAACTGATGTTGTGTGAGCGCGAGGCGCCGACGCGTTCACTTGAATTTTCTTATAAAAGCGGAAACAACTTAAAATACTCAGACATTTATGGTCAAATATATGTAACACCATTCGAATCTGTGAAGGGTTAAATAGGCCTATTATTTTGTACGCTCACAATAAAAACAAAACATTGCTCGTAAAATAAACAAAGAAATGTTCTGCCGTTTCTGTTTCCTTTCTGTGAACTTCTCAAAAATGAACCGACACTCATATTGTCGCATTTTTCCCCTTTCATTTTGGTAATATGTTAATTACTTAAGTGAAATAAATTTCGCGCATAGACATAGGCTATTTATTCCTTTTATATAATTGAATCCTTTGTTCTCCGTTCACAGAAGCGCTGCAGGTGCGTGATGATGATGATGATGAATCCACATGTTCTGTTGTTTATTTTGCTATTTGTTCATGTAGGCTAAAACTAAACCCCTGGGATTTGTTTAATGATTCACAGACATTTATCAATTCTATTTTCGTTTAATTACAATTTAATATAATCTTGTCGGTTAATGAAACGATGATCGCACCAGTTGAAAGTCAGGGGGGAAAACAGAAATTATATTGACAAGGCAACAATAATTTTCGTTTAGTTTAAGTTTTTCAAAACATCCAGAACTGCATACAGTAAATTTTCCCGCTGTTTAAGCCACGAATATTTACAAAATAAAATAATTACAAAGATGATAAAAGATAATAAAATAATTACATAGATAATAAAAGTTAAAAAAATGTTTAATATACGAGAGTTTTTGTTTTGCTGTTGTCCACTAAAGCAATTGACGCAGAATCGCCAATAGCCGTTAAATCGAAATTGAAAGTAAAATGTTCAGGGCCATTTATAGCTATAATTCATTCAAAAGCGAAGGAAAGACAGAAAAAGTGAGGATAGCAAGTAAACTGTGACATATAATAATGTTCACTGTGTTCATAAAAGTGTTTAATTTAAGAGATAAAATCTGTATGGCCATTTATAAGCTAAGGAAAACTAAAAAGCCCCCCGATGGTGATAACGTTATTAGGTGTTGCCACCTAGTGGATAGCCTATTTTCTAATATGACTGCATAGTCTACTGCAAGGAATGCGTCTGCTAAATGATTGAATTTAAATGTATAAAATGTAAACAAAACATTAAAATAAGAAAAAAAAATGAGTGCGGTAGCCACTGATCTATAATAGAGAATAGTCTATCATTATGTATAGCCTATTGATCGGTGGTAGTAGCCCAAAGGATGTCATGCGCTTGGTAACAGATGTAGAGGCATTTACATTTTACATTTTAAAAACACAATGCCAGCTTAAAAACAGACTTAATTAAATTTACTGTAGGTTTTTTAAACTTTTTTTATCTGTGCAAACATATTTCTGTGAAATACGCGTTAGGTTGCACAGAAGAAAGCCGATTTATGTCATCTACTGATATAGCGGCAGAGGACTGTTATTTTGTTGAACGAACTGAAGATGACGTCAATGGCTCAGATTTGATTGACCAATCGGCTGAAAGGGGCGTGTAATGACCGCCCACATGTGGAAAACGAGTTTTGAAGTCGTGTTTCCGTTTTCTCTCCGTGACCCGAAAAAACGAAAATCGAGTCAAAATATCGTTTTCCCGTTTTTTTTAACAAACGAAAAAACGGGAAACGACCGTTTTCTCGTTTCTGCGTATTTAATTTCAAATTGGAAAACAAACTATCAAAACGTACACGGACCGAGATGATTAAAATAAGCTTGAAACTTATTTTAGTCCGTCAGGAGGGAATATGGTCCGTGTACGTTTTGATAGTTTGTTTTCCAATTTGAAATGAAATACGCAGAAACGAGAAAACGGTCGTTTCCCGTTTTTTCGTTTGTTAAAAAAAACGGAAAAACGAGATTTTGACTGGATTTTCGTTTTTTTCGGGTCACGGATAGAAAACGGAAACACGACTTCAAAACTCGTTTTCCACATGTGGGCGGTCATTACACGCCCCTTTCAGCCGATTGGTCAATCAAATCTGAGCCAGTGACGTCATCTTCAGTTCGTTCAACAAAATAATAGTCCTCTGCCGCTATATCAGTATGTCATAAATCGGCTTTCTTCTGTGCAACCTAACGCGTATTTCACAGAAATATGTTTGCACAGATAAAAAAAAGTTTTAAAAAACCTACAGTAAATTTAATTAAGTCTGTTTTTAAGCTGTTTTTAAAATGTAAATGCCTCTACATCTGTTACTAAGCGCATGACATCCTTTGGGCTACTACCACCGATCAATAGGCTATACATAATGACAGACTATTATCTATTATAGATCAGTGGCTACTGCACTCATTTTTTTTCTTATTTTAATGTTTTGTTTACATTTTATACATTTAAATTCAATAATTTAGCAGACGCATTCCTTGCAGTAGACTATACAGTCATATTAGAAAATAGGCTATCCACTAGGTGGCAACACCTAATAACGGTATCACCATCGGGGGGCTTTTTAGTTTTCCTTAGCTTATAAATGGCCATACAGATTTTATCTCTTAAATTAAACACTTTTATGAACACAGTGAACATTATTATATGTCACAGTTTACTTGCTATCCTCACTTTTTCTGTCTTTCCTTCGCTTTTGAATGAATTAGCTATAAATGGCCCTGAACATTTTACTTTCAATTTCGATTTAACGGCTATTGGCGATTCTGCGTCAATTGCTTCAGTGGACAACAGCAAAACAAAAACTCTCGTATATTAAACATAGAAGTTTTATTATCTTTGTAATTATTTTATTTTGTAAATATTCGTGGCTTAAACAGCGGGAAAATTTACTGTATGCAGTTCTGTGGATGTTTTGAAAAACTTAAACTAAACGAAAATTATTGTTGCCTTGTCAATATAATTTCTGTTTTTTCCCCCTGACTTTCAACTGATGCGATCATCGTTTCATTAACCGATAAAATTATATTAAATTAGAATTAAACGAAATTTGATAAATGTCTGTGAATCATTAAAAAATTCCAGGGGTTTAGTTTTAGCCTACATAAACAAATAGCAGAATAAACAACAGAACATGAGGATTCATTATCATCACGCACCTGCAGCGCTTCTGTGAACGGAGAACAAAGGATTCAAAAAGGAATAGGCTAAATAGCCTATGTCTATGCGCGAAATTTATTTCACTTAAGTAATTAATATTACCAAAATGAAAGGGGAAAAAATGCGACAATATGAGTGTCGGTTTATTTTTGAGAAGTTCACAGAAAGGAAACCAATACGGCAGAAAATTTCTTTGTTTATTTTACGAGCAATGTTTTGTTTGTGAGTGTACAAAAATAATAGGCCTATTTAACCTTTCACAGATTCGAATGGTGTTACATATATTTGACCATAAATGTCTAAGTATTAAGTTGTTTCCGCTTTTATAAGAAAATTCAAGTGAACGCGCCGGCGCCTCACGCACACACAACATCAGTTTTAGGAACTTGACGCCACAGCCTGTTAACTGTCAAAATATGTACATTCAACCAAATATATAAAACGTTATAGGCCTACTGCTCATTTTAAGTAGTCTGTGTAGGCTACAATAAAAGCGTTTAAATAATAAATATAGTTTAGCCTCCAAATCGTGAATATTGAAACATTTGGATTTGTGTCAAATTAGAGAGGTAGTTATAACGCCGGTTTCTGTTTCAGTTCAGCTTTAAATTAATTCGTTTTGGCTTAACATTTATATATTATTTTTGTCATAACTAAAAAGGCTATGTAGCTGTAATTTTGATCTTTAATGTTTGATCTTTACATATTCCCTCAATCTTTTAACCAAAGGGTTATTAACATTTCAGCAGGCAATTAGGCTATATAAAATAAATAAATAGAGATGAGCGATTGTTCGTTTTTTAAAATTGCTATTTATTTATTGTGATTTATTCTATTTATTCAAAATAGAATAAAATAAAACCTGTAGGTTTTTTTTTTTTTTTTTTAATCTCTGCTTTTCATCCGCTCCTCTGTGTGGGTAGTTTCACTATTAAACTACAAACAGCATTACAACAGTCTGTGTGCTGATTAACATTTCTGAAATAAATATTTCTGTGAAATACGCGTTAGTTTGCACAGAAGAAAGCCGATTTATGACATACTGATATAGCGGCAGAGGACTGTTATTTTGTTGAACGAACTGAAGATGGCGTCACTGGCTCAGATTTGATTGACCAATCGGCTGAAAGGGGCGTGTAATGACCGCCCACATGTGGAAAACGAGTTTTGAAGTCGTGTTACCATTTTCTATCCGTGACCCGAAAAAACGAAAATCGAGTCAAAATCTCGTTTTTCCGTTTTTTTTAACAAACGAAAAAACGGGAAACGACCATTTTCTCGTTTCTGCGTATTTCATTTCAAATTGGAAAACAAACTATCAAAACGTACACGGACCGAATATCTCAGCTCCTTCAACAAACGCCCTTCCACCCACAAAGCTCGCTCGCTTATTTTCTTTTCTGGCCTTTTTCACGATGGCTTGTTTCTTCGGTCCGTGTACGTTTGGATAGTTTGTTTTCCAATTTGAAATTAAACACGCACAAACGAGGAAACGGTCGTTTCCCGTTTTTGCGTTTGTTAAAAAAATCGGAAAAACGAGATTTTGACTCGATTTTCGTTTTTTTCGGGTCACGGATAGACGGAAACACGACTTCAAAACTCGTTTTCCACATGTGGGCGGTCACTACACGCCACTTTCAGCCGACTGGTCTATCAAATCTGAGCCAGTGACGTCATCTTCAGTTCGTTCAACAAAATAACAGTCCTCTGCCGCTATATCAGTGGATGTCATAAATCGGCTTTCTTCTGTGCAACCTAACGCGTTGTAGGGACCAGTTCGACAGACGTTACCAAATGGCTTTATCAGCCAGAGGCATGATTGAACAAAGCTTCATTTGGTCCAAAAGATCCATTTCCTGACAGGAAAAACCTAGCCTTAACAGAAGTGATGACGCGACTTCTTTTAACAAAGGACTCTGTCTAAGGGACTTCTTTGCTCATCAGCAATAAACTAATCAGAACCTATCACGTGGGTCTGATCACATTAAATCTATTGATTCTCTCACAAAACCCTCTTTTATTATCGGACAGAACAGGAAAACACCCATCAATGGATTTAAAGACGAATCTGTCCTATCTATGCCTCCCTTGTGTTGAACAACTCATCCTGACCCGGTCACTCGTGACAAAGTTTAAACTATGCTTAAGGACTCAATCTTGAATCTCAAAAGGGACAATTGTCGATTACTTAAAGTATTAACTATATCCAGAATAACATTTGCTATGATGTGATTACTAATATGTTGGAGTCAATGCATTATATGTTTGTATTCCCGTATGCATTTTCTTTCTCTTGTAATCATTGTTTTTAATTAGGTCAGTCTAGTAATATGTGTGTAAGAAGTGTGTCATGTTTGAGCTCTAAATACAGAGTTTATAATTCTCTGTAATTCTGTGTGAATGAAACATCAGGAACAAATTCAGTATCAGGAAAATATTAAGAAACTTTATAAAGTTGTTAATAAAAAAGGAGAATGTTCTGCAGATATCACGCGATGTGATCAATAGACAATAGACGAGGCGTGTCTAATCTCCGTAGCAACGTCTCATTGGAGGATCGCATCTGAAGGATGGAGCCAGAATTGCTCCTTTAAAACTATGCTGTCCGAACAAGCTAATGTCAGTCAGAAGCTGGAAGTCAGAAGTCGGTCAGAAATACTTTGACCACGGCTGAAAAGTTGCTTGGGTCATGCTGAAAAGAAGAAGTTGAGAAGATCCTTTATCGGGGCTGATTTTCCATCTAACAGCCGCCGATTTCAACTACGAGCCACGCCGCTGATCATTCAACAGCCGTCACATCCAGACTCCAAAACCCTCTGTGAAATACCTGACCAAAGTCTCCCAAGAAGAGAGCCGCTCCAGCCAGACGGTCAGATCAGAACAGCAACATCCTTCAACTTCCGCGCAACCCACAGGGCTTTCCCGAGAAGACGTCACCTGAAAGACAGCCAATCCAGAACGGGATTCCGCTGTACACGAGTCACGGAACAACCCGATTACCTCAGCTGTCAGAGCAAACGCAGGTACAAGCAAACTTCTCTTTCTCTTGCTGGAAACTGGTGAAACTCCTTTAAACCTAAAGAATCAAGCCAAAGCTCTGCTTTTGTGATTTTCCTCAGGTTATGAGTTAAGTTAGCACTGAACTTGGGACTTTTCATAACTCATCAACTCCGCGAATGTGTGTGCATGTAGGTATGTGTGTGTGTGTGTGTGTGTGTGTGTGTGTGTGTGTTAGCCTTAGTTTCCTGTAATCATTAGTAGTCAATAAATCTTGTTTTGATTTTCACATATACGAGTTTCTTGTGCTGTGTGTCAAATTACTGCCTTAAACTTAAAAGATCAAGTTACCTCTTGCTTATAATATAATAATTACAATAATAACAATAATCATAATAAAATATTGTTACTGTTGGCCGCAGAATAATATTTTATCCAGAATTGGTAAAATACTCTAACCTCAATTTTCGCTGGACGAATAATTGATTAAGTGTTAAATATTAATTCTGAATCATTTACAGTGAATCATTTACAGTTGATTCAATTCTTATTCCCTTTAACAATTAAATTGAGCTAATAAATGACCTAAGGTACATTACAGCGTATTTCACAGAAATATTTATTTCAGAAATGTTAATCAGCACACAGACTGTTGTAATGCTGTTTGTAGTTTAATATACATGGTGAAACTGCGCTACCCACACAGAGGAGCGGATGAAAAGCACACACTGTAAAAAAAATCCTGTAAAAAAAAACGGTAAAAAGTCTGGCAGCAGAGTTTCCAGAGAAATCCCATAAAATTACAGCAAATAACCATTTCACAAAATTACATGCAAAAACTGTAGAAATACAGAACAGACTTTACAGTCAAAATTCATAAAATTACAGTATTTTACTGTTGATAATCGTTTATTAAACCATGAAAAAACTGATAAATTATGTCAGATTACATAGAAAACAACTAATTTTCAGGTTAATCTCTGCAAATTGAAGGTTTTTATGAGTTATTTTATCAAGCTGCTCTGTCCATCTACAGTTTACTTTTAAAATATAGATTTTCCATGTAAAATAACTAAGAAATTATTTATAAAAATAATTAGCACATAAATTCAAAACAAATGTTTTCAATTTACAGTATTAATCTTTATTTTTACAGAACCACTCACAACTTCAATCTATGAATTAATTACTTAGCATAATGCATAATAGCAACCTTTACAACCAATTTCTGTTAAATTAACAAAATATAGTACAGAATACATTTAATCAAAGCATGCACATACAGTATTAGTCATTGTATAGAAGACATTGTATGTCAACTTACTTAAATTATAGGAAATACAACCGTAGTATATAGAACATCTACATTAAAAGACAATTACTCTATACTTCTGTACTGTAATATTGCTGTTATTTTATGCATATATGATGACTCTTACATATATGTGACTACAAGGAGTACAATGGAAGCAACACTAAGTACAATGACAATTTCCAGTTAGTCTAGCACAGTATGCATAGAAATTATTATTATTATTTATTTATTTATTTATTTTTTTCAGTTAAACAGAAATATAGTATTAACCAGTCAATTGTTCACAAAAAAGATGCATTCTCTCTTATCAGTCTCTCGAAAATGGTTTGAGTTAGTCAGGTTATTCCACCAGCATGGAACAGTCCAGGTAAAGGTCAGTTAAAGTGAGTTTGTGCCCCTTTGGGATGGCACCCCAAGATGCTGTTCACTTCCAGAAAGCAAGCTTCTGGAGGGCGTATAATAAGTCTGAAGCAGAGAGTTTAGGTACAGGCTTGGAGAGCCAGTTGTTGTTCTGTTGTGTAGCATACAGAATGGCTTGATCTTCCCAATGTTGTACTGGGCAAATATGCAAGATCGGGCAGTTCCAGCACTGTAGTCTGTGAAGTTTAACTGATCAATTATAACACAAAGGATGGGTGGCTGAAACCACGAGCACTTCTGTCTTGGCAAGGTGGAGTTGAAGGTAAAGGTCATCCAGGTGAAAGTCGGACATTTCCATCAAGCAGGCTGAGATGTGAGCAGCTACTGGTTGATCATCTGGCTGGAATGAAAAGTAGAGATGTGTGTCAGGAGGATAGCAGTGATAGGAAAAACCATGTTTCTGAATGATTCTAGTTACAATTACAACAAAAAATATAGCTGCGAGCAGCGATGGCGGGCCCAAGCCCGGTGGCACCGCCACCCCGGTGGCTTCAGGGCAACTGTGCACAGCGGGCAATAGGCACTTAAAACGGTTAAACATCAAAGGACTATGTCAAATTCACTCCACATTTACTGCACTACAAGGTGCCGTTATAGAGCCCCTCCTCCCTGCCCATTTTCAAAGGATTACATGTGCCAAGTTTTAACATTATTCTGATGAATTTTGAAGCAAATCAGGTAAAAATAAGAGGGTGATCTCAATGTATGCTGAAAGTGACACATTTTCTGCTTCCAGTTGGTGGCGCTATGACTTTGAATCACAATAGTCAAATCCATGTGATCAGCCTTGTACAACGAAGACTAAGCCAAAGTTTCATCAAAATCAATTAATGTATGCAGAAGTTATAACACTTTGTTTCCCTTTTCTTGCCATAAATTCGTTGCCTCGCCACGGCCAAACCGTTTGAGATATCCAAAATCCGTTTGCAATTAAACAACTTCAATGTGTTAGCAACAAGTTAAAAAAAGCTTGGTGTAAATTGGATAAACCCTGTAGGAGTAGTAGTATAAAATTCATAGCCTGTTTTTTCAAAAAATTAACATTCAAACCAAAATAGCTGACTTCCTGTTGGTCGGAGCTAATGAATGTAAATTAGAAAATTGTCCGGCTTGATGAGAATAATATGTGTACCGAGTTTGGTGACTGTAGGAAAAACTAACCCCCCCACTTTTGTCAAAAGGTGGCGCTACTGAGCCCCTCCACCACGCCCATTTCTATGGCTTTGTCCATGTCTACTGGTTGACAATATTGATGTATGTGTCGAGTTTCATGCAATTTGAAGCATGTTAAGAGCCTCAAAAACACTCAAGAATATTATTACAGTTTGACCTGTTGCCATGGCAACAATATTTCAAATATCAAAAATCCTGTCATAGGTCTACATCTGCTGTGTATTGACATTACACTGATGAAGTTTGAAGCAAATCAGGTAAAAATAAGAGGGTGATCTCAAAGCATTTTAAAAGTGATACACTTCTTGCTGCCATTTGGTGGCGCTATAACTTTGACTCACAATAGTTACATTCATGTGATCAGACTACTACAACCAACACACTCCTGAAGTTTCATAAACATCAATCAATGTATGCAGAAGTTATAACACATTTCCTGTTTCCCTTTTCTCGCCATAAATTCGTTGCCTCGCCACGGCCAAACCGTTTGAGATATCCAAAATCCGTTTGCAACTAAACAACTTCAATGTGTTCGCAACAAGTTAAAAAAGCTTGGTGTAAATTGGATAAACCCTGTAGGAGTAGTAGTATAAAATTCATAGCCTGTTTTTTCAAAAAATTAACATTCAAACCAAAATAGCTGACTTCCTGTTGGTCGGAGCTAATGAATGTAAATTAGAAAATTGTCCGGCTTGATGAGAATAATATGTGTACCGAGTTTGGTGACTGTAGGAAAAACTAACCCCCACACTTTTATCAAAAGGTGGCGCTACTGAGCCCCTCCACCACGCCCATTTCTATGGCTTTGTCCATGTCTACTGGTTGACAATATTGATGTGTGTGTCGAGTTTCATGCAATTTGAAGCATGTTAAGAGCCTCAAAAACACTCAAGAATATTATTACAGTTTGACCTGTTGCCATGGCAACAATATTTCAAATATCAAAAATCCTGTCATAGGTCTACATCTGCTGTGTATTGACATTACACTGATGAAGTTTGAAGCAAATCAGGTAAAAATAAGAGGGTGATCTCAAAACATTTCAAAAAGTGATACACTTCCTGCTGCCAGTTGGTGGCGCTATAACTTTGACTCACAATAGTCACATCCATGTGATCAGACTCCTATAACGAACACACTCGTGAAGTTTCATAAAGATCAATATATGTATTAAGACGTTATAACACATTTCCTGTTTCCTTTTTCTCGCCATAAATTCGTTGCCTCGCCACGGCCAAACCGTTCGAGATATCAAAAATCCCCTGGCAATTTTTAATCAGTGTCTTGACTTCATGCTGACCGAGTTTGGTGGCGATCGGATTAATCGTCTAGGAGGAGTATATCAAATTCCAGAGCATGCGTTTTTCAAACAACCCTTAATAGCTGACTTCCTGTTGGCGTGGCGATTAACTTAGAGCGCGAAAGTTGTTCGGCCCGATGAGGTCTATATGTGTACCGAGTTTCATACTAATACGTGCAAGCATGTTTAATATATGGACCAAATTTTCAGACTTTTTTCAAGGGGGCGCTGTCGAGCCCCCCTGCCACGCCCGGGTACCAGCCTCTCCGGCGTCCTAATGGCCGCGGATTCCAATGTGTGTGCCAATTTTCAAGAGTTTTTGAGCATGTTAAGGCCCCCAAAAAGCCCCGGAAGACGAAAAAAAAAAAAAAAAAATAATAATAATAATAATCCTTAGAAGAACAAGAGGGCCCTGCGCGAATTTTCGCTTGGGCCCTAAATACTGTTCAGAATAGCAGCATAAAAAGATGTAAACAAAGAATTTGTTGTATAAGAATAGTAATCTTTCCACACCTGTACTGTAATGCTGCTGTAGATCTCCAGTCTTTCCACATTACCTGAAATCATAAAGAAATAAAAATTAGTTGGCTATTACATTCATTCAAACATGCCAGCATATGTTTTACTGAGACAATGCAAAACCTCAACCTTCTTTGATCTGAAATTTTTATATCCAACTATCCAATGTATCTTATGATTCAGTAATGACAATTTACTCAGGTCATGTAAGACTTTTTTAATTATTATACTTTATTACACTAATATATGCATACTATTCGCATTTGCAAGCAGATGCACTCATAATATTTATTATGTTGTTCATATTGTACTCTTATCTGCTTTCCTGTATTGGCCTATAGTATGAGTATACAGGCTGCAGAGTTTATAAAAAGAGATTTAAATAATGGCGGTACTACCACATCTGAACGAAGACAAACACTGAATCGACTTTATTAATAACGTTAATCTTTCTTGGTTTAAAACAGATGGAAAATTGACAGATGCCTGCTGCAGTTGTTTTGCTTTCAACGGCAGTTACCTTACATAATTTGTGTGAACACCGTTTAGAAATACTTATATTAGCTTCGAAACTATAAACAATACAAAGGTGTAGCCAGACTACATAAAATATCACACACATGTAACGTTAGAATGAAACTCTTACCTCAGCCAGTGATCGGTTGGTATGATGTTCGCTGTGGTCTTCTCGCTGAAAGGACGTGATAGTTGTTCCCTCACACTGTTCCCGAAGAATGGATTGACGGATGAGTTCAAATAAATACTCCTGCTCACGACTGCTCTTTAGGATTGCTTTACACTACTGTTTAATCTCATGACACACAAGCGTAGCCTGAAATAAATTCAAATAACGCGCTCGCCCTTCCATCACTGCATCACTGCACTACTCCAGGAACTGTTGTAGGCGGGACTAACGGAAAAGTTATCGGCGGCAAATTTGAACCTGCGTCGCACGTGCGTCTCTCAGCAATGAGGTCCATGCTGGCCGGGACTTGAAGCCTTATTGACTTAAAGGTAGTGATCTGGAACAAAGAAAACGACAACCAGAAGGTGCACTGTAATATGTTCTTGCTTATAATGGGGAGGGAGGGAGGGTTGCGAGCAGTTTGAGCATACTTACCGAGCAGCGATGCCACGTATATATGTCCCGTGTCTAATAGGAGAATGGTAATGATTGGAGCGATTTGACAGCTGACCGCGTCAGCTGGTCGCGGCACTATGCCTACGTGGCCTGACTGAACTAACGCTGCGCACGATTTTGATGCGTTGCCATGGCAACAGTGTTTGTGATATCACTATTCTTTTCAAAGGTCTACATTCACTATGTCTTGACATTATTCTGGTGAAGTTTGAAGCAAATCGGATAAAAATAAGATAGTGATCTCAAAGCATTTTGAAAGTGACACTTCTTGCTGCCAGTTGGTGGCGCTATATCTTTGACTCACAATAGTCACATCCATGTGATCGGACTACTACAACCAACACACTTTTGAAGTTTCATAAAGATCAATCAATGTATGCAGAAGTTATAACACGCTTCCTGTTTCCCTTTTCTCGCCATAAATTTGTTGCCTCGCCACGGCCAAACCGTTCGAGATATCAAAAATCCGCTGGCAATTTTTCATCATCGATATCTTGACTTCATGGTGACTGAGTTTGGTGGTGATCGGAATAATCTCCTAGGAGTAGTATATCAAATTCCAGAGCATGCGTTTTTCAAACAACCCATAATAGCTGACTTCCTGTTGAAGTGGCGTTTAACTTAGAGTACGAAAGTTGTTTGGCCCAATGAGGTCTATATGTGTACTGAGTTTCATACTAATACGTGCAAGCGTGTTTGATATATATACCATGTTTTCGGACCCCATTCAAGGGGGCGCTGTCGAGCCCCCCTGCCACGCCCGGGTACCAGCTTCTGCCCGGCCCTGTTGGCCGCGGATTCCAATGTGTGTGCAAATTTTTTTCCGAGCATGGTAAGGGCCCCAAAAATGCCCGAATAGTCGGAAAAAAAATAATAATAATAATCCTAAAGAAAACAAAAGGGCCTTCAGCCCCTTACAGGGCTTTTGCCCTAATAATAATCCTAAAGAAAACAAAAGGGCCTTCAGCCCCTTACAGGGATTTGGCCCTAATTAATAAATGTTGTTAGTTAAGATAACATGCCTAACGTTAGCCATGACGGAAAAAAGCAGGTGATCGTTATCTGGCAGTTACTAATATTTTTATGGGTATAAAATAATAATTAGCAGGATAAACTAATGATAGCCTTCTCTAATTAATTATAGAGCACTGTCTACAGCAATCAATCTCCTGTAACGTTAGTTTAAACCTTTTATTTAAAATGGCAGGACCGTTTCTAACATTTTAGAGTTGTTTCTAGTGGCATATTATATTGAGTTTATCTACTGAATTTGCGGTTTCAAAAATAGTATTGCTCTAGAAACAGAATAGGCTATTATTTTATAGGTAGAATTTTAAATTATGTATAAATTATATAGCCTATTTAAAATACATCAATGATGACGCAGCCGTCTGGCCGTGCCAACGTAATAATCGTGTAAAAAAATCCCTTATTTTGAGGATGGATTCCGGGAAATCTCCCTTATTTTCAGTGTTCAATGTTGACAACTAAGGTCTGGGCGGAAGTTTGATACCGTGACTCCGCCTCCGGTGTTACAATATATTCGGTTCCTGAAATATTCTGTTCAACTGGGTGGCGCTTACGCGAATATTCACGATATCCTCATTTTGTGGTCGTGTCCTTGAGACAACGCGCAAGCGAACGGAACTGAAAATATTAGTAGGCGCTTCTCAAATCGCATCGGTTTAATGAATTATTTCGAAAAGGTAATATAACATTCCTTTGGAATATACCTTTGGAACTTTGTTTTGATGACAGTCTTCATGCCAGCAGCTACTTAAATGTTATTTTTGTTCAAAATATTATAATTATGATAGGAAATTATAGTTTAGTTTTATTATATTTAAAGTTTGACATATTGCAGCACAAAACCCTGATGTGTCAAACATAACACATAGGCTAGGCTACTCAAACAACCTTATGTAGGCCTACCTGATTTAAAACTATTTAAAAAGCAGTCAAATAAAATAATTCTGATAATAATATAATTTATTTCTGTGAGGTAATACAGCACAAATGCACAGAAAAAAATAAGCAGCTAATTTACAAGATGACGTTATACTTGTTATTATCACCAATGTCGTATGGTTTTGTTTTGCTTTTGTGATGTTTCCACATCATACTCATCATCTTGTAAAGTCGCTGTCTGTTTCAGATTGGATTTGAGAGCTGAAGTCTTGGATAGCTCTGGCAGTGTGTGATCCGGACATAATGAAGGCTGTTCCTGAGGCCCTGTTTTAATATTTACCTCAGAACCTTTAGCATTTCTTCTTTTCACATATTGTTTTGAATGTCTTTTCAATTTGAGTTACATTCATAGAGTATTTACTTCTGTACTTGTTATAACATTTAATGTAATTAGTATTTATATGATTTGTTGTTTAAAAAAAAAAAAAAAAAAAAACACCAAAAAAAGAAAGGTCAAGTTTCAGGATAATATTTTAAAGATTATTTTGTGCATTCCAAATAAGCTTTACAGATCTTTAGAAAGGGTTTTAACAATGTTTGTCATGTTTTTGTTTGTTTTTTTTCAATTATTGCACATGCACCTACAGTATAGGTCATCAGTTACAATAAGTTAGAACACTAAAGAGACCTTTTTATTGACTCTGAAAAACACCAGAATAAAGATGACCAGGGTCTCTGATCACCTTTGAATGTGCTTTAGTCCTGCTGCAGGAGACAAGAGGACTGCAGATGTGAACAGAGCAATAAACTGCAATGTCTGTAATGTAAGATGTCTGAGACAGTGCTACAGGGAGACAGAAGGAAATGCAGCTGATTGTCCTTACAGTGCCAAACCACATGTGACCATAAGTCCCACATATTTGAGAACGTGAATTGCCTTGATGGAAGAGTGGAGTAACATCTCACAGCAAGAGTTGCAAATCTGGTGCTGAGGATGAGATGCTCTAAAGCAGCTGGTGCAGACTTTCAAATACTCTGTCCATCAAATGTCTGTGAAATTTGTTCAGTTTATGTCTCAGTTGTTGAATATTTTTGTTTGTACAAATATATTTAAGAAATTTGCTGGGGAAAAAAAAAGAAATTTGCTGAAAGTGAATAACTCAAAATGTTCGAAAAATGTTATTGCTTTGCAAAAAAAATATGTGACAAATATCATCAAGTGTGCATTTACTTGTTTGACTTTAATGAAAATTTGTCATGATATCCAGTAAAATATGAGAAAACAGGAAATATTTGTAGTTTAGAGTTGATAAGGGTAGCCTTACTGTGGTGATAAACACTGAAAATATCAAAATAATCAAGAAATTAAGGATGACAGAATATTCACACCAGTTTATAGCTTAATTTATTAGGACACAGATACATGTGTAGAGGTTTATTTCAAGTTGTCAACACTATGCAGTAGTTATAGTCACAGAATGACAACGAAGGAAGCAAACTAATCAAAATATTCAAAAACGTTTTAAAGCCTCACAAATAAAAACACTAAACAGAAAACGCATCAGTGTAAAACGTACTCTGTTACTAACGTAACCTCGGTTCCCTGAGATACGGAACGAGTACTGCGTATGGGGAAAGGTCTCCTTTTTTCCCCCGTTACTGAAGCCTTTTTCAATAACGCAGTGTAACTGCATCGTCATTGGTTCACTCATAGACAAGTTGTTGAACCAATGACGGCGCGGCATAGCCGCTCGGCCTATGGCGACAAAGCCCGCGAATATTCCCGCCGAATTGGGCGGGGTAGCTATATAAGCAGGCGCGTCGCCATAGGATTTCAGGTCATTCGACTGAAACGACGACACTGAAGCCGCAGCCTCGTGGCACGGCATGTAACGCAGTACTCGTTCCGCATCTCAGGGAACCGAGGTTACGTTAGTAACCGAGTACGTTCCCTTTCGATGCTTCACTCGTACTGCGTATGGGGAACGAATTCAACCGCGCCGTGCCACAGCAGGGAACGACTGGACTTGTCTTGGACACCGAGAGGGAACCAGAGGACAAGTGAGAAGGCTGGAGCCGTCGAACCCTTGTTACACTACCAAAAGGGGAGTTAACTCCCAGAGTGGCATGAAGCGGAGCTCAATACAGGCCGCTGGATCTTACCGAGATGACCGAGCTTGTAAGGTCGGGACATCCAAATGATAAAATCTGACAAAAGTGGACGGCGAGGACCAGCCGGCTGCCTCACAGATGTCTTTAATCAAAACTCCACTAGACCAGGCCCAAGAGGAAGCCATTCCTCTAGTGGAGTGGGCTCTAACTCCTATGGGGCAGTTGAGGCCCATAGAGGAGTAACAAAGAGTGATAGCATCAACTATCCGACACGCAAGATGTTGCTTTGAGACTGAAGACCCTTTGGTGCAGCCACCAAAGCAGATAAAGAGCTGATCGGATTGCCGGAAAGGCTGTGATCGCTCAACGTAGGTCCTTAATGCCCTGACGGGGCAGAGCAATTCCAGCTCTCGCTTGTCCGACGAGGGAGGAAGCACTGAGAGGGAAATGACCCGTGCTCTGAATGGAGTCAAGACCACCTTAGGGACGTAGCCATGCCTAGGTTTCAAAACGACTTTGGAGTCGTTGGGCCCGAACTCAAGGCATGCAGGGCTCACGGAGAGGGCCTGCAAGTCACCAACTCGCTTAACCGATGCTAGTGCAAGTAGCAGAGCGGTTTTGAGCGTCAGGGGCCTGAGGTCAGCTGAACGCAGTGGCTCAAAGGGAGGCCCTTTAAGAGCTCTGAGGACCAAAGAGAGGTCCCAGGTGGGAACAGTGAGAGGACGAGGATTTAATTGCCTAGAACCTCTCAAGAAACGCACCAGGAGGTTGTTTCGTCCCACTGACTGGCCAGCAATAGGAGCGTGAAACGCTGCAATGGCTGCTACGTAAACTTTGAGCGTTGAAGGTGTGCGACCCAGACTCAAACGCTCCTGGAGAAAAGACAGTATCGGAGATACGTCACACTCCACTGGGTCTATGTTGTGTGTAGAACACCAGTCAACAAAGACCGACCATTTCTGGGCGTAGAGGCGTCTCGTGGACGGAGCTCTCGCCTGAGAAATGGTATTCAGCACGTCCCTGGGGAGGTTAGCAGGCTCCCGTCGAGGGACCAGAGGTGCAGAGCCCAGAGTTCTGGCTGGGGATGCCAAATCGTCCTGTTCGCCTGAGAGAGGAGGTCCCTTCTCAGGGGGATCGGCCACAGGGCTTTCGTGGAAAGCCTGAACAGCTCTGAGGACCAAACTTGGCTCCTCTAGAGCGGGGCCACCAGGAGGACTCTGTGCTTGTCTTCCCTGATTCATCTGATGATCTGCAAGATCAGAGCAATCGGGGGAAAAGCGTAAAGGAGGGTGCTGGGCCAGATGTGAGCCAGCGCAATGTCCTCCTTCGAGAAATAAATTGGGCAGTGAGAGTTGTCTTCTGAGGCGAAGAGGTCTACCTCTGCCTTCCTGAAGAACTCCCAGATCGTGAGAACCGTCTGGGGGTGGAGCATCCACTCGTCTGAGGGGACATTGCTCCGGGATAGCATATCTGCTCCCAAGTTTGTTCTCCCGGTTGTGGGAGTCACTCTGAGCGACTGAAACCTTGGTAATGCCCATTCCAGAAGACGTCGCCAGAGCGCATAATCGGCTGGACGAAAGACCACCCTGGCGATTTATGTATGACACCATTGTCATGCTGTCCGACTGGACTTAAGACGTTGCGTCCCATCAGGTGTGTCTAAAAGGCGCGAAGGGCTCGAATCACTGTCAACATCAAGGCAGTTGATGTGTAGATGGCTTCTTCATGAGACCACAAGCCGAAGGCCGGTCTGCCCTTGCAAAGAGCACCCCAACCTGTGTTGGGTGCATCTGTTGAGAGCACCGTTCTTCTGAACACCACCTATAGGGGTACACCTTGATTGAACCATACAGGGTTCATCCAGGGTTTCAGAGCTGTCTAACAGGCCTGATTGACCCCGAAACGCAGGCGGCCATGCTGCCAGGCGTGAGGAGGGACCCGGAACTTCAACCAGTATTGCAAAGGCCGCATCTGTAAGAAGGCCGAGCTGCAGAACCGGGAAGGCGGAAGCCATCAGCCCTAGCATCCTCTGGAAGTACTTCAGAGGGAGAAAGGCTCTGTTCCTGACCAATGCTACAATACTACAGCCGTCATACGGGCTGAGTCGAAGACTGCACCCAGGAACATTATACGTTAGCTGGGGAGCAGTGAGCTCTTGGCAAAGTTGACCCTGAGACCCAGACACTCCATGTGGCTGAGTAGCACGGATCTGTGATGCTCCAGCTCAGCTCGTGACTGGGCTAGGATGAGCCAGTCGTCGAGAAAATTGAGAACCCGGATTCCCAACTGTCTCAGTGGGGAAAGCGCCACATTCATGCACTTGGTAAAAGTGCGAGGAGCTAGGGACTGCCCGAATGGAAGGACCATATATTGGCAAGCCACGCCTTCGAATGTGAATCTCAAGAATCACCTGAGATGGGGGCTATCTGGATGTGAAAGTATGCCTTTTTCAGGTCCAGCAAGCAGAACCAGTCCCCGGGGCAAACCTGCGCGAGGATCTGTTTCAGCGTTAACATCTTGAACTTCCATCTCATGAGGGAAAGGTTCAGGAGTCTGAGGTCTAAGATGGATCTAAGACCGCCATCACTCTAGGGAATGAGGAAGTAATGGCTGTAAATCGCTCTCTGAGGGGAGACCATTTCTATAGGCCCCTTCTCGAACAGAGACATCACTTCGGCTCGGAGGACGTGAGCGTCATCCGTGTTTACTGAAGTGGGAAGCACCCCGCAAAAACGCAGGGGTCTGAACATGGCTTGCAGGGCAGAGCCAGCAAGTCACATGAACAGAGGTCCAGCAATAATGAGCATGTTAGTTCCACCAAGCACAAGTGAGCATTGAGCTCGCTTTCAGTGAGCGCATACATCCTCATGAACGTGGCTTGCAGGGGCAGGGCCGGCAAACGACACGCAGAGAGACTGGAATAATATGCTACATCAACTGATATGCTGAATATAAATAACATAGGTCTCACCTAAGACAGGTGAGAGTGTCGTTATATTTCTCAAAGGACGCTTGCAGGGCAGAACCGGCAAGCAACGCGCTGAGAAATTCAGCAAACTCGGCAGAAATACGCTGTATCAACTGTATATATACACATACATACATATACATACATATATATATATATATATATATATATATATATATATATATATATATATATATATACACATACATACATATACATACATATATATATATAAATAACATGTCTCACCTGAGTCGTTATATTTCTCAATCGATGCGGCTTGCGGGGCGGAACCGGCGAGCGACGCGCATTGAGATAAGGAAAAATACACTCACAACAAATAGAAAATGTATCATGAGTCTCGCCTAAGTCAAGAGCATCATGTCAAATTCAGCTGAGAGATTGTTAACTTCTGCAAAAATCTGCTATATAAACTGAATGTTTATAACATCGGAGTCACCCAAGAGGGGGAAAAGTGACATGTTATATTTCTCAATAAACGCGGCTCGCGGGCAGAACCGGCGAACAACGCATAGAGAAGACTCGGTGCAAACAGCAGAAAGATGCTCCATTAAATTAAGCATATAACATGTTTCTCACCCAAGCTAGGGAGAAAGACATGTCATATATCTGAATTAACGCGGCTCGCGGGGGAGGGACCGGCGAGCGACGCACATAGGGAGAAATAAACTCACTTAGATAGAAAATGTATCACGAGTCTCGCCTAAGTCAGGGGAGAGCATCATGTCAAATTCAGCTGAGAGAGCGAGAGCTCGCATCCTCAACGAGCGCGGTTTGCGGGGGAGGACCCGGCAAATAACGCGTTCGGAGACGGCATTTGAAGCAAACGCCAGCGAGAAAGTAGAAAAATAAGCTCTGTACTCACCTGACGGAAGACGGCAGGGAATAAGCTGAATGCTCTCAGATGCTGAAGGCGGCACGATGGCGGCGCGGTGAACAGCTGCTAGAGAACGAAGATCCGCGGAGCGATTGGCTCTGCATGTGCCACAGTTGTGGCGCGGCATTCTAGGCAACGCCGCCGCCGTGAAAACGGCGATTGTAGCTCTTTTAGAGCAGCGAGAGCCGCTGGGAAAGCTCTTTTAGAAAGCGACGTTAAGTCGCGGGAAAAGCTCTTTGAACGGCGCCGGATGGCGGCAGGAGACGCGCTGAGGGAAGCGGGCGGCTCGAGAGCGGCGCTCGAAGCGGCAGTCTGCGAGGGCGCCGGCGCTGTCTTCGTTCGGCGGTCTCAGCTCAGTCCGCTGCGGGAGCCTCTTCAACGGCGGCGAGAACTTCTCCCAGGAGCTTCTTCCAGGCGGCGAAGGCTTCAGCCGGAGATCAGCGAAGAGTTATATGAAGTCGTCGCTTAAGGAGAGAGAACTGAAATCAGTTCCGTTCGCTTGCGCGTTGTCTCAAGGACACGCCCACAAAATGAGGATATCATGAATATTCGCGTAAGCGCCACCTAGTGGAACAGAATATTTCAGGAACCGAATATATTGTAACACCGGGCTCCACTGACGATTCCTTCTGCGCATGCCCAGGTTCCAAACTGACGTTTTTGCGTAACTTGTCAGCACCCATCGGCGTCCGTTTTGGCTTCAGTTCAATACAATGGAAGGAAGTGGCGTTGCGTCGTCCATCTTTTTTTACAGTCTATGGTGCTGAAGCCAGAGCCGTTGAAAAACATATTTAACGGCTCTGGCTGAAGCACCCCTAAAAAGGGGCTAGCCTCGCCCATGCCTTTGCTGATACTGCTGAAACGAAATTCGAAAATAGAATCCACGGGTGGACCTGCACACTTCTAAAATTTAGAGACGGCGAATACGATCACTCTCATAGCGCGACCACAGTGAATTTAACATTTCAATTCTGATTTCAATGAACGTTCAAAATGATAGGCTAACATGAACTTAAATAATGCTGCAGCATTATATCCCATCTAAAATAAACATTTTCACATTGTAATACATCGGACTACCTCTAACATTGTCTGTGTGAATATTTAGATAATCACGATTATAGGCCTGTACATGCGTCGTGAGGAACGTCAACTGCGAACTGAACACCGGCGATGGAATCTGCGAACACGATAGTGGGTGGGAACAGAACTTATAGGTGACCTGTAATGATTGGTTAGAATATGAGCAATGACGTGCATTAGAGTCTTCCGGGTAGAACTTCGCTAAACGCTCCCATTTCTAGTTTTCCTCCATTTCCTACTTTTTATTCAAGCAGTTTGCCAATATTTTCTGGTAGAGAATATGAAGTAACATGCAATAAGTAATATGACCTAGAGTTTGATTGTGGTAAAACATACTAAAGTTTGTCCTCAGATTATATCAGGCTTTCGGCATATGGCTAATATGAGTGGTGTGAAAGAGGAGGGGTTTTATTCTGACACAGTGGAGTCAGAGGAAAGTGGCCACATCTGCAGTCAATTTCTCTGAGCACAAGTGCATCATATTTCTTCTCTTGCTCTATAATCACTGTATCCTTTACGCTATTTTTCCATCATGGACTGTGCTTTTGCCAATCTAGATGCTGCTGGTTTTCTACAGATTTGGCAACACTTTGATGCAGATGGTGAGAATTTAACATTTCAATTCTGATTTCAAATGTCATATTTCCATATATTGTGTTTAGATTTCAGTATTGTCTCTATGTTTATCTGTTCATATAATTGCATTGATAAATATTTTTCTGCAGATAATGGCTACATTGAAGGGAAAGAGTTGGATGACTTTTTCCGGCACATGCTTAAGAAATTGGGGCCAGAGGTTTGTGAAAAAAAAAGAAAAAAAAAAACCTTTATATAATGATTAACAGATCAGTAGTTCATGCACATTTAAATATGACTATAAAATAGATGAGTTTCTTGACAATTACTTATAAATCTAAATATGCATTAATTAATAACCTGTAGTAAACCAATGTTTGCTAATTTCACTAATTAAATTTATTATAAAATGTTATCAATACTGTCTGTAAATTAAGTCTGTAAAACATACTGTCTGTAAATTAAGTCAGTTCCCTCTGGCTGTTTACACACTAGGATCTTTCCTCTCTTTTCTCCAGGAAGCTGACATAATACAGTCAACAGCCATTTAACATCTGTTGAATTATTTTAAAATCTTTGTGTACTAGAAATGTTTTATTATTATTATTTCTGTATAATACTGTCATATTGTTTTATTTTTATGGTTAATTTAAGTCTCACAATTATAGCGACAGTAATTGCACTACTTGTTATTTTTATGAACGTTTATTAATCTTTGTTAATGTTAATTTCAGCATTTACTAATACATTATTAATCTTGTTAACATTAGTTAATGCACTGAACTAACATGAACAAACAATGAACAACTGTACTTTCATTAACTAACGTTAACAAAGATTAGTAAATACAGTAACAAATGAATTGCTCATGGTTAGTTCATGTTAGTTAATACATTAACGTTTAACTAATGAACCTTATTGTACCAACTATAGTTATCATAACATAATATATATAATGTTTTGATCTCAAATTGGAACTCATTCAAATAACTTTTCAATATTTTTTTTTTTTTTTTTTCAAAATTTTTCAGGAAACTGGTTAGACGCACAAGATAAAAATACATTTTCAGTGTTCTAAAACATAAAATTATAAAAATATACAGTGTTACCTTTTTTTTACACAATAGTAGTTCTGAAGTAGATATTGCTGAAATTGTACTCCCAGTGAATAAGCATTATTGTGATGTAAGCAAACAGGCTTATATAAATAAAGGATGTGCCAGATGTTCACTGTTTACCAGCATATCTTAAGGGCATCTCTATTGCACAGGTGTACCAGTCTAATGGCTTTGCTGAGTGATGTTGGGGAGCTTAATGAGTGATAAATTATGGAAATGTGGTCATGGTAACCGGCTTGTTTTCTCTACTCTCCTTAGGATAAGATAACAGAAGAAAGAGTACAGCAGATAAAGAAGAGGTTTATGTCTGCCTATGATGTCACATCTGATGGACGCCTGCAGATTGAGGAAGTACATCACATTATTTTACATTTCCCTTTAATGAAATTTTTTTTTTTTTTTTTTTTTTTTTTTTGTAGAATGTTTAGTCTTGCATAGAAGTAAAAACTGATATTTAAAAATGAATAATCCTGTAATTTGACGGAACTGGTAAATTAAGCATGAAAGAAGGAATAAAAAAAAACAACAAAAAAAAACACGTCTTACCATCAGGCTACTGCTCTATAATTCATCTGTGGTATGCTGCATCTGTTATCTAGCTGCTCTATGGCTTCTGGCTGTTTCCAGCACAGTTGAATTAATCAGATCAATGACATTAAAATTATTATTTGCTTTGTCATGTTAATGGATTGTTTTGCTTCCTTCATATTTTTGTGCAATAGATTAAGTAAAATGAGGCTGGGGATGGTTGAAACATTGAATCAGATGTAACTAGGTCCAGCTGTCAGAGATGAGCTAGAACAACAAGTGCTGTCATTAATGTACTGTCCAGAACCACATTGTTACTGAAGTCAAATGTGTAGTTCCATAAGCATACTATTTTGCAATTTAAGAAGTGATTTTTGTGGTCATAACCAGTTTCATTTGCCACTGTTTCACCATGTAAGTATGGGCTGTAAAGCTGTTACAATACAGCAGCTGGAAAAAAAAGTTATCAAAAATTATCATTCACTGTCTCTTATGATGATCTAACCTGAATGACTTTTTCTTCCCTGGAACCAAAAGGAGATGTTTGGTAAGATTGCAAAGGTTTTTGGTTTATATAGCAAGTTCTAAGAAGGAAAAAAGAGCACAATGATATTACCATAAAAGTCCTTTGCTACTTCATGTTAATAATGCAAAACATTACTGATTAGCATCACAACATTAACGTAACGACAACTGCAACACCTGGGGGTAAGGACAGACGAAGTGAAAAAGGTGACAGAAGGATGAGGAGGGACTGGGGAGAGAGGAAAATAAAAAGGTCCGCTCACACATCGCTACTTGGTCCTCAACCAGCCGTGAGGCCCTCACTAGGGGTGCTGTGTGATGGTACTGGACACTCCTTGCTGGACTGTGACATCTCCTCCGGCTTTGGACTCCCAGCAGCAAGCCCCTGTTCCCTCGCTCTGCTTTCTTTTCCTGTCCAGCAAACAAACCCAGGAAGACCAGCAGAAGATCAAAACCATGAAACGGAAAACCAGAAATAGCGCTCAGAAATGCAGTGTAACACAAGTCAAGTCACCTTTATTTATATAGTGCATTTACAATGCAGATTGTAAAAGATTGAAGCAGCTTCACAGTGAAAGTAATTTGGCTGCAAAGCAGCTCTAGAAGAAAATAATTGCATTGTCCAGCTTAAGTAGATTCAGTGTTGATTCATTTCTGTTGTAAAAATCATTAGTTATTATTTTAGGTAATTTATCTATACAGCAGCTCTAGAGAAAACAGTGATGTTATCGTTCAGTTCAGTTCTCATACAATGGTGTCAACGCAGGCAGATAAAAAAAAAAAAAAAAAGTTGAAAATCAAGTGTCCCCAACTAAGAAAGCCAGAGACAGCAGTGGCAAGGAACCCAAACTCCATCATGTGAGAAAAATGGAGGAAAAAAAAAACCTTGGGAGAAAGCAGGCTCAGGCAGGGGGCCAGTTCTCCTCTGGCCGACAATGAACAGTGCATGATTATGTTGCAGGCAGCATTATGGATCACAAGTCAGTTTTGGATCAGAACACTCCAAATATTCATATATATATAATATATAATAATAATATATATACGGTTGAAGATTGGATTCATCACGTTTGATGTTTATTAAGTGTGCAGGGCAACCACCCAGTAGAACATTACAATACTCTAGCCTTGAGGTCATGAACGCATTTGTAATTGAGAGCATATGTCGTAGTTTAGATATATTTTTAAGACGGAAGCATGCGGTTTTACAGACGCTAGAAATATGGGTTTCAAATGAAAGATTGGTATCAAAGAGCACACCTGTGTTCCTAACTGACGACGGACATTAACAGAGCAGCCATCAAGTGTTAGACAATATTCTAGGTTATTTCGTGCAGAGGTTTTTACAAGACTTCCAAAGATTAAGTGAATACACAGGGCTTAAAGGGATAGTTCACCCAAAAATGAAAATTTGATGCTCTCATTTGCGCGAGACATCACTGCCGCTGTTAGACCGCGATCAGACCTCACAAAGCGAATGCTGAACGCGGTTGGACATAGTGGTGTATTAGAGTTAAAAAATTATATAAATACTGTTCCGTTTATCGCACAAACCGATCGTTTCGTGTCTTAGGACATCAATGTGTCGTCACGAGCCGCAGGGTTTAATTTGGACTTGTCTATGCTAAGTTTTATTTACTCTTACAGTAGAAGTTCCCATCCACTAGCATTATTTGACTCACAGACGGCAACGGTTGGAGTTAAAAATCATCATTTGTGTTCTACTGAAGAAACAAAGTCACCTACATCTTGGATGCGCTGGGGGTAAGCAGATAAACATCAAATTTTTATTTTTGGGTGAACTATCCCTTTAAGTAGGTAGCAGTAAACAAGATAATTACACACAGGTGTAAGTTATCAGAACTTGATTAGTCCAGGCAATGGGTTTTGGGAAAAGTAGTTTATGATGAGATAAAGGAGACAGAAGGAGTGCACTCTGGTGGAGATCATGGGCACTCCAGTTGGTGGTTGTTACATAGCAGCCCCCCATCCCCTTAAATAGCATATTCCAGATGCTCCTCAAACTGTCACAGAAATCCAGGAGGGAGGTGGAGTGGGGGCGTGACAGAGGGCCAGGTCCATAGAATGGAGGCATGACTGGAGACTGATGTGTCAGGGCAAAGCCGTCAGAGAAGGTAGCAGGACAGGTGGCCAGGGCAGATCTGACAGGACTCAAGACCATCTCAGAGGAGCTGAAGACCACCACAGTGAAGCAGATGACCAAACAGCAGAGCAGATGGGACTGAAGATCCCCATGACAGAGCAGAAGGCCACCACAGCAGAGCAGATGGGGCTGGTGACCACCACAGAAGTTCAGGGACTACCTCTGTGGTCGTGTCTGGGCAGACAGTGAGTTCATTTATGACCTCTGTGGTTGTATCTAGGCAGACAGAGAGTTAACTGACAGACGGCGCCTTGGGAAAAACTGGAAGAACCTCTGAGACCCCCAGACTCGATACCACCAGACTGTGATGCACTGGACTCATGGCGATGTTGGGACCATTAAGATGCCAGCTGCTCACACACTGACATACCAAACTAGAAGCCAATTTCAAACACCTAGAGACCACCTTATTAGCTTTAGGTGCAGCATCCATGATGGCTTGGGACTCTGGCGTGACGTCCATGATGGCTGGAGACTCTGGCGTGGTGTGCATGACAGCTGGAGACTCTGGTGTGGTGGCCATGATGGTTTATACATGTTAGTTTTAATGACAGAGCTCAAGATAAATCTTTTCATTACTACTGGAGCTTCCAATTTGCTATTTTTCAAATGATTATTAAACAGCTAGCACAAACTATGGAAAAGCGACAGCCCTTCTGGTGCACTCAGTATTCAAATTCACTTCATTCTCTCCTTAGGTGGACTATATTAGTGGACAAATGTAGGGAATAGTGAATGAGGGTATAGGGGGCGATTTCGAACACAGCAATTGATTAGCTGGTTCAGTTGTGTTTAATTAAGGCTGGAACTAAACTCTCCAGGAACTAAATTTGAATTTATACAACCTGCTCTCACTCTCAAGGCATTCAATAAAGTGTCGCTTGTCCAAGAGTTCTGTGTGTCACTATACATACACCAAAAGTGGCACACTTATCAAGTTGCTAGTGCACTGATAAAAATTAGCAGCAGATAAATGCACCTAAAAAAATTCTAGTAAATTTTAAAAGAAAAAAAGAATTTGTCATCTTATTTGAAAGTGAAAGTGAGTGACATTTGGCCAAGTATGGTAACCCATACTTGGCTACACGTTACTTTGCTTGGGTGTAACACACATCTTTAGTGATCATTTTAAAAGATGAGCGGAAAAGGTTGGACATTTTATCACGGTCATGTTTATTGATTTTTACATCCTTGTTGCTCATGCAGTAATAATAGAGTAAAACATTTTGTGTTTATCCAAAGTGGTGGAACTATTTTCTTTGTGTTAGCATACTGTATTGCTTGTGATCTCTCAAGTATTGTATATTAGAGGAGAAGCTTTGCAGTGGCAGCAGCACTAATTATGTGCCCAGCAACATATATCTGCTTCAAATGTCAGTAAATGGTGTTTTTTTGTGGCGACAAAAGCTTATTAAAGTGGGATTTGTCAGTGCCGTATGGACTCTTATTCGACCTAACAGAATTAAGGCCATACTGAAGAGTAAATCGAGCCTAAATCTAATTTCCCGTTTGTTAAATTAAACGAAAACGAACAGACTACTGGCCTTTTGTCATTGTTTTATTCGAAATAGGAAATTAAATTATCAAAATGTACACTGACCATTTTGGTAAGATAAACCCCTTTATTAGCTGGTACCAAACAGTAAACCCATGTCATTGTATTTGTGTGCCTGTATACTAGATGGCGAATATGATCCTGCCCGAGGATGAGAACTTCCTTCTTATCTTTCGTAGAGAGGCTCTGTTAGATAACAGTGTAGAGTTTATGAAGGTAAACTTGCACTTCATTTAATCACACTCTTATTTCACTTTTCCATTTTAAAAATTTTCCACATTTCCCATGATAGATCTGGAGGAAACATGATGCTGACAGCAGTGGTTACATATCAGCTATGGAGCTCAAGGTAAATGCACACAGGCTAGAGTTGTGACCTGTTTTAGCGTATTAAATATCATAGTTTCATAAAAATATTTAAATTATTACTTTCTCTTTTCTCTTTTTCTCTTTTGTTTTAGTCTAGCCGTAATTATTAAGATAAAATGCTTCTATTTTTCATGGCAGGATTTCTTGAAGGACCTGTTTGTGCAGCACAATAAGAATATTTCCTCTAGCAAGTTGGATGAATACACAGATACCATGGTAACATTGCTGTTTTTAATTCTGCACCATTCATTTTAGTTGTATAAACCTAAACCTCTCAACTTCAATTTCTATCCATGTTTCTTAAACTGAACACGTTTCACGTTAGTCTCATTTTCAATATGTTTTTTGGATGCTAATTGAAATAATTTGGTAAAAGGGTATAAATACATAGGATAAATGTGGGACTAAACAAGACACAGATGTTGATAATGAGAAACCAAGAGGAAAAAAACAGTAATGGGAATAAAAGAAACAAGAATTTACAAAAGTCAGACAAGAAGTCAGGGTGACAAATCCACACAAAAATTATGCCCATCTTGGCGAGTATCCTAGCAAACATAGTTGGTTATGTTTCGTATCTCTTGACTGCCAGGGCAGTGCTTCGTAGTGAAAGTTCTCGTTGCAGTTGCCACAGATCAAGTGTTGCATAACAAAAATGTCACCTCGTGACACCTGTGTGTGACGTCACTAATGTTATAATATGGTGTGTCACACAACAGACTTCCTCATTTCTCTTCTCACGACTGAGCATATCAGAGCTAAATCACAGCCTGGTGATTTAATTTTGAGAGCCTACGACTAGTTCATCCTTCATGGGCTGTTGTTTTGCATTTTCAATTCTCCTTTTGATTGGAATTATATCATAGCAGCAGGAAACACATTGTTTGTGTGTATGTAAGATAGTGTAGCAGCCTACCTTGAGCCAAGCTCAGTAGTGGGCAAGCTACAGCTCAAACACGAGTGTTTGGCAGCCCTGCTTTGAGCATTGCTTGGCACCTCAGGCTATTCTGAAAAGACAGCATACCTTCCATTGAGCCACGCTTGGTAAGTTTGCTTAGAATATTGAGTGATTAAAAAAGATATTACTATTAATATTACTATTATTATTATTAAAATAATAATTATCACTATTATTATTAGAATTTTTTTTTTTGTCCTTTCCTTCTCCCTTTTTCATTTAGGTAGGCTAAAATTATTAATCTAATTTCGGATATAGATTAAGAGTAATTCTTCAGAGTGAAAAAACTATTTAGATTGAGAGATTATTGAGATTTTTGAGACTATGGATAGACTAGGACAGTATGCCCAATGCTCTAATACAATGGAGCTGTATGATGACCATCAACTTTGCCCATCATGCTTAGGGTTAGACCACCTCCGTGAGGTGCTCACAAATCCTTGTATGGACTGTTCTATAATGTCAGTGGCCCAGAGACAACATAGGCTAGTTAGCCTTACTGGCGAAGTGGATGACACAGTGGCTAGACCTTTAAGGAGAAGCTGTTAAACGCCACTCAAAAGAGGAGACAGAGACCTCATAAGAAAAGAAAGTCTACATATGGACTAGTGCAGCAAGTAGAGAGTCTGTCATCCGACATGGAACAGATAAAAAGTCTCTTGCATTCTAGAATTAGCATTGTAGCAGGAGATACTAAGCCTGTTGACAGGTTTTATGAGGATTATAATATAATCTCTACAGCAGCATTAAGTACTACATTCCTACACTGGAACAGTCCAGCAGGTGTCCATCAAGACCCTGGGTCTAGTGCACAGTAACAATCACTGAGCCACAGTCAGTTACAGCATCTCAGAATTTAAGTGGCAGTTCACAGACATCACAAGATACTACAGGAAGCCATGCAGTTCCGCTGCAGAGCACTATAAACGTAGCTCTTGCGAAACTGGGCCTAGACACTCCACCTGCTCAAGCAGAAGGATCCAGTGCCCTCTTTAGGATTACAAAGACAAATGATTTCTCTGTGCTAGTTTGTAAAGACTTCATTGCTGAATATTTATAGCGACACAGGTGGGCCGGCTTTCTAATTCACTGGCTCACTTGCTGCTGGCAATGCAAACCTCATTATCAGGCAGGGGATAAAGAAAGGACTCAGGAAGAGTACAGCATTGCAGACAATGGGTTATATGGCCCAAGATTTAGGCAAGCTGGTAGGCATATTATTGCGTGACCGCCGCCAAGAATGGCTTGCTCAGACAACCTTACCAGATGCTTGTAGGAACACAATCTGGGCCTTGCTCCTTGTTCCAGGCCATGTGTTTGGACCAGCAGTGAAAGATGCCCTGGACCATCATGCCTCATTGGCTGAAACACGGCAACAGGAGAGTATGCGTAGAACCTTTCAATTTCGACCCCCAGTGCCCACTGCTAGCTACCTAGGCTTCTCTCGGTTTCTCCGCCCTAGAGAAGTCAGGTAGTGACACCACCCCAACACTACATTTAGTCGTGAATAATGAGCACGGCTGCCACACTAGCCCCCCCAGAGACGGTCGGCACGGTACCCACTTCAGTGTCTGAATTTTGACAACGGGGCGAGAAATGCCAGGCGCTGACCCGCCTCGGCCAATGATAGGATCTTTAACAGCCCAACATCTGGCCTACTGGCAGACATGCGTCCTACGCACAATGACGGAAGGTTACAGACTGCAGTTTCATCACTGGCCCCCTCTCAGCTCTCAGACCAAATTCTTTGAAACCATTGTTCTAGACCTGGTTCATACCTCAATACTTTCTCAAGAGATTTGTACCCTCCTAAAGAAAGGAGCAATAGATAGTGTGAACCATCATGCTCCAGACAAAGGATTTTATTCAACTTCCACCAATTCCTCTCATCCATGCACTACTGGACAGGATCCAGAGAGATAAACACAGCATTCACCTGGTGGCTCCACGGTGGCCAACACGGTTTCCCCTTCTGCTCTCACTCATACGGGGGACCCCATGGGAGATTCCTCCATGGAAGGACCTCTTATCACAAATGGGAGGGCGGATATGGCACACTTGGCCGGAGTTTCTCCAGCTGTGGCTGTGGCCCTTGGGACCAGTTCTGGGCTGACTTCATGCACTCCAGAGGTCAGGCACACAATATTAAATGCAAGAGCCCATTCGACCTGGGCTTGGATGTATGATAGTCAATGGGGAATATTTCAGGACTGGTGTAAAGGTCACCACTTGAACCCACTATCCTGTTCAGTTGAGTCAGTAATCACATTCTTACAGTCACTGTTTGAAGCAGGAAGTTTGGCATCCACTGTACATGCAACAGGCCATTCTGTTATGGGAATAGCAACATCATGGGCTGTTCTTAAAGGAGTTCCCCTATTAGAAATTTGTGCTGCGGCCACATGGTCATCTCCCAGTACATTATCTGACAATAATAATAAAAGAAAATTTAAAAAATATTGTTAATCCTCTTCTGCTTTTTCAAGTGACAGATCAATGGTATCAATATAGTTTAACAATGGTTTCCATGTTTTATGAATGCTTTTTAAAGACAATTTTTAAGAAAAAACAATTTTTTTTCCAGCTTTAAACACAAAATAATTTCTTTTATCCATCTATCATATGAAGGAGGAGATGCATTCTTCCACTTAAGGAGAATAAGCCTCCTGGCCAATAATGTGGTGAAAGCAACAACCTGTTGCGTTGATGAAGGCAAGTTTGGCTTAAAAGGAATTCCAAATAGAGCTGTAAACGGGTTTGGAGTGGCTGATGTATTAAAGTTTTTTCGAAAGTATCAAATATTTTAGACCAAAACTATGTCAGTCTTGGACAGGACCAGAACATGCGAGTATGATTTGATCGAGACCGTCGGCACTTATTGCAAGCATCACTATTGCAAGTGTATATTTTGGCTAGTCTGGCATTAGTGTAGTGTGCTCTATACAGAATCTTGCATTGCATCAAACTACATCTAGAACATATGGAGGAAGAATGTACTAAATCAAATATATATTTCAAGTGTAGTGACCCCCCACCTCTTGTTTCCATATATTCTTGAGTGATTCAGAGGAGTCAGGATTTTAAAAATCTATTGATTCATATATGACAGAGATTAGCCCTTTTCTCTCTGTACTAAGAGAGTGATTAAGAAACTGGGTAAACTGATTTTGTACAAAATGTCTGACCTGAAAGAAGCGAAAAAGATGAGCGTTGGGAAGACCAAACTTTTTGGATAATTCTGAATAGGATAAATTTATTCCTTTATCATAAAAGTCCCTGATGGTACTGACACCCCTTGAGGACTAATCATGAAAAACTGGATCAGAACATGATGGTAGAAAAGATACATTGTTCACAATAGGAGCCAGAATTGATGGTCTGATTAAACCAATATGCTTCCTAAAATTAACCCCCCGTATTTTAAGGGTATTTGCCACCACTAAACCGTCTAAGAAATTTTTAATATTTATAGGAACCTGAGAGCAAATCACAGAATGAAGGGAACATTTTGAGGGTGACAGCTCCATTCGGGCCCAGACTGGATGTTCAGGAACTCTTGAGGAATTAGTCCAATACAAAAGCTTGCTGACATTACAGGCCCAGTAATACTGCTGAAAAATTGGTAAAGCAAAGCCTCCTTTGGACTTTGGGAGTTCGAAAACTGTTTTCCTAATTTACGCATATTTTCCACCTCACAAAAATGAATTAGTTATCCAATTCAGAGTGGTAAAAAAAGCCTTGTTAATAAAAATGGGTATATGCTGAAAAAGATATAAAAATGTGAGCAAAATTGTCATCTTAACCAAATTAATACAGCCAGTTAACAATATTGGAAGACCATCTCTCTATATATGCCTTTATAGGCATCAAGCAAAGAATTAAAACTTCTTCTAAAGATAGCTGTGACTGATTTAGTGATACGTCTAAATATCTGAATCCTACCTGAGCCCACCTAAAGGGGAAAGGATGTTGGCAGTGGTTCCCAAACCTGTCCTGGAGGACCCCCAGCCCTGCACATTTTGTATGTCTCCCTCATCTATCAGACCTGATTCAACTCATGTGCTTATTAGTAGGGACAGCAAGACCTGAAATGGGTGTGTCAGAAATAGGGAGATGTAAAAAATGTGCAGGGCTGGGGTCCTCTAGGACAGGTTTGGGAACCACTGATGTTGGGAAAGCATCTCAGCTATTGATAGTTCACTCTTTTGACGATTCAGTTTGTATCCAGAGAATTTACCAAACGAGTTAAAAATCTTGAGGATTGGCGGTAATGATGAAACAGGGTTTGCTGTATAAAGAACGTAGTCTGCATAAAGGGACAGTTTATAAGAGGTTCCAAACTGGGTAATGCCTTAAAACTTTTTTCTCACTTTTCAGCCAAATGGCCAATGGCTCTATAGCCAAGGCAAATAATAGAGGTGAAGGGGGGCAACCTTGGCACGTGCCTCTGTAAAGGCGAAAGGTTTTAGAATGTGTTGCACTGGTGTACACAGATGCTACAGGGGAGGAGTATAATAGTCAAATCCATGCTATAAAATTTTAGCTGAAACCAAATTTATTTACTATTAATAAGTTAGTATTATTCTTTAGGGTCTTCATGAAAAGTCTATAACATACTTTGATTAAAATTTCTGAATGGTCGTGTAAAAAAAACCATATTTTTTAACTTGTCAAAAACAGCTCTGTTCACAATGAGCCATTTAGGTGCATGTCCCTTTAAATGATAATGAGCTACTGTTCAACCCACCACTATCTTCCAAGGCAGGCTGTAAACACTATTTGGCAGGTATTGCATTGAACTCACTATTCTTATTTATGCAGTTATAAATGCTCAAAAACAATGAAAATACATTTGAAAATTACTTGTTAGTCATTAACTAACACCTTTATAAACTTTATTGTAGTGTTACCATGTTATCTTTACATAAAATGTTATGTTTGTAATAAGACAATCGCCTTAATGCATTGTTCGTTATAAATGTGCAGTTATGAATTACAGTGAGAAGGTTCTAAATAGAAATGACAACATAAATGTTTGTTTGACTGTATTATTTTGATAATGAACAAGCTGCAATGTCACGTTTGCAGTGCTTTGTTGTGTGTGTGTGAGGCGCCGGCACGATCAAACAGCAGACTTGCCTCATCGTCATGGCAATGGTTCGTGGCCTGGGGCCCGTTTCAGAAAGGAGGTTAAGTGAGAACGTCTCAGGTTACGTATGTAACCATGGTTCCCTGAGAACAGGGAACGAGACTCTGCGCTGATTGCGCTTTGGGGAACGTCACGTGACCCAGGTGTCTGAAAGCAACTATCCAACAACTCCAATCCCTATTGGCCGGCGACAGCCTATGACGTCATACGGCGTGACCCGGAAGTATAAAGGGAGCGCCTGGAGAGACAGAAGACATCTATCGTCTTGAGGGACTGTTCTGCAGGCAGGCAGCCCGAAGCATGGCTGGAAAGCGCAGAGTCTCGTTCCCTATTCTCAGGGAACCATGGTTACATACGTAACCTGAGACGTTCCCTTTCGAAAGGGAACTTCAACTCTGCGCTGATTGCGCTTTGGGGAATGATATACCCACGCCGCCATGCTTGAGGAGAGTGCATGCCAAAAATATGGCTGACAACGTCAAGCAGTTTCGAAGGAAACGCTTAGCAACTCACCCTTGGGTCACACCAGGCTGTCAGTGACAGCATTCCCTATGGCCAACAGCCCAAGCTGAGCCTACAAAGGCCTTCCAGAGATAGAAGGCCTACTAAGGCTGCTAGAGGCATCTGAAACCAACTTTTCCACAGACAAAGTGGTTTCTTTAAGGGAATGAGGCCAGGGAACCGAAGGGAACCCCGTCCAGTCACTAGAGGGGAACGAAGTTACCCCTAATGCCACCAGGGAGGCCGACCTGGTCTGTCATAGGACAAATTAGTCATTAGTCTTGGCCAACCCTGTCTGAGTACAGAATCTCCATAACGCATTCTTCATAGAAGAGAGCAGGTAAGAGTGACTGCAGAAAGGCAGAAGCAACTCAGACCCACGCGTAGAGATGGGCATCCTGGAGAGCAGAACTCAGCTGAGTGCTATGAACCCTCTTATTGAGGGGAGATAATCCACTCATCTTAGGATCTACTCAGTGCTTAATAAATGCACTGAGGAGGCTGTGCGCTAGAGAACCCTGATACAGGGGAGCACAAACCAGCCTGGGGCTGAATCTTAGGAGGAGGCCTGATAAGGCCTACCACCATGATCAGCTTAGGTAGCTAAGCACTATTACAACATAACCCCAAAGGGGAAGTACAAAGCTCACCTAACAGGTAGACCATGCAATGGGCACATACTCATGGAGGCCAAAGAGGAGCCTACAGCATGATAGTAACTATATGTGAAACAGAAGTATATTCAAAAAGTGGCCTGAAGGGGCCACCCTGAACACCTGTCTGGCTGCAGCAGACAGGCAACTTCAACGGCAGCATGGGAGACTGCAAAGCGCCCGTATGATAATCTACCCAACACAATCCAACGAGCAGTGTACTCAGTAAAAGCACCTTTTTACTCTTTCAAGCAAGAGGAGTACAACATACGCTGACACATAGTTGAGGAAGGCCCGTGCGGGCCTATCACCTCAACAGACACGTGGGCATCAGCTCGTGGCAGTGTTCATAGGCACCGAAGAACGATAAATAACCGACACCAAGGAGGTTAAATATCATCTGGGCACCTGGCCAACCAGAAGTGTATATAAAAGGTTCTCAGAGAGAAATACACATCAACATATACCACTATGTTGAAAAAGGGCGGCCCATAGGGCCTAGCCACCTTTAGACATATGGCATAAGTCCAGTGGCCATCTCTAGGAGCATGAATAGATCCACCTTAGACCTCTAGGTGGCTATTAGCTCAACTAACGTAAGATCAGGCTCAGGGAGACAGATGCAGTTCAGACCAAACCTCAGTAAGGTTTAACCACAGCATACATCCTGAGGGGCTAGCCACTCAAGTATTCGGAAAAGCACCATAAATTCTCACAGCGAGAAGAGTACGCAGCTGAACTCCAAATGCTACACCAGAGGCCGAGAAGAGGCCTACCTTAGTAAACATATGGCATCAGCAAGCAGCTGCCATAACCAGTCCACCCAAAAGCCATATATTTAGCATTGAAACTTCCTCAGAAGAAATACTTAGAACGCTGCCACCCAATGTGAACAGGCCTGATTAGGGCCTATCCATCGAGGTGGGGCGTGGCCTTTTAAGGTGGTCAGGTTTTTTCAAAGCATCCTGCCAACAAATCAACTAAAAAGGAGGCCTAATGGGGCCTACAATCTCAGCGACAAGTAGCGTTCAGCAACTGTTGAAATGAAACACAGACTGTGCCAGCATGTGAACTAGAAAAGAGGCCTGTTGGGGCCTACCATTCTAATGACACGTGGCTTCAGCCTGTGAAATGCTGTACACTATGTGATCAAACTATGATCAGCTAACAGCACTTGTTATAAAAACAATTGCTAACTAGAAGGAGGCTAATTAACCATAAGAGCCTACGATCAAAGTTATATGCAATATAGCTGTTAACAAGATCACAAAAAGGGAGCTAATACAAACCAGCTTTTCTCAAAAAGTGGTTCTATACTACCCTGAGTATGCAATGCAACAGGTGATGCACTCACTAACACCAATAAACCTACTAATGGGGAATATAGGTCACCAGCGTCTCCCATAGCGGCTACATAAAAAAACCTGCTATTATAGTAACAGGTGCTAACCTGTGGCAGCAAAAGTAAGCTCACATACGATGTAGGGCAAAAGTCTAGAACTTCAAAGCAAATGCAGCGCTTTGATGTATATGCTGTTTTCAAAGAGGAAAATAATTCTCTCCATACAGATTCTCAAATCTGTACTGAGCCATAGAGGACGAATGCTAAAGCCTAGCAACATCAACTCAAAAACTTGATACGGAAACAAGTGGCTCAGAGGAAAAAAAACATTTTCCCTAGCATAAAAGTTCTAGAAAGTGGGGCCTTTCACACACAGCATGACTTATCTACGCAAAGATAAGGGCCTACCACCTGAGATAACAGCATCAGGAAGTCTTAAAAACAGTCTACAACCTAGCTGTTTAAACTCACCAATTGCACCTACATAGTAAGGGGATAATGGGCATACGGCCTGACAACTCCCTCGGGAGGAGACCAGAACTAGGAACTATACAACCTGACAAGGGATAGTATACATATGTTATGATACAGACGGCACGGAGACAGAAGTAAAAGCAGGTATAGTGGTTTATTAGAGAATCAGCAATGAGCAGGTGAGTAAATGGAAGATGGAGGGTTTCAATGAGAAGGTAGAGATTTGATACTGTCCTTGTAATTGCAGATGGAGTTGGTAGTCGAGGAGATGGAGTATGGTGGACGAGGAACACTCACACACACGGAAGGAGGAACACAGGAGGAGGACTGGAGACAACGGGGCGATAGGGATCGCTGGTAGCAGGTAAGTAGCAGGTAAGTTGCTGGTAGAGTCCTTGAGGTTCGCATACATGAGTCTGTACAACAAACGAGACCGGACAACTGGTGTGTGTGTGAGTGTGGGTTAAATAGTGCAGGTGATTGAGTGACTGATGATGTGCAGGTGTTGACGATCAGAACTCTGGTGATTGGGTTCGTGGATACTGACGGGAGGTGGAGCCTGAAGTGTCTGTGACAGTACCCCCCCTCCCACGGCCCGCTCCTGAGGGCCGAGGACCCCGACATCGTGGTGGCCGACCTCGAGGGCGTGGGGCAGGTCTGTCTGGGTGGCTGGAGTGGTAGGCTTGTAGCAGGTTGGGATCAAGGATGTCGTTCCGCGGGACCCACGACCGCTCTTTTGGCCCGTAGCCCTCCCAGTCGACGAGGTACTCCAGGAGACCACCACGGCGCCGGGAGTCCAGAATCTCCCGAACCTCGTAAGCAGTCCCATCCTCCAGAAGAAGTGGAAGGGGGGGCTCGGCGGCTGTCACGTCAGGCTCTGTGGAAGGAGAGAGATAAGGGTGGTGAGGTTTGAATAAAGACACGTGGAAAGTGGGGTGAATCTTATACTCAGGAGGGAGCTGAAGACGATACGTGACGGGATTGATCTGCTGGAGGATGGTGAATGGGCCAATGAAGCGGGGACTCAGCTTCTTGCATGGCAGACGCAGTCTGATGTCCCTTGTCGACAGCCAGACCTTCTGCCCAGGTTGGTAGTTGGGAGCGTTGGAGCGACGAAGGTCGGCTGTCATCCTGTGTCTGCGCAGGGCCCTCTGCAACTGATGGTGGGCTGAGTCCCACACCCTCTCGCTCTCCCGGAACCAGTAATCGACGGCAGGAACGTTGGAGGGTTCCCCATCCCAGGGGAACAATGGGGGTTGGTAGCCGAGTACGCATTGAAAAGGTGTTAATCCGGTGGAAGGTTGACGGAGAGAGTTCTGGGCGTACTCGGCCCAACCCAGGTACTGGTTCCAGGAGTCCTGGTGGCCGTGACAGAAGGTAGACAGGAAGCGGCCGATCTCCTGGATTTTCCGTTCCGTCTGCCCGTTCGTCTGAGGGTGGTATCCCGATGACAGGCTGACGGTCACACCCAGGAGCGACAGAAAGGCCCTCCAGACCCGGGAGATGAACTGGGGGCCCCTATCCGATACTATGTCTTCGGGGATTCCATAGTGGTGGAAGACGTGGTTAAACATTAACTCAGCAGTGGTGAGAGCGGTAGGTAGACCTTGGAGAGGAATCAGTCGGCAGGCCTTGGAGAATCTGTCCACTACCACGAGTATGCAGGTATGACCATCAGAAGGTGGGAGATCTGTCACGAAGTCAACTCCCAGGTGTGACCATGGTCGCTCAGGAACGGGCAGAGGAAGGAGCTTGCCGGCCGGCAGTTGACGAGAGCTCTTCGAGATGGCGCACTCCCTGCAGCCCTGTACGTACCTTCTGACATCCCTGGCTAAGTTGGGCCACCAGAAGCGTGCTTTGAGCAGTGAGAGGGTTCCATTGACCCCCGGGTGACCAGTGCCAAGTGATGAGTGGGCTGCGTGGATGAGTTGAGTGCGTCGTGCTCTGGTGATATACTGGAGACCGGGAGGACAACCCGGCGGAGTGTTGGAGGAGGCATTGGAGGAGGGTAGAGTCTCTTCAGACCATTGGATGGGATTCACAAAGATGGGTTCTGGAAGGACGGTTTCAGGATCTTCAGATTTCTCATCAGGAGCGTGGAGACGGGATAAGGCATCAGCCTTGAGGTTTTTGGAGCCGGGACGATAGGAGATGGTGAAATTGAATCTTGAAAAGAACATGGCCCAGCGGGCTTGTCGGGGGTTTAGTCTTTTAGCAGCTTTAAGATACTCCAGGTTTTTATGGTCGGTTAAAACTTGGAAGGGGTGCTTGGCTCCCTCCAGCCAATGCCTCCATTCCTCCAACGCGAGCTTGACAGCCAGGAGTTCGCGGTCACCGATATCATAGTTGACCTCCGCCGGGTTGAGCTTGCGGGAGAAGAAGGCGCATGGATGGAGTCTACTGGGTTGCCCCTGCTGCTGTGATAGTACCGCTCCCACTTCTGTGGTCGAAGCGTCTACCTCGACGATGAATGGCCGGTTGGGATCAGGGTGGACGAGGAGGGGAGCGCTGGTGAAGGCTTTCTTAAGGGCTTCGAACGCTTGTGCGGCTTCTTCGGACCAGGACAGAAACTTGGGCTGATGGCGTAGAAGGTTGGTGAGTGGGTAGACGATGGAACTGTAGCCCTTGATGAAACGGCGGTAGAAGTTGGAGAAGCCTAAGAAGCGTTGGAGTTCTTTAATGGTAGTCGGAGTGGGCCAGGACCGGATGGCATCCACCTTCCCCTCGTCCATCCGGATGCCACTGTGATCAATGTAGTAGCCGAGGAAGTGGACGGAAGACTGGTGGAAGGAGCATTTTTCCGCCTTGAGGAACAGCTGGAACTGCTGTAAGCGTTTGAGGACCTCCGCAACGAGGTGGTGATGTTCGGCCAGGCTCCGGGAGTAGATGAGGATATCATCGATGTACACCAGCACAAACTTATGGAGAAACTCCCGGAGCACCTCATGAATGAAATCCTGGAATACGGAGGGGGCATTGACTAGTCCATAGGGCATGACCAGATATTCATAATGGCCAGTGGGCGTGACAAAGGCGGTCTTCCACTCGTCCCCCTCGTGTATCCGGATGAGGTTGTACGTGTGCGGAGGTCCAGCTTAGTGAACACAGTGGCACCACGGAGATGTTCCAGGGCCGCTGGAACGAGGGGAAGTGGGTAGCGGAACTTAATGGTGATCTTATTGAGTGAGCGGTAATCAATACAGGGCCGCAAGCCTCCGTCCTTTTTGGCCACGAAGAAGAAGCTGGAAGCAGCAGGGGAAGTAGACGGACGGATGTATCCTTGCTTGAGGGCCTCGTCGATGTAGTCCTCCATGGCCTTCTCCTCCGACACAGATAGGGGATAGATCCTTCCCCGTGGCACTGGTTCACCCGATAGAAGATCTATCTACAGTCCCATGGCCGGTGTGGAGGTAACTTGGAGGCTCGTTGTGGGCAAAAGACATCGCTGAAGGGGGCGTAACAGGCTGGAATGTCGATGGGGCTTTCAATGGAAGTGGCACAGATGGAGACTTCTTTGGAACGTGGAGATGGAGGAACAGGAAACCCGGAGAGACAGGCTGAGAAACAGTGTTCGACCCACTTCAGGATTTCGCCCGTGTGCCAGGAGATGGTTGGGCTATGCTGTTCGAGCCACGAGGCGCCCTAGAACCACGTCAGCGGTGGATTCCTCCAGAACCAGCAGATGGATATCCTCGACGTGAAGGAGGCCTATATGGAGTTGTAGTGGACCAGCACATCGGGTGATTCTCTTGCGGCTTAGGGGTTTTCCGGTAATGGAGTGGGCTTGATAGGTACTAGGCGAAGGCGAGGTCTTGAACTTGAATTGACGGCCGAGGGACCCGGAGATGAAGTTCCCGGCTGACCCTGAGTCGATGAGCGCAACAACTGGAACAGAGATATTGGCAGCAGTAAGGGTTACAACGGTGGTGAGTGGTTTCATTTGGATAGGAGAGGGAAGAATGGAACTCACCAGAGGCCTTGAAGGGCGTGTTGGGCATGCAGAGAGGACATGCCCGGGAGAGGCGCAGTAGAGGCAGAGGTTCAGGGTCAGCCGGCGGTGTCGTTCTGCAGGGGTGAGTCTGGAGTTGTCAACTTGCATAGGTTCGTTGGCTGGTTCTGGGGAGCTGACGGGTTCTGACCGACGGAGGAGAGTTTGAAGAGGCGGGTGGCCCTGGTGTTCTTCAAGACACGACTGCATACGAGTGCCTACGCGGATGGCGAGTTGGATGAAGCGTTCGAGGCCGATGTTGTCCTCGTATGCAGCGAGATGCAATCGCAACTTGGGTTCTAACCCCTGGCGGAAGGAAGCGATGAGGGCTTGTTCATTCCATCCGCTACTGGAAGCCAGGGTACGGAACTGCAAAGCATATTCACTCACAGTATTAGATCCTTGTTTTAAGTTATAGAGTTTCTCACCGATAGAGGAATCCGAAAGGGGTTTTCCAAAGACTTCGCGGAAGTGAGAGACGAAGGCTGAATAGGATTTCACCACGGGGTTCTTTTGAATCCAGAGCGCGTCTGCCCAACAGAGAGCTTTACCTTGTAGCTGTGAGATGATAAAAGCGACTTTTGAGGTGTCAGTGGGGTAAAGTTGCGATTGCATCTCCAGGACCAGCTCACATTGCTGGAGGAATCCGCTGCAATCCTCCACCGATCCTGAGTAGGGCGCCGGCCGGGCCATGGGACTGGCGTACTGAGGAGGAAAGTGCAATGAAGAAGTGACTGGGGAAGCGGAGACAGGTGCTGGTGACGGTGGTTGTGGAGGAGTGAGTGCTCGGCGCAGCGCGCTCACGAGCTCCTGGAATGGATCTGGCTGGCTCATGCTGATCTCTAGCCGTGTTAACTGGTCCGGTCTTCTGTTATGATACAGACGGCATGGAGACAGAAGTAAAAGCAGGTATAGTGGTTTATTAGAGAATCAGCAATGAGCAGGTGAGTAAATGGAAGATGGAGGGTTTCAATGAGAAGGTAGAGATTTGATACTGTCCTTGTAATTGCAGATGGAGTTGGTAGTCGAGGAGATGGAGTATGGTGGACGAGGAACACTCACACACACGGAAGGAGGAACACAGGAGGAGGACTGGAGACAACGGGGCGATAGGGATCGCTGGTAGCAGGTAAGTAGCAGGTAAGTTGCTGGTAGAGTCCTTGAGGTTCGCATACATGAGTCTGTACAACAAACGAGACTGGACAACTGGTGTGTGTGTGTGTGTGGGTTAAATAGTGCAGGTGATTGAGTGACTGATGATGTGCAGGGGTTGACGATCAGAACTCTGGTGATTGGGTTCGTGGATACTGACGGGAGGTGGAGCCTGACTTGTCTGTGACAACATAGGGTTATACGCAAATAACACACCTAACCTAGCTCTAGCCTGGCCGCTAAGCTACAGGCCTTCTTACAGGGCCACAAGCCTAGTGAAGCCTGGGCTTCACCTTCAAATCTCATGGAAAGAGAAAGAAAGCGAAGCTCACAAGCAAACAATGTCAGGCGGCCAATTAAGGCCGACCTAAACATGCATAATAACTGAAGTGACGAGTGCCAACTCAAACTACCCTAGAATACAGCAGATGAGAAGCTACTTCTAAACAACAGGCGGCTAAGAGGCGGCCATTTTGTGGCCTGCACACTAGCTAGCCTATCAACTTCAGTTTGCCCAAAAAAACCCTACTTTCTCCTGACTGCATGCCCAGAAAACTATACAGGAAAATAAGGTCTTATTTTAAACACATAAAATATAGACCCCCCTGCGGCTCAAAGACCAAAGACTCCTAATGCTCCTTTTTTTACATAAAAAGGATGGAATCCAAGGCTCTTTTAAGCCTAAAATATCATCTTACTATCAAACAGAAACAGCGGGCTGACATGAATAATCACTATGGGCCCAGCTATCAGTCTGACCATAAGAAGCATCTGAGCATGAATATGTTTATATACATATACATATGCAATAAACATACATATATATACATACACACATATATATATATATATATATATATATATATATATATATATATATTATATATATATATATATATTATATATATATATATATATATACATACATACAGGAGGCGGAAGAAAAAGAGGAGAGGGTAGATATAAATCGCCCTACGTAGTTGGGGAATCGATACAAACGCAACAGTGTTTACAATCGATCACCCACCTCGCTCTTGCTTCTTCCTCCTCCCGTCTGTCTGGGTTCAGATACAAATCTGGACGGCTAGGGGTTTTTCTATGCCCTCCCGATCTCAAACGAGGAGATCAGAAGGGAATGGAAAGTCATGGAAGCCGCTGCATTAATGGACAGAAAGGAACCGCTCGTCGAGCCATCCGCGCGCGGCCCCTTTCTTAACGCGCTCTCACGGCAGCTGCAGCCCGCCGAAAAGCGCGTCCCAAACACACAGCAGCTCCGCACACACACAACAGCCAGAGGAGACGATGACATCAAACAGAAACAAACTCATCTGCGAGCCTTATGATCGCAGCCACCATATTGCCTCAGCAAACGGGGCCAGTACCATAAGGCACAGATGCAGACACTTCTTCCCTCAGGAAGAGTGTCAAACGAGAACGGAGCGTCCCGAAAAGGGAGACGCTCACAGTAAACAACAGACAAACACAGACAGCGCCCTCAAGCACTGTGTATGCTCGCTCCTCTCCAGACAGAAAAACGCCCAGAAAATGTGAATATAAGTGTCAAACCCGGGGACATGAATAAACACATCCCCTTGAACGTTAGTAAGGCATATAAAAAACCCTACCGGAGTTGGAATAGTCGTAATCAGACAGAACAGGACCGAAAGACGAAAAGATGTCTTCTGTCTCTCCAGGTGCTCCCTTTATACTTCCGGGTCGCGCCGTATGACGTCATAGGCTGTCGCCGGCCAATAGGGATTGGAGTTGTTGGATAGTTGCTTTCAGACACCTGGGTCACGTGACGTTCCCCAAAGCACAATCAGCGCAGAGTTGAAGTTCCCTTTCGAAAGGGAACTCTGAGTATGTTAACCCTGAAATAAGGGAAACTCTGGGTTTTCTGTTTCAGAATGGGAGATATGTCAAACCCGAGAAAGCAGGTTAAGTCAAGCCCGTTTCTGAAAGAGAGGTAACTTCTACTCAGAGTCAGTTACCATGGTAACTTACTCTGTGAACCTAACCTGGTCAGGAGCAGGTTTTATTTGGTAAACCCAGAGTTTCATTCCCATTCCCTTTTTAAAGTGCAAGTAATGTTTAAATAGTTAACTCATTCATTCACACTGCAAAAATGCTTTTCGTAATGAGTATTTTTCATCCTATTTCAAGTACAAATATTGAAAAAATTCCTAAATCAAGATGGATTTTCTATATAAGAAAATGATATAAGATATTTTAGTCTTGTTTCCTGGGGGATCTAAATTAAGTGCATTTTACTTAAGTGAAATGATCAATATCTGCAAGTGTGGTAATAAAAATAATCTTAATGAAAGTGTCGGAGTGTCTACCCAGGTGAAAAAAAAAACAACACTTTATTTTAGTACACTTAGTACACTTCCATAATGTACTTAAAGTGCTCTATTTCCATGCACTTATTTTGTACTTAATATACTAAAAGCTCTTCTTTAGTACTTAAGATAATCTTAAGAACATCTAAGTGTACTCAACTGTGCTATTTTGAGACACCATGAATTTGAACTAAAATGTGCTTTTAACATACTATCTCTGTATTAAAAAAAATGTATTTAGTCACCACTTGTAGTACACTTGAACCCATCTTTCAAACACTTTTAAAATAGACTTATGATGTATTTCAAATATAAGATTAATATATAATGAATATATACAAAATGTTTATAATTTATTGCCTACAACATTACGAATACATTTTGTATATATTTATCATATATTATTCTTATATTTTAAATAATTCATAAGTGTATTTCCTATGTCTGATGAGTACATTTAAAGGTGTATGAAAGATGGGTTCAAGTGTACTACAAGTGGTAACAAAATACTTTTTTTTTTAAATACAGAGATAGTATGTTAAAAGCACATTTTAGGTCAAATTCATGGTGTCTCAAAATAGCACAGTTGGGTACACTTAGATGTTCTTAAGATTATATTAAGAAGTACTGAGGTGTAGCTTTTAGTACAAAATAAATGCACAAAAATAGAGCACTTTAAGTACATTATGGTAGTGTACTGTTGTACTAAAATAAAGTGTATAGTACTGCACTTTTTTCACCTGGGGGAATATGTACTTCTAACTACATTAGTAATATATTTGTAAGAAAATCAATGTCATTTAAACTTAGGATTACTATTGAATACCCTAGTGAAAAAAAGTATACTTTATTGTATTTTAAATATATTCCCTTTTTCTATAGTACACTGCAAATATACTAACAAAAAATTTACTATCATTAAATATATAAAAAGTAATCTAATGTTAAATATGTGTTAATGTTTATTAAGTTTACACTGGCAGAATCATTTTACAGTCGTACACACAAATCAGTATTAAACAACACACCAGCAGCACAAGTAATGCGAAAAAATATGTCGAGTGGTTAAACTTATCGGAATTCAAATGTCTCTTCAACTTGGTCTGTGACCAATCAGATTTTGTTGCTCACTGCCTTCAGCCAATCAGAGCTGCTGACGTCACGGTCATCGTCTGAATCCCCTTGCTCAGTCACTCAGGTGAATGTCGCAATGTATAATTTAATTTATTTAAAGGTCCCATTTTTCGTGTTTTTTTGAAGCTTTGATTGTGTTTATAGTGTGCAATATAACATGTGTTCATGTTTCGCGTGTAAAAAAAACACAGTATTTTTCACATAATTTACTTATCTGTATACCGCTGTTTCCACTGTCATAAAAACGGGCTGATGACTCTATGAAGTCCCTCCTTCAGAAATACGAGTTCTGATTGTGCCAGCGGTTCCTGTGTTGTGATTCGACAGCAGCTTAGAGCTCCTTGCCCGGAAAGGTCACGCCTCTTAACATAAGGTGTGCTGCACATAGTTTTACATGTGGATTATTGTGGTGTTGTCCCGAATGAACACAAAAGACAATAATTCCCGAGAGACTGAACTCTTTAATCTCCACAAGCAGCGACAGAAAATGTACAACGTTAGCATAGTGTTGCATGATATACCGGTACTAGAAAGGTATCGCGATACTCTGCTTTTAGAAACGAACGGTTCTTAATTTTATTAGTACCAGTACTTTGAGTACCAGCTGTATTTCCTAATGTGCGACAGCAGAGGGCAGTGTGCGTGCAGCACGCTGCTTCTAAGGCACATTGAGTGCGTGTTTATTCCTCTCAACTGCGCAACGGCTTTTATGGTGACAAAACGAGAGATATGGTTGCATATACAGGTGCTCTTGCAGACCGTCCACAAATTCTTGAGAAAGCAGGTGCACAAAGCAAAATATGGCATTATTTTGCTTACATTGCCGACAGTCAGGGCAAGCCCACGGACACCACAAAGCCCGTCTGCAAAAGATGTTACAAAATAACGCAAGCGAAGGGAGTCAAATGCATCTTGCCGACAAACATCCCGATTTGTACAAAGAATTTAAAGAGCAACAGGTTAGTGAATGTGATACCAGCGTTATGTTTATGCTCTCAAAAATTAAATGAGTGTTATTTATATTATTCATGTAAGCAGACATCCGCAAAGAAGTGTATTATTGAGTCTAATAAGTGATATCTGGTTGCTAAAATAAAATTAATTGAAAAAAACATAAATATGTGAAGGGAATACAGTTATATTAAACCAATTTATGCTTTAATAACATTGCTCTAATTACATTATAGCTCTAATTCCAATCACACAATTCGTTATTTACGTGCAGTTAGTGAAGGAGGGATAGGCGGAATTGCGCTGAATGACACCAACAGAAGCGCTCCCTCTCTCTCGCTCTCTCTCTCTCTCTCTCTCTCTCTCAGTTCTCCTCGCGCCTGAATAGTCAAATACACGTGCACACAGATGTTTAAATGTCCATCGTGTGGATTATCTCGCATGAATACAGTCGGTTATGGCTTAAGTGGACGTAAACAGGTGGGTAATAACTGGATATTAGTCAGTTATGTCCATGCATTCAGCAGCCCAATTAAATAATGGTAGGCCAGGTAGGCACCTGTCTGTCATTAATGTTAATCAAACAACAAAAGATGTTAAATAAATGTAGGCTATATGTTAAATAAACCTAGTGTATCTGAAAAAAATATTATTTTTAATTTACTGTTGTTTTTGTAATTTGCTTCTTTGTTCTTTTATATAGCCTAACACAAATAACTTGTTCTCATACTAGCTCATGCTTTCCCACCTGTACATACCAGCTGATATACAGTGTAATCTTGATTTGGGTGGTCAGTCTGCATTTAAAAGTTTGAAAGGGTTTTAAATCTTCTAAATCAAGTAAAATGACTCAAAGAAATTTAATATAATCATATAAATCATATCATATAATATGTAATTTACCAACATCAAAATTGTGGCCAGTGAAAATGCTGAGTGGCTAGTTACTTTGGAAAACCACTAGCCACAGTGGCTGGTGAGCGAAAAAAGTTAATGTCAAGCCCTGCTTACATGTATAAAAAACAAAAACAACAACAACAACAAAAAAAAAAAAACAGGAAAAAAAGCCTAATAGCACATAATTTGCAATTTTCTTGAGCATGAAAAAATAAACTTTAAAAATGATATTAAATCTAACTCTGTAACTTCATGGCAATGAAGCTCAAATCCTTTTCCTACTGTTTTAGGTATAGTATCGTTTAAGTATCGGTATCGTGATACTGAAGTTGGGTATCGTATCGAAGTCAAAAGTTTGGTATCGTGACAACACTATGTTAGCACTCACTCTCATACGGAAAACAGCCATATATATAAACAGAGTCCCCTCTTGTGGCCATTATGTGCACTGCAGTCCAACATTAACTACTGCAGTAAGGATACCACAATTATAATTTTCGGGAACCGAGTTAAACATAAATTGTAACCATTGATCTCTAAGTACAGCGTCCCTGGGAAGGTCAAACAAAGGTGATTGGACTGCGGGATAAAAATAAAACCGTTTCGACGAGATGGCGACAAACACACTCTACAAATGCAACTCTTGCTTTTCTCCGTGGGAGCGCAACAAGACCGCGCCCCCTTTTTTGTGTATTCCTGTGGGCGGAGGTTAGTCAAAAAAACTGTTTTAGTGACGTCATTAAAGAAGATTTTATTATACTCTAACAACAACATTACACACTAACTAAAGTTTGAAACATAGGATCACGAAGAACGGGACCTTTAATAAAACACTGAAAGCGCAATACATCGCTCAATCTTGGGGATTCTGACCAGTTCAATCAAGTGACATCGCAGCCTGACCGTGATGGCGACGACAACCGGCTCTAATGGCCTACGCAATCCTGAAAGAACCGGAGAAAAATGCAGCTATTGGGAGGTGAGTTGTAGTCTAACAGTTAACAAACTTTATTTTATTTTCTTTAACAAACGGAGAGCGATATTTCGGCTTGAGATCTCCTTTTTGAGTTTGTGCGTGGTGGTTTATGGCACATGTTTGTATGCAGCATCAAAACATTCATATGATTGATCAAATCGGCCCGTATTCTGTACGATAATTCATAAAGTGTTTTATGCTTGACTATGTACCGAAAACAATATCGACATGCAATTCTGATACAGTTCCCTGCTGCTAATCCTCATTTACTGTTCAAAAATAGTATTGGATCAATGTAGGATTTAGACAGACTATTGTAAACGTGAATGAAGAGTTGAACATGCTGTTTTATATCTTTGGTATATTCTGTCAACAGATGCTGTTCTTCACGAGTCTCTGCGGTCATCATTGTGCCATCAGACACAATGAGAAGCTAATCAGAAAATGGAATATAATGTGTAATTTGTATTTGTGTATAGAGGGTCACCATGGTCCAATATATATATTTTTTTCTTTAATGAAAAACATGGTAAGTTTTGCTGAATCTAAGTTTAAATAAAAACTATTGGATTTGTCAATGAAATATGTCGCTTCATTAGTGATGTTGTTACATTTTATTTATTTTAATGGCCTTGAAAACAAATGCATTCAACTTTGGGAAAATGTGTTAAACTGTATTTAAATAGTAGCACAACTGTATTGTGTGAGATTATGTAATTCAAAGTACAGTAGTCAACATTTGAAGTGGATCAAAAAAGTTAGGACAACTTTGATTAAAGGTTTTGATCCGCTTCAAATGTTGACTATATTACACAAAGTATAAGTAATAACAAAGTGTATTGTTATTGACTGCAAAGTGTGTAATGTTTCATATTTGGAATAAGCCAAAGGCACTGAGCATACAGTATATACTATTACCTGTAAAATAATATATTCAGTGTATATTGCTTGTGTTTTCTGAAGACACTCGTAATTATTTTGTAATGTACTGAAATCACAAATAAAGTGTACTTATAACACAAAGTGTACTCATAACAGAAATAAAGTAAACTTATAACACCAATAAAAGTATACTTATAACAGAAATAAAGTATACTTATAATACAACGTATATTATAACAAAAATATACTTTTAACACAAATAAAGTATACTTATAACAAATTAAGTACACTTTAATATCACTAATCAAGCATGTAATTAGTCCCTACATAGACATACTTAAAGTGTACTAAGTATACTTGAAGTTGTTCCAATTTAGCACACATAAGTATATTAATATACTTAAAGTTGTATTTTAATACTAAATTTCAACTTAAATATACTTAGTACAAAATTAGTTGTTTCAAAATAGCACACTTTAAACTAATCATTAACACACTTGAAATATACTAATAATTAGCCTTGCTGCAAGTATACTTAGTATACCTTTTTTTTCACTAGGGTATCTACTAAGATTGAACTAATTTGAATTGCCTCTTGTACTTCTGTGGTTGACACAGGTCTGCCCAAATCATTTGTGGAGCCATCATTAACACAAGGGAAAATTAATTGATTAAATGAGTTTGGACTATTCCAAATTTTTGAGTTGCATTCTGAGGAAGAAAGATAGTATTTTGAAAAAAAATAATTAATTTCCTCCGGGTCGGAAATTGTATCACCCTTAGGAGATTTAATTTTAGGAATCAATTGAAATGCAAGGGGTCGAAGAATATTGGAGGTCTAGGTTAGAAAGTTGGTCAGATATTTCTGCTGTCATGGAATTCTCAAAACTCAACTGTGAATCTCAACATAACACCAACTGTTACGTAACAGTCGGGGTGTACGCCCCCAATATTAGCATAATGCCAGCCCATGTTCCCAACATTATGAAAGGGATTACACAAGGGCAGCCAGTTAACGTCTGGAGCTGCACACAGCCGAATAATCAGACTGGGTAAGCAAGAACAACAGCGAAAAATGGCAGATGGAGCAATAATAACTGACATAATCCATGATAGCATGATATTTTTACTGATATTTGTAAATTGTCTTTCTAAATGTTTTGTTAGCATGTTGCTAATGTACTGTTAAATGTGGTTAAAGTTACCATCGTTTCTTACTGTATTCACGGAGACAAGAGCCGTCGCTATTTTCCTTTTTTAAACACTTGCAGTCTTTATAATGCATAAACACAACTTCATTCTTTACAAATCTCTCCAACAGTGTAGCATTACCTGTTATGGCCACGGAGGACAGCCTCAAATTCACTCAGAATAAAACTTTAACATCCAAATAAATACTTTACTCACATAATTCGACAGTATCACACAATTCAACAGTATGCATGACGAACATCTTGTAAAGATCCATTTGAGGGTTATATTAGCTGTGTGAACTTTGTAAATGCGCTGTAATATAGTCAACAGCTCATGTGGCAGGGAGCACGTGATTTAAGGGGGCGGCGCTGAGTGTAAATCAGTGCATTGTTAATGATGCCCCAAAATAGGCAGTTAAAAAAATTAATTTAAAAAATCTATGGGGTATTTTGAGCTGAAACTTCACAGACACATTCAGGAGACACCTTAGACTTATATTACATCTTGTGAAAAAGCATTCTTGGGCACCTTTAAATCAACTTTACGCGTCCTCCCGGCAGAACACACAATCAGAGCCGTGCCCCCCTTGCATTGCGCAGAAGCGCAGTGTTAAAGGATGCAATGCCAAGAGAGGAGCCAATCCGCTTTCCCATATGATTAGCAGCCAGAATCTGGAACAATGAGGAGAGAGAAAATCGAAAGGGAAAAATAAAACATAACCACAAATCACAGTATAATATTAAATATGTCAGAGGACGTAACACCCCCACCAATAATAAACAAACTCTAGTATTAGTCCATGCTTATTTTTCAATGTGGAATAACACAAAATAGGTGTCATTTTAAAGCTTAGAAACTCAGCTTTTTAACACATCTAACCATTTTATGACTTAACGAGTGCTGAGTAGTCCCTGTAAACTGAAGTATACCACCCGCCAGTGCCACCTAGCATAAAGTAGGTGTCAAGATAGGTGTCATTTGAAAGCTTAGAGTCTGAACTTTACAATGCATGTAGCCAAATAGATTAACTCCTAAGTAGTTATTTGCTGATAAATCGTAGATCGTAGAAAATGCAGAGCATTATTTAAAGCAGATTCTCGTGATTTAAAATGAATCCAAAATCAACATAATCCTTTGCGTCGATCATGAGATTTTAAAACGATTTTAAATGCCCATTAGGGGGAGTCAGTCAAGGGCTAAACAAAAAAGGCTACATTGGTTCCAAATGCTGTAACTTTTGATTACTTTATTCTATCACCACAAAATTTGATCCAGAGGCAGCTCACATGTTGGAGAACTTTATCAAAAAAATTTTCCTCCTTTCCTATTACTTTCCTGAATTATTGCATGTCAAATTAGAAAGATATGTAAAATTATTAAAGCTGCAAGCAGCAATGTGGTGACATGCATGAAAGTGAATAAATACAGGAGAAATATGGCAAAGTCATTTTGACATGCCACACTTCCTGCTACCAACAGGTGGCACTTTGAATATAACTGAATATTGCCATGTATATGTCTTTAGGCCAGGACTATTATCAAACATGTGAAGTTTGGAGCAGATTGGACATTGTATGCCTGAGTTACAACAACTTCCTGTTTCGTGGCATTAATCGCATACTTTAGCACTTAGCCAAGTGTTGCATGATTTAACATGTTTCTAGCATGTTTGGTACTTCATGGCATATTTAAATGTGTTTCTGGGAGTGAATTACAGTGTAAAGCATGCCATTTCCTGTTGCCATCAGGTAGCACTATGACTAACTGAATATTGGCATGTAGATGTCTTCAGGCCAGGACTCTTATTATACATGTGAAGTTTGAGTTACAACAGCTTCCTCTTTCATTTGCCTTCAGCAAAAAGCCAAGATCTTCGCAATTTAACGTCGCTAAGGCCTTAAGATTAGACTAACCAAATATGATGTGGTTCTGGTTAAATCTCTATGATGAGTTAATCACATTGTAAAACATGACATTTCCTGTTTCCTGTCCAGGTGGCACTATTATTGTAACTAGGGCTGGGCAATATATCGAATGCTTTTGTCACGCGCATTTCGTCAGTAAAGCCGGTTCCCTGATTACTGCTAAATCGTCATCACCTGCTTTCAAATGGAGCGGCATTTAGTAGACAGAGCCGTAGTTCACTGACAAACAACACAATATCGCGTTCAATATCGATATGAATCGCCGTTGTAACTGTATATTGCCATGTAGATGTCTTCAGGCCAGGACTCTAATAAAACATGGAAACGCCCTTCAGCAAAAACTCAAGATCTTTGCCATTTAACATTGAAGGCCTTTAGATTAGACTGACCAAATATGATGTTGATCTGATTAAAGATCTAGGAGGAGGAGTTAAAGTACAACATGTGGAAATGGCAAAAACTGCTAACATTTTGCACAGAAAATTAAAAATATCTCATTTCCTGTTGAGTTTTCAGATTTTATACCCAGGGACTTTTTTGTAGGTATTGGGCATGTGTCTACAGAATTTCATACTTGTACGTGAAACATAGCGTGAAGGGCGCTTAATTGAAATTTTGTAGGTGGAGCTATCGAGCCACTTTGCCACACCGAATTCTGAAACCCATATCAGACGTAAATTTTCACCACTTCTGATGCATTTGACGTGCTTGACGCAATTACAATAGGATCCTCACACCATCGGTGCTCAGGCCTTAATAATAAAAATTATTATTATTATTATATTTGTTTGATTTTATCAGCAGTTTCTCAGCACGACAATGTCCAATTGTAATGTAATTTATATTTTCTAAAAATGTAAAAACTGTTCTATCAAATGATACCTACCTTTTACTCTCCTTGCTATAGTTTTGTGTCACGGTATCCACAGAAACAAGCAGGCAAGATCCAAGTGCAGAGGTTATTTAATGTGTAATCCAAAAATCATAAATCCAGAACAGGCAGGGGTCAAAATCCAAAAAACAGTCAAACATGAAACAAGAAAACAAACAAAGAAACGAGTGACCTGAACTGAAAACTCCATGACAAAATCAGAAACAAACAGGGTATAAATAGACAGACACTGACGAGAGAACTCAAAACAGCTGGGTGCAATGACATGGTGATAATGAGTCCGGGGAGTGCGTTATGGGTAATGTAGTGAATGCAATAGGTGGAAATGAGAGTCCGGAATGGAGTGCCCTCTAGTGGCTGATAGGGCACTCTCACTGGTGATCGTGACATTACTCCCCCTCAAAGGAGCGGCTACCAGACGCTCCACCAGACAAAACACAAAAACATAAACTCAGGAGGGAGGTGGACCGGAGGAGGATCAGGGGGAGGGATGGCGGGCCAGATCCAGGCCGCCCCACTGAAAGCCAGGGTGGTGCTGGAGGAACTGACCAAGCTGGTTCCAGCGGGTCTGGAATCCTGGTTGAGTGCCAGGGTGGCACCGGAGGAATTGACCAGGCTGGTTCCAGCGGGTCTGGAATCCTGGCTGATTGCCAAGGTGGTGCTGGAGGAACTGACCAGGCTGGTTCCAGCGGGTCTGGAATCCTGGCTGATTGCCAGGGTGGTGCCGGAGGAACTGACCAGGCTGGTTCCAACGGTTCAGACGGCCTGGGCAGTAGCGGCAAGGCAGAAAGCCTGGGCGGCAGGGCAGAAGGCTTGGGTGACGGCAGCAGGACTGAAGATCTGGGCGGTGGCGGCAGGGCAGAAGGCTTGGACGGCGGCGGCAGGGCAGACCAAGGGTGCTCCGTGACCGTATCAGGGAGAGCGGGCAGCTCGGTGACGACCTCCGTGGCTGTATCAGGGAGAGCGGACAGCTCGATGAAGGCAGCGGGCTCGGGCTGCTCTGGCGACGGTGGCAGGGCAAGGCGCTTCGTTGGCGCCGGAAGGGAAAGGCGCTTCGTTGGCGCCGGAAGGGAAAGGCGCTTCGTTGGCGCCGGCAGGGAAAGGCGCTTCGTTGGCGCCGGCAGGGAAAGGCGCTTCGTTGGCGCCGGCAGGGAAAGGCGCTTCGTTGGCGCCGGCAGGGAAAGGCGCTTCGTTGGCGCCGGCAGGGAAAGGCGCTTCGTTGGCGCCGGCAGGGAAAGGCGCTTGGACAACCCACGATCAACCACTAGAGTGGTCTCCAGGCCTTGTAGGATGGAGGAAGCCCTTTTCCTCCTTCTCCACTTATGAGGGTGAGGCGGTGGCTTACCCAAAATGGCCTCACTGGCTGGAGCGGACTTACTGACTGGAGCGTACTCTGGAGTGGACTCACTGACTGGAGCGGGCTCTGGAGTGGACTCACTGACTGGAGTGGACTCACTGACTGGAACGGGCTCTGGAGTGGACTCACTAACTGGAGCGGGCTCTGGAGTGGACTCACTGACTGGAGTGGACTCACTGACTGGAGCGGGCTCTGGAGTGGACTCACTGACTGGAGCGGGCTCTGGAGTGGACTCACTGACTGGAGCGGGCTCTGGAGTGGACTCACTGACTGGAGCGGGCTCTGGAGTGGACTCACTGACTGGAGCGGGCTCTGGAGTGGACTCACTGACTGGAGCGGGCTCTGGAGTGGACTCACTGACTGGAGCGGGCTCTGGAGTGGACTCACTGACTGGAGCGGGCTCTGGAGTGGACTCACTGACTGGAGCGGGCTCTGGAGTGGACTCACTGACTGGAGCGGGCTCTGGAGTGGACTCACTGACTGGAGCGGGCTCTGGAGTGGACTCACTGACTGGAGTGGACTCACTGACTGGAACGGGCTCTGGAGTGGACTCACTGACTGGAACGGGCTCTGGAGTGGACTCACTGACTGGAGTGGGCTCTGGAGTGGACTCACTGACTGGAGTGGACTCACTGACTGGAACGGGCTCTGGAGTGGACTCACTGACTGGAACGGGCTCTGGAGTGGACTCACTGACTGGAGTGGACTCACTGACTGGAGTGGACTCACTGACTGGAACGGGCTCTGGAGTGGGCTCACTGACTGGAGCGGGCTCTGGAGTGGACTCACTGACTGGAGCGGGCTCACGAGTGGACTCACTGACTGGAGCGGGCTCACGAGTGGACTCACTGACTGGAGCGGGCTCACGAGTGGACTCACTGACTGGAGCGGGCTCACGAGTGGACTCACTGACTGGAGCGGGCTCACGAGTGGACTCACTGACTGGAGCGGGCTCACGAGTGGACTCACTGACTGGAGCGGGCTCACGAGTGGACTCACTGACTGGAGCGGGCTCACGAGTGGACTCACTGACTGGAGCGGGCTCACTAACTGGAGTGGGCTCTGGAGTGGACTCACTGACTGGAACGGGCTCTGGAGTGGACTCACTAACTGGAGCGGACTCTGGAGTGGACTCACTGACTGGAGCGGACTCTGGAGTGGACTCACTGACTGGAGCGGGCTCACTGGCTGGAGCGGGCTCTGGAGAGGCCTCCGGGCCTTGAAGGATGAAGGAAGCCTTCTTCCTCCTCCTCCTCCTCCTCCTCCTCCTCCTCCTCCTCCTTTTACCTGGGTGAGGCAGAGATTCAGTGCTCACCTCCTTTCTGGTCTCTGGAACGGACTCATGAGCTGGAGCGGGATCTGGATCGAAATCACTGGTTGGAACGGGGTCCGGCTGACCCAGTGTGGCCCACCCACTCCGATGTTCGAGATAGTGGACAAACCCCCAAAAATCCAGGTCCTCCAGTCCCTTCAACTCCCACAGCGGCAACGGGTCATCCAGGCAACCATTAAAAATCTCTTTCAGCGCCTCATCATTATACCACAGCCCCACGGACATAGTCCAGAAAAACTGGGCAAAACCCCCTACACAATTTCCCTCCTGACGTAGAGCCAACACCGCTCGAAGTACAGCCATCCGCTCCTTCACCGTAACCGGAGGAGTGATTTGGATAACCATCCTGCTGGATCTAGTAGTGATGGAGTTTTCTGTCACGGTATCCACAGAAACAAGCAGGCAAGATCCAAGTGCAGAGGTTATTTAATGTGTAATCCAAAAATCATAAATCCAGAACAGGCAGGGGTCAAAATCCAAAAAACAGTCAAACATGAAACAAGAAAACAAACAAAGAAACGAGTGACCTGAACTGAAAACTCCATGACAAAAGCAGAAACAAACAGGGTATAAATAGACAGACACTGACGAGAGAACTCAAAACAGCTGGGTGCAATGACATGGTGATAATGAGTCCGGGGAGTGCGTTATGGGTAATGTAGTGAATGCAATGGGTGGAAATGAGAGTCCTGAATGGAGTGCCCTCTAGTGGCTGATAGGGCACTCTCACTGGTGATCGTGACAGTTTTGGAGTTATAAGTCTTTACTTTTGTGTATGTCAGAAAAAAAAAAATTCTAAAAATGCCTTCAGGTCGAATAGTTGTATCAACCAAATATTGTCCTATCCTAACAAAACATACATCAATGGAAAGCTTTTCAGATGATGTATAAATCTCAGTTTCATAAATTTGACCCTTATGACTGGTTTTGTGGTCCAGGCAACTGAGAATACCCAAATAAAATTAAGTAGTCTATAAAAGGAATAAAATAAACAGGACTTCACAACATATATTTCATTTAAATAATCAACACAATAACAAAAGAAAAAGAAAAAAAACTGTGTGATACTTGTTTTTGTGACACTCTAACGTATTGTATTTGTTTTCTTTATATCTTTATTTTATTAAATCCAAGTGATCGTGCGCACACATACAACATCAGTTCTAGTGTTTATAACTTGACATTTCAGCCATTTATCATTTATAGAGCGCAGTCTCGGGAGTATCCCCCAGCCTGTGAGGGGTGATGGGGGTATGTGGCGACCAGGGCGGGCGAGAGCCGTGAGGGAACGGCGTGAGGCCGGTGACGCAAGTGATAACGAGCATCACCTGGGAGGCGCACCGGCCTTGAGTCTCTCACGGAGGAGCTCCGGGAGCATAAAAGGAGGAGCGACGACCGTGAAGGACGAGAGAGGACCAGGCCTGGACTTTATTTTATGTTTTATTATGTTTGTGTGGCCGGCAGACGTCCGCGAGGGTCTGCCGGCATTACTTTTGTTTTGTTCTTTGTTTATTTTGGTATTAAACTTTTGTTGAATGTTCGCCGGTTCCCGCCTCCTTCTTCCCACATTTACGAACTACGTAAATTCAAGACAAGATGGAGCGACTGACAGCGCTTGTAAATCACCGATTCTCTTCAGAGAAGAGACGGCCAGAAGAAAAATGGTCTTAAGTGTCAAGAACTTGTCTGACACCTCCTCTATTGGCTCGAAGGGAGCCACAGCCAGCCCTTGGAGCACAATAGTGAGGTCCCAGGTTGGAGTTTTCGTGCGCACCACAGGTCTCAACCTGAGTGCACCACGGAGGAAGCGTACTACTAGGGGGTCTCGACCCAGCGAGGAGCCCCCTACAGGGATATGATGAGCCGAAATAGCGGCCACATGTACTTTCAGGGTTAAACCTTCCGAGAACTTTTCCTAAAGGAACTGAAGCACGTCAGAGAATGGACAGGGTCCAAATTACGTTGTCCACACCACATAGAGAACAACTTCCATTTATATAAGTACAGCTTCCTCGTGGAGGGAGCTCTGGAGTGAAGGATGGTCTCCACAACCTCGGTTGGGAGACCAGTTCCTATGAGCCTCGCCCCCTCAGAGGCCAGGCCCACAGTTTCCACATTTCTGGGCGGGGATGGAGAATTGTACCGCCCGCTTTAGACAGAAGATCCTGCCTGAGGGGAAGCTCCAAAGGAGAGCCGTGAAGTAGTGACATTATGTCCGAAAACCATATTCTGGTCGGCCAGTAAGGGGCCACCAATATTAGGTCGACCTTCTCCTGGCGAACCTTCTCCAGAACTCCCGGGAGCATTGAGACTGGGGGGAACGCATACAGATGTAGCCTCGGCCACGTCTGTAGCATGGCATCCATCCCTAGAGTTGCTGGGTGCTGAAGTGAGTACCACAGAGGGCACTGAGCTGACTCCTCTGTGGCAAATAGATCGACCTGTGCTCGACCGAAAGTTTTCCATATCAACTCCACCACCTCGGTGTGGAGTTTCCATTCCCCCGGTCTCGCGCCCTGCCTCGACAGGGCGTCCGCTCCCACATTCAACCGCCCGGGGATGTAAGCTGCTTTCAGCGAGAGGAGCTTTCCCTGGGACCAGAGGAGGATGCGACTGGCCAGCTTGAATAACAGGCGAGACCGTAAGCCCCCCTGATGGTTGATGTATGAGACCACCGCAGTGTTGTCCGTGCGGACCAACACATGGTGATCTCTCAGGTCTGGGAGGAAGTGTTTTAATGCAAGAAACACAGCCATCATCTCCAGCCGATTTATGTGCCAGGAGCGCTGATGGTCCTCCTAGAGACCCTGAGCCGAGCGACCACTCATGATCGCCCCCCAGCCCGTGAAGGAAGCATCTGTCGTAAGCATTAGACGACGACCAGAAGTCCCCAGCACGGGTCCCTGGGATAGGAACCAAGGCTTCTTCCACATGACCAGAGCACGAAGGCATCGCCGCATGACTTTGATCATGCGAAAAGGATTTCCCCTCGGGGAAAACCCCTTGGTCCTGAGCCACCACTGTAAGGGTCTCATGTGCAGGAGGCCAAAAGTAATGACGTTGGACGCAGCTGCCATCAGACCCAACAGTCTCTGAAACTGTTTTACAGTGAGTGACTGGCCTAATTTCCCCCCCTTTCACAGCCCCGAGAATGGAGCTCACACGAGCAGGGGACAACTGCGCCTGCATCGTGGTGGAATCCCAGATTACACCTAAGTAGTTTGCAACCTGACTCGGGACCAGCACACTCTTTTTGGCGTTGAGCCTCAGCCCAAGCCTCTTCATGTGCGACAGAACAACATCTCGATGTTGAACTGCCAATTGTTCTGTTTGAGCTAGTATCAACCAATTGTCTATATAGTTCAGCACGCGGATGCCCTGGAGTCTCAGCGGAGTCAGTGCTGCATGCACGCACTTCGTGAACGTGCGGGGTGAGAGAGATAGGCCGAAAGGAAGAACCCTGTATTGGTAAGCTTCGCCCCCAAAAGCAAACCTGAGGAACTTCCTGTGAGAAGGATGGAAATGTCACTTCGAAATGTTTGGGAGATTTTTCCATTCTTCCAAATATTCTACTAAGGGAACCAGTCTCTCGAGACTGGTCTCTGGTGTTTTTTGAGCACTTGGCTCGTTTATCTGACGCGGCGCACCGGCAGACAGACGAATCACGTGCTGGCCGACCCTCCTCGGAGGATCGGTGGAAACCGCTGTGCCCTGACTCACGCTTGGTGGCAGGGTTGACAGAACGGTCCCCTGAGGGCACAGAGGAGGACCCGATATCCGAATCCCCCCGGAGGGGGCTGCCCTCGAGAGATCCTGCACTATAAATGTCAGGACCTCTTCTTTGAAGCCTTCCGAGAGATAATGACGGTCTTCAGATCCGTCCTACCTCCGGGCTTTTAAATTTCTCAGAATGTAATGTATTCAATATTTCATTTAATCCTCAAATTAAATGCAGCCAGTTCTTATATAAATATATATTTTTTGAACAGACTGAATATATTTAGAATACAAAAAAGAATTATAGCTCGTAATAATTTGCAAGGTATTTTAGGGAAAGAGAGAAAGGGAACTCCCGTCTACTCAGATCCCTTAATATATACATATACATACACATACACACACATGCATAATTACGGACACGTGATGTATGCGCAGCCTCGGCAAACGCAAGACCCGAGCCGTATTTTCATTCTTGCAGACTTAATCTACGCGCTGCCTCGGCAACGCGAGATCCGAGCCATATATTCTTTAATGAAAACTCAATCCAAGAGATTCGAGCTTTGCAATAGACTTTTATTCCCTCGAGAATAAAGCCAACAGGAGTGGAGCTACAAAACTCCCGCTAGTGCATACTTTTCTTCGGGACATTTTTATGAATGAACACTGTCACTGTCAGTTGTGAGCTGACGTGCACGCTCCACTCCCAGCATTTTAACGACACATAAATCGCGTGTATCCCAACTCGCTTTGTAGTGTAGCACAGGGGGAAAATCAAACTGCTGTTCACGATTGATTTGTTATAAACGTGTGATTTTGAAACACGATATGTGTGTGTGATGTGAGGTGGCGATCCTCAGATCGATATCACAATATCCACCTCCTCAGAGCTGGACATGTGAGTATCGGTGCCTCAACCCGGGGGAAGAAACCACGGAGCGTGCTTCCACCTGGGAGACGGCACTGAACCTGGCAGGTGAGGGCAGAGAAAAGGCGGCGCCCGTCTCTAACCCCTCTGTCAGATGTGAACCCCACGAACGGAGCCTCCGCCCTGCCTCAGCAGAAGCGGGACCCGATCCGTGGGTAACACTCGCCATAATACGTGTCTTTTTTATATATAAATATATGGATTGGTGTGAGATACTCTTGTCGTCAGACGAAGAGATCGTGACTTTTTATATTTGATTAGACAAACAACACTAAATAAGACACACAAGATACAGAAGAGCGCTTGCTGAAGACAACAGAAGCTGGCGTGCTTTGTGTTCAGGTGTGCTTTATAGCTTCCTGATCCGTGACGTCACCCGCCTCTGACGTCACGTCTTTTCATTGGTTGGATACAGAGGTGCTTCACGAACACAAAATACAGAGGGTTCCCATCACGTCATCTGACGTAGCGTCGATAGTTCCCACGAAAGGGAACAAACCACACGTGTGTTGCGCAACACCAGCGTCCCCACCGATCCCTCGCTGTCAACAGTCCAGATGCAGCTCTCTTGATACAGACGAATGTCCCATATGGGAAGCCAAACGCACCAAATGTAGGACGAGAAAGCGCAGTTTTACAGAGCTAACAGGCGCTGACCAATTAAAACAGCGAATCACATTACTGTTCTGCAGAAGTTCAGCCGTTTTTCCCTTTACATAAGATAATGAAGTCAAAGAGGATGAAATTATACATTTCTTTTGCTTATTATCTTTCATATGATATTAGTAGTAGTAGATTACATGTAAACAAACAGTATTGTTCCTTATAGGCTACAATTGCATGCTTAAATAAGCCTATATGGTGAAAAAAATACTAGGCATATAGTAAATACTATATGTTTTTGAACCATATAGTAAATTGTATCATACTGTATATATTATAGTATTTACAACACTTTGGTAATGAATGCTACAGCTACTATAGTGAACTGATAAACTGTAATAAATAGCTACTGTAGGCATAGTATACTATAGTTTTACTACAGTAAACTGTAGTGTATATTATAGTATAATATACCCTATTGTAGAAAACTGTACAGTATTGGGTAATTTGTTTATATTAGCTACTATTGTTGTTCTGTTGGTTTCAGCAACTATAGAATTACCACAACAAATAAATTCAAGTTTTTTACTATAGTATGGTTCAAAAACACTATAGTATTTACAATAAATTTCTATAGTATATTTTTCATCTGGGTATACACCATTGCATATACACACACTTCTGTTCTAGTTTGACTTTTTAAATGTTTTTAAAAGAAGTCTCTTCTGCTCACCAAGGCTGCATTTATTTGATCAAAATACAGCAAAAAACAGTAATAATGTAAAATATTTTTACATTTTAAAATAGGCCTGTTTTCTATTTGAGTATGTTTTAAAATATTAATTGTGATCAAAGCTGAATTTTCAGCATCATTACTCCAGTCTTCAGTGTCACATGATCCTTCAGAAATCATTCTAATATGATTATTTGCTGCTCAAGAAATATTTATTAATTTTGAAAACAAATGTGTGCATTTTTTTTTCAGGATACTTTTTTGATTCTTTGATTCTTTTGATAGAAAGTTCAAAAGAACAGCATTATAAATGTCTGCTGTAACTTGATTAACTTTATTAATCAATTTAATGCATCCTTGCTGAATAAAAGTATTAATTCCCCCCAAACCCCGCCCCAAAAATTCTTACTGCCCCAAAACTTTTGAACTGTAGCCTATAATGTTACAAAAGTTTTCTATTGAATGCTGTTCTTTTGAACTTTCTTTTCATCAAAGAATCATGAAAACGCATAGATATAGGCTTCTAAGCATATAGAAAACAGTTATTTCACTATAGAGCTCTTACTGTTTTTGCTGTATTTGGATCAAATATATAAAGCCTTGGTGAGCAGAAGAGACTTATTTTAAAAACATTTTAAAAATCTTACCGATCTTAAACTAGAACGGAATGTGTGTATATGCATGGTTTATAGCTATAAGCTTATTTCATTCTTGCAGTGTTCTGAATACCGTTAAACTTAAAGGATTTGTTGTGGAGAGAACTACAATAGTCATGTGAATGTTTCGTTTTATTTACCGGTATTAAATATAAATTAACGGAACATTTTTGCAATTACGAGGTTATCAGGTGTTTTGTGTGTAAAATGAATTTCTCTCATGAGATTACTTCTTGGCCAGTTTGTGTTTCTCCATGTCGTAAACTCTAGGGGTGAGGCTCCTACCATGATTTTTAGGAGCGTGATATTTAAATGACGATAGTTTCTCAGCCGCCATATTTATCAACGTACGATCATTGGTACGATAGGATTGCCAGCATACGGATGTTTGATGAATCATACGTGAACCCTGTCATAAGATGATTTCTGCACTTGGATCTGCACTCGTTTTTAAGTTAGATAAATGAGGCCTAGTGCTATTAATTATTTCTGTATTTATGTTAAGTCTGTAGTCTGGGGTAGACTTGATGTGATGTTGTATGAGATCTGTGCAATCAGACAGGGGGAAAAGATATCAGTTTTTAAAACTTAGCAAATTCTGTGAGCTGGGACAGTGAAGATGATCTCCTACCAGTACCTGAGTGAGAAAATTAGGTTTTAAGTGAAGTTCCTAAACGTAATTTAGGGTGGAGTGATCTTCCAATCAACAGCCAGAGTATATTAGCTAATTACCTCTGTTCAGTCTCAGCTGTTCCAGCACTCATCCACCTCCCTAAACTCCACCTTCATCTTAGGTACCTTGCCCTAATCATATCCTATATTTATTCACTGTGGGGTATATCAGAGCTTGAGTTGAAACTGCTTCATCCAGCCTCACATCTGTGGACAGCAAGCCAAATAAGTTAACCTAATAGGTCAAAGATTATATGGGCAAACAAACTTGTTAAATACTTCTGGTTCAAGGTCATCCCTCTCTGTCATTGGCAGTTCAACAGGGATCCCCCTCTCTCCACATTTTAGGAGCTTGAGGTGATCTATTCACTTGACTTCATAATAAAGGTCCCCAAAACACCATGTGACCTCAAATATCCCTTGCCAATAGGCAAGTAATTTAGAGCTTGGCAGTGTCAGCATGGGAGTGTTGTGGAAATTCTTTCCCCTTATTTGTGGTGAGATTAATAATGAATAACTCAGAGAGCAAAGTTGTCTTTGTACATTTTAAGGTCATCCACACACAGACAGTGTCTTTTATGAGAAGACAAAACAAACATGATGTGTGAAAACTTAAGGTGTGAAAAAAACAAAACAAAAAAAAAACAAAAACCCAGGATGTTCTGTCTGAGCAGATACAACAAGGCAGGCAGTTGTGGCTGGTTAAAGCCAGTTACAAAAGTGTTACAGAAGTTTAGTCACATATCCGAGATCATACTTATACTTTTCCATTACAGGATCAGTACAAGTACATTCTCACCTTGTGCTCACCTTCTCACCTTGGTGACAAGATACACAGCAAACTGTCGTCAAGCTTCATGGCCAAAGTGAACTATTAAAAAAAAAGATTTTTCCCCCACTTTCCATTGTTTTACTTCAATGATGTTAAAGTTTTGTGATTTTTTAATAAAAAATATAAAGGATAAACAATGCAGATTTATTTTCACAGCCGCTTTTGCTCATTTTTACCAAGGGTGCCAATATTAGTGGAGGGCACTTTATGTTAGACATATACAGACTAAGCTACTGAAAGAGATGCTTCCACTGGCCTTGATCCTAGAGAATTAGTTAACTACAGACAGATCTGGAATTTCTCTTTTCTGTCAAAAATACTAGAAAAAGCAATATCACCACAACTATACTCCTTAGAGTGAAATGGCATCTGCGAGTTATTCCAGTCAGGATTTAGACCGTATCATATTACTGAGACTGCTCTCATCAGAGTTACAAATGACTTGCTCTTATCCAGTTGTCATTGCATCCCTCTCCCCAGCTCAAATTTTTTATTTAATATTTTTTTTTGTAGAAAGACAAACATAAATGGTGATGAAAGACAAAAGAGGGGTGTAAAAATTACTTTAGAAATATGGGCCATGATCATTATTTGATATTTGCACAGAGTTTGGTAGGTGTATTAGTAAAATCTGTTGACTTTAGCCATCTTTGTTTCATTATATGCCAACAGTGATAGTTCAAAAATGACAAAAAGCACTTGTGTGTTTTTTTTTTTGTTTGTTTGTTTTTTTTTGTTTTTTTGCCTCAAGTTTACATGCCTGTAACTCAAGTATTAAAGACATCTTAATGTCCTTTTAGATTCTGGTTCTTAACCAGTAGCATGTTTACCCACCACGCAAAGCATGTAATTTCAGTGGTCAAAAACTAAATGTGGGTCACTTTGTTTACAGCTGATACTTTATTTTAAAGAGGAATATCTAAAAGAACAAATAATGTTAAAACTAGAAAGTGCAACTCATTTTTTCTATCATCCCATTTGCCTAGAACATACCGGTCTGTCTGGGTGCCATAAATATTCTTTTTCTAAAGTTGTCATGCCTGTAACTAAAAGTATTCAAGATATCTTAATATCCTTCTAGATTCTCATTAATACATTTTTCTGGAATCTTCATTTTTAAGGCCCTATATAGTTCAGTCACATAGATATAGACCCCAATGTGACTCCATGTCCAAATTGTTGAATTTTACTCATTTTCAATGGCCAAGAACAAAATGTAGGTAACTTTTTAAACAGCTGATAGTTATTGTGTTTAAAGAAGAATGTCTGAAGAATAAACTAGAAATGTATCTTGTTTCCTTTTATCAAAACAATTGAATACGACACCTCTGTATTTTAATTTTTTGTTCGAAGTTTACATGTCTTTAATTCAAATAGTATTAAAGATATCTTAATGTCATTTTAGATTTTTGTTCTTATGAAACTTTTGTTTTGGAATCTTAATTTTTAAGGCCCTATATATTTCAGTCTCATAGATATAGAGATGTCAGTGCGGTGTAGTTACGATACTGTGTATTTGAACATTTGGTAGCTTCAGAAGCAGTTAAAATGAACAAAATCCCATCTTCAAAATATCCTTAAAACTTATTCAAATATAGATTCCTATAAATACACTTTTAATTAATGTGCCTCAACTTAACCTGAACCAATTTCAGTGGATTTTTGCTACTCAGAGAGCTATGTTTTAGGAAACTTTTGATAGAGGAAAACAAGATACATTTCTAGTTTAAACATTATTTATTCTTCAGGCATTCCTCTTTAAATGTATCAGCTATGTGCAAAGTGAACCACATTTGGTTTTCGATCACTGAAAATGGGTAAAATTCAACAATTTAAACATGGAACTGCTTTGAGATCCCCGGATCTGGGACTGAACTATGTAGGGTCTCGAAAATGAAAATTTCAAAAGGAAAGTTTATTAAGAATGAGAATCTAGAAGGATGTTAAGATATCTTGAAAACTTTGTTACTTTGAGTTACAGGCATGCAAACTTTGGAAAAGGAATGTTTATGGCACTCAGGTATGTTCTATGGAATTGAGATGATAGAAAAACACAACATTATCTTCAGATATTCCTCTTTAAAATAAAATTATCAGCTGTATGCAAAGTGACCCACATTTGATTTTTTTTCCACTGAAAATGTGTACAATTTCCCAATTTACTCATTGAGCCGCATTAAGATCTCCATATCTCTGGGACTGATCCATCGAGGGCCTTTAAAATTAAGATACCTAAAGGAAAGTTTGAGAACCAGAATCTAACATTATATTAAGATATATTTAATACTTCTCAAATTACAGGAATGCAAACTTGAGGCAAAAAACAGAAGTGCTTTTTTGCCATTTTTGAACTGTTTTCAATGGCATATAAGTCAAGTCAAGTCAAGTCACCTTTATTTATATAGCGCTTTTTACAATGCAGATTGTATCAAAGCAGCTTTACATTGATAACTGGTACATAATTTGGCTGCACAGCAGCTCTTAAATAATAGTGTCAATGCAGGCAGATCAGAAGCACTGTTAAATAAATGTCAATAATACTATTGAATATCAAATGTCAAGTGTCCCCAACTAAGCAAGCCAAAGGCGACAGCGGCAAGGAACCCAAACTCCATCAGGTGACATCAGGTGGCAAACAAGTGGCAAATAGGTATTAAAATGGAGAAAAAAAATCCTTGGGAGAAACCAGGCTTTGTCGGGGGGCCAGTTCTCCTCTGGCGAACAGTGCTTTGTTACAATCAGGTTGCTATCATAAGTCTGATCGCAACAATCAAAGTATTTATTTCAGTTCCATCCAGTTGAGGATCGTATTCATCACGCCGGTATGGACGGTCTGTTGAGGAACTGTGCTACTGGCTGTCATGTCGATGAGGCCTTCACAATGTATGATCCAGTTGACTCGATCTCTGCTGATACTTCAGGGCTGCGTTGTGGTCGTGTCCAGTTGAGGATTGTATTCATCACGCCGGTATGGACGGTCTGTTGAGGAACTGTGGCACTGGCTGTCGTGGTGATGATGTCTTCACAATGGATGATCTAGTTGACTTGATCTCTGCTGATACTTCAGGGCTCACTCGCTTAGGTACTGGGGAGCTAAACGATTTAGTGCTTTGTAAGTAATTAGCAAGATTTTAAAATCTATACGATGTTTAACAGGAAGCCAATGCAGTGATGACAGAACTGGGCTAATATGGTCATACTTCCTAGTTCTAGTAAGAACTCTAGCTGCTGCATTTTGTACGAGCTGTAGTTTATTTATCAAGCGGGAGGAACAACCACCCAGTAGAGCGTTACAGTAATCTAGCCTTGAGGTCATGAACGCATGAACTAACTGTTCTGCATTCTTCATTGAGAGCATATGTCGTAGTTTAGATATATTTTTAAGATGGAAGAATGCAGTTTTACAGATGCTAGTAACATGGCCTTCAAATGAAAGATTGGTATCAAAGAGCACACCCAGGTTCCTAACTGACAACGAAGACTTAACAGAGCAGCCATCAAGTGTTAGACAGTATTCTAGATTATTGCGTGAAGAAGTTTTCGGTCCAAAAATTAGAATCTCTGTTTTTCCTGAATTTAGTAGTAGGAAATTACTGGTCATCCAGTTTTTTATATCAGCTATACATTCTGTTAATTTAGCGAATTGGTGATTTTCGTCAGGGCGCGAAGAAATATAGAGCTGAGTATCATCAGCATAACAATGAAAACTAACGCCATGCTTCCTAATGATATCTCCCAACGGTAGCATGTACAGAGTAAAAAGCAACGGTCCTAGTACTGAGCCTTGAGGTACTCCATATTTAACTTGTGATATGACATCTCATCGTTTACTACTACAAACTGATAACGGTCAGATAAGTATGATTTGAACCATGCCAATGCAATTCCACTAATGCCAACATAGTTTTCGAGTCTGTTTAGAAGAATATTGTGATCGATAGTGTCAAATGCAGCACTAAGATCCAGTAACACTAATAGAGAGATACAACCATGATCTGATGATAAGAGCAAGTCATTAGTAACTCTAATGAGAGCAGTCTCAGTACTATGGTATGGTCTAAATCCTGACTGGAAATCTTCAGATACTATTTCTTTCTAAAAAGGAACATAGTTGTGATGAAACTGCCATTTCTAGTATTTTTGACAGAAAAGTGAGATTTGAAATTGGCCTGTAATTGACTAATTCTCTAGGATCAAGTTGTGTTTTTTTAATAAGAGGTTTAATAACAGCCAGCTTAAAGGTTTTTGGTACGTATCCTAGCGATAAAGATGAATTAACAATAATAAGAAGAGGATCTATGACCTCTGGAAGCATCTCTTTCAATAGCTTACTCGGAATAGGGTCTAACATACATGTGGATGATTTTGATGATTTAACAAGTTTAGACAATTCTTCCTCTCCTAAAGCAGTAAATGAATTAAAATTTCTTTAGGGACACTACAATGCACTGTCTGACACAAGACTGTAGTAGAAGGTTGCATGGTTATAATTTTTTCTCTAATATTATCAATCTTGCAAGTAAAGAAGTTCATAAAGTCATTACTGTTGTGCTCTTTGGAAACATCAGAAGTTGAAGCTTTATTTCTTGTTAATTTAGCCACTGTATCAAATAAATTGTGTTTATGTAAGGATTGTGTTTATGTTCTTCTAAAAGTTTTGAAAAATAGGCAGATCTAGCAGTTTTTAAGGCCTTTCTGTACTCAGTCATTTTCTCTCTCCACGAAATGCGAAATACTTCTAGTTTTGTTTTCTTCCAGCTGCGCTCCATTTTTCTAACTGCTGTTTTTAGGGCCCGAGTGTGCTCATTGTACCATGGTGTTGGATTAATTTCCTTAATCTTTTTTAAACGCAAAGGAGCAACTGAATCTAATGTTCTGGAAAAGACAGAGGCAATGGTTTCTGTTGCAAAATCAAGGTCTTCTTAGCTGTCTGGTATGCTAAGGTGATGAAACTGATCAGGAAGATTATTTATAAAGCAATCTTTAGTGGTAGAAGTGATGGTTCTACCATATTTATGGCAGGGAGGCAGTTTAGCCTGTTTGACTAAATGTAGTATACACGAGACTAGATAATGATCTGAGATGTCGTCACTCTGCTGCAGAATTTTAGCGGCATCAATATCGATTCCATGTGACAATATTAGGGCTGGGCGATATATCGAATGCTTTTGTCACGCGCATTTCATCAGTAAAGCCGTTCCCTGATTGCCGCTAAATCGCCATCACCTGCTTTCAAATGAAGCGGCATTTAATAGACAGAGCCGTAGTTCACTGATAAGCCACGCAATATCGCGTTCAATATCGATATGAATCATCGCAGGTGATGGCGATTTAGCGTAATCAGGGAACCGGCTTTACTGACGAAATGCGCGTGACAAAAGCATTCGATAGATCGCCCAGCCCTAGACAATATTAGATCTAAAGTAGGATTACGTCAATGAGTGGGTCCCGACACGTGTTGTCTAACACTAATAGAGTTTAGAATGTCTGTAAATGCCAATCCTAATGAGTCTTTTTTTATTTTCTACATGGATATTAAAATCACCAACAACAAGGACTTTATCTGCAGCTAGTACTAATTCTGATAGAAAATCAGCAATCTCTTTGATTAAGTCTGTATGGTGTCCTGGTGGCCTGTATACAGTAGCCAACACAAATGTCAACTTACATAATGTTACGTAAAGCACCATCACTTTGAAGGAATTATATTTGAAAGACTTCTGGCTGATACTGTAAATATTACTATAAATTACAGCAACACCTCCCCCTTTTTGTTTCATATAATGAAACAAAGATGGCTAAAGTCAAAAGATTTTACTTATATACTTACCAATCTCAGTGTAAAAATAAAATAATTATGCTGCCATCTTTCTAAAGTTATTTTTACACCCCTCTAAATTGGCTCCAAATCTCAAGTGAAAATTGTCATTTTGACCACCCAATAGTGGATTACTCTGAGACACTTCCAATTTTGGCTTTCATCACCATTTATGTTCGTCTTTCTACAGAAAAAAAAATATGAACAAAATCAAAAATCTGAGAAAGGAACGTTTCTGAAATTTGGTTGATTTGACACAGAATGACCCACTGGCATTGTTTAAAACGTACTTATCTGGCGTTCATCATTTTGTAGCAGTAAATGAAGAGGTATCATATTGACCACAAGTTCAGTATGGAGTACCCAAAGGCTCAGTATTAGGATCATTGCTTTTCACCCTGTACATTCTACCCTCCGGGAGATATTATGGTGTTAGTTTGTTAGTTTTCTTTGATATGCTGGTGATACTCAGCTCTTTATTTCTTCATCACGACCTGACAAAAACATACAAATACAAAAAACTAACAATGCTATATATAAAAAAAACAAAATAAAATAAAAAAAAAAACCTAGATGACTAGTAATTTCCTACTAAATTCTAATAACAAAAGGTTTTAATTACTGGACCAAAAGCTCCCACACATAATAACCTAGAATACTAATACTTCCACCTCCACAGCTCCCACAGTAAATGCAGGGCTGCTCAGTTGCACTGCCAAGTCAAACATTCTAAAGTCTAATGAGGGTTGTGAAGTGGCATGAATGAACTGAGTGGCTCAGATGGTCCTCTAAAAAACAAAACAACAACAACAACAACAAAAAAACACATGAGATATACCTTGTCCAACGTGGTGACATGTGCCAGTTCAATAAAGTCTTGAACATAGTCCTTGATCGATCGAGCAGTCTCCCTGATGGAGATGCATTATTTGTGCTGCTGGATTCATGGTTGGTCAGTTGTTCTGTAACATGTTAGCAGGCATGAGATGGAGCAAGAATCCAAATGCAAACACAAAAGTTTATTAAAAAAAACCATAAACACAGATAATCCAATCCAAGAACAAGTGTATGATCCACAGAGAGAAGGCAGGAGAACAATGACAGAAACACACACACGCAAACAACCAAAAAGGAACAACTGAAGAGCAGAGATTTAAATAGACAGGTTAACAAGGGGTTGATGAGGGACAGGTGTTGGTGATTTGTTATCATGGGAACTAATGAGGGTAACTATGGTGACAGACAAGGTACAAGGCAAAACAGGAACCAAACACAGGAAGTTAACACATAAACAATGTGAACTAAGAATACACTTCAACAATAAAACAAAAAACACAAAACCAGGATCGTGACATGTGTTCTGGAAAGTTTTATCTTTGTCTCACTATTTTTCAATTATTTTTCTCCAGAAGTTATGACCAATGAAAATGTTTTGGTATTCTTCTATGTGAACGGTATATAAAAATGTATTGTAGCGTTTGCTTTTCTATTATTAGTAATAGAAAAGCAAACAATAATGCTTGCTCATCTACTGTCAGCTTTTAGAAAATAAGCATTTGAATTATTTAAATAAGGCTTTGGATGTCTAATAAACATTTAATTTCAAAAACATTGCAAATTTTGGTGAATGCTGCAGTGAGATCTTTTGAAGTGAGATCTTTTAAAGTGTGCATTTGTAGCCTGTGTGCAACAGTCGGTTCATGTGATGTGAACTAGAGAGTTGAGCTATTGCTGGAGATGCATGATCAACAAAATTTAAATCCTTGATTTCAAATTACGCAGTGCTTTTTCATATTTCATATGTCATTCACTGTGTGCTCTATGTAAAATTAGCGCCACCTTGTTTATATTTGAAAAATGTTATTTTCAGTGTACACAGAGTTACCAGATTACTGAGTGCACTGTTCGTAACAGTATTTACTTCCATTTATTATTATTATTATTTTTATTTTTGAAAAATACTATAACATGTTTATAGAATCAAGAAGCTGCCATCTAAAGCAACTGCCATCTAAAGCTAAAGCAACCATTTTCCCATGGTCATTAAGCCGTGACCCAATTTTTTTAGATATTTGAACCAATCAAATTTTCTTTAACCCACTTTTGTGTCCTGACCCACGGGTTGAGAAACTGATCTAAAGTAGGTTGTTAAAGTAAACTGATCTGGAAGGTTGATGTAGATTATTGAATTTTTAATGATGAAACTGTGTGTAAAAGTGATATGTTTTCAAGTGAAATATTCACAGCTTAATAACATGTTGATTTTCAGACACTATAATTGGTCTGTATGTCATCTGTATGATTTTTATTTGTTGTCTATGAATACATACACACACACAGGTTTGTTTTGCTATCAAAGTGAGGACATTCCATAGGCGTAATGATTTTTATACTGTACAAACTGTACGTTCTATCCCCCTACACTACCCCTATTCCTAAACCTACCCATCACAGAAAACATTCTGCACTTTTACATTTGTAATAAAACATTGTTTAGTATGTTTTTAAAGCTATTTTAAATATGAGGACTCATTAAATGTCCTCATATTTCATGTTTATGTCATAATACCAGTATAATACCTATGTCATTATACAAATTTGTGTCCTCTCATAAATCACAAAAACACGTGCACACACACACACACACACACACACACGCACGCACGCACGCACGCACACACACACGCACGCACACACACACGCACGCACACACACACTAAGTTTATGTGGTTTACAGGAACTCTCCATAGACATAATAGTTTTTATACTGTGCAAACTGTATATTCTATCCCCCTAATATCGGTGTACATCTTTTTTTAAAGGACTCTAGTGATAAGTGCTCATTTAGAAACTGACAATGGGTCTCATTCATGAAACAAGAGCAGAACGAATTTTTGTGTAAATCGTGTGTAAAGTGGTTCTGGCGTAAATTTTCGGATTCATTAAAATGTTCGTATTTTCCAAATGTTAGTTGGTACGAAAGAAATCTACACCTGCACCCAGTCACGTGTAAATAGTGCGTTTAACATCCGAACGTTTTGCTCATTAATAAGGCTGCATTTTAATTCACCTTAATAAGGTACATATTTACACCATGAAAAAAAATATTATATATAGTAATCACATACGTTTTTTCTTTTTACTTTTGTTGTGAGAGCCAGAAATAAGCTGCGTTCACGTCACCTTGTATTTACCGCTATCTTGAAATGGTATAGTGGCCACATGTTACATGTGGGAGCTTTCAGAAAACTCCCAGCTTACAAACTGTAATTACGAACTCTACGAGGACGTGAACGCTTTTTACAAGCTAGAATCTTGTAACTACAGGAATTACGAGGCCGCGTGAACGCACCTATAGCATCTGCAAACGGAGCACTTAAATCAAATAATGAATTGATTTCAATAGGGCTGGGCAAACTATGGAACTTGTTTCCTATAAAATGGCCAAAATCCTTCATTTGGTGTCATGAAATGATGCCCATATATAGTTGTCAGTCGGATTTAATGGGCGGGATTTATGGTAATTGAGAATGAACGTGCACGCGCGTCCCATTTACGACTGATTGGAATTCATTAACACACACACATTTCACTATCACTTCTGACGTTTACGAAGTATTTGTGAATCAGGAGGAGAGTTTTCGGGAAAGTCTGTTTACGCACAAATCACTCACATATTTACTCGTATATTTACGAATGTTTCATGAATGAGACCCATAGTGTGTAAAATGAGAGCAAGTGCTGTTATACAAGTTTATGTGTTTCTGTTCATTTTCCTTATTTGAGTCTAGAAAAAATGTTCAACATTTTTCTAAACATGAGCACTTTGTTTTTTGTCTTGCAGATGAAGATTTTTGACAAAAACAAAGATGGCAGATTGGATCTTAATGACCTGGCTAGGTGATGTGTGTTTATTGATACCACTTTTGTACTGTACATGTGAAGGTGTCTAGGCATTGGTATTAAAAGTGAGTATGGGTGTTTGTGTTGTAGAATGATAGAGGCAAAGGTGCCAATTGTATAAAGCACCTTAAATGTATTTAGGGCCCATGACCTAAAGTTTGAAGAGCTCTATTATTTTTCTGACGTAAAAAATTCAACCTTTCGGGCGCTTTCAGGGCCAGGCACAAGTTGACATGGGAGGGTCATGGTGGGGCTTTGTGGCGTACCCTTTTATATGGTATTGGCTGTAGCGCACCCCTTTTCACCTACAGTAACTAAAATTCATATACTTATAGACAAGGGCGTAGATTTGGTTTCAACATTGGCGGGGGGGTGGGGGGGGGGGTTGAGCGTTGGTATGCTGCCTGTTATTTATTTATTTTTTTAATTTAAAAGTCTGTTTTAGGTGTAGCATTATTGGATAATTTATTTCTCTATCTATCTATCTATCTATCTATCTATCTATCTATCTATCTATCTATCTATCTATCTATCTATCTATCTATCTATCTATCTATCTATCTATCTATCTATCTATCTATCTATCTTAACTTTATGGAATTTATGTATAACCATTCATCAAATTCTAACATAACGGAGTGATTCTAAAAAGAAATAAATTGTTATATATTGAAACTGCCAGTAGGTGGCAGCGATTCGATGTTTTAATGAGTGAGCTACTTAAATTGTTCATTCAGCCAATTCATTCAAAAGTCAGATTAATTAAGGAAGAAAACAAACACCGATGTGAATACTTTTGTCATTGATAAGACGCTATTGAAAAATGAAGTAACAAAATAGACGGCGGTTTTAGTAAGTGGTTACAGTTACACTGATAGTTATGGCTAAATTGCAATGGATTAGCTAGCTAAAATATATGTAGAGTGTACTTAGCTATTACAATGTTTTCATACCTCCTTCTCAGTACATGCTTTATTCTTTTTAACATCCCTCTTTGAACAGAAGTTTAATATAGTCGGCTGGGCAGTGGTTCTCTTCATTTTTGGTGCTACCCGCTCTCTTTCATTCAAACAGTAGAGCTCCACTCGCGTTGTGTTGGTGAAAGTGCGATGCGCATTGATTGGGCGTTACCAATCGGTTCAATGGAGGGGGGGGGTATTTTTTTGACTAATTTATTATGACAAACACATATTCGATTACAAACAAAATTATTGTTACAAAATAAATGAATTATACATATTTTAATATAGATCTACTGTGATTGTCATGTTGAAATATTGGGGGGGTTGTAACTGATGGATTTGAATATTGGGGGGGTTACCTCCCCCCCATCCCCCCCACAAACTACACCCCTGCTTATAGATCTCATTACGCCAAACAACTTTCACAATCTCAAGTAATATGCCAGCCCAACAAGTCATTATGGGTTTATGGGTTGTTTGAAAAACGCTTGCACTGGATGTTGATATTTTTGATATCTTGAACAGTTTGGCTGCACGAGGCAACAAATTTATGGTGAAAAGGGGAAACAGGAAGTGTGTTATAACATACATTGACTGATTTTGATTAAACTTCAGCTGTGTGTTCAATGTAAGAGGCCAATCACATGGATCTGACTATTGTGAGTAAAAAGTCATAGCGTTATGGGTGTTTTAGAGACTTAGCATACTTCAGATTTCATGAAACTAAACACACATAACAGAGTTGTTGGCCAGTAAATATGGGTAAAGCCTTAGAAATAGGCATGTAGGAGGGGCTCAGTTAGGAACGCCCCGGGTTACTTCACTGTAACCCTGCTCCCTGAGAAGGCGGGAACGAGAAGCTGCACTTTATTCAGCGCTATGGGAACGTCTTTAGTCGTGACCAGCTGTGAATATATGTGTAAAACAACGTCAATGAAATTGACCTATATTTATAGCCTTGCGTGACGTCATTGGAATGCGTCGTAGCGAGGCTATAATTAGATGTGCCACCTGTGCATCAGCAGATATTTTGTCTGAAGAGCAGTCCAGGGACACCTCAGTGCGGCAAAGAAGCACAGCTTCTTGTTCCTGCCTTCTCAGGGAACAGGGTTACAGTGAAGTAACCCGGGGCGTTCCCTTTCAAAGGCTACACTCTAAGCTGCGCTTTATTCAGCACTATGGGAACGAGAATACCCATGCCGCCGCACTGTGTGTCCGGACCCCCTGGCTGTGAAGTGTGTCACAAGCACAGAAAGTCTCAGACACTAGCTTGTGATGTAGACTCAAGGACATGAGAACCCGGAGTGACATGAACATCCAAACTATAAAACCTTATGAATGTGTGCGGAGAGGACCAACCCGCCGCATCACAAACATTTTGTAAGGGGGCGCCCTCCGCCAAAGCTCTAGAGGAGCCGACCCCCCTGGTGGAATGAGCCCTGATGCCTGTTGGCGAAGTGTGACCACGTGCCTCATAGGCAAGGGTAGTAGCATCTCTCACCCAATGTGACATGGTCTGTTTCATGGCGGCCGCACCCCTGTTATGGCCGCCATGGTAAACAAACAGTTGCTCTGACTTACGCCACTGGCTAGTGCAGTGGACATAAGTCTGAAAAGCACGGACTGGACAAAGTCTGTGAAATCTCTCCTGCTCCGGCGTTGTGAATGGCGGAGGGCAGAAGGCTTCAAGAGTGACCGGATGCAAGTTTGAGAAAGGAACCTTAGGCAGATAGTCAGGATGAGGATGCCGAGAGAGCGGCCATATAAACCATGAGAGTGGCGGGGCATGTACCTGTCGATAACTTTTCCTGCAGGAAGTCCAGAACTGTAGCAATTTGGCAGTTTACTGGATCTGCAGTGTGCAGTACACCATCTTTCAAAGACACCCCATTTGTTGGCATAGAGGGAGCTCTAGCATTTAAAATAGTCTTGATAACTTGAGGTGTCCCTCAGTTGGTTCCCCTCAAGGGCCAAACATGAAGATTCCACATCTCTGGCTGGGGATGAAATTGTCCCCTGCGCCTGAGACAGAAGGTCCCTCCTGCTCGGTATCGCCCAGGGTGAGCCGTCGAGAAGAGATATTATCTCCGAGAACCATATTCTGTTCGGCCAATGTGGCGCTATCAGTAAGAGGCGAATCCCTTGTTGGCGAACCCTGGCTAGAACTCCAGAGAGCAGAGCAACTGGAGGAAAGGCATACAGGCGCATTGAAGGCCATGTATGTGCCATCGCATCCAGACCTAAGGGGGCTGGGTGACTCAGAGAGAAGTAAAGGGAACATTGCGCTGTCTGATGGGAGGCGAAGAGGTCCACCTCCGCCTCGTAGAATCTCAGCCATATCTGTTTCACTATGTCGGGGTGAAGTTTCCACTCCCCGCTCAGTAGTTTCTGTCTGGACAGTAAATCGTCTCCCACATTCTGGTACCCAGGAATGTACACTGCCCTCAATGACAGGAACTTGTTCTGGGCCCAGAGGAAAATCTGTCGTGCTATCTTGTTTAGATGGCGTGAACGCAGACCTCCCTGGTGATTTATATAAGAAACTGCTGTTGTGTTGTCCACCCACACTAGGACATGGCAGCCTCTCAGCTGCTGGAGAAAGTATTTCAGGGCCAGAAATACAGCCATTAGCTCTAGGCAGTTGATGTGCCAGACGAGCTGATGGCCCTCCCATTCCCCTTGGGCTGGACGGCCATTTAAGACCGCTCCCCAGCCCCCAGCTAATCTGTCATTAGCAATCTGCGACGACATGGTGCCCCTAGCGTGGGACCCAAGGTGAGGAACCGGGGTCTGAGCCACATAGATACGGTTCGAAGCCCGCGGCGCATAACCCTTTTTTGCCTCAGGGGTTTGGCCCTTGGATGAAATCCCCTGGCTTTGAGCCACAACTGAAATGGTCTCATATGCAGCAGGCCCATAGGGATTACCGAGGATGCTGATGCCATGAGACCTAACATTTTTTGATACTGAAGCACAGTGCAATCTTGGCCTAGCCTGACATTGTTCAGGGTGTTTAGAATAGTCTCGATTCGAGCGGGAGACAATTGTGCCCACATCGTGGTCGAATCCCAAACGATCCATAAATATGTCGTTCTCTGGGTTGGACAGAGAACGCTTTTCTTCTCGTTGAGTCTCAACCCTAGAGAAACCAGATGAGCTAAAACGACATCTCTGTGTTTTAATGCCATCTCTCACGACTGCGCTAATATTAGCCAGTCGTCTATGTAGTTCAAAATGCGAATGCCCTGAAGTCGCAATGGAGCCAGTGCTGCATCCATGCATTTTGTGTAAGTGCGGTGTAGGGTCTGCACAGTCTCAAGGATGAGCAGGTCCCACCATAAACTGTGTTTAAGTCCCAATTCGCGGAAACTTTGGTTTGTAAATCTTACATTGATTCCGGACCGGCAGACACTAATGGATCACGAGACTCTTTTTTATGACTATTTCGATAAGTCCCAAACCTCTCCTCCGTGACTTCAAAGGAGATACGAACGCCACGGATCGGGTTTCGAAAGACAGGCCCGAATTCCAAACGGTCATAAAAAAGGAAAATACACGCACGCACCCACAGACACACACACACATACAAAGCCCTACATAAAGACTGTATACACAAATATTATACCTGCAAATATGAATGTATCTGCCATTATGGTGCTTGTTGCATGTATGTGTTACTAATGTAGAATCGTAGGATTGACTGTAGTAGGTTAGTTTTCATGTTAAACGATAGTATTAGAGTAGAAAGTGTATCTTCTTTATGTGATGAGAGACACCTGTCGAGTTTGGCCTCTCCGTAAAGCTGTGAGTCCGAGCTATTCACCCATGTACGTTACATTTCTGTCAAATGCATCGTTCAATTTGTAATAGTACTATGAAGAAAATGCACCGATTTGACATACCATAAATTAACCGTGGACAGGACAAAGGGATGTGGAGAACCGCCAAATTGCAACGCTATCATTGGAGGACGTTATCAGTAAGGCGTTCTGGTCTGTTGTCTTTAAAATACCACAACACGCGTCTTTTGGATGCACAAGTTTTCCTGCACAAGTTCCTGCCGTAGAGACGGACTGTCTTTATTTTTCCGGTCATATTACAACAGTTAAACCTTCGTTTGAAACTTCGCCGAAACAACCTCCGGAAGAAGAAACAACTATCAAACCGAGCGCTCCGAAACTCTAAGCACCCCAACGAACCTATGCAAGTATAACGTTTTTATGATTTTTAATACTGAGTTTCCTTGCTGGCTCTTAAAGGTGAACTGTTGCAATTTGCCATGCTTTGATTATCTCTTTCGTTTCTGCCGTTACTTTCACCTATATGTATTTGTATCTACTTGTGTACATTTATCCGTATAACCTTTGTATTACCCGTTCTGTATATTAAATATATCATCTCCATGCTTATTTTGTTCACTTGCTCATTTAGCAACAACCGAGTCACTTTAACGTTCTGATTCTAATATCCTGGCTTTACGTTTGGATGCTACCATAGAAATTTATCTTCATGGCCAGAGGGTAATATTTCTGTCGTAAGAGTCTGTGGAACTTACCGGTTTGCTGGACGGACCGATAGCTTTCCACATAATTATTAAACTAGAACTGATCATATATGTGAGTGATTACAATTCGTTGTGATTAATTCACCATATATGTTTAATTCCCCCTTGGGTTGGAATGCGCATATAATTATTCATAAGACGTTATGAATTATTGTATTCATATTCCACCCATAAATTGATTAATAATATATGCAAATCGTCACATATATTTGGTGGAGTAACGCGGGGAACGTTTTAAACTTGGTTTTGATGTATGAGCAATCCAGAATAAATTTGTATGATTTGATGTGTAACGCGCGCTATATACTTAAGTGAGCTGACACGCGTCCCTCACTTTGAAGATACGTTAACAAACTACTTTGTGTCTAAAAACACGGTAGTAAATGGTTGAACGTGAAATACACTGCAGTCCATTAGTATTTCAAGCTCTTATCTGTGAAGGACAACAATCTTTGCAGTAAGTTACAGTTTGAATATTAATTTCCGCTTGAATGAAACGAATTGAATCGTCATTAAAGCGCGTTCTGAAACGAGATTGTGTAGCGAGATTCCTACCAATTTCCAAAGGCCTTATCTGCCGCTATTGTAATTGAATTATGTGTGTCGTCCAATAATTCAAAATATAGCTGCCGCTCCTGGGTTACGTCGTTGGCCTAGCTACCCAAACCACGTGATCCCCCTTACAAATCTAATCGGTGAGCAGTTAATCTGGTTTATCGATTGATGTGTAAAGGTTGGAGCCAGTCGAAAAACGCCCTGATCCAGCGTGACCTGTAATAGCGGCGAACCCCGCAAAAGTTACATATCCTCGTGCATTAAAGTTTGCACCAAAGGGACTGATTCCCAGAGTTGTGTATTCGTGAGTAAAACGGTACATATATATTTACGAAAGAATCCGCCGAGATTCTAAAAAGTTTATATTTGTGATATGTGCAGTTAAATCAGCCGTAACGCTAATTTAAAAATATCACGGAGGTGGATGCAGTAACCCTGACCAGACGCCAGAGGGCAGTCTGTCCAGGTGGGGCACCCCTCCCTACTTCATTGTTGTGTTGACTCAGCAACGCCACTGCGTGGACGTTCCGAGTTAAAGCTGCTCGCCATACTTTGAATTGAATTGTCTCCAAATTTCCCCGTGACTACTTCAACGTTGCTGTTAGAACTTTGTTGATGGTTATGCTTTTCAATCTTTTTTTTTTTGGAATGTGGTTTACTTATTTAAATTTGGTTTAAACACGTTTTAAATTTGGTTTAAACACGTTTTAAATCTTTAATTTGAATTAAGTTGCCGTCCAACCAGAGAATTCACTTCCTGGAAGTGCTCCCCCTTGTGGACGTCCCCGGAAGTCAATTCCCTGCCATCTGTGTGTCCTTTCCTAGCCTCTGTTCCTTGGTCACAGATTTATCCTATTCTATTCTAGTCTATTCTAGTCTATTTGATCTTTATTTTATTTTATTCTACTCTTTGGATTTAACTCATTTTCGTTTTTGGTTGGTTCTTCTCCCTCTCTCGTTCTCTTGAGTTATCATTATTATTTTAGTTAGGTTTTAATTTTATTATTTATTTATTTTTTTTATTTTAATTTTTTGTTTGTTTTGTTTTTCTTGCTCTTTATTTCCTTAGTTTTATTTACTTCGGAAATTCTTTCCCTTGTATCACTTAATGCTTTATTTCATCCACTCTTAGCCCTGTGTCCTGTTTGTTATTGCCTAGCAATAACATTCACGCACACACCCAAGCCTCCCTTGTTTCATACACTTATTTTAAATTTAATTAAATAACATTTAATTGAATTTCAAAATAAAGTAGTGTCAACCAGTTGGCATTTTGCTCATCAACAAGCAATTCTCTTTATGAAGAATCACAAATAGGGAAGGCTTTCTCCTGTCTTTTTCCCATTCTGTTATTCTACGCACTCATTTAAATTTGATTGAACAAGATTTAATTCAAGTTTGAATCAAGTGCATCTGAACTATGTTGTTTGCTTTTACCCTCTTTGGCTCATTTCAGGTCTAGTTTAACTAGTTCATTCGGACTGTCATTGTAGGCTCATTTTCTTTTGTCATACACACTTAATTATTTAAATTTGGTTTAAACAAGATTTAAGCTGAGATTTAAAATTACAATTAAGCTGTGTTTGTGTGACCACTTGTGTATTCGCAGATAAGGCCCTTCACCGCCTGGTGGTGAGTTGACGGTCGACCCAGTGAGTTCCAGTGAGTGGAGCTGCCTGGCCTGGCGGTTTTTGCACTAACTGTGTGTGAATCGGGGACATTCTGACCTCGTATCACGGGCAACACGCAAGGACACCAGCGAGTTGTGTATCTGGTACAGGGAGGCAACGAGCCCAGATTGACCACAAACGGCAATTTTGTTTAATTTCCCTGCTCAGGCTTCTGCACGACAGAACCGCCCGTTTGGAGTAACTGCCCGTAAAGGGGACAGACTCTGGGTTCAGGGAAAACTCAATTTTGACCGGTCACCTGGCCGTTGGCGCAAATACCTTGCCGAAGTGCGCAATTGTGCTGATGTTCCCTGTTTGAGAGGTTGCACCGTGTTACAAAGGGGACAGGTTGCCACGGACACCGCAGTCGGGTGTTTGAACGCCTAGGAAAGGTTGCCTGCCATTGAGTTCTCATCTGAGCACCCACGATTCACCCAGGCCTAAATTAGTGACATACAGTCACTTCACCTAATTGAAAGCCACAGAATATTACATATTCTTCGATTATTTAGGTGCGGGCGACCCTTATACTCTCGATCAATACCATCCCTCTAGGTTTTATGACGCAACAGTGCACTCGCCTGGCCCCGTCATAAACCCAGCGGTGATAGGAAGTTGAAGTTCATTTCTCCCCTCCAGCCCTTCGCATTTTATTTTATTGCTATTCTACTTCTATTCCTTTCTATTTGTTTCTGCTCTATTCCTCACTTAATTGCATCCATCACACTCTGTTCTGTTTGCTTTTCTGCTGTGTTTGTTTCTTTCAGTTCACGTAGAAGCAGAACCTGTGAGAGCCACCACGGAAAACTGAGTAATAGATAGACGACCGAGCAGCGAGAGTCACCGAAGGACTCTTAGAACTACCCCGTCAAAATCTATAGTTAAATCCGACGCTCACTCACACAAATTGACCTACGTGGTCCTTCTTGGTTTGACAATTAAGTGTCGAACCTACCTTCCACTAACTGTCTGCACCAGTTAACTGGAACCACACAAAAGAATTATCTAATTACGTATTACGTAACCGCTAATCCCTGCACAAGCTTGCATTGGTTCTTGTCTTTGTTGTGCTGTCTTTCTCTCGTCAACAGTAAAAGCCACTATGTCGCGAGCATCCAGTCCTGACACCCACTGGGACCATCTCGAGACCTGGCTGGGCGTCATGACCAACCCATTCCTGCCCAACGCCGCCGGCGACCTCCAGCACCTGAGCCGCGAGCAGCTGGACGGGGACTTGAATCGACTGATGGCCCACGATCCGATGCAGAGCTACAGTCACAAAGAATGGGCAAGACTCATCGGAGGCCTCGCCCACAACCTCATCGCCCAGGCAAAGCTCAACGAAAGGAGCAACGCACTTCTGGAGCAGGAAGTCGCAGCACTCAAGCTCCAGGCTGAGGAAGCCCGGAGGAACCAGGCTCAGACCCAACGTCGTCTTGATCAGCTACTCCTCGAGACCCCGGAGCAGCGTGGGACGACGGAGGAATCTGATCCTGAACCACAAGAGGAAGTCGAGAGACTCCAAAAGGCCCTCGAAGAGCTCCACTTGGAGACGGGGCGCAGAGAGCAGATGGAGAAGCAAGCCAGAAAGGAACTAACTGGAAAGCTCCAGCATGGCGAAGCTCTCCTAGCAAGAGCCGAGATTGAACTGAAAGAAAGAGATGCTAAAGCTCGGGCCTGTGAAAATCACCTTAGACAGGCCCGAAGCGAGATTACTGCCCTGAGGCAGCAAAGAGACCATTTAAAAGATGAATTGGACATTGTGCACCGAGAACTTAAACACTCCTATAAACTGCAAAGTGACTTGGGAGGGGACTCGCATGCCATGCAGCTCCCTCTGGCCCCTGGGCCTAAGTGCCCCAGTCAAGAGTCCCTGGTTCGTGAGGGGGGTGAAAGCCCACTGCCCAAAACGTTCAGCCCCCACGAACCATGGTCAGGAGCAAAAGGATGGGAGCCACCCCAGAAAAGCCGCGCCGCGAGCTATGGCATGGCTATGGCAAGAATATCCCCACTTTCACTCCAAACCCTGCAGGGGGTGTCGACGTGCACGCGTACTTGCAAGACATTGACTTCCTGTTGCAAAATGTGGCCAACGTGAGTGCATGGGACAAGTTGTATCTACTCCGCATCACGTCCAGCCGTGACGTGCGCAGCTTCCTGGATCGGCAGCAAGAAGCTGTCAAGTCAGACTACCAGCTGCTGCGACAGGCTCTGATCAAGGAGTTTTCTGACCCTGAATCGGACCAAGGGCTCCTCGCGGCCATGGATCTTAAACAGGGCCGACTGGAAACCCCACAAGCATATTACAACCGCATACGAAAGGCCTACTTCGGAGCACGTAACGAGCCAGGAATGGAGGAAGATTTCAACTTTAAGACTTTGTTTCTTAGAAACCTGCACCCTGCAGTAAGTCATCATCTGGGAGTCCTGGCGTGCCCACGGACTATGTCTATTCAGCAGCTGCGAGATTTAGCCCACAAAGCTTATTCCAAGCAAAGGGCCATATCTGAAAAGACTGTTAAAAATCCAACCATCTACCTGGTCTCTGATCACTACCCAGAACTGGCCCTAGAGGGCGCACACACACAACACAGTGACAGACCGTTTAACCGAGAGGCAAGGCAGTTCCCAGCCAGCAGAGGGCAGCCTCACCACGAGGGCGCCCGTCCCAAGCACCAGAGCGGACACTCTGAAAGATTCTGGGACAAGCCACATCCATCCAGCGACCAAAGGGGCGGTGCCACATGGGAGACCAGCCGGCGACCCAGAAATGGCAGGCCTTCATCGGATAGAGCCCCAAGCCCCAATCGCCAAAGACAGAAGGCCTCTCGACGTGCATCAAACAAGTCCAAGTCCGAGCCCTCACAGGAGCCGAGCAACGCAGTTATGTCTGAGTCTGCAGAGATTCTGAAAGTTCTGAAAGAGCTGATCCAGAAAAAGCCCAAAAAGGAAGACAAGAAGGACAAGTCAGACTCCTTATGACTAGAAGCAAGGTCTGCCCCTAGCGTCTGCCCTGACAGCCCTTTGACACAACCTCACACCCAACCCACAGTCGACCAGAGACTTACTCCACAGTCAGTTAGTGCATCACCGAGTGACCTCATCACACAGTCACCTCAGCCAACAACCGCACACTCAGAGCAAACCAACTCACATCAACCCACCGACGACCAGGACGCCACGGTACCAGAAAGTGCTGTTTTGGTTGTCTGCCTCCCAAACGAATCACATGACACCAGCCCCACTTGCTTATCGGTCAGCACCCAAGCCCCGGTACCAAGACTCCTAGGAAACCTTATCGAAAAGGGGGTGGCCCGAAAGCTGTACATAGCCATCACTGTGGAAAATGATGTGAGGATTGAGGCCCTTGTAGACACAGGAGCAGACCTAACTTTGATGTCAACTAACCTTTTTGAAAGACTCAGACATGAAGCAAAGAAACAAAATCGAGCTCTCAAATCACAAAAATGTGAGCTAAATGTGCAGTCATACAGCCAAACTGAGATCCAACTTGAACAAATAGCTCCCATTCATCTAACCATCGGTCCAATGAGTTTGGTACACCCCGTATACATCTCACCGATGGACACGTTTCCCCTGCTCATTGGCAAGGACTTGCTAGATCGCTTTGAGCCCCTATTGGACTTACGACAGTTGAAAATTTGGGCTCAAGTGCGAGAACCGCTGCCTTTCCAGTCACCCAGGTCACCTGAGCCAGACTGTCAGGTCACAGAGGTCACGGGAAACCCCACAGTTAGCCGCGGGAACCCCGTCTCAGCACCAGGGCAAAGTTCAAGTTCGCTGCTCGGCACCTTTCAGCTCACCACAGACTCTGACTCCTTCTGCCCCAAGGTCACACCAGACCTGCAGCTGAATGGCTTAACAACCACAGACATTATTCCCACACTGTGGGCAGACAACTCAGCCTTCAGCCACACGCTGTTAAGTGCTCTCAGTGAAGGAACACCGGACCTCCCATTTGTCAACAAGCAAACACACTTTCCACTAGACTTTCGTCTGCCAACCATGATGACTGTCAAGGACATCTGCGTTTTGAACTGCAAATGGAACAACCGGCATTTAACCCATCCCTTCCTGGTCCTTCCAGACCTCCTGATGCACTCTAATGCTCACACGGACAGTGCAAATGAGTTGTTGTGGGCCCCAATGACTGTACAGCTTCCTGTTGTCCCTGTCAACACTGCCAACTTCCTGTCAGGCCAGACCACCCAAGAGGTCTGCATCCTGATCCACATACAGGAAACTGTAGTACCACCTTACACCAAAGGGGGTGCTGTTTGGCTCCACACACAGGAAACTGTAGTACCACCTTACACCAAAGGGGGTGCTGTTTGGCTCCACACACAGGAAACGGTAGTACCACCTTACACCAAAGGGGGTGCTGTTTGGCTCCACACACAGGAAACGGTAGTACCACCTTACACCAAAGGGGGTGCTGTTTGGCTCCACACACAGGAAACTGTAGTACCACCTTACACCAAAGGGGGTGCTGTTTGGCTCAACAGGCAATGTGGTCAAACCTTAAGCCACATGCTGGGCTCCTTCACACTTTCACCTGAAGGCGTGGAACTTAGACTCACTCTAAAAGCCACACCCTTAACTGAAGTGTCATCTTATGTAGTCCACAGTTGGCTCAACGAATGCATGGTCACAGACATCAGCATTCCCAAAGCCTATCATCTAGAATGGATAATGGACCACAGCCCCTATGACTTTGAACTCAGGTTAACAGTCATTAACTTAATACCAGCTGCCATGGCCCCAGAAGGAAGCTTAAGCAACACAAGTTTCACAGCATCCTTCAAGAGCATCTCCATCACCCCCATCAAACTGGTACCCACAGAACAGGTGCACAGAACGGAGCTGATGGAGGACAAACACCTTGCAGTACCCACAGTCTCTGACCAGCCTGCCTGCGAAACTCAAAAAGGCGCTGCACCACTGACAGCCAACCTGACAGCTAACCCCACAACAGAGGAGCCATTCCCAAGGTTTGAGCCTAAAGGCCAACAGATCCAGAAAAATGCAAATGTCCCAAAGAATGATGCAGACTGTCAAAAACTTCAACAGTTCCTGAACAAATCCAGAGTGTCATTTGCCAAAGACTCTTTAGACTGTGGCCTCACTAACTTTCATACAATGGGTGTTTCCACACACCCAAACACTCCTCCCACCTGCATCAAACAGTACAATGGTCCTATTGCCTCACATGAACCAGTGCAGGAAACTAGTCGTTTCATGGAAGAAAAAGGTGTCACCTGCCCATGCAACAGCACCTATTCAGTCCCTACCTGGTCCATTGTCAAACCAGACAGCAAGTGGCGACCCACCAGCGACTTCAGGAAGCTGAACCAGCAAGTGCCACTGCCACGACGTGCCAGAAAGCACAAGTCTGCACGGAGCGGAGATTCAGCTGCCTGCCAAAACGGCTATAACAGCACACCAGCATTGACACTTGAGATAATGGTACCCCAACAACAGCAACCAACCTGTCACAGGTACCTCAAAGAGAATGCGTGCCAAGGAATGCCCACGGCCTACGTCGATGGACGTTCCTACAGCCATGAGGGCATCCTACAGGCAAGTGCAGGGGTACGATGGTTAAACAACCAACCCTGCCAACCACAGAACGGCAGGTGGGGTCCCCAGTCACGTCAGTATGGTGAAGCAGCAGCTACCCTCATAACCCTTCAAGTCTCCTCTGTCCATAACATCAGAGGACTCATGTGCACAGACGCACACTATGCTACATCTTGTTTCACATACCATCTTCTGGGCTGGAAACAAACTGGTTTCAAGACTAAATGCAACAAGCAGGTGAAACGTCAACACATGTTCCAAACACGTGATGACATCACCCAAACACACGACACGATCGCTTACGGGGAAAAGGTGAAAAGATGCTTAAAGCAACCAGGGCGTGACAAAGGCTTGAACGACCAAACTAATGCCCTTGCCAAGGCTGGCACACTGCATAACAAGCTATGGTCACACCCACCCCATTCACCCACCCTCAGTGTGGCAACAACAACCCGCAGCCAGCGGACTGTTCCTGCAACATTTCCCGCCTTACTGCCACTGCCACTGACAACCAAACTTGCCAACACTTCCATGCGAAATGTTTTGCGCCACCACTCAGACCCCTCCAACCTCCCGTTCACGGCATATGGTCCCACGACGGCCCCTGGCCACAAACGACTACATGAGTCCAACCACATGCTGCGTGTGGGAGTGAACTTTCTAAAATATGTCCCTGATGTCCTCACTGCGCCAAAGCTTGTACTGCCACAGGGCCAAAAGGGGGTGAACTGATGTACGCCCACAACACACCATGTGCCAAACACCATGGCACCAGAATCACTCATGAGACATTAAAACAAGTGGCGTACTGGCCCAGCATGCAGCAAGATGTGGCAGAGCACGCCAGAGGATGTCAAGTTTGCCGTCACGTCCAGACTGCAAACGCAAAGCACCGAGCTCCACTGCAAAACCGAGGAGTCACGTTTCCACGGTCAGTCGACCAGAAAGACTGGACTGTAAAACCTCCTCTGATGCTCATGGCCATCACAGACACCATACAGGAGTCAACTCAGGTGTTCCCCACGGAACTACTGATGGCACGGCAGGTGCCACTGCCGTTGCACCTGTACCAACCGGGAGACTTGAGTCTCATCACAGCCTGCTCCCCTCATCAGCATCGCAACAAGCTCCGCCTACCACTGAGAAAACAACTCGCAACACAGAGCCAAACACTACGAACCACCTGCAAATCCCGGAAAGGTATTGTGGTGGTTCTCTATACTCACAGTTTCCTGCTGATCCAAACGGTGAACTCAAGGAAGCAACTGTTTACAGTCCTCCAGAATGACCTTGCCCAAAATCAGCTTTTTATAGCTCTGTTGACAGACCTGCTGCGAGAAGTTAGCTTCTCTATGGACAGAGTGGCTATGAATAGGATTCCTCAGTATCCCACACAAACTGTGCTGGACTTTGCTACTGGCAGACCCAAAGACATGGCCAATGTCAGGTGGCGGCAACGTAACACCCACGCAAAAAAACCACACCTCAGTTGCGGTGGCCTACCACAACAGCAACCCACGGCTGTGTCTGGCTCCCCACGGTTGCAGGTGTAGTTTCACCAAAGACTTTCAGTACTTCTGCCCAAACCAGCGCTTCCTCAGAAGCCACACTGAAGGAATGGGCCGGCCGCAGCCCATGACCAGCGACACACGCTGCCCTGCCGAGGCCAAGCCTCGCACCCCAGTCATCGGAACACAAGCCGAGATTGTGGGTGATCGACTGCTCATCCACACCCCCACTCATGCTGCCATCCTAATCTACAATCAGCACAACACCGCCACTCATGTCAGCCTGCCCAATCCAAGTAAGTGGATCCAGGTACCCCTGGGTTCCATCCTTCATCGCAGCCATCTGGCAGTGTACTGTCTCTCAAGCAAAGAGGACCAGTCAGAACTGGAAATCCCATCCTCCTCCAGGAATCACCATCACGCCTTAGATCCAGGACTGGAACTGAGCATTGAGAAAGGGGGATCCCAGTTAATTGACATTACTCCTGTCGACAACGCCCTCCAAGCACTCTCCCGACTGCCCATCCTGACCAGCTCACCTATAGCCCAGGCCTGGACACAGCCCTTTGCCTCTCCATGGCAATCGGGTACATACTGACCCTGGGCCTAGCCTTCATCCTTTTCAAGAGGATGAAGGGGATGCAAGAGTCCATGGACAAGTGCCTGCCTACCCTTCCCTGGGGTTTCAAGAGGAAACCAAGGAGAGGAGGCACCAACACGGAGAACACACCAAATCTCATTGAAATGGACTCTCCCTTTGACGACCCGAAGGCTGAGGACCAGTAGGGACCACCTGCTGTCCGACATCTGTGCCATCCGACCTCGCTACCGTCCAACGAGATCCACATGGGGACCTCACTGGCTGAAGGGGGGATGTAGGGTCTGCACAGTCTCAAGGATGAGCAGGTCCCACCATAAACTGTGTTTAAGTCCCAATTCGCGGAAACTTTGGTTTGTAAATCTTACATTGATTCCGGACCGGCAGACACTAATGGATCACGAGACTCTTTTTTATGACTATTTCGATAAGTCCCAAACCTCTCCTCCGTGACTTCAAAGGAGATACGAACGCCACGGATCGGGTTTCGAAAGACAGGCCCGAATTCCAAACGGTCATAAAAAAGGAAAATACACGCACGCACCCACAGACACACACACACATACAAAGCCCTACATAAAGACTGTATACACAAATATTATACCTGCAAATATGAATGTATCTGCCATTATGGTGCTTGTTGCATGTATGTGTTACTAATGTAGAATCGTAGGATTGACTGTAGTAGGTTAGTTTTCATGTTAAACGATAGTATTAGAGTAGAAAGTGTATCTTCTTTATGTGATGAGAGACACCTGTCGAGTTTGGCCTCTCCGTAAAGCTGTGAGTCCGAGCTATTCACCCATGTACGTTACATTTCTGTCAAATGCATCGTTCAATTTGTAATAGTACTATGAAGAAAATGCACCGATTTGACATACCATAAATTAACCGTGGACAGGACAAAGGGATGTGGAGAACCGCCAAATTGCAACGCTATCATTGGAGGACGTTATCAGTAAGGCGTTCTGGTCTGTTGTCTTTAAAATACCACAACACGCGTCTTTTGGATGCACAAGTTTTCCTGCACAAGTTCCTGCCGTAGAGACGGACTCTCTTTATTTTTCCGGTCATATTACAACAGTTAAACCTTCGTTTGAAACTTCGCCGAAACAACCTCCGGAAGAAGAAACAACTATCAAACCGAGCGCTCCGAAACTCTAAGCACCCCAACGAACCTATGCAAGTATAACGTTTTTATGATTTTTAATACTGAGTTTCCTTGCTGGCTCTTAAAGGTGAACTGTTGCAATTTGCCATGCTTTGATTATCTCTTTCGTTTCTGCCTTTACTTTCACCTATATGTATTTGTATCTACTTGTGTACATTTATCCGTATAACCTTTGTATTACCCGTTCTGTATATTAAATATATCATCTCCATGCTTATTTTGTTCACTTGCTCATTTAGCAACAACCGAGTCACTTTAACGTTCTGATTCTAATATCCTGGCTTTACGTTTGGATGCTACCATAGAAATTTATCTTCATGGCCAGAGGGTAATATTTCTGTCGTAAGAGTCTGTGGAACTTACCGGTTTGCTGGACGGACCGATAGCTTTCCACATAATTATTAAACTAGAACTGATCATATATGTGAGTGATTACAATTCGTTGTGATTAATTCACCATATATGTTTAATTCCCCCTTGGGTTGGAATGCGCATATAATTATTCATAAGACGTTATGAATTATTGTATTCATATTCCACCCATAAATTGATTAATAATATATGCAAATCGTCACAGCGGGGTGATAGGGCTGTTGGATTTGCGACACGACCATCTTTACTGTTAACATTTTGAACTTGAGAGCTTTGACTGAACGGTTCAAGCCTCGAAGATCTAAGATTGGACGCAGCCCACCGTCCTTCTTGGGAACTAGGAAGTATCTGCTGTAATAACCTGACTCTCTCTCTAGAGGGGGAACATGTTCTATAGCCCCTTTCTCCAGCAGAGATTGCAGCTTTTGTGACAGTGATGTCGCTTGCCCCGGCTTCACGGTAGTGGAGACGGTCCCCAATCCTTACGAGGGGGAGCTTGACTCGCCACACTTTGTTTCTGTACCTTCTTTTGGAAGGACCGGGTTGGAGCTGGGTGGCCAACCCCTCCCCCTGAGTGCGGCGAGGAAGGAACTGCACGAATACTTCCTCAGACTTCTTCACCTCCCGAAACCTGTTGACGACTGTGTTGACGGAGTCGCCAAACAGGCCGGAAGGTGTCACTGGAGCATCAAGCATAAAGACGCGGTCTTTGTCTTTAATGCCAGTGAGATTGAGCCACAGGTGCCTCTCCATGCTGACCATAGCAGCCATAGAACGGGCAATAGCACGGGCCGTCTGCTTGGTGGCACGGAGAGACAGATCTGTGGCACGACGAAGTTCTGAGAACGCTTCCTCGTCGATGGTGGTACCCGCACTCAAATCCTTTAGCAGGTCAGCCTGATATGCTTGCAACACCGCCATGGTGTGCAAAGCAGCACCAGCCTGACCCGCAGCTTGAAAAGCTTTACCAACAAGCGCTGAGGTGGTTCTGCAGGGCTTTGTGGGGAGGCTAGGTTTCTTTAATGACGATGCTGATCCAGGCGAGAGACCTGGGGCATTGTCATATACCCCCGTTCCTCAGCGCCCACGATAGTCGAATAAATCGATGTCGAGGACACAAAGATCCGGGAAGTATACGGTTTTCTCCATGATTTAGTTAATTCATCATGGAGGTCCTCAAAGAAGGGGAGAGATTGACGTTGAGACGCCACCGGACAGAAACCTATCGTCTGACTTTGAGCGTTTGGGGGTCTCTTTTTCCTGTGGCCAGATTAGCTGTAATCTGGCCACAGCTCGAGTTACTACCTCGAGTAATTCCTCAACAGCTTTATCATCATGTGAGGAATGCTCAGAGGCAGCACACTCGAAAAGAGATTCGTCATCCCCCGCGCGAACTGAAGAAGCACCGGAGCGTGCTTCAGGATCGCGCGAAGGGACGCGTGGATCAGGTGACAGAGCAGGCGAAACGGGAGGACCCGTCTCCCGCTTGTCCGCCACATCCATCTGCGAGCCCCACGAACAGTGGATGCTGACTCTTGGAAGTAAGCCAAACAAGCGTGAAGCATTTTAACTGTGAAGAGATCACAGTGCTCACACTCGCCGCCTTCTAACGCAAGAGCAGCATGCTCTTCCCCCAAACAAACAAAGCAATACTGGTGTTTGTCCGCGTCGGACATAGGATGCGAGCACGGAGGCGCACACCCTTTGCTTTGCTCGCTCATACTTTTCTCTCAATAAGATATATATATATATGTGTGTGTGAGTGTTCAATTCAGTTGCAGCAAGCAGAAATGAAAGAGGAACATAGAGAAACGTTCTGCTTCAAGGCCTATTGAATCTAACTCCTAACAGAGTAGAGGAAAGAAAGAAGACAGGTGACTGTAATAGCACTGTTTTGAAACACACAGACTTTACACACAACTTCACAAAGTGGACTCTGAAGACAAAAGACCTGCTGATGCACAGGTGGCACATCTAATTATAGCCTCGCTAGGATGCATTCCAATGACGTCATGCAAAAGGCTATAAATATAGGTCAATTTCATTGACGTTGTTTTACACATATATTCACAGCTGGTCACGACTAAAGACGTTCCCATAGCGCTGAATAAAGCGCAGCTTTGAGTGTAGCCTTTGAAAGGGAACAGTTAGGAAATATACAGAAATTTAATAAAGTTATCAAACACTTTATAATCTTCACTGCATGAATTATAAATTAAATACAAATTAATCCTTATTAATAAAATCATTAATGATTAATCAAAGACTACTTTCTGTCACAGTTTAGATTTGACTTTTTTTGTTTAAAATGTTGTTGAATTTTCTGGCTTAACTAACTGGTGTACGGCCTCCAACTTATCCTTTAATCTCACTCTGCCTCTCTCTCTGTGTGTGTGTGTGTGTGTGTGTGTGTGTGTGTGTGTGTGTGTCAGTCTGTTTTATATTTTTGATGGTTTAGAGTTTAACCAAAGTATTGCTGTGTGATTTTGCCTGCATCAGTGGATAAGAAATCTCTTAGGCCTTCTCTTTTCCTATCAATTTGAATACAGAAATAAAGGCATAGATCCAGTTAATATGTAGTGCACTGACAACATATTTTTATTTAATTTGCTTTATAATTAGATTAATAAAAATATAAAATACCTTAAGATAAACACTTCTGGACGTACAAAATTTTGAGCTGCAAATAATTTCACGCTCATTTGAAATTGACTTTTGTTGCTGAGAACAGTGTTTTCAGACATAATGACTTTCTTTTATAGGCATTGCATTTGTATATTAGACATTATCAAAATCTACTTTCTGTCCCAGTTTAGGTTTTTATTATTATTATTATTTTTAAATGTTGAAATAGTATCCAACTGATCCATTGATTTTTCCCGATGTGAACCATCAGCTCCAGCCCACTGAAATTTGGAGCGGTTAAGGCCCGGGTAAACTTCATTTCCCCCGTTCCACTCTATCTCGCGCACAGTTGAGCGGGCGAGCCTTTCAAAGAAACTCCTTTGCCCGTGAGCGCAGAAAGTCGTGTTCAGCGTGTGCACACCAAGCGGCAACCTCCCCCAGTTTCTCGTGAGGCCAATACGGAAGTGACTTAAACTGCAAATCATTGACTGGCCGCTAGGGACAGGCTGCAAAAGAGAGCAAAATCTCATTGAGTCCCATGTTAAATTGGACAATTTTACAGCAGAAAAAAACATGTTTACAGGTTGGTACAAATTGTGGTTTTGGTCTATACTTCTAATGTTGCCCTTCATGACAACTCTGAGGGGGGTGAATTTTTTTATAATTCATCCGTTTAAATTATATTAAGCCTTAAAGTTCTGCATAATTAAGAGCGTGGTCTCTTGAGTGACAGGTGGATCGCACTGCTGTCTGTGAGCCGTCATATTACCTCAGCTAATTCCAGCCGCTGAATTAGGCATCTCTGCTGTGTTTGTGCTTTTTTCTCAATTATTTTATACAATTATAAAATAATATGGTTTGCTGCGTTAATGGTCGAGACAGATGTGCACGCATGCGGAAGGAAATAGGGGTGTGACGAGATCTCGTGTCACAAGATCTCGCGAGACTAAAGTGTGACGAGATTTCTTGTCGAGGCGAAAAATAAGGCTTGTTTGAGATGAGCAAATTCTGCGCAGAACCGATCACCGGTGATCACCGCGAGATGCATGCCGGTTAGAAATGTGTCCGAGGGTGGGCCGCCTTGCTCTGATGTCATGCCGACGTGTGTCAAAAACCTCTCGCGAGTGCGAGGCGGACGTGTCGGATTCTGCAGTCGAGCGCAGTTGCTCTCCACCGACTGCGCTGACCAAAAGCACGATGGGAAACGACTTGCTGACGACACAGCTTAAAGCTTATTGGTTTAAACAACCGTGATGTATTGATCTGATTTAAAATGTTTGATTTTAAAACTCTAATATCATGTTTTTATGTGTAAAAATAATGTGTGAATATTCCCAAACTCTCTGACACAGTGATCTCTCTATGGGTTATGCGAACGTCATTTATAAAAAAAATATATAAAAACATGTCTATAATTAAAGTAAAAATGATTGATACACACATCTTTCGAATGGAAATAAATGACAAGTACTTTGGGTGTATTCATTATGTTTATTTTCATATAAAAGCAACAGAACTTAAATTACATCCAGTTTATCAGCAACACAGCGCACGAGTGTGAATCCCGCGATATCCGCCTTTGATCTCGTAGGTTCTGATCCACTGCGAGAACAGAGAACTGTTCGTCTTGCCTGCACTTTTTTCACTCCTCCCCTAACTGCAGCCGCCTACTCTCGGCTGAACTTCAGGCGAGGCTAGGCGCATCTCAAACAAGCCTATTGTCTCGTGATGTTGCCATGACAGAGTGTAAGGATGATTAGGAAAGAATATGCCACCGCTACGTTTACATTACGCCTCCACTGTCCTTTTGCTTTGTGTTTAAATAAAAAACATTTAATTCAGTTGGATAACGGTCGCCGCCGCTCCATATTTAAAGAGTTACGCACGATCGCTGAAAGTGAAAGTAAACGCGCGCGCGCATTCAAACGAGATCTCAATACCCCGAATTTTGAAAGCGGCTCCCTGATGAATGCAAATATCTCTCAATATGAAAGCTATTTTAGGCTGGGCATTGTAGTTAGTTAGCTCTGTATCAAAGAAGAAGTTGAATATTGAGAGGGTGCGATTATGGTTTCAACTTGTAAAGTGTTACCATAAAAATGAATAACAGTTTTCTCTTAATCTTATTAAGCACAAACAGTAAGGTTTCATTTGTTAACATTAGTTAATGCACTGTGAACTATCATCAACTAACAATGAATGACTATTCTTATTAACTAAAATAAACAAAGATTAATAAATACTGTAGCAAATATATTGATCATTGTTAGTTGATGTTGGTTAATATGTTAATGTTAATAAATGAGACCTTATTGTAAAGTGTTACCATTTTTATTTATACTGTTTTTATTTCTATGATCAGTTTGTGGAAAGGAGTTCAGTTAGGAGGTCAAAAGTTGTAGAAGCTCATAAATCATGTACAGTAAGGTCTGAAGAGACTGAAATCATACAGAAGAGAAGTCAGTCAGTTGAGTTAGTGGCAAAACCTTTTACAGTACTTGAGTATTGTTGTCTTTTACTGCATATGATAATTCATACTCAGAAAGTAGAACTGAAATGACATTCATTACAAGATGATTAGTTAAAACATTTCAAATACACCTGCAGAATATTTTTTCTAATCATGTATTTCGCCATTGAGGATTTCTTAAAAATAGTGTGTAAAAATCTTGTCTCGTCTCGTCTCGTCTCGTGAACTCAATATTGAGTCTCGTCTCGTCTCGTGAGATAACTGTCTCGTCACACCCCTAGAAGGAAAGGATCATCGTGGCATTGGCTAAAAGTTTTGTTCGTGAAACTTGCTATGACTATTAATATTTCATTTAATGCTTTTGTGGACAAAAAGTACTGTTTTTATGTTTTTCAATGGATACACATGGACATTTTACCCAAGTGCAACGGATTGGATTTATTTCGCGATCACTATTTCATTATAAAGGTATGAAGTCCCGTTTCATTTTTTGTGTTGTCATGTGCAAACCTGACGCAAATTTCAATTAAGTTACTGGTGCTGGAGCATATCTTAAAAAAAGACGCCGTAGATGAATATTAATATTAATATTAAATATTAATTAATATTATTAAATTATAAATTAGATTATATTAATTATATTAAATTAATATTAAAATTAATATTGCAATTCAGTTTGCCCCATTTGCCCCTCGATATCATAGCGCATTACCACATAACCGAAGCGCTGCAAGGACAATAAAATATTCGTTAGATAGCTTACTCCCCACTTGTTGTACAATTTTTGAACAATTGTATGTTCTGTTGTAGTGGGAGCCCAGTAAAAAGGGAACACACATGGGTTAATCACATGTAATGTGTGTAGGGCTCACAAGTTTATTAAAAAGAAGAGTCAAGTTAGTCTCGGATGTCTGTCTTTATTTTATAGAAAAGACGCATAAAACATGGTGGCAGCATGGGCACTTTTAGATTGTTTGTTTACAAGTCTAGAATTAGAGCAGAGGTCTGCATGTGAACAGAGCTGCACGATGGATGGATTAAAGCCACCAGGTTGTTTTACTACCTTATCGGCGAGAGCGGTCAGGAACTGCTGGACACTCTGATGAGAGATGTGGCTGTGGATGCACGAACGGTAACGAACATCATTGCAAAGTTTGATGAACACTGCAATCCCAGTATAAACGAGACAGTAGAGCGCTATCGATTATTCTTAAAAAGCCAGGGAGCTGAACAGACGATCGATAATTACGTCACAGAGTTACGAATGCTCGCTAAAACATGCAACTTTGGAGAGATCAAAGACTCACTCATACGTGACAGAATAGTGTGCGGAATTAACAACGAAGGACTGAGAGAGAGACTTCTTTGTGAGAAAGATTTATCACTACAGACGTGCGTATGTATATGCAGAGCAGCGGAGCTGTCGTGGCAGAACAGCAAAGCCATTGCAGGTGCAGTGGTAGAAGAGGTGCATGCCATCAGACAAGGAGCACGCCAAGATCGGCATCAACCATTCATGGTCAACCATTCACTATTCATGGACGATGGCTGCCTAGAGGGAGAATACAAAATTGAGATTGACAACACTGTAAAACCTGTACAACTCCTAAAAAGAAGGGTTCCAGTGTCCATGATGAAACCTTTGATGGAAGAGCTTCAAGATCTTCAGAGGAGAGGAATCATTGCACCAGTAGAGAGGAGTATGAATTGGATTAGTAATATGGTGGTCGTACAAAAGCCCAGTGGCAGACTTAGAGTATGTATAGATCCACGACCCTTGAACAGAGCTTTAAAGTGCAGTCATTTCCCACTACCCACTATAGATGACATCCTCCCTGAAATGTCTAAAGCCAAAGTGTTTACAGTGTGTGATGTTAAAAGTGGTTTCTGGCACGTCAAGCTGGAGGAAGAGTCCAGCAATCTCACCACATTCTCTTCCCCATTTGGAAGATATCGATGGTTACATATGCCCATCTGCATAAGTCTGGCCCCTGAAATCTTTCAGAGGAAGCTCAAATTTGCATTAGAGGGCCTGCCAGGAATATACATCATTGCTGATGATGTTCTCATTACAGGACAAGGAGAGACACAAGAATTAGCTGAGAGAGACCATGATAAAAAACTGAAAGCATTTTTAGCGCGGTGCAGAAAGAAAGGTATCAAGCTAAATGCTGACAAGCTCAAACTGAAACAAAGAGAAGTCTCGTACATTGGACACTTCCTGACATCAGATGGATTGAAAATAGACCCCGACAAAGTCCGAGCAATAACTCACATGTCGAAACCAACAGATGTGAAAGGAGTTCAGAGAATACTAGGGATGGTAAATTATCTCTCAAAGTTTTTTGCACATCTTTCAGACCAGTGTGAGGCCCTGAGACAGCTAACCCGTAGAGACAGCTAACCCGTAAAGACTGTGAATGGAGATGGGCCGTGCAGCATGAAGAGGCATTCTGTAAAATAAAAGAAACAATTGCAAATGCTCCAGTGTTAAAGTATTACAACCCTGATGAAGAACTTACCACCCAATGTGATGCCTCAGATGGAGGCCTTGGTGCTGCACTCATGCAAGGAGGTAAACCAGTAGCATTTACCAGTAGAGCATTAACACGCACAGAACAGGGCAAGTTATATATATATAATGTTCTTTGTTTGTACCAGAAATTGAGTTGTGTTAAAAAAAATAAAAATAAAAAAAAGAGAAAGGATAGGAACAATTGTTGTATGTTCTTTTGTAGTGGGGGCCCAGTAAAAAGGGAACACACATGGGTCAATCACATGTAATGTGTGTAGGCCTCACAAGTTTATTTAAAAGAAGAGTCAAGTTAGTCTCGGATGTCTGTCTTTATTTTATAGAAAAGAGGCATGAAACAGTTTAACATGAAATACCTCTCGATTCACGAAAAATACTATTTTTTGGGCCACAAGAGAAATATTAAGAAAATTAATTAAATTAATCTCTCATCGTCTCTAATAAGAGAATATGCGTTGTTAATGCAGTGTGCCAAAATCTCAGTCAGTTTTTACTTTCAGTTTCTGTCAGGGGCGGAGCTACGGGTGGGCCTGGGTGGGCCCACCCAGATTGACAGCTTGCCCACCCAGTCAGATCCAAGGAAATATATATATATTATATGGGCGTCGGAAACATTGTAACCATTGTACTTTTTAAGAGCAATATATTGGACCCACTCACTTTTACCGTCTCTAATTCAGCATTTGTCTAATCCCCCCAGGTGATGCTACTCCACAAACCACCAACAGAACATAAAAAAATATCAAAAAATAAAGATAGTTTTTAAAACATCGCCAAGTAAAACGCGTTTATAAAGAAATGTCTCTTTACGACCACAAAAAACGGGACACTTTTCAGACGCGCATTCCACCTTCGCCTCAGCGCCAGGCACAAGTCAAACGAGCGCGGAAAAGGTAGCTTCAATTGAACAACAGTGAACTGCGGTCAGATGAGATGTTGTCAGGCTATGCCAGTAAAACTCCAATCAGCCGCAAATGCGGCTGCGCGCGCTGCATATTACTTTAATTATAGCTTAACTAAAGCGCAAAAGAAGCTATACGGGCATGCACCGTCGTTATTCTGTTGTAAATTAAGTCATGAAATTACCAAACATGCGATTAAGGCTGCCTCAAAACTGTGCACGTATTTATTGACATGGTTATAAAGCTATTGTTATCCAATTTGTTGGCCTTAAAACGTCTTAAAATGCATATATGTACACCAAGGAAATTATACATTAGCTATACATTATCCATAATACATTTTGTAACCTCAGTAGGCCTAATTATGAAACCCTGCGTACGGCCCTGCTTCTTTATCTATCTATCTATCTATATATGGGTGTTTCTGCAACTACGGGCACTTTTAAGTCCCAGCAGTGAAATTTTAGATTTATGTTAAAATTTGTCATGTGATGCTTTATAAATATATTCTCATTGCCATTACACACCTTGACAAAAAATATGATTACTAATTAATGTGATTTAATATAATATTATGAAGCATTTATAGCTCAAAACACCATTTTTGTTAATGTCCCACACCTGTGGTCTCAATGTTGAGATACATAAAATAAGCTAATTTAATTACAATTTGACATTATTTCAAATGGAATTGTTGAATATACAGATTAATTTAAATCATCTTAAAATTCTTTGTATTATTTACTGATCACTTGTATGATTTTTTTAACTAAATGTGCCTGTCCCACACTTTTGAGTCCTTACCGCGACAATGAAGAAAAGCTTTTATTATGAAATTTTATCAAACACAAACAAGTCTAGTTTCTATGGAAACAGAAATTATCACATGATCACATTGCTGACAGACTGGGCCACCACACTACTTCACTCAGAAGATGCCAAAAAATTAAGGTAAACCTCATCTTTTCTACATAGTATTTATTGTGCGTCCTTACCATTCAGCTTAATAATTGTGTATTTTGAACTAAATTTTAAAAATAAATGTATATTACTGTTAAATTCATGTATATTAAGATGCTAAGAGTTAAAACTAGTGTAGTAGGCCTTGCTAGCTGCAATTAGCTAAAATATTAGCCAAAATGTCATTACCGCAACATGTCTTTACCGCAGCAAATTTAGGTGTTGCGGTAAAGACCTTGTGTTGCGGTACAGACAAATTCAATGCTTACTGTATATTAAATTACAAATATTCAGTATTATTAGTACTGAAGTATATATATTAGTATATATATTAACATGCCATTGTTTAACCCTAGATGAGACCAAATTCATCAACAATACGATCAAAAAAATGCAGAGAGGAAATGAAAAAAGACCCAGAGAGATATGCAAACTATCTGCAGAAGGAAAAAGAGCGCTACAAAAAGAGAAAGGAAAGTGGGCAGATAAAAACTGTCTCCCAGCTAACAAAAAGAGAGAAAAACCTGAAAAGAAGGCAGTGGAGGATAAATAAAAGAAACCAGAGGGCAAAACAAAAAGTACTGAATGCCTCAAATCAGTTTGTATCAACAAACACACCACCAGTATCCCCATCTGATGAGGACTTACTTGCCGCTCCACTAGAACCTTTACCTACTGTGCAAGCTGCTTTTAAAGGAACACTCCACTTTTTTTGAAAATAGGCTCATTTTCCAACTCCCCTAGAGTTAAACAGTTGAGTTTTACCGTTTTCGAATCCATTCAGCCGATCTCCGGTTCTGGCGGTACCACTTTTAGCATAGCTTAGCATAGTTCATTGAATCTGATTAGACCGTTAGCATCGCGCTTAAAAATGACCAAAGAGTTTTGATATTTTTCCTATTTAAAACTTGACTCTTCTGTAGTTAAATCGTGTACTAAGACCGACGGAAAATAAAAAGTTGTGATTTTCTAGGCTGATATGGCTAGGAACTATACTCTCATTCAGGCGTAATAATCAAGGAACTTTGCTGCCGTTCCATGGCTGCAGCAGTGCAATGATATTACGCAGCGCCCGTGAGCCCCTGCTTGCACAGGGAACGTGCCCTGCAACCATGGAGACGTTTGTGAGAGACGCTGTGTAATATCATTGTTCCTAATCAAGTTCCTTGATTATTACGCCTGAATGAGAGTATAGTTCCTAGCCATATCAGCCTAGAAAATCGCAACTTTTCATTTTCTGTCGGTCTTAGTACACGATTTAACTACAGAAGAGTCAAGTTTTAAATAGGAAAAATATCAAAACTCTTTGGTCATTTTTAAGCGCGATGCTAACGGTCTAATCAGATTCAATGAACTATGCTAAGCTATGCTAAAAGTGGTACCATCAGACTCGGAGATCGGCTGCATGGATTCGAAAACGGTAAAACTCAACTGTTTAACTCTAGGGGAGTTGGAAAATGAGCCTATTTTCAAAAAAAGTGGAGTGTTCCATTAAGAGGGGGCGTAAAAAAGTAAAAAAGAGTCATTCGAAGACGTACTGTGAACTCAGAGATGCAAAGTACAAGCTAAAGAAGGCAGTGGCCGCAGTTGAAAAATACAGGAAGCGTTGTTTCAGGCTTTCAAAAAAACTCTCCCCAACAGACTCACCCCAAACCAAAGTTCGCCACCAGATACGGACATCCCAGCACCAAATTAACATTGTGTCCTTACCGACACAAGATGTCATTACCGCAGCACTGCCCTATTTCTATTTTTTTTTTACAGTTTCATTTGCAAAAAAATATTTTAACACTTAAGTTGAAATGAGTTACACATTGAAATTGCAACATCTGTCATAAAAAGTTAAATATGTTGTATTTTGTGTGTATGGAAACAATTGACATCTAAGGTTACTGTAATTTTTTTACATGGCATAGAAAAAAAACATGAAATTCCCTATTCTGTATATTATTTTTTTACATTAGTATTTACAAAACTGCATAAAATTTGAAAAAGCAATTTAAATATATTACATTTTTTTAGAAATGAATAAAGTAAAATGTATAAAATGAACGTTATTGTAATGTTGCGGTAAGGACCATTTGTAAGAAGATGACCCGAAAAACAAAAAAAATAAACATGTTCCAGATTAAAATCTTAACGACTACATTCAATTTTGTGTACATTTTTATATGTATTACAGACTGTGATGGTTAAAATGTAAATTCATAGAGGTTGAAAAAAATGTGACAGTCAAAAGTGCCCGTAGTTGCAGAAACACCCATATATATATATATCTATCTATATATATATATATATATATATATATATATATATATATATATAAATTGCATAAAAAAAACATTTGGAGGGAGGACCCACCCACATTGTTTCTGCTTCCGACGCCCATGGATCGCCTCTTATTTAACACAGACATACGAATTTCTTATCGAATGGAGATGTTTCTTTCTTTTAGGTAGCCTACAATTATTCGCGGTGTTCATTTTTGAGACGCGCACCCTGTTTTTTATTTATTTTATTTTACAAAAGTACAAGGTTTTGTTGTTATTGTGAGCGTAAACGAATAAAAGTAGACCATTTGTAGGCTTGACGAAAGAATTGTTGTTTCTGTCATGATGAGGAAAAAATCCATCAGAACGCGCCGGCGCGTTCGTCGGCCAGAGGGATAAAAATAGCCAATTTAGTTTCATAGTTATATTTAAACATTAGGCTATAGAGCCTATATTATTTGTTAAATTTCACCTATGTTGATTATGAAAAGTAAATAGCATGACGGATGCGCAATGTCGGGAGACATGCAGGTTGTATTGATATTGTTATAGTAGCCTAAGCCTTTCTTTAAAGTGCGGTTCGTTACCTTTGCAGAAATTGTATCTTAATTTCAATCACTGTTTCATCAACCAATTGCCTATATTTAATAAATAGGAAGAAAACCAAAAACGTCGGGTGGAATGTATTTAAGTGCGTAACAAACGAACATGTTTATGTGGCTGAAGCAATATTCTGTTTTTAATGAATTTCTTAAATAAATATAAATTCATTTGATGAATCCGAACGTAGGCTATTACATGAACGCTAAATAAAGTGATCGGGTTAATGTGTGAGCGTTTGTCAAAAGTTTCAAATCAGTATTGATTTTTTTTTAATTTTTTTTATCGCAAGCTGACTTTTTAAAAAAATTTTTTTATCCATATAGCTGCCTGTTACCATCCCAGGTTATTTCCAAAATATTATTATTTTTTTAATCGGTTGGTGCTGTTGGTTCAGGTTGTAACTGCAGTTTTGTCTTGTTCTTATCTCGTAGATTTACTTGAATTGATATTGTCACGTAATATTATATTAAATAACGTAATTTGAACTTGCCATACCTTGACTTTTTGTGAATTGACGCCACTTAGGGACGGTCCATCATTTTTTCCCCTCCCAAATTAAGCCAGTTTAAAAACACGGGATGATGCGAATTATTCTGGCCCACCCACACTTTTAGAGGCCCACCCACCATCCACTTTCTGCCTCCGCCACTTCTGTAGTGAGACGTCTTCACCTGCATAACTCTCATAACGCAAAGTTTGCTTTGTTTGTGTGATATTCACTAGCTCACCTTCATGGTTTAAAATGGAAATATTTTCAATATTGCGACGTGGCATTTTTCTTTATCACCAGTTGCTCGCAAAATTACGGAAGGAACCGCATGGTGAAAAAAAAAAAACTTGGCGGGGAGGAAAAAAACGTACTCGGTTACTAACGTAACCTCGGTTCCCTGAGATACGGAACGAGTACTGCGTATGGGGAAAGGTCTCCCTTTTTCCCCGCTGCTGAAGCCTTTTTCAATAACGCAGTGTAACTGCACCGTCATTGGTTCACTCATAGACAAGTTGTTGAACCAATGGCGGCGCGGCATAGCTGCGCGGCCTATGGCGACAAAGCGCGCGAATATTCCCGCCGAAATGGGCGGGGTATAGGGCTATATAAGCAGGCGTTTCGCCATAGGATTTCAGTGTCAATCGACTGAAGCGACGACCCTGAGCCGCAGCCTCGTGGCACGGCAAGTGACGCAGTACTCGTTCCGTATCTCAGGGAACCGAGGTTACGTTAGTAACCGAGTACGTTCCCTTTCGATGCCTTCACTCGTACTGCGTATGGGGAACGAATTCAACCACGCCGTGCCACGGCTGGGAACGATATAGCTTGCATTTGGCCACCCAGAGGGGGGCAAAAGGACAAGCGGAGGCAAAGCCTAACCGAACCCATGGTTACACTGAAGGAAGATACTTCCTATGGTGGCGTGAAGCGGGACCTGTTGGAAGCCGCTAATCACACCGACAGGACCCGAGCTTGTAAGGTCGGGACATCGAGGTGATAGAACCTGACAAAGGTGGACGGCGAAGACCAGCCGGCCGCCTCACAGATGTCTTGGATGGAAACTCCGTTGGACCAAGCCCACGAGGAAGCCATTCCTCTAGTGGAGTGGGCCCTGACTCCTATGGGGCAATTAGTGCCCAGTGAGGAGTAGCACAGGTTAATAGCATCCACTATCCAACGGGAAATGCGTTGTTTCGAGACCGGAGACCCTTTGGTGCGGCCGCCAAAACAAACAAAGAGCTGATCCGACAGTCTGAAAGACTGTGATCGGTCTATGTAGGTCCTCAATGCCCTGACTGGGCAGAGTAGCTGCAGCTCTGGTTCGTCCGCCGAGGGAGGAAGAGCAGAGAGCGAGATGACCTGAGCTCTAAACGGAGTTGAGAGCACTTTAGGGACGTAGCCATGCCTAGGTTTCAGAACGACCTTAGAGTCACCAGGCCCGAATTCGAGGCATGCAGGGTTCACAGAGAGGGCCTGCAAATCGCCAACACGCTTTACCGATGCTAGTGCTAGTAGCAGAGCGGTTTTTAGTGTTAGGGGCCTGAGGTCGGCTGAACCCATTGGTTCAAATGGGGCTCCTTTCAAGGCCCTGAGGACCAACGAGAGGTCCCAGGAGGGAATAGTGAGAGGGCGAGGAGGATTCAAACGCCTAGCACCTCTCAAAAACGGATCACGAGCCCGTTTCGTCCCACCGATTGGCCAGCAATAGGAGCGTGGAACGCTGCAATGGCTGCTACGTAAACCTTAAGCGTGGAAGGGGAGCGCCCCATTTCCAAGCGTTCTTGGAGGAAAGACAGTATGGAAGATACGTCACTCTCCACAGGGTCTATGTTGCGTGTTGAACACCAATCAACAAAGACTGACCACTTCTGGTCGTAGAGGCGCCTCGTAGATGGGGCTCTAGCCTGAGAAATGGTATTTAGGACGTCCTCGGGGAGGCTAGTCGGCTCCCATCGAGGGACCAGAGGTGCAGAGCCCAGAGCTGCGGCTGTGGGTGCCAGATTGTTCTGTTTGCCTGAGAGAGGAGGTCCCGTCTCAGGGGAATCGGCCACGGGGCTCTTAGAGAGAGCCTGAATAGCTCTGAGGACCAAACCTGGTTCCTCCAGAGCGGGGCCACCAGAAGGACTCTGTGCTGGTCTTCTCTGATACGCCTGATGACCTGGGGGATCAGTGCGATCGGAGGGAAAGCATAAAGGAGCGTGCTGGGCCATGTGTGGGCCAGAGCATCTACTTCCTTCGAGAAAAATGTTGGGCAATGAGAGTTGTCTTCTGAGGCGAAGAGGTCTACCTCTGCCTTCCCGAAGAACTCCCAGATCGTGAGGACCACTTGGGGGTGGAGCATCCACTCGTCGGAGGGGATGTTGCTCCGTGACAACATGTCCGCACCCAGATTGTTCCTGCCAGGAACATGAGTCGCTCTGAGCGACTGAAGCCTCGGAAGAGCCCATTCCAGCAGTCGTTTCGCCAGAGCGCATAAGCGGCTGGACGAAAGACCGCCTTGGTGGTTCAGGTATGACACCACCGTCATACTGTCTGACCGAACTAGAACATGACGTCCCGTCAAGTAAGCCTGAAAGAACTGAAGGGCTTTCATCACTGCTAGCATCTCTAGACAGTTGATGTGTAGATGGCTTTCCTCGTGGCTCCACGAGCCGAAGGCCGGTCTGCCCTCGCACACAGCGCCCCAGCCCAAGTTGGAGGCGTCTGTTGAGAGCACCGTCCTCCGTGAGACCGCCTGTAAGGGGACTCCGCGTTGGAACCATACTGGATCCATCCAAGGTTTCAGGGCTAGAAGACAGGCCCGATTGACCTTGAGACATAGGCGGCCGTGCCGCCATGCGCTGGGAGGAACCCGGAACTTCAACCAGTACTGAAGAGGCCGCATCCGAAGAAGGCCTAGCTGCAGCACCGGGGAGGCGGAAGCCATCAGCCCTAGCAGCCTCTGGAAAAACTTCAGAGGGAGATAGGCTTTGTTCGTGACAGATGCCGTGAGCTGCTGAATTGCCAGGGCGCGCTCTGGCGAGACTACTGCCGTCATACGGACCGAGTCGAAAACTGCTCCCAGAAACGAAATTCGTTGAGTGGGGCATAGCGAGCTCTTGGCTAAGTTGACCCTGAGACCCAGGCATTGTAGATGGCTGAGGAGCACGGATCTGTGGCGTTCCCAGCTCGTCGCGCGAACGGGCTAAGATGAGCCAGTCGTCGAGGTAATTCAGAACCCGGATTCCCATCTGTCTCAGAGGGGAAAGCGCCGCGTCCATGCACTTGGTGAAAGTGCGGGGAGCCAGAGACAGCCCGAAGGGCAGGACCGTATATTGGTATGCCACCCCTTCGTATGCGAATCTCAAGAATCGTCTGTGACGGGGGGCTATCTGGATGTGAAAATACGCATCCTTCAGGTCCAGCGAGCAGAACCAGTCCTCGGGGCAAATGTGCGCGAGGATCTGCTTCAGCGTCAGCATTTTGAACTTCCGTCTCATGAGGGAGTGATTCAAAAGCCTGAGGTCTAGGATGGGTCTGAGACCGCCATCCTTTTTGGGGACCAGAAAGTAGCGGCTGTAAAAGCCTGTCTCGCTCTCTGACGGAGGAACCATTTCCACAGCTCCTTTTTCCAGCAACGACATGACTTCGGCCCGGAGGACATGAGCGTCGTCCGGATTGACCGATGTTTGAAGCACCCCGGCGAAGCGAGGGGGCCGTCGTGCAAACTGGAGCGAGTAGCCCTGGTTTACGATCCCCATGACCCATTCTGACACATCGGGGATGGCCTGCCAGGCCTCGGCCCGAGTGGCTAGGGGTTGAATAATGTTGGGTGACAGACCGCCGTTGAGAGGGTCGTACACCGCGAGGGGTGGAAGAGGAAATTTGCTCTTTTTGTGATGAGGTAAAAATTTGTCCGCCGTGAAAACGGCGTTTAGATGGGCGCAACAGGTGTGGGCCCAGCTGTCACTTGGAGTATGTTTCCCACGCCCGGAAATAAACGAGGCGGAGGGGAAATTACCCGTGGGAGCTTTTGGGGTGGTCCGGTCGTAACGGGACGGTCCCCCATCCTCTTCCTGTCCGACGAATCAGGACGACTTCGGAGGCACCGGGTCCAGCACAATCCTGGGCCGGGGTCCCTGGCGCCTCGGGAAGGGAGGGCGCTTCGCAGGGCGCGAGCGCTGGCGATGCTCCTGGGGCGGCGCTGCCTGTGTTGCAGGTGGGGCTGGTTTGTTCTGCTGAGCCGGCGCAGTCCTGGGGCGGCTAGACGCAGAAGCGGAGCTGGAGCGCTTAGGCAAGAAATGCCTCATAGCCTGAGACGATTTCTGCGCGGCAGTAAAGCGCTCAGTGAAGCCATCCACTGCAGGCCCGAAGAGACCAGAAGGCGAGACCGGGGCGTCTAAGAAGGCCGTCTTGTCTAGGTCTTTGATCTCCGTTAGGTTGAGCCACAGGTGGCGCTCCAACACGACCAGGCTGGCCATGGAACGACCGATGGCCTGGGCCGTAGCCTTCGTAGCTCGCAGGGCAAGATCCGTGGCGCTGCGGAGATCTTTGAAGGCTGGCGCGTCGATTCCAGACTCATCCAGAGAGCGGAGGAGTTTGGCCTGGAATGCTTGAAATATGGCCATGGTGTGGAGCGCAGAGGCAGCTTGGCCCGCCGAGGTGTAAGCCCGTCCAGCCAGAGTAGAGGTGGTCCGACAGGGCTTGGAAGGAAGGGCCCTCTTCGTCTTCCAACCCACAGCCGCGGGAGGACAGAGGTGAGCAGCCACCGCTTCATCTAGGGGTGGCAAGCGCTCGTATCCCTTCTCCTCGGCGCCGTCGACGGCGGTGAGGGCGGAGCGGTGCGTAGTGTGGAGGCGGGCAGAGTAAGGAGCGCGCCACGACTTCGTCAGCTCTTCGTGGACCTCAGGAAAGAAGGGCGCTGAACGCTGGCGAGGTGCTTGGCGGCGGCCTGGCAGAAACCATTCGTCCAGGCGGCTGCGAGACGGCTCCTCTGGAGGGGCCCACTCGAGGTCCAGCTCTTCAACGGCTCTAGACAGGATGCGGAAGAGCTCGGCATCCATGCCCTGGCCATGCTCGATGGGTTCCAAGGGAGGCGGTGGAGCGGGGTCTTCCGGCTCGCCAGCCCATCCTTCCGCTTCGGAAGCCGCAAGAGACATGGAGTCGTCTTGTTCGTCGTCTGTTCCCCCGAATGAGACGAGGTCACTCGCTTCTGCGGAGGGACGCTGCTCAGGGCGAGAGAACAGAACTGGAGAGAGTTCCCTGGGAGGAGAGGGCGAGGCACGCGGGGGCTGGGCCGGCGTGAGCTCGCTCAACTCCTGGCGCTGAGTCGCTCTACCCCGCTGTCTTTTTCCTCGCCGGACCGCGGGAGGAAGGAGACGGGAGGGCGCGAGCGGCGAGATCGCCCTCAGTGAAGAAGGCGACCCGCGAGCGCAGGGAAGCGAGACTCATACACTCGCAGTGCGGGCATGAGTCTCCAGCGAGCGCGCCGTCTGCGTGGGGCTTGCCCAGGCAAGCGACACACTCGCTGTGTCCATCGTCGTCGTGCAGGGGGGCCCTGCAAGTACCACATGAGTGGCGGGGCATCGTGAGACGCCGCTGCCGTGAAAACGGCAATTGGGTGGCTCTTTTAGAGCGGCGAGGGCCGCGGGGAAGCTCTTAAAGCGGTGAAAACCGCTGGAAATCGCTCTTTAGAGCGGCGTTTAAGCCGCGGATGAAGCTCTCAGGCGGCGCGCCGGATGGCGGCAGGGGACGCACAGGAAGCGGCCGGAAGCGGGAAGCGGGAGGCGGCGGCTCGCGGCCGGCGCTAGAAGCTGCAGTCCGCGAGGGCGCCGGCGCTTTCTTCCACCGGCGAGTCCAGGCGAGTCCGCTGCGGGAGCCTCTTCAGACGGCGGCGAGAGCAGAAGGCGGCGAGCTTCTTCGGCTTCAGGCGGAGATCAGCGAAGAGAAGTAGATGTCGTCGCTGAAGGAGAAAACACTGAAATCCTATGGCGAAACGCCTGCTTATATAGCCCTATACCCCGCCCATTTCGGCGGGAATATTCGCGCGCTTTGTCGCCATAGGCCGCGCAGCTATGCCGCGCCGCCATTGGTTCAACAACTTGTCTATGAGTGAACCAATGACGGTGCAGTTACACTGCGTTATTGAAAAAGGCTTCAGCAGCGGGGAAAAAGGGAGACCTTTCCCCATACGCAGTACGAGTGAAGTATCGAAAGGGAACCCGAAAACTTATCTCGTTATTACGACATAATATCTCGTTATTTCAAGATACTAAGTCGTTATTTCAACATAATAAGTCGTTATAAAGACATAATATCTCGTTATTTCAAGATATTAAGTCGTTATAATAATATCTCGTTATTTCAAGATATTAAGTCGTTATTTCAACATAAATCGTTATAACGACATAATATCTTGTTATTTCAACATAATAACTCGTCATTGTCTCTCAAGTTTGATAAAGGACATATATATTTATCCGTGTCTCCAGTGGTGCAAGGCTATATCATTGGATTGCAAGTCTAGCTTTTACTGCGATCGCCGCGGTTTCGAATCCGACTTTTGCCGAGTTCGCTCTTCTCTAGTTTCACATCACATATCAAAAAAGGCATTTATTTTCAATTAAAATGAAAACAATGTTATAAAAGTGAAAATAACCTGCCTAACGAGTGTTTAATAACACTAAACGTATTTATTGGGCAGGGTTAGCAGCATGTTCTTGTTCGATATTACCCACTAGAGGGCAGAATAAGACAGGGAATCAATTAAAGAATGCAATAGTTATGTTGACCTACTGTTACAAGTTGGTGATCTAAAATCCCAGAGGTTTATCATAGGAATTTGCGTTCATCCCAGGCTAACCTTTATTGAGGTTAAATTTATCAGACCATAGTAAACAATTTACAGTGCAAATAGCTGTATATCAGGGGTGTCAAACTTACGGCCCGGTGAACTATAATAAAACATAGAGATGCACTAGTCCAGGGGCAAAAAACGTTTTTAAGCGTTTTTTATTATTATTATTCTGGGCTTGCAAACAAACTGCTTTGAAAGAGGAGAACAGACCCGCCAGCAGAGGAAATACTGTACTATGGACAAGCTCAATGTTCATGAAAAACAGAGAGAATAATATAAATATTACAGTGGGATTGATATGAATGAATCTCTGAAGGGAACTGTATTAAGAAAAGTTTTAATGGCTTTTCCTCTTATCTCCATATAAAGTAGTAGTATTAGTCTATATAAATCGAAAAGTGCTGCTGTGTGTGTGTGTGTGTGTGTGTGTGTGTATAGCGGTAACCATGGAAACGCTGTATCACTGCTGTTCCATTTTCATTCAGTCCGTCTGCTGATTTCGTTTTATGTAGCATAATTTCACAAAGCTAAAGTCAGACCAGACCTAGTTTTTGCTCTTAATCTTGAAATTATTCAGTAATTTAAATAAAAAACAACTGCTCATGCTCATGTGCATAACATCTTTGACTATGATAAAAATGGCTCTAAACTATCAGCGCACTAAGGTTATTATAAGAAGAAGGTAATTCGGCCCGCATATGGTTCATTTCTTTCCAGTCCGGCCCTCAAACTAAAACAAGTTTGACACCCCTACAGTAGATACTATTTACACTAAGTGAAAATACTGATACATCCTATTTATACTAAATGACAATAGCAGCATTTTCACAATATGCTATTTATACTAGGTGAAAATAGCGATAGGCTATATTCTATTGACACCATGTAAAAGTAGGCTATCAGTTCTTTGCAAGAAGAAGTGTAAATAGTATTTAGATGCTGTAGGCTGGTATTGGCAGATACTATTTGTACTTCAGTATTTTTGTACAGGATGCAATATCATAGAGAGTGATTATATTTATTAAAACTAGATTAAAAAAAAAGTTTGTCAAGACAAACTTTAAGTTGGCTTGAAAAAGCCAGTCCAGAAAGTTTGAGGTAGTTTTAAAAGTTTTCAGTTTGAAAGTTTAAGTTTTAGTAAAGTAGTTTAGATAGATAGATATATAGACAGATAGATAGGTAGATAGATAGATTGGTAGTTGTCACAGAGAGAGTTTATAGAGATATTAGAGTTTATAGAGTTTTTATAGAGTTATTAGCATGTTCTTAGCCCACTTTAGCACTTAGCTAATCACTATTAGCATGTAGCTATTCACTGCTAGCATGTTGGAAGTCCAGATTCCTAGCATGAGTCAACAGAGCCAACCGCCATGTCTCTACGATGTTCTGATGTAGAGATATAGATTTTGCAAAACGGTTGCTAGGGTACTCTGTTTGGCTGCTAGGGAGTGGCTTAGTAGCTACCAATAATGATGCTCCAAAGGCTCCTTGACAATACAAACCAACCCCCATGTCTCTACGATGTTCTGATGCAGAGATATAGATCTTGCAAAAAGGTTGCTAAGGTACTCCATTTGGTTGCTAGAGAGTGGCTTGGGAGCTACCAACGATGATACTCCAAAGGCTGCTTGACAATATAAACCAACCCCCATGTCTGTACGATGTTCTGATGCAGAGATGTAGATCTTGCAAAACGGTTGCTAGGGTACTCTATTTGGTTGCTAGGGAGTGGCTTGGGAGCTACCAACGATGATACTCCAAAGGCTGCTTGACAATATAAACCAACCCCATGTCTGTACGATGTTCTGATGCAGAGATATAGATTTTGCAAAACGGTTGCTAGGGTACTGTTTGGTTGATAGGGAGTGGCTTGGCAGCTACCAGTGATGATACTCCAAAGGCAACTTGACAATATAAACCATCCCCCATGTCTGTACGATGTTCTGATGCAGAGATATAGATTTTGCAAAATGGTTGCTAGGGCACTCGGTTTGGTTGCTATGGTGTTGCTATACGGTTGCTAGGGTACTCGGGGTGGTTGCTAAGGTATTTCTATGTGGCTGCTAGGGTATTCAGGATGGTTGCTAAGGTGTTGCTATGCGGTTGCTAGGGTATTCGGGGTGATTGCTAGGATGTTGCTATGCAGCTGCTATGGTACTAGGGGTGGTTGCTAAGGTGTTGATATGCGGTTGCTAGGGTATTTAGGGTGGTTGCTAGGGTGTTGCTATGCGGTTGCTATGGTACTAGGGGTGGTTGCTAAGGTGTTGCTATGCGGTTGCTAGGGTATTCGGGGTGGTTGCTAAGGTGTTGCTATGCAGTTGCTAAGGTGCTCGGGTGGTTGCTAAGGTCTTGCTATACGTTTGCTAGGGTACTCAGGGTGGTTGCTAAGGTGTTGTTATACGGCTGCTAAGGTATTTTGGGTGGTTGCTAGGGTATTGCTATGAGGTTGCTAGGATATTCTAGGAGGTTGCTATGCTGTTCTGGGTGGTTGCTATGCGGTTGCTAGGGTGCTCTGTGCTGTTGCCATGGTGTTCAAGGTGGTTGCTTGGGTGATCTGGTGGTTGCTATGATAGATAGATAGATTGATAGATAGATTGATTTAGTTTGATAGATAGATAGATAGATAGATAGATAGATAGATAGATAGATAGATAGATTGAATGAGTTTGAATGTGTTTAAATGGCTTAGAAATAGGAATGGCAGTTTAATTGAGTCTGTGTGTTTGAATTTGAATTTTGACAGTTGGACGGAATGTTCAGATCAGCCAAGGCAGTTCAATGAAAGTCAATGGGAGTTTTTTCCAGGTTTAATCAGCATTTTTAGGAAAACCGTAAGTCGGATCAGTCTGAAAAGCCTGGCTCACACTACAGGAGTTTTAAAATCCTGTCCAATTGTAAAATCTGGTTGCAGCACACACTTCAGGAGAATCTTTGCAGATTTTCTTCCCTCAAATCTTAAACATGCTCACACTACAAGATTTGAAATTCGCGGAGCATCACACACTACAAAATGTTATTAAGATTATCTGCCAGAGGAAGCGCGTCACGTGATCTACGCAGCAGCTCAAAAGCAGATGTAAACAAAATGGATACGGAAACACGAAAACTTGCTGTAGCAATAATAATCGTTTGTTGTGAGAAAACACAAAAGCGGAAGAATAAACGAGTGTGGATGAAAAATGGTTGAGGAGACGGGCTCAACATGGATTGTCAGTTCTTCAGCGAGAAATGGAGGTAAAATTGACCTTTTATTACTATCGTAGTGTGCTAGAATGTTTTCCGTTATAATATTGCCTGCCTACTGTAGTTCAAAAGCGCTAGTGTCACCTTTTACATTGTAGATTCCTTGATCTTGGTTTCGCGGTCGCCATTTCGAAATGTCTGTCACTTCCGTTGCGTCGTATACTTGTTTCCTATTGGCTATTGTGACAGTACTGATGTTATTACGATCTTGCTCATCCCGATAAATATCAAACATGTTTGATGTGATCGGGGTGAGCCCGATTTGTGTGAGGTCAGATCGGGAGGTGCAAGATTTTATCTGTGAACGTCTCACATTACCAGATAATCTGCGTCGAACATCGGAACCGATCGAGGTCGTGGACAAGACTTTTTCTCAGATTCTCGGGAGGGGAAAATCGGGCATAAATCGGCCTAAAACTCCTGTAGTGTGAGCCAGGCATAAGTCAGAACAGTCTGAAGGTCTAGTCTGAGTTTGGTGGTTGTAGCTTGAACAGTCTAGGAGGAGTAGCATTTAGAAATTTAGTCTAAGAATAATAAGCTTAAGTAGTAGATCAGTAAGTTGGCTTTTTCAAAGCCAACTTAATTATTAAATGGATGCTGCATTATTGGGAGAATAAAACCCCTCCACTTTCCACCAACCCTACTCAATGAACACTTTTAATATTATCAAACACTTTTTCACATTTTATTTTCCACTTTTTGAACATTATTTTAATTTTTTTGAAAATGTATGTGATGAGAAAATAGGAGCTAGCTCTATTATTGGGTGAGCTCGGCAAAATGCTCGACCCCATAGCGACTGCCAAAATCTGAAACCCTACATGCTATTGTTGCGCCACTGAATACATCGAATTACAAGTGTCCCTTTTTAAACTTGAGTGGCCCAACCAGACCTTGGAGCTATACTGTAAAGAGTGTTTGTCAACAAGGGACACTATTTGCACTTACTGTAATAGACACTTCGTTACAGGCTTCTGAAAAGTTAACAGATATACTATGAAGCTGGCTGAAAGAGCAATACTGGCAATTAGCACAAAACTCTATATCTATGTAATTGCTAAATAAATTAATTAATTAGGCCACGTATAAGAAGTATGGATTAGTAGAAAAGTATGAATTAGCAGTGTTATGAAAACTATATAGATTAAACGCCTATAGGGTATTTATGATCATTTATGGGCAACACAAATTTAACCTCAATAAAGGTTAGCCTGGGATGAACGCAAATTCCCATTATAAACCTCTGGGATTTTAGATCACCAACTTGTAACAGTAGGTCAACATAACTATTGCATTCTTTAATTGATTCCCTGTCTTATTCTGCCCTCCAGTGGGTAATATCGAACGATACCATTCTGCTAACCCTGCCCAATAAATACTTTTAGCGTTATTAAACACTCGTTAGGCAGGTTATTTTCACTTTTATAACATTGTTTTCATTTTTATTGAAAATAAATGCCTTTTTTGATATGTGATGTGAAACTAGAGAAGAGCGAACTCGGCAAAAGTCGGATTCGAAACCGCAGTGATCACAGTAAAAGCTGGACTGACGGTCCAATAGCTTAGCATTGCGCCACTGGGGACGTTGATGAGAAAACGTCCTTTATCATACATGAGAGACAATGAAGAGTTATTATGTTGTTATAACAACTTATTATCTTGAAATAACGAGATACTATGTCGTTATAACGACTTATTATGTTGAAATAAGATATTATGTTGTTATAACGATTAATTATGTTGAACTAACGAGATATTATGTCGTTATAATGATTTATTATGTTGAACTAACGAGATTATGTTGTTACAACGATTTATTATGTTGAAATAACAAGATATTATGTCGTTATAACGATTTATTATGTTGAAATAACAAGATATTATGTTGTTATATCGATTTATTATGTTGAACTAACGAGATATTATGTCGTTATAACGATTTATTATCTTGAAATAACGAGATATTATGTCATTATAATGACTTATTATGTTAAAATAACAAGATATTATGTCGTTATAACGACTTAATATCTTGAAATAAGGAGATTTTATGTCGTTATATTGACTTAATATCTTGAAATAACACCCATGTGTGTGTGTGGTTGTGTATATATATATATATATATATGGATAAATACTTAAGGACTTAGCTGCAAATGATAAATTAACACTCTTTTGAAAGTAACTTATTACATCCTATGACATGAAATTCATCTGAATTTAAATTATATGGCTGTTGTGGTTAATTGTCACCATTCATTGTGGTTCACTGTCATAGTGACACCAGCTGGCTGCAGTAAATGCCTACAAAATGCACAAACACGCAATGCCAGAGTGGATGTCTCTTTATCATTGCTGAAGTGAAGCAAAATATTTGTTTGCGAAGATGATTAACTAATTACAAGGAAGAACAAAAAATGTACATACAACACACAAGAGTATATATAAGCAAGAGTTTGTTGTTAGTCACCAGCAGCACACCAGCTCCAGACATGCAATGACTAAAATGACTATAATGACTTACTATAGCTAACATTAAAACAAATTCTTGGTTCTGTGAAACATAGTAAAACCAATGTTACTCACATAACGCAACCTCAGGGTTCATTTTTAGTCCTTCCCACTTAAGTCTCTCCGGAGCTGGAAAGCTTTTCTAATATTAATGTGGGTCCTGTTGCCCAATCATAACCCTTATTTTTCCAGTGATATTCCTCTGACCTTTTCTCTTTTGTAATGTCTCTCAGCCATCTTGTTTTCTACAGTCCTTCTTCAGATCTTCACTTGCTCACTCTCTCTTCCCCAATCATGAGTGTATATGCCTCCTACCGCTGATTGGCTACAAGTCTGTTGTGGTGCTCGGTCTGTTCCACTTTCAACAGCATTTCTCAAAAATCACTTACTGCACCTTTAAGTGTTGCATAAAACCCCTTAAAGGATTAGTTCACTTTCAAATGAAAATTAGCCCAAGCTTTACTTGCCTTCAAGCCATCCTAGGTGTATATGACTTTTTTCTTTCTGATGAACATAATCGGAGAAACATTAATAAATATCCTTACGCATCCAAGCTTTATAATAGCAGTGAACGGGACCAATGAGTATGAGCTGAAGAAAATGCTTCCATCCAGATCCATCCATCATAAACCTGTACTCCACACAGCTCTGGTGGGTTAATGAAGGCTTTGTAAAAAAAAAAAAAAAGCGATGCATTTGTGTAAATAAAATATCCATATTTAAAGTTGTAGTCCGTAACTTTTTTTGGTTAAAAATTATCCAGGAAGTACATAACCAGCCAGTGTTCAAAACTATCTCATTAAACTAGCTCGATCCACAATGGTAAGCTTGTAATAATGTTTTATAATAAGAGCAACATAGTGGATTTCCGTGGGAAATTCAAACATGCAGCAGTTCATCTGTGCGTCATTACATCATGTCCGTAAACAGAAAGAAGGAGTCCAGGCTAGTTGGTTTTATCACGTGAGGATGCTGCTTGTAGTAGCACATTTATAGCCTTTTCTCACAGCAGCTGAAATAATTAAACTTATCATTTTGATGGCGGATTGTAGTTTTGTAGATTGGAGTTTTTCCCACAGGATTTTGTGAGACTGTGGTGGGTGGACATCGGTTCCTCTAGGGGGGTCCGGGGGCATGCCTCCCGGAGGAAAATTTTGTACATTTTCAATTTAAATGCATAAATCTGGTGTATTCTGAGAGCAAAATTACGTGACTAGATCAATGAAGAAATTTGTTCTCTTGTAAACAATTTTGTGCTCTAATTTATGTATTGGTGATGGTAGGGCACATTAGTCACATACACAACATATAGTAGGCTAAATGATAGTACATAAGTGGTCAAACATGTAGAGTACACATTTAAACCATTAACAATATGTAGCAAAAGTGTCACGATCACCATCTGTTCCTGTTACAATCCTGTCAGTTCCCGGACTACATTTCCCATCACCCCCCCCCCCCCGTCAATCACATGCACTCACTCAGCCTATCACCTGTTGCCACATCCACCCTAGCACACCACACTGATCACCACACCCAGCTGCAGCTCATTATCAGGACTATAAAGGACTCACACTCACACCACCAGTTTGCGAAGTCTTGTTTACCTTGTATCACAATTCTGAGCATTTATCCTGTCTGCCAGTCTGTTTCCCGTTATCAACCCGTTGCTGCCTGTCCTGACCCTTGCCTTGTATACTGTTTTGTGAGTGATATCTGCCTAGCCTGACCATTGCCTGTTTCCTGACTACGATTCTGCCTGTCCCTTGCTGATCCTGTTTGCTCCTGATTTACCCTGCCTGTACGACCACGCTCACTTTTAATAAAGCTTGCAATTGGATCCCTGCATGAGTCCACTTCGTTACAGAAGACTTCGCCATACCCAGATCCAGCAGCTTCTGTGAGCGTTTTCAGTCTCAGCATGGACCCCGCAATACGTCTCATCCGCCTTCGTCAAGGTAACTGTACCCTGGAGGACCATATTCAGAAGTTTCTGGACATTGCTTACTATTCAGATTTGCCTGACTGTGTCTTGATAGACTTTTTTTGTGATGGCGTTAACCAGCTACTCCAAAATAAACTACGACAAGAAGGACTACGTTTATCACTCAGTGGTTTTATGGATTATGCGTTATTAACTGTGGGCTCTCCATTCACTGTGGGTGTCGCGGAGAAATGCGACACCACAGTGAATTATGTAATGGCTGCCACACCAATGGACACTCACAAAATGGCGGCTACCATCACAACAACACCGCTTCGCTCCCAAGCCCGCCGGCCGCAACGCTCCCAAGTCAGCCGGCCGCTTCGCTCCCAAGCCCGCCGGCCGCAACGCTCCCAAGTCAGCCGGCCGCAACGCTCCCAAGTCAGCCGGCCGCTTCGCTCCCAAGTCAGCCGGCCGCTTCGCTCCCAAGTCAGCTGGCCGCTTCGCTCCCAAGTCCGCTGGCCGCTTCGCTCCCACGTCAGCCGGCCGCTTCGCAACGCTCTCAAGCCCGCCGGCCGCTTCGCAACGCTCTCAAGCCCGCCGGCCGCTTCGCACGTGAGCTCGCTGAAAAGTTCTTCGGTTGCAACGCTCTCAAATTCTTCGGTTGCAACCCACTCAAATGCACCGGTTGCAACGCACTCAAGCGCCCTGGACGCAATGAAAAAGGTGGCTGCTTTGCCAGTGCCTACGGGCAAGATGGCCGCCCCTTCGGTGCTCATGGAGGTAGGGGGCGTTCCAGCCATTGAGTCCGCTCCAGAACCCGCTTCAGCCAGTAAGTCTGCTCCAGAAACCGCTCCAGTCGGTGAACCATCGCCTCGGAGGAGGAGGAGGAAGAAGGCGTCTTCCTCTCCTCAAGACGCAGACGCCCTTCAAGAGGCCGCTGTGGGCCTGGAAACCATTCCAGAGGTCTCTCCTGCTCCGCCCAAGCGTCTTGCCCTGCCGGGGCCACCTGTGGCACCAGACTCGCCATGGCCACCTGTGGCACCTGACCCGCCTTGGCTGCCCGAGGCACCTGACCCTCTGTGGCTGCCCAGGCTACCTGACCCACCATGGCCATCTTGGAACTTGCATTGGAGACCCTGCTCCCGTCCAGACTCCAATGCAATATCTGCCTAGCCTGACCATTGCCTGTTTCCTGACTATGATTCTGCCTGTCCCTTGCTGATCCTGTTTGCTCCTGATTTACCCTGCCTGTACGACCACACTCACTTTTAATAAAGCTTGCAATTGGATCCCTGCATGAGTCCACTTCGTTACAGAAGACTTCGCCATACCCAGATCCAGCAGCTTCTGTGAGCGTTTTCAGTCTCAGCATGGACCCCGCAATACGTCTCATCCGCCTTCGTCAAGGTAACTGTACCCTGGAGGACCATATTCAGAAGTTTCTGGACATTGCTTACTATTCAGATTTGCCTGACTGTGTCTTGATAGACTTTTTTTGTGATGGCGTTAACCAGCTACTCCAAAATAAACTACGACAAGAAGGACTACGTTTATCACTCAGTGGTTTTATGGATTATGCGTTATTAACTGTGGGCTCTCCATTCACTGTGGGTGTCGCGGAGAAATGTGACACCACAGTGAATTATGTAATGGCTGCCACACCAATGGACACTCACAAAATGGCGGCTACCATCACAACAACACAAAGTCAAAACACAGTTGATCGCCCAGAGTCACGTCACGTCTCCGCTGATCGCCCAGAGTCACGTCACGTCTCCGCTGATCGCCCAGAGTCATGTCACGTCCCCGCTGATCGCCCAGAGTCACGTCACATCCCCGCTGTTGTTCCAGAGCAGCCCTTTCTCCTTGTCAGTTCTGTCATGGCCAAGAGGGCTGTTTTCACTTTTTATGTCTTGGCTGTCATGCGTGCGTGGAGGATGTACTCGAGCTCTATGGACTTGGGAGCAGTCTGCCAGCCCAAGCCCGCTGTTGTCCCAGAACAGCCGGCTGTTGTCCCAGAATGGTCTGCCGCCATCTCAGAGCAGCCGTTTGCCCCGCTGGCCGCTTCGCTCCCAAGCCCGCCGGCCGCAACGCTCCCAAGTCAGCCGGCCGCTTCGCTCCCAAGCCCGCTGGCCGCAACGCTCCCAAGTCAGCCGGCCGCTTCGCTCCCAAGTCAGCCGGCCGCTTCGCTCCCAAGTCAGCCGGCCGCTTCGCTCCCAAGTCAGCCGGCCGCTTCGCTCCCAAGTCAGCTGCCCGCTTCGCTCCCAGTCCGCCGGCCGCTTCGCTCCCACGTCAGCCGGCCGCTTCGCAACGCTCTCAAGCCCGCCGACCGCTTCGCAACGCTCTCAAGCCGGCCGCTTCGCACGTGAGCTCGCTGAAAAGTTCTTCGGTTGCAACGCTCTCAAATTCTTCGGCTGCAACCCACTCAAATGCACCGGTTGCAACGCACTCAAGCGCCCTGGACGCAATGAAAAAGGTGGCTGCTTTGCCAGTGCCTACGGGCAAGATGGCCGCCCCTTCGGTGCTCATGGAGGTAGGGGGCGTTCCAGCCATTGAGTCCGCTCCAGAACCCGCTTCAGCCAGTAAGTCTGCTCCAGAAACCGCTCCAGTCGGTGAACCATCGCCTCGGAGGAGGAGGAGGAAGAAGGCGTCTTCCTCTCCTCAAGACGCAGACGCCCTTCAAGAGGCCGCTGTGGGCCTGGAAACCATTCCAGAGGTCTCTCCTGCTCCGCCCAAGCGTCTTGCCCTGCCGGGGCCACCTGTGGCACCAGACTCGCCATGGCCACCTGTGGCACCTGACCCGCCTTGGCTGCCCGAGGCACCTGACCCTCCGTGGCTGCCCAGGCTACCTGACCCACCATGGCCATCTTGGAACTTGCATTGGAGACCCTGCTCCCGTCCAGACTCCAATGCAATATCTGCCTAGCCTGACCATTGCCTGTTTCCTGACTATGATTCTGCCTGTCCCTTGCTGATCCTGTTTGCTCCTGATTTACCCTGCCTGTACGACCACACTCACTTTTAATAAAGCATGCAATTGGATCCCTGCCTGAGTCCACTTCGTTACAAAAAGAGGTTACCTTTGTTGAATTAATTTATTAGTGGGAGCCTGTATCTTTGATTTGTTAACCAATCCAGAATGCAATAAACACAACATCTCATTATAGAGGAATAACAAATGAATAAAAATATATTCATAAGCTGACCAATAAATAAATAAGTAAACTAGGTGAGTATTATTCAGCAGCAAAAAATATTCTAGCCTAAAAACTTTGCACAGTAATTTTATAAATCCAAATGTTAATAAGTTTAAAATTACTATTTGTATTATGAAATAAGATTTATATGTAAATAATTATATGTATTTATATTAATGTAACATTAAAAGACGCTTATTTAAAATGTATTGTGCAGCTTTTTAATGGGGCAACAAGCTATAGATACGACTAGCTATTAATAATCTTTCAGTGTGCAAAACCATGATAATATGAAACGCTTCAAAACAACAGCAAAAAACCGCTAATGCACATCCCGGGTGCAGAATGATGCGCTTGAAGCAATCTCGAGTCAGAGCGCGCAGTTCCAACCAGTCTATGGTTCCAACATTATGAAGCTGCAGGCCCGGAGGCCCAACTGCACACTCAGACCTGCACGCTCAGACCTGCACTCCCAGAACTATTGTTTTTTTCAGACAGTGCCACCTGCTGTTCGGTAGGTTATTTAACCTGATTAGATATTACCTAACCTGAATTCAATTGCTGATAGATTGCAACTTACACTATTTTTCTACTAGAAAATATTACGCTATTACTGAATGCATTATTATATAAAATATTACACATACTAGGTTATGATTTAATGCATTAAGTCTGGTTTATTTTTATTAATTGTATTTGTAATAGAAATTGTTCAGTTACTTAAATATTTTCATAGTCATTTATTGTTTTCCTAATTCTTAAGGATTTATCACATTCTTCAGTATAGAGTTAGGGGATGAACATTAACTCTATATTTACATATATATATTTACATATACAATAAATGATAGTGCTTAGAGTCATTTTCTCACACCAAACTTTATTTTTGTATTCTTTTTCATGAGGTCCTACAAGTCATCCAGCTGTAAACAATGCAGAGAAAAATGGTGAAAAAAAAAATCGGGTTAAGAATGTATATATTACATATTAAACAACATCAAATAAAATAAATGCTTTACATTCTTGATGGGGAGATTTTTCATTTCTCGAGCAACTCTTCAGACAAATTCCTCAACTTCACTAAAAGAAAAGATAAATTCTGTTGTCAGAAATGTTGTGTAACACAAAAATCCAACAGTCTGTGTACAAACAAAAAATTTAAAACATACCTTGAGTGATAAGTGGGACCCTGGAGGAACATCTCTTCAGCCTCCTGCCAAGACAAATAAACCAATTAATAAAATTAAACAAAACATGCACACACTGCAGAACATAAACATGCTCATGTTCAAACACGTTACAATTTTTCACTATAATAAGATGTACACTTGCAAATATTACCTTCATGCTGACCGATCTATTAAAATGTGCCTGCAGATGAGTTTGCACTTTTTCCAGCCGTGTTGGTTGAAAAACAGAGGCATCACAAAAAGGGCCAATAGGGTCTGGCTGCAGACAAGATGCACTCTCAGACACATGCACTCTCAGCCGCGCATATATATATTATATATATATATATATATACACTACCGCTCAAAAGTTTGATCAGTAAGATTTTCATTTGTTTGATTTTTAATTTTTATGCTTATCAAGGCTGAATTTATTTGATGAGAAGTACAGATACAAAAGATACAGTATTGTGAAATATTACAATTCAAAATAAGAGTTTTGTATTGTAACATATTTAAAACATTTATTTATTTCTGTCATACAAAGCTGATTTCTCATCATCCATTACTTCAGAGTTCAATGTCACATGATCTGTCAGAAATCATTCTAATATGCTGATTAGCCTAATCATCAATGTTGGAAACAACTTAATTGTTTTGCTGCTTAATTCTTTTTATAGCCTGTTAGGATTTTATTTTAAAGATTCTGTGAAAAAAAAAAAAAAAAAACACCAGAATTTATTCAATATTAAATTCTTTTAGAAAAAAAGTATTTACTTACACATTTTAACATATGAACACATATCCTGAATACAAATATACATTTTTCAACAACAAAAAAATAAAATACTAAACCTTTGAAGTGTAGCTGAAAGTATATTAAAATAGAAAACTGATATTGTGAAATATTGTTGCAATTTAAAATTTCTCTGTATTTTTTATCAAATAAATGAGCATAAACTTTTAAAAAACTGATTATATATTATATATATATAAGATTTATGCATAACTTGTAATCTGGAATCTGAGGGTGCAAAAACAAAAAAAATATTGAGAAAATCACCTTTAAAGAAAATTAACTTTATAAATTAATTAAATCATAGCCTAACAAGTCAAAGTCACATTGCTACTGCTACAGTCACATTCAATGTTAATATAGTTCCAAACACACCAAGTTTGTGGTTGAGTTTTGTAAATATATATATACAATGCTCAGTGTGTTCATTAAAGTTGTCCTAAAACCTTCTTCTTAGGACAGCTTAGTACTCAGGACAACTTTGATGAACTTTTTTGATCCACTTCAAATGTTGACTACTGTATATATTATATATTATATATATATATATATATATATATATATATATATATATATATATATATATATATATATATAATGAAAAAAGAAATGGAATATTTTTTTTAATTTTGTGTGCGACAAAAGATTGGTGTGAGATGCATGTTGTCCACCACATTCTCTACAAACATATTCATGTCCTGCATAAATGTAAAGACAAACATCAGTGGCTCTACAAGATCATCCTCTATAAGCTCTGCACTGCAGTACTGTTCCAAGGCCTCAATGGCTTCTTCATCCTCCATGCACAGTATACGAGGAAGCTGAACTGAGCCAAGAAGATCACCAGAGTTCTCCAAGCACTCTTAAAACTTAAAGGATTAGTCCACTTTTAAATAAAATTTTCCTGATAATTTACTCACCCATGTCATCCAAGATGTTCATGTCTTTCTTTGTCTTTTCAACTTACGGAAAAAACGGAACTGGCACTGCATTTGTTCCGTAAGTAGAATAGGGAAGGCGTAGGACATACAGCATAAGCTTTTTGAAGAATACGGAAAGTGGAAGCACGTGAAAGGTGATCACTTGTGTTTATAAAGCATATACAGTTGTATTTTTGTAGAAAATGACCAATCATTTCGCTAGATAAGACTCTTATTCCTCGTCTGGTATTGTTTAAAGCTGCACTGAAACTGTAATTTTGACCTTCAACCATCTGGAGGCCATTGAAGTCCACTATAAGGAGAAAAATCCTGGAATGTTTTTGATTAAAACCTTAATTTCTTTTCCACTGAAGACAGACATGAACATCTAGGATGACATTGGAGTGAGTAAATCAGGAAAATTTTATTTGAAAGTGAACTTATCCTTTAAGATTTGTCATGATACGCACCTAAGAAAAAACATTGCAAGAGGATAATTAAAAATATGCTGAACAATAATGGCTGCAACCCCTCTAATAAAACCTACTTTTCGTGGAGCCACCTGCTTCTCCGATGCAGACTCGGGGTGAAAACATTTGTTTCATCTTCCTAAAAAAAACATGAAGATTGAATTTGAACCTGTTATCTTTAGTACTTTTTGTTCAGGGGTAGAAGATAGACAATAAACATCTTGAATGTAAAATTAAAAAAAAAAAAAAAATGAAATGGGTAATATACGGACAATGAGTTTGATAGTGTGTGCGAGAGAGTTGATAGTGTGTTTGTGAATGAGTTTGGTAGTTTGGATGAAAGCTTTGATAGTGTGTGAGAAATGGTATAGTAGTGAATGAGAGAGTTTGATAGCATGCATGAAAATCTTTGATAGAGTGTGAAAGACATTACAGTAACATTTAGAGTTTGATAGTGTGTGTAAGAATATGTTTGAAATATGTCTTGAACAGTCTCTCTTTTGCTTATTAGTACCCTTTTTGAAGAAAGAAAAAAAAAAAAGAAAAAAAGAAACTTATCACACATCTTACCTTGGAAAAAGATTGCATTTTTTATATGGACTTTCCAGTGAGCCTGAACTGTCTTTTCAAGGGCACAAGGGGTAATGATACAATTTGCAACAAGATGTGCATTTTGGTATCAGCTGCTTTACACCTGCTAGGACTATTGATTGATGCATCTGTAAGCATAAATTGAAGAGACAGAAACAAAAATAATTGTGTATAATATTCTTTGCATGTTTGTTATCTGTTTGGTAGTATTCCATGCATCTCTGTCCACGGGCTGCTGAGAACGCGCGTCGGACTGCGCGTGCGTGATTGAGAGCAAATGTGTTGGACTGCGCAAGTGCGGCTGAGACTGCATGTATCTGAGTGCGCATGCGTGTCTGAGAATGCATGTGTTGGACTGCGCATGCGTGTCTGAGATTGCATGTCTGCAGCCAGACCCTTCTCAAAAGGGCAGTGAAAATGACTGCAGCATTTCGTGCACTGTTTTAGATCTGGCAGAGACCCCCCTTTTTGAATTGTAATATCCATCTGAGAAAAAATACACACAAGTCACACACAAATTATTTAGACAACCCAATAGTTCTACACAGATTACTTGATATTTTGATGAAAATAAACTCAAGGCCGCATTTTACTCCAAAGATCGTATTTGTAATTATTACAGAACTTATTTCTGTTACATTGTTATTGTCTATGGTAGCACTTTGATATTTGTAAAGTACAATAAAAAGAATGTGCAATATTATTTTTCCTACACATACTACAACTAATAATAGTAAATGTAGTAATTAGTATGAAATAATAGTAGTTAATACAACTATACGTACAGTAGACCTACATAGTACTAAAATATGTTACAAATAATAATTGTATTATATATTATAAATTTTATTTTAACATTTTTACTTTAACGTTTTTTATTTTGTTAGAAAACATATTAAGCATCCCAGAATGGTACAATAACACAGAAAATAAGAGCAGGCTGTAAATATTATAAAATAATGCTACCTTTCGACACTAATTTTGATCAAATCAAAACACTGACTAAGCTAGCAATAATAGTTTACGCACCACGCGTTTGAAAATAACTGGGCAGAACACAATTCACGGCTTATTTGGTCGAACTATCCATCTAAACTAACTTTATATACTAAAACAGTCTATTCGTTTGTTGGTGTAATAAGGTGTCACGTTGATTTATGCCATAAAACCTGGTAATCACTTTAATAAAATTAATAACCTTACTCACTTGTCCGATGTTGCTGCTTGCTAGCAGTTTATAATGTTGGAAATTATTACGGTTACACACGCTACAAAAAAAAAAAAAAAAAGTTCATCCGAACAGCAGGTGGCACTGTCTGAAAAAGCGATAGTTCTGGGAGTGCAGGTCTGAGCGTGCAGGTCTGAGTGTGCAGTTGGGTCTCCGGGCCTGCAGCTTCACCTTACTCCGCAGTTGTGCTGCGCATTGAAAAGTTCACGGTACAAAGAGAAACCCTGTTTACATCTGACTGTATCTAACAGTTTATTAATCATATGTTTCTTTCATTTTTAAATTCCAGTTATTGTGCGTGTGACACGAATTCATAGTCCTTGTGTTGTGCGATCTAACAGACATCCTAGCCAGTATGATGACATCGTTCAGAAACAGCAATAAACTCCAGCAAGATAAAGTCATTTTATGCAAATCCACAGCTCTTTATCTACATATCAAGTATTATAATGGGAATATATCATATTGGAGAGTTTTACCGTGCTGACTGTCGTTACCGAACGCGACGCGCTGTTTAAATGCTGAATGATTGACAGCTGTAGCGGAGGGAAGACGAGTTTCTGACCGTGAACTTATCGATGTACATTTCTTCTGTCCCTCACATGAAGCTATGTAATGGCTTCAGATGACTTTGAATATAGTGCACGAAAACTTAATTGGAGCTAATCTACTTACTTTGCTCTATGTCTCCCACTTTTGCCATATAAAAGAGCGCAATTTATGGTGCGTGTGTGTGTAACCATACGACCAACTTTCGGAACCTGCACTTAAGCCTATAATTTCGTTTTTAAAAATTTAATTATGCATTTAAAAGTTGCAGAATGGATTAATTTGGAGACTCTGAAATCGGCAGAGATAGGCAGGCAATGCAAAACAAAATCTGACATTGGGAAATAGTGAGGGGGACAAAACTTAGATTTTGAAATGTGGGGGGAACGTGTAATGGCTCCTTCGCCCCTAGTTTGGCATGATCCGAGCTAAGCGATCCTTAGATTTAATCACCATTGGCAGATCGATTTATTGTAGGCCTAATGCTTTTTTCCTCAGTTGGTCAGAACAAAAGTGGCAGAGTAGGTTACTTTTTCAGATGATATTTTCCAGTGAAAATTCTTATATTGGTCATACTTTCAAGATGTAGAATCTGTGATTCTGAAGTACAGTATCCACACCGGTGCGGTGACTGACAGCAAGCATTAGATTCATCCGTGCTGACGAGCTGTGCCGAGGCACAACCATAGACTGTAAAAAAAGATGGACGACGCGACGCCGCATCTTTCCATTGTAATGAACTGAAGGTAAAACGGGTAAAACGGCCGATGATAGGCGTTGACATGTTGGAACATGGGCATGCGCAGAAAGACTCGTCAGTGAAACCAGGAGGCGGAGGCGGAGTCGCGGTATCAAACTTCCGCCCAGACGTCTGCGTCATCAAGATCAGATCACCTATTTGTTTTATTATCTATTGTTTATTATATTTTTCTTTTCCTCCTCCCTTTTTCATTTGGCTTAAACGATGGCTTAATTACATCTGGCAATAAGGAATTTACATTTATTTGAATGTTTATTAATGCACATTGTTCAGTTTTAAACTAAATTACTCATAACTAGGTCAAAACAACATATCGTAATTGATGTATTTTAAATAAATAAATTATACACAAATTAAAATTCTACTTGTAAAAAAATATTGTTTCTAGAGCAATAATATTTTTGAAACCTCGGTAAAGTTGAACTAACTCTACAGCAGATCGATTGCTTTAACGTTAGACAGTGCTCTTCAATTAACTAGAGTAGGAATAGTTTTGTCCTGATAATTATTATTTTATACCCATAAAGATAATTAGTAACTGCCAGATTATGATCACCTGCTTTTTCCTTCATGGCTAACATTAGCCGTGTTATCTTGGCTAATAACATTTAGCTTATAAAGCCCACATTTAACGTGACCGAAAAAAACTCAGTGATCCATCAGATCTGTAGGTCGGTTAGGACAGTTTACTGCTGAACAACAACTTTTGTCAGTGAGAAATAACACAGAAATCGAAAAATAATAGTTATTTATTCATCTTCAATCTCCCCTCAAAGCTCCGACAGTCCTCAGAGAAGCTGTCAATCAACTGTTTCTATAGCACCAAATTGCTTGCAAAAATCAAACTGATCACAAAAATGAACTATTGAATATATATCAGCATGATAACAACTACCTTAAATGACCAAAACCATCTTTCGGAAAAAATTTTTTTTGTTATTTTGACAAGTGCCATTAGTTTGCATTGAGAGGGCGGGTTTATGACTTGTACTGCATCCAGCCACCAGGGGGCGATCAAAGAGCCCGCGGCTTCACTTTTCAGGACGTATGAGACACACCCGGGCACAATGCACGTACAGATAACTGCTCCGCATTTGACTGTAATTGCAGGTTTCAAACAGAGATGGCAACAAAGAGGAAAAATTGCAGACTGCAGCTTTAAACAAGTTATGAAGTAAAATATCTACAACCCGAATTCCGGAATTAAAATACTCTGTCATTTTTGTCATAGACACATAAGTAATATATCAATTGAAACTATAGAATATCTTCTTTTATTTGTGCTTTTTACAAAATAAAGAAAACTAACATGATGCGTGATCTGTCGTCTCCCTCTGAAGGAAGTCCAATCTTATAGTTCTCAGAAAATGAACTGTAACTTAGTGAATACTAATGACACAAAAAAGAGACTTCTTTGTCAGGTGTCAGGTGAAATATCAGGTTTTAAATCGTGTTAAATTGTCAACACTATTCGACTTAAAAAGTCAAATTGAAAACAAAATATTCTCTGTTTATGTAATCTGTATGAAAAAAAAAGCCATGTCAGAAGTCCGTGATTCAGCTTATTATCTGCTAATGTGGCCACACCCACAAAGCGAGCGCTTTTCAGGTGCAAATTCTGAGGCAAAACATGTATACATCATCTCAATCTGGTATTTATTGTCTTCAAAAGTGTTTTGCATAGCCATAGTTAGCGATCTCTGGAAGCCTCTGTTAGTTCCTGGATTGTCACATGGCTTGTTCTTCTTTAGGGGGCATTTGTGGACTAAAGGTGCACAGAGCACCCTCCGGCTGCAAGTATGAATTGAAAACACAGTATCCAGTGCTCATAGAGATGACAATAAATATTGAATAAATATTACTCCTCTGTATAGAAAATTGACATAAACATATGAGAATCCATCAATATTTCTCCAAATGTGCATGCTTTTAAGCTAAAAGGCTATATGAAATGCCATAGAGGTAACATAATTGGTCAGACACTTTGCATCACAGAAATACATTATATTTTAAAGTATATAATAGAATACCATTATTATAAATTGTAATAATATTTCACAGTACTGCTGTTTTTTTCTGTATGTTTGATATACACCATGATGAGCTTGAGACATGATCACAGAGGGTTTTTTCACAGCCTACCTGACTGAAAGGCCTCATTATGATGCAAGTCATTACAGCTCATTATGCAAATCTTTTGTCTTCTCAGGTGTGAATCACAGGATTATTCATTATGATTCACGCCTCCACGCATACTGTGTTTCTTGACCAAAACCCGAAAATTTAAATCTCTCTTTTATATGATGTTTTATATGAATGAGTAGGCAGGATAATTTTTACATAATTTTAAAAAACAAAAAACTCTAGTCTACAATCTCCAATACCCATACGTCTTCTGAACACATATATAATATTTATTTTTTTGGCCTTATTTCAGTGACTTAAGTTTTTTGTTTTTTCAATAACCACGCATAAACATTATTCCTTCAAAAATACAAACATGTACATAGATGTTTCTCACATAATATGGTAACAAAGTTCATGCTGAATACAGTGTAATGACACTTTTTCCATTAATATGTTTATGAACAAATGAAAAAAAGCACAAATGTCAGGGCATGTCAAAACTTCTCCAGGGCCCCAAATCAGCCTCAGACTCCAGAGGGTTAAACAGTGAAATTTTACACTTTTATCCACTGAGCTCATTTCAAATTTGACTCCTGCTACAGGTCTCAAAAACTTTGGCACAGGGGCAACAAATGGCTGAAAAAGCAAAAGATTTTGAAAAGATTTGGGAGAACATCTAGCAACTAATTAAGTTAACTGATATCAGGTCTGTAACATGATTAGCTATAAAAGGGATGTCTTAGAGAGGCAGAGTCTCTCAGCAGTAAAGATGGACAGAGCTGTGAAAAAATGCGTGAAAGATTGTGGAATACTTTAAAAACAATGTTCCTCAACGTCAAATTGCAAAGGCTTTGCAAATCTCATCATCTACAGTGCATAACATAATCAAAAGATTCAGAGAAACTGGAGAAATCTCTGTGCACAAAGGGACAAGGCCGAAGACTTTTATTGGATGCCTGTGGTCTTCGGGCCCTCGGGCTACACGGCATCACTCATAGGCATGATTGTGTCAATGACATTACTAAATGAGTCCAGGAATACTTTCAGAAACCACTGGTAAACACAATCCGTGGTGCCATCTACAGATGCCAACTAAAGCTCTATCATACAAAGAGGAAGCCATATGTGAACATGGTCCAGATGCACCGTCAAGTCCTGTGGGCCAAGGCTCATTTAAAATGGACTGTTTCAAAGTGGAAAAGTGTTCTATGGTCAGACGAGTCCAAATTTGACATTCTTGTTAGAAATCGTGTCCTTCGGGCTGAAGAGGAGGGAGACCCTCCAGCATGTTATCAGCACTCAGTTCAAAAGCCAACATCTCTGATGGTACGGGGGTGCATAAGTGCATATGGTATGGGCAGCTTCATTGTAGAAGAATGCTGAATTAGCCTGCCTGCAGTCCAGATCTTTCACCTATAGAGAAAAATACATCAAAGACGACCACAAATTTTTCAGCCGCTGGAAACTCATATAAGGCAAGAATGGGACCAAATTTCAACACCGAAACTCCAGAAACTCATAACCTCGATGCCCAGACTAGGAACTTCACACTGTTTTGAAAAGAAGAAGAAATGATACACCATGGTAAACATGCCCCCGTCCCAACTATTTTGAGACCTGTAGCAGGCATCTCATTTGAAATGAGCTAATTTTGTGCATAAAATTTTAGAATAGTCCCAACATTTCCAGAATTCTGGATGTAGCTTCCGCCAGACCACCTTCCGTATTCAAGTTATGAAGAAAGCTTAAACTGGCCTCGCGTCAGTTACACTTCTTTCTGTAAGTTGCATAGGGAAGGCGTAGGACTGCTTTGTGAACTGCAAGAGTTATACACTTTCTTCGTATGTTGAATATGGAAGGCGGTCTGGCGGAAGCTAGATATTTTACTTCATAACTTGTTTAAATATGGATATTTTTTACACAAACGCATCACTTCAGAAGGCCTTTATTAACCCACCCAGTGCCACGAGTTATACACGTTTATTTTGGATGGATGTGGATGGAAGCATTTTCTTCAGCTCAAACTCAGTGGTTCCGTTCACTGCCATTATAAAGCTCAGATGCGTCAGGATATTTATTAATATAATGATAGTAACATGATGTATGCATGAACTGTATGTGCGCTGGCTGATTTTTGTAACCTTGCGTACTTTGTACACGCAGGTCACACAATGCGCATTAAATTTGTTTTGCACTAATCAGTTGTTCCACAAGGTGGTAACAATGGCCCGGCCAGTTGTCTCACAGTAGGAAACAAAACTAAACAGATGGAACAACAACACAACAAAATACCTGTGACTGCAACAACAACAGATGCTTTGTCTAGGGTAATATGAGATAGTCCAACTTTAGTTTAAAAGAATACAAAGACTCTTTTATCGGTCATAACATAAAAAATAGCACAGACACTGGACAAAGATGAAACTTTCTAGAGCACATGTGTCAACGTGTTCGACTGTATGCATACACTAGCATATGCATAAAAATTAAGTATACTTTGGGCTTAACACGGTAACATCCACAGACAGAAACTACCACAACAAACTGGCAAACAGGGAGATTATATAGGGAAGGAATTGAAGAGGACAGGGGAAACAGGTGGGACAAATCAAACTAATAATCAGGTAATATGGGGGCAGGCCATGACAAGACAAGAGATGTCTCCAAGAAGGAGCATAGTTGTAAGGATACTGTCCTTTTTAGTATTTTTGACAGAAAAGGGAGATTCAAATCATTGATCTGTAGTTAACTAATTCTTTAGGATCAAGTTCAGATAATTCTTCCACACCTATAATTCCCATTGTTTCACTGGGGGTCTAAAGTGCGCTGTCTGATGTGATACTGTAGCACAGGGGTCTCAAAAACTCGGTCCTAGAGGGCCACTGTCCTGCAGAGTTTAGCTCCAACCCCAATTAAACACACCTGAACCAGCTAATCAAGATCAAACTAGGCATACCCTGTGTCTCAATCAGCTCCCTAGTTCAGTAGTCAGGGCACTGACCAGGGAGTCAGCCATTTTAAGGGCTGTCTCAATTGCAGAATCCTTTCAGGGCACTGAAACGTTCGCTCCCTGAAAAGTCCCACAGTGCACCGTGAAAACCAGGGAGCATCGATGCTCACTATGCTCCCTTAACGGAAGTTCTGAAGCGCAAAACTTGAATCACGTGAGCCAACTCACTACACAACGATACGCGATAGATGTTTTTAAAAATAAAAACCGTTATTTTATTATATTTCAGAATAAACATACATCGCTAGACAGGTAATGAACATAATCTAGCTAACATTTATAATTTATTCATGGCTGAAATGTTGCACGTAACAAGCAAATAATTAATCATAATGTATTTTAAATAACATTACAAGTAATGTCAGAAAATATCAGCTCTGTTGTTGTTCATAAATACCAGTAGTGATGTTGTACAATGAGGACATTGTCACGTCGCCGGAAATAGAGTCATAAGTGTCCCAATGTGTAGTGAACCAGCATCTTTTACTGTCCTTACCAGTGCCCGAATTCGTGTACACGATATACTGATTCACAAGCTCGGGAGCTAGGGAACTGATTGAGACACACCCATACTGTTACATGTCCACTGTTGTTTTCCTTAGTTTGACCTAGTTTTCTCCATTCTGTTTAATTAGTCATTTCATTCACCTGTGCCCCGTTAGTTCCCTTTGTTTGTCACGTGTATATATACCCTGTGTTTTCCTTCATTCCTTGTCCATTCTCATTTATGCGTTGATGTTCCTAGTGAAAAAATAGTATATAAGCACAATTTATTCGTATGTACTTTAGTATAACTAAATGTACTTGCGGCACACTATAAATTGGTATACTTAAAGTCTGCTAAATTGGAACAACTAATTTTGTACTAAATGCATTTTAGTTGTCCAAAAGCAGTGCTTAAGTTAAACTAAATTTGTATTAAATATACTTGTTTGTGCTAAAGTGGAACTATTCCAATTGCAATTCCATTACATGTTGAACATATATTAAAATTATACTGAAAACAAACTATTAGTGATTTTAAAGCACATTGCAATGGCATTCCAAGTGAACTTGTAGTGTGCTAATGGCATTATAGTGTGCTTAAAATAGACTACAATAAAGTAATATTTTTTAAATAAAGTTACAGCTTTAGAATATGCCTTTTACAGACAGCCCTAGTATACCAGTAACTTACTTATCCTAGATTACTTATTACTAGACTTTAACTTACTTATTACTAGATGTATATGTATATTGAATGCAGGAACCAGTAAGGGCTGGAATCGAACCTGGGTCATGCGGGCCGCTTTCTTACAAGAGCACTCGGCTTACCTGTTGTGCCACCACACATATATAGACTACTACGTGAAACTGGCGTTACTTTGTGTTCTCTATATACTGTTAAATGTAGCCTACAGTTATAAGCACTCAGACTTTATTAATGACAACTATTAATGACAGCACAAATTAGATGGATTAAAAGACTGTGAATCGCTGACAAAATTATTAATATAGACACAGTAAGTGGTGCGTGAAAATAAACGTGAAACGGCCTGTTGCTATACAACACACTCTAAAAAATGCTGGGTTAAAAACAACCCAAGTTGGGTTAAATATGGACAAACCCAGCAGGTTGGGTTAAAGGGCACCTATTATGCCCTCTTTCACAAGATGTAATATAAGTCCCTGGTCTGGTCAAGTTTCAGCTTAAAATACCCCACAAATTTGCCCCTATTTGGGGGTGAGCAAAAACATGCCTTTTACTATATTACTATATTGCTGGCTAAAAAAATAAATCCAAAATTCGATGAAAAAAATGGCATGGTGAAAACAACCCAATCCCTGGGTTTGTCCATTTTTAACCCAGCATTTTTTAGAGTGCATGAACGTGCATTAAACTTTAAGCTGTTGATAAAACCATTAGACGCAACATTAAATATCAAGGATGTTTTGTTTCCCTTTTACCTGATATTATCTGTCATTAACGCAACATGAAGCAATTGCATAAACCATCACATTAGTTTTATTCTTGTGCACGCACTAAAACACAGACAGTTCTGTTCATTGGTGGAAAATGTGAACGTGCAAATATAATCATCCGTAACATTCCTCTGCCGATTGTTTCTGCGCGCTTCAGCTCTCAATGCACCACAACTGCTCCGGACAAAAACGCAATTAAATGTGTATCTGTTTGCAACCATGCAAAATTGTGAAAGTGCTACTGAATTAAATTAAACAATAGCCTACCTGATATTCAAAGTGTGAACAAATTATTAAAAAGTAAAGTACTTAACAATGTAACAAATGAAATCAATTTATTTGCAAATTTCTCATGGTTACATCTGAGCTGGAGGCAAAAGTTGGATTTGAAAATTCTGCTCTTACAGCCAATTAGCAGAAACAAACTAGATGTTTCAGTTCATACCTCATGTTTTCTGTGGTTTGCACAAAAAGAAAGTCTCATCTAAAAAATTATATAGCATCATCTAAAAATAGAACCTTAATAGAAGGTTTTTGGACAACTTTGATGACGGGTTTTGATCCGCTTCAAATGGTGACTATTTACAGACATACTGACATTTATTTGCATAAACTTTATTTGCAGTTCTTCTTTATTGCACAATGCATATCTCTAAATATTAAGCCTAAATTGTGTTTAATATCACTATTAGTATAAGGATAGTATGATCACTGTATAATTTGAATGCAAGATATATATACTTGTATTAAAGTATACTTGCAATAGTTCCACTTTAGCATAATCAAATATACTTAAGTATATCTTTAGTTGGACCTCAACACAAAAATACTTGTTCCAGTTTAGCAGACTTTAAAGATACCAATTTAGTATACTAAAACTACAATTGCAGGGTATTTATATTACATGCAAATGTAAATGCAATTGTAGTACACTTAGTGTCAGATAAAATAATTTGAAGATCAAGTATTTAGAGAAAATGTTTTAGGTTGAGCAATTCAGCGCAGAAAAGCAGGTACCTGGATGCCAAAAATGAGACAAACACACAAAGTGCAGTTCAATCATTGGCACACACTTTATTATCCAGAGTTGCATTATATAATTAGAATATAAGAAGTGAAACTAGCAGTTCAGTGACTGAAGTACATAAAAGGAATATAAGGTCACTCGTGAGGCCTGCATCTCTAACAGAGAAAGATCACATGATGTAAAGAGACGGCACAAGATGTGTCTAGAATCTCACAATGGCCACTTTAAGACAGAATGTCTTACCATTAAAACATCATTGTGCACACAAAACTTGATTATTGTAGACATAGACACATATCCTTTTTTTTTTGGGTGTTAGTTCGAGTATATATCAAACTAATTAAAAATCTGATTGGTCACTTAAAAGTTAATTAGATAATCTTTAAGGATTAAATTCTATCTTCAGATTAAAGATTATAACTCATTAACAATCATTTCTGATTAAACATTGTAACTCATAAACAATCATTTCTGATTAACCATTGTAACTCATAAACAATCACTTCTGATTAAACATTATAACTCATAAACAATCACTTCTGATTAAACATTATAACTCATAAACAATCACTTCTGATTAAACATTGTAACTCATAAACAATCACTTCTGATTAAACATTATAACTCATAAACACGGGCATAATCACAGTCACAGTCATCAGTATCATTATCGAACTCACGTTCGTTTGGCTGAACAACAGTTGGACGAGAAGATGTCTGGGTATGTTGAATATTTAGCATTACTTGGTATGTATCTCTTGATGTAATGGTTGTAATGGAACGCATAATGAAATTACTGATACATCGAAGCAAGCATGGTGCTATCAGCAGTAAGATCAACATGAGGACAACAATAGGTATCACTGTGTTGAAAATCCAGGTTCCCCATCCACCCCAAAGGCTATCGAGCCAGCCAAACCAAGTTTCATCTCTCTTTGGCTCTGGGATGGATTCCCTCATGTGATTGATGATGTTCGTGATGTTGTCTGAATTATCTGGAATGTAAAAACAACAAGATACATCCAACATACGGCACACTCCTCCCCTTTCCGATGTGAGCATATCTAAAACTAGTCTGTTCTGGATGACTGCTTCTCTCATTTTCTTCAATTCATCTGAAATTATTCCTAATGCGTGGGCGGTATCATTCTCCAGTGATAAAACCTGCCATGCTAAGCCATTGATCTTGTTTAAAGCAATTGTGGTCCCTACTCCAGTAAAGAAACCTGCTAAAGACCATCCTACATTTTCCCATGGAGTTGTCCATGGACTAGAGATCTTGTATCCCTTGTATCGATCAGGCATATTATTTACATTTCGTTTCTTTTGATGTGTTGTCATTTTGCTATCAGTATCAATATTCTCTCTGGTCAACACTGTAGTTCCTGTAGAAAGCAATGCTGGATAACAGCATCCATGCCAATTTCCCTCATCTAAATGATAGTACGCCATTCCTCCACAGGTCCAAATCATTCCTGGGGCACTATCGAGGGATGAGAACGGGCATTCAAAACTTTCCATAGTTTGATTATGATACTTAATGCTACAGTTATTTTTATTCTTAGCCGTTTGATTTACTGTTATGGTTTTCCTACAATCTGACGTTCCTACATAATGCTTGCCTTTATTCGAACAAATACACAAATCTACGTGATGTGATTGCACATGAAAAGCTGGTCCCTCAAATAGAAGACCTGTATATGAGCAGTTATAGTCTTTGAGAGAGGATGTTACAGTTTCATTAGCTCGTAGATTATCCGTCATCTGTACTATAATAGACATTTGTCGTGGCATGTCACATTTATTTTTCTCAAGATGTACTATTTCTGAGGTTATTGGGTACATTTTCCACGCTGAATGTAGTTGCATACAAATCCAACATTCTCCGTTTTTCTCATTCTTTAAAGCACCTCGTTGTAAAAGCGCTAATGCACATGCGTAATTTCCTTCACATCTGGCTTTAGCTGCCCTAACTTCCTTAATAGCATCACTCAAATCTGAATTCATAATGAACTCTATGTCTTTTGCTGACATGTCCGGTGATAAATCATTAGACGTTGGGGATAGCCCTGTTATCACGTCCTTAATTGTCATGTCTGCTTCCTGTTGAATTACTTTAATCCGGACTTCCTGGTAACCATCTTTACCTGTTCTAGCCCATCCACAGTAATATGTTCCTGCATCAGAAGGCTGTACGTTAGGTATTGTAATATTCAGTACTAATGAGCGCCTTTTTTTCCATCTGTCCAGACTACTCCTATCTGGTCCACTAATTTTGCACTTGCTTTAAATCGTCCTTTAATTCCCCACTCATCTGGTCCAACATACGCTTTTATCTCTGACCAACTACATGACCCAGTACAAAGGTATAAACCGTTACCATACAGGTTTCGTATTGATTTTGAGTTAAGACCCATCGTCCCCAGATAAGCAGAAATAGGGTCACACACAAAGCTTTCATCCCTTCCTTGTCTTAAAGTTACTATAAGTGGGTTGGTATATGGTAGATTTCTTGACCCTAATTCTCTTTTATGAGGAATTGTGTCATTGTGTTTGATTTTCTCTACTCCCTTCAAAAAGATCACTGACACAATTATTGCTGTTATTGTCATGAGGATACATGTTGTTCCTCTTAGCCCACACATACCTTGCCATCTAAATGGATGCCAAGGCCTCTGCACTGATTCTACTCTTCCGGACATAAGAATTTAAAATGGGCTTCAATTAATGATTTCCAAACTTTGTCTATCTTATAAACAATCAATTTTCCTTCTTGATGCGCTTCTTTTGGTTTGATTATATGTACTAGAGCAGTATTTGGAGGTATTGCTTGTAATCTGTCCTGTAATAAGTACCACGTATCTCTTGCATTAATTGGTGGACATGCATATATTGTAATTCTACCAAGGATGACGTTTTCAATGGGTAACTCAAAGTTAGATAATGTTTCGGATGCTATTTCAACCCACGTTTCTCTTTGTACTACTGTCCACTCATGCAACAGGTCCAATAAAGACATTAATTTGCTTCTTGTTTATACACTTCGAATGTTCCGTATTTTAATGTGAACAGGTATAGGTATTCTGTTTGGAAATGGTCTCTCAAGAATTATCTCTTCCAATCTAGGTTCTTCCTCTAGAGAACGCTTAGCTAAGTGAACAATGTTTTCGTTGAACGCTGCAACAGCTTCTGCAACTGAACACTGTGTAAACCCCTCTAGAGGTAGTATATCCATTAATAAAATTTGGCCCTTAGTGCATACAGGGGTGTGTAAGGAGTTAACACTGTTTGGCTCAATGGGCCATCTATCTTCCAGCTTTGGCTAACCCCCACCTCACTATTAGAGGTAGTTCCTTCCTCAGCTTAACCAGTGTTTTGCTCCTCCCTGTTAGACAGTAAGGTGAATCCCCTTTTGAGATTATATTCTGAATTGGAGCTTGCCTGCTCTCCTGGAGGACAGTGCTTTATTCTCGATGCGTGTATCCACTGTGGTTGGTAGTCTGTCAGAACTCCTGTCCTTGTTACAGCGATCACTGTTGCAGGTCCAAGATACCTCGGCTCTCCCACCTTTGTCGGTTTCAAGCTTTTGATCAGCACACTCTCTCCTGGAACAAAAGGGTGAGTAGTCATTCTTATCTCTGTCAATACCATGGGTAGCAAATCTAGCCATTTCTTTCCGGTATCTATGCAGGCTTTCGTGAGCCGCCTTTTTATCGTTTGATTAAGACGTTCGACGTTTGAGGAAGATTGTGGGTGAAAGGGGAAGTGAAAGTGCCAGGCAATTGATAATGCCTTGGCCAAGAGCTGCGTTACCTTTGATGTAAATGGCGTCCCATTATCACTTTCGATAGTGGTAGGTATACTGAATAGAGGAATTATTTCTTTGGTTAGAATCTTTACCACAGTTTTAGCATCTTCTTTTGCGCATGGAAATGCTTCTGGCCACTTTGAAAATCGGTCCACAATTACCAAAAGATATTTTAGATTACCTATTGGCGGCATGTGCGTAAAGTCAATCTGCACATTCTCAAATGGTGCTTGCGGATGCGGCAGTGCATCATGTTTAACTGGTCTGTGCTGATTTACTTTTGCGCATGTAAGACATGCATCTAACACGAGCTTCGCAGTTTTGTGTACATCTGCAATACAATACAATTGATTGATTACTTGTACTACTTTTGCACAGCTTGTATGTGACAGGCCATGGTAGTGCCTGATGAGGATTATTAATCCTAACTTTGGAAGCACTATTCTTCCCTTTTCATCTCTCAAGATCCCATCTTTATCTGGGGCACATCCGTGTTTTCCCCAATGCTCCAAGTCAGCCTGTGTTGGTTGACTCTGCAGGATCTTAATGTCAATGTCAGGTATATTAGTTATATGCGTAGCCATAGTTACCTGACTCTGATTACCCACAACAAATGTTGATTTGATTTGGGCCTTTGCCGCTTCCTTGGCGGCTTCGTCTGCGTTTCTGTTTCCCACCGCTTGTTCGTCATTCCCCACCGTATGACCTTTAACCTTTACTATGGCCACTTCGGAGGGTAACTGTACTGCCTTAGTCAATTGTCCTATTAGGTTAGAGTGAGCTATGGGTTTGCCATCTGCTGTTTTAAAGTCTCTAGCTTCCCATGTTTTAGCAAAATGATGCACCACCCCCCATGCATACTTTGAATCAGTGTAAATAGTTACACGTTTTCCTGCCATCAGTTCACATGCTCGAATTAATGCTACTAATTCAGCAGCTTGGGCCGAATTATAATCCAAGGCGAAAGCCTCTATTACCTCTCCAGTATCTGACACCACAGCATAGCCACAAAGGTAGACGCCATCAGAGGGTTTTGAACATGACCCATCAATATAAATATCCCCCCCCCCCCCCTTCCAGGGGCGTAGCCAAAAGATTGGCCCTGGAAGAACATGAGGAAGTCAATTCAATGATACAATCATGATCTGTCACATTATCTACCATGTCAGCCATACCTAGAACGCCTAATAGCGCAGGGTTGATAGATGCTGTTGGCTTAATAGTGAGGTTTTTGGTAGCCAGCAGGATTGCCTCATAGCCTGAGCGTTGTTGCGCTGTCATATGCTGTGTTTGCATATTATGTAAAATAGCTCCTACCTGATGAGAGGTATAAAGGATCAGCGGATGCGATAAAACCATTCTTTCTGCCATCTGTACAACCAGAGCAGCCGCAGCTACAGCACGAAGACATGCTGGCATACCTGATGCTATATTATCTAATTTCTTAGATAGGTATGCTAATGGTCTATACGTGGAACCATGCTGTTGCAACAGGACACCAAGAGCCACCCCTTCCGCCTCGTGGACATGCAAGTGAAAATCTCGAGAATAGTCTGGAAGGCCCAACGCGGGTGCCGTAGTGATGGCTTGTTTCAAGGCAGTAAAATGTAGCTCTGCCTCATCAGTCCAGTTTAAAAAAGTACTTGGGGGAGCTTTGTGGTCAATCAGGTTTCGCAAATGCCTATCATGTATGGCACAATCAGGTATCCAGGATCTACAATAGTTCACTAACCCCAGAAAACTTTGAAGCTGCTGTACAGTTCGAGGGGACTTCATTTTTCTGATCATCTGGACCCTATCAGTCGAGATAGCTCTCAAACCTGGCATTATGATGTGTCCCAAGTATATCACCTTAGACTTGACCCACTGAAGCTTGTCTCTTGAGGCCTTGAATTCAGCTTGGGCGAGCACATTGCAGACGATGATGGAGGCCTTTTCGCAGTCCTCTTTTGTTTCCCCGGAAACCAGGATGTCATCTGCGTATTGAAGCACACAAACTGTAGAAGGCAAATCAGTAATTTTAGCTAAAGTTCTTTGCACTGCTGCTGAGAAAACGGCGGGCGAATCAATGAAACCCTGAGCAAAGACCGTGAAATATTTGTGAGTACACGGAATAGAGTTAACAACAGTTGGAACGTCAGGGACGATCGGTGCCAACGTTGTTATCAATTGATTTATAGCTCTTAAATCCTGGGTCAAGCGCCATGTTTTTCCATCGGCCTTGACCACTGGATTCACAGGTGTATTGTACGGCGAATGTATTGGTACGAGGACACCCTGCTGGACAAAATTATCAATTAATGGTTTGATACCAAGTTCCTTATCTTTAGACAAAGGACACTGTTTAATATAGACTGGTTTGTTAGTCTTCAATTTAGCTTTATAAGGTTCCATGTCTATGAAACCTGTGTCGTCTTTGTATTGTGACCACAATGATGGGTTAATCATGTGATGTACCATCTCAGGTGTGCCAGGCTGTGGTGAGGCAGACTGTGGTTCACTGGGCTCTTCCCATGTAGGCAAAGGATTCACTGAGACCTGCAAACTAGACTGGAAGGAAAACACAACTTGTTTGTCAGTAAATTTAATATCCATATTGAGTCTGTGCATGATATCGCGTCCCAGCAGATTGATTGGGGCGTTTGGGATTATGGTAAATTTATGGAAAAATGGTTTAATTCCAGGAGCTCTTACTTCCAAAGGAGGCGTTACGGGGCATGCAATGTCAGTTCCTGATATTCCCACAGAGTTAACTACTTTATTAGAAATTGGACCCTCATAGTGTGTGGAGGTCATTGATGTCACATCTCCTCCAGAATCCAAAAGGAACGTTTGTGGCTGACCATGCACCATCAATGTAATATAAGGTAAATCTTCACTATGATTTGGAAACGTTAAAGTCATCATTGATAGATCGGAACTGACAGAACTCTGTGGGCGATCCTATTGATTATTGCGCCACGTGGTAGGATACGTGGCTTCTGGTTTATTTCTCTGCTGCTGTGGCTTAACCCATGGCTTCCTCTTTTGTTGACCTTTCCATGCCCTACAATCACGGCGTACATGGCCCTCTCGCCCACAATAATAACAAACTATTACTGAATTTTTCTTTGTTGGGCTGAGGGTTGTCTTACTTCTGCTTTTTGGTCATGAACTTTCACTTGAGGCTTCTGCTCTGCAAACATTGCGGTCTCAGTTTTAACTGTGAAACCTCCAGACGTGTCTAGTTCCCTAATTCGCTGTCCCAATGCATCTATTTCCATATTGAACAGATTAGTTGTTGTAATTCTGATCAGTTGGGCTTGTTTGCTTTGCATATTGTTCAAGAAAGTATTTGTGAACAAAGCCTTCATTTCATTATTTATTGGAAGTTTAGATTCTTCCACCCATGCCTTCTTAAACTGCATGTAAAAGTCTGAAGCAGACTCTTTCGGCTTCTGCTTAGTATTAGCAGCAAAGGATAAATCTTGCCTTGCACCTATGCGCTTGTCTAAGAAAGCTCTTAGCTCTTTGAAAAAGATATCGTGATTTTCAGGCTCTTCCCAGAAATAAACATGGGGTGAGGCAGCTGTGCCCGAGCCGGTTGGTTTATCATTGTCACGTTTTAGAGTTGGACATTCATCCATTAACAATGCCTCAGTGACATCTTCTTGCAATGTTCTCAACAAAACTGCTCTGTAATCTGCCCCTGTAAGGTGAGCATATTTTGTATGCGTTTGCAGAACAGTCACAAATTTACTAGGATTCTGAGGAGAAGGCAGGCTTTTGCATATTGACTCCATATCAGACATTTTTAATGGTTTCATAGATATTGCATTTCCAGCTCTAAGCCACTCCATTGCATTCTGGCTGGGCGCCTCAGTTTCGCTTCCCCTTTTTACAACTTTCGAATCATTCTGCAACTTTTTTGGTTTTATCACAGAAGGTGCAGATGGTTCAATACCCATACAATAGGGTGGGGGTTTTTCTGCTACGAGTGCTTTTTTCTGGGCTACATAAGCAGCTATCTGTTTCTTTTCTGGCCCCTCATCCCAAATTTTCTTTATTTCTTTCCAGACATTAAAACTTTTTGTCATATAATCATAATCCCATTGTGGGTCCCCCCATCCCTCCTTCACTAAATGTTTAGCCAATTGCATATTTTATTCTGTAAACGAACCCTCTCGGGGGTATGATACCTCAATTTGTGGTTTCATTTGTTCTGACCACCCTGCCATATTACTGACATAAGGTTCAGTGTAAAATCCCTGATCGTTTCTAAACATGAATTCAACTGGCGTTTCATTAAGTAGTGGTCTAGAAACTGAACCCCCCATCTTCCACTTCAAAGTGTTAATAATTGATTTCAGCATTAGTAAGCGTGCGCAAATTTCTGTACCCAATTGCCCAACCTTCAACCGCTTTACATGTATCGTATCTGTGACATGGGTGATAGTCCTATGTTAGGCTCGCACAAGACTTTTCGTCCTGATTGCCTCTATATTCACCTTCTTTTGTTTGGGTGTTTTAATCTAATTTTGGGCTCTCGCCAAATTAGTCCGGCTCTCGCCAAACTGAATTCGGGTCGCCCCTAAAGAACACCTTCTTCTTATGTCACGATATATCAACATGCAATAGCGACTGGAATTATTTTCATGCTCAATTTGTAAACCTCAATTGCTTTACATGTATCGTATTTGTGACATGGGTGATGGTCCTAGGTTAGGCTCGCACAAGACTTTTCGTCCTGATTGCCTCTATATTCACCGTCTTTTGTTTGGGTGTTTTAATCTAATTTTGGGCTCTCGCCAAATTAGTCCGGCTCTCTGCAAACTAAATTCGGGTCGCCCCTAAAGACACCTTCTTCTTATGTCACAATATATCAACATGCAATAGCAATTGAAATTTTTTTATTAAAAGTTTTTTTTTTTTTATGAACTAGTATAAGCCGCCGTGATCCGAAGTACAGTGTGATCAGTACTGCACTTCCAACCACCCTAAACGTGATGATACACGGGGCAACTTTTTGAGCAATGTTGCCGGGCAATGTTGCCGAGCAACGTTGCTTGGGCACTTTCCCATTGAGAATGAGCAACAAATTTATAACTGGATACGTTAGATCGGTTGTGGGCAATTTTTTGAGATCCTCCAATCAGAATGTTAGCAGCCGATCACGTGACCGGTTCGGAGATTTCAGAAAAAATTCAAACAAGATGGTGGCCTCTCAGCGGCAGTGGAGCGGAGAAAAGGAGTGTGAACTTTTATCTTTTTACGCTAGTAAGTTGTCATGCGTCAAAACGGAATTTACCTCATATATTGCTTAAAATACCAACAACTGTCCGAAAGTAATGTGTGCATGCTGTAATGAAGCTATTGAATGATTTCAGTTAAATACTAAAATGACGGGATTTTTCAACGTCTGTAGTAGCGTAGGCTGTAGGGCGTTTGACATTTGAATAGCTTTTGATGCGATCGACGCGGGTTCGAATCCGCCTTTTGCCGAACTCGCTCTTCTCCCTTTTCCTGTCACAAATCAGATCGGAAAGGCATTTATTTTTAATAAAAATGAAGAAAATATTTGAAAAGTTGAAATAATGTGCCTAACAAGTGTTTATAATAAAGTATTTATTGAGTTGGCAATAGATTTGCTCCTCTCTGATTGGTTGTTGCCAACTGTCTGTTGCCCTAATTAGTTGCCCTGTGTCTCATCAGGTTGCCCGTTGACGGCAACATTGCCCAGCAACATTGCTCAAAAAGTTGCCCCGTGTATCATCACCTTAAGTTAATAGCTTAATCAAAGCTACTGTTGCCAGCCGTAGTGTCACAACAATGGAACTATCTGTCCACTAACATCTGGTGATTAAAACCCAATCCTCACGTTAATAGTTTATTAAAACTACTGTTGCCAGCCGAAGTGTAACAACAATGGAAAATAAATTCCACTAACAATTGGTGATTCAACCCAATCACTCTTACGCTAATAGTTAATTAAAACTACTGTTGCCAGCCGTAGTGTAACAACAATGGATATATTCCACTAGCTGCTAGTGATTTCAAAAAACCTCTCGTATTTCCACGAGATGTTATAATAGGATCCTACAGGGGTAAGTGCATACTTCATTTAAGAAACACTTACCCCCTTTTCCGTAGGTCCTCCGATCCCCGGCGCGCTTTTCTCTTTTCCCAGTTCTTCAGGGAGAATCCCCCCCGTTTCGCGGACGGGCCCCCAAACTGTCAGATAAAATAATTTGAAGATCAAGTATTTAGAGAAAATGTTTTAGGTTGAGCAATTCAGCGCAGAAAAGCAGGTACCTGGATGCCAAAAATGAGACAGACACACAAAGTGCAGTTCAATCATTGGCACACACTTTATTATCCAGAGTTGCATTATATAATTAGAATATAAGAAGTAAAACTAGCAGTTCAGTGACTGAAGTACATAAAAGGAATATAAGGTCACTCGTGAGGCCTGCATCTCTAACAGAGAAAGATCACATGATGTAAAGAGACGGCACAAGATGTGTCTAGAATCTCACACTTAGCATAAAATAAATCTATTACAAATAGATTTTAGTATATTTATTTTTCACTAGGGGTATACTGTATAAAGTGTGTTCCTGCCTGTTTTCTGTTATTAAATACTACTCTGCATATTCTCCTTCATCCTGGCGCCTACTTATACCACCATCACATAACAAAAAAATGGACTGAAACAGTTTTTGTGGGGTTTTCTTTTCTTTTTTTTCTTTTTTTCCCTTTCTCTGTCACTATGGACCCTGCAGTAGCCCTACTATGCCTGGAGCAGAAGGACCGCTCCCTGGAATCACACACCAGGGATTTTTTGGATTTGGTGTGCCTCACACACTATCCTGACAGCTCGCTATGCATGTTCTACAACTCCAGCCTAAGCGAGCGGTTCCATGCACGCCTCCCAGGGAGCGGTCCTCGGAAGGATTTTGCCGCATTCGTGGAGTGGGTGCTGGTGAGTAACAACTGACCTTTCACCGTCGGCCCTGCGGAAGATGACTTCTCCACCAGCCCCACTCCACTGCCAGAGGCCAGTCAGCCACCACCGACGTGACGGAGATGTTACACATCACTTACTGAATTTTGACCTTAACTGATGTTTTTGGAGAGGTCATTTCCCATTCCCCTGATTCTCCTGTGTTCCCTGAGTCTCCTGAGGGCTATTTTTCTCCAGTTTCTTCTGACTCTCCAGCATTCTCTGTATCTCCTACATCTCCTGAATTCCCTGTATGCCCACCTAGCCTCCCTCTCCCGCGTCCTCTTTCACCCATTTCTTCAGCCAGTTCCTCAGCCCCACCATCGCTATTGACCTTCAGCCGCTCTACATCTTCCACATGCCAGGTATAGATGTCTAGCATCTTCAGGCCACCGCTCCATCTCACTCAGAGGATCCCCTGCCTCCACTTCCAGCCTCTGTGCCCCCTGCTCCACCACGGCCCATTGACGCTTTGGTTCCACCCTAGCTCCTCCCTCCCTCGACTTCACCGGACACCATCGGCCATACGGCTTCTCCGGGCTCCCTCGTCTTTCCAGCTCCACCTTGGTCAGTCATCAACCTGCCTGCAACTATGGCTCTGTCTGGCTCCGCCTTCCCTCCAGCTCCACCTCTATCCTCGGTCCTACCGGCTCAGCCTCTGTCCTCTGGATGTCCGTCTCCTCCTCGGATGCTCGTCACCATGTCTCCTCCTCAGCCTCCAGGACCATCAGCTGTGCGTGGGTTCATCGGCTCTTCAGTTCTATCTGGGTCTCCATCTCCAGCTACATCTCCATTGGTCATCCCCAGGATGTCGTCTGCCACTAAGTTGACTCCTCCATGGCTCCTCCCACCTGCGACTGCACCCTGGGGCCTCGTCCTGGCTGGCTTCTGGGGTAACATCTGGCTCCTCCTGCTCCTAGCTTTCCCCTGGCTCCTCCCACCCTCCACTCTCCCATGGACTAATTCTTTAGACTTTTTTTGTTTTGTCGCCCCTTTTCTCCTTGCCCTCCTCCAGAGCCCCCGCCCCCCTCCTCAGTTGGACTCTATACGGCGCGAGGACGTGCCTTCCCGGGAGGGGGCGATCTTTTACATGTCCACTGTTGTTTTCCTTAGTTTGACCTAGTTTTCCCCATTCTGTTTAATTAGTGATTTCATTCACCCGTTAATTATCTTAAGTTCCCTTTGTTTTTCACGTGTGTATATATACCCTGTGTTTTCCTTCATTTCTTGTCCGTTCTCGTTTATGCGTTGATGTATGCTGTGTAAAGTGTGTTCCTGCCTGTTTTCTGTTATTAAATTCTACTCTGCGTATTCTCCTTCGTCCTTGTGCCTAACACCATCATGTAACTCATACTAGAAACGTCCTGGCAGGTGTGTTGAGGCAAGTTGGAGCTAAACTCTGCAGGACAGTGGCCCTCCAGGACTGAGATTGGAGACCCCTGTGGTAGCAGATGGAGGCATGGTTATAATTTTCTCTATAAAGCACTTCATACATTCATTACTGCTGTGCTGTTGGGAAATGTTTGAAACTATTGATATGTTATTTCTTGTTAATTTAGCCACTGTATCAAATAAATAGTCAAGTCAAGTCACCTTTATTTATATAGCGCTTTTTACAATGCAGTTTGTGTCAAAGCAGCTTTACTTTAATAACTGGTATATAATTTTGGCTGCACAGCAGCTCTTATAGAATAGTGTAAATGCAGGCAGATCAAAGCACTGTTGAATATCAAATGTCAAGTCAAATGTCAAGTGTCCCCAACTAAGCAAGCCAAAGGTGACAGCGGCAAGGAACCCAAACTCCAACAGGTGACATCAGGTGGCAAATAGGTGTTCAAATGATAAGAAAAAAAAACTTTGGGAGAAACCAGGCTTAATCGGGGGGCCAGTTCTCCTCTGGCGAACAGTGCTTTGTTACGATTCAGGTTGCTATCATAAGTCTGAAAGGATCGCAACATTCAAAGTATTTATTTCAGTTCCAGTTGAGGATCGTATTCATTACGCCGGTATGGACGGTTTGTTGAGGAACTGTGCTACTGGCTGTTGTGTCGATGAGGCCTTCACAATGGATGATCTAGTTGACTCGATCTCTGCTGATACTTCAGGGCTGCGTTGTGGTCGTGTCCAGTTGAGGATCGTATTCATCATGCCGCTATGGAAGGTTTGTTGAGGAACTGTGGCACGCACTGGCTGTCGGTTGATGATGTCTTCACAATGGATGATCTAGTTGACTCGATCTCTGCTGATATTTCAGGGCTGCGTTGTGGTCTTGTCATGGCGCCGGTCCTTGGTCTCAGTTGGATACGGCCCAGATCCAGTTGACTACAGTAAACCTTGGGATAAACAGAAAGACTAATATTAGCGTAGATGCCATTCTTCTTCTGATGTAACGAGTACATCTGGTGTTATAGGAAGTGTTCCGGGTTCCGGCTAACCTAATTTTTGCTGCCTAATAATCCTTTGATAATTGATAATGTGTTATGTGTATGCCAGGTTAAAGAGATGCGTTTTTAGTATAGATTTAAACTGACAGAGTGCGTCTGCTTCCTGAACAATGCTAGGAAGATTGTTCCAGATTTTAGGTACCAAATAGGTGAAGGATCTACCGCCTGCGGTTGATTTTGATATTCTAGGTATTATCAGCTGGCCTGAATTCTGAGATCGCAATAAACATGAAGGACTATAATGCATTAAGAGCTCGCTTAGGTACTGGGGAGCTAAACCATTTAGTGCTTTGTAAGTAATTAGCAAGATTTTAAAATCTATACGATGTTTAACAGGAAGCCAATGCAGTGACGAAAGAACTGGGCTAATATAGTCATACTTCCTAGTTCTAGTAAGAACTCTAGCTGCTGCATTTTGTACAAGCTGTAGTTTATTTATCAAGCGGGAGGAACAACCACCCAGTAGAGCGTTACAGTAATCTAGCCTTGAGGTCATGAACGCATGAACTAACTGTTCTGCATTTTTCATTGAGAGCATATGTCGTAGTTTAGATATATTTTTAAGATGGAAGAATGCGGTTTTACAGATGCTAGTAACATGGCCTTCAAATAAAAGAATGGTATCAAAGAGCAGCACACCCAGGTTCCTAGCTGATGACGAAGACTTAACAGAGCAGCCATCAAGTGTTAGACAGTATTCTAGGTTATTGCATGAAGAAGTTTTCGGTCCAAAAATTAGAATCTCTGTTTTTTTCTGAATTTAGTTGTAGGAAATCACTGGTCATCCAGTTTTTTATATCAGCTATACATTCTGTTAATTTAGCGAATTGGTAAGTTTCGTCAGGGCGCGAAGAAATATAGAGCTGAGTATCATCAGCGTAACAATGAAAACTAGCGCCATGCTTCCTAATGATATCTCCCAAGGGTAGCATGTACAGAGTGAAAAGCAATGGTCCTAGTACTGAGCCTTGCAGTACTCCATATTGAACTTGTGATTGATATGACCTCTCTTCGTTTACTACTACAAACTGATAACAGTCAGATAAGTATGATTTGAACCATGCCAATGCAATTCCACTAATGCCAACCTAGTTTTCGAGTATATTTAAAAGAATATTGTTATCAATAGTGTCAAATGCAGCACTAAGATCCAGTAACACTAAAAGAGAGATACAACCACGATCTGATGAAAAGAAGAAATCATTAGTAACTCTAATGAGAGCAGTCTCAGTACTATGGTACGGTCTAAATCCTGCCTGGAAATCCTCACAGATACTATTTCTTTCTAAAAAGGAACATAGTTGGGATGAAACTGCCTTTTCTAGTATTTTTGACAGAAAAATAAGATTTGAGATCGGCCTGTAATTGACTAATTCTCTAGGATCAAGTTGTGTTTTTTTAATAAGAGGTTTAATAATAGCCAGCTTAAAAGTTTTTGGTATGTATCCTAGTAATAAAGATGAATTAACAATATTAAGAAGAGGATCTATGACCTCTGGAAGCATCTCTTTCAATGGCTTAGTCGGTATAGGGTCTAAAATACATGTGGTTGATTTTGATGATTTAACAAGTTTAGACAATTCTTCCTCTCCTAAAGCAGTAAATGAATTGAATTTTTCCTCAGGGACACTACAATGCACTGTCTGACACAATACTGTAGTAGACGGTTGCATGGTTATAATTTTTTCTATAATTTTATCAATCTTGCAAGTAAAGAAGTTCATAAAGTCATTACTGCTGTGCTCTTTGGAAACATCAGAAGTTGAAGCTTTATTTCTTGTTAATTTAGCCACTGTATCAAATAAATACCTAGGGTTGTGTTTATTTTCTTCTAAAAGTTTGGAAAAATAGGCAGATCTAGCTGTTTTTAAGGCCTTTCTGTACTCATTCTCTCTCTCCACGAAATGCGAAATACTTCTAGTTTTGTTTTCTTCCGGCTGCGCTGCATTTTTCTGGCTGCTGTTTTTAGGGCCCGAGTGTGCTCATTGTACCATGGTGTTGGATTAATTTCCTTAATCTTTTTTAAACGCAAAGGAGCAACTGAGTCTAATGTGCTGGAAAAGACAGAGGCAATAGTTTCTGTTGCAACATCGAGGTCTTCTAAGCTGTCTGGTATGCTAAGGTGATGAAACTGATCAGGAAGATTATTTATAAAGCGATGTTTAGTGGTAGAAGTGATGGTTCTACCATATTTATGTGTGTATACTCCATAGCAACGAGGTCAACCCCGCCCTTACTCTTAGCTTAAGACTTCAGTCTATTCCTTATTAAAAGTTGGTCTCAGCAGCTTTGTGAATAGGTTTTAAGAGAAACCTCTTAGCTAAGAACTTTTACTGCTATTTAGGAGAACTCTTAGTGGTAAGATAAAATGTTTTGTGAATACGGCCCCAGGTTTTTGTCATACAGCATCATACCAGTAATTTACTGGTAATGTTACTTCTCATACTGACCCTTACAAAAAAGCTGTTTATTCAAGTTTGCTATTAATATACTTCTTTTAAACTAAAAATAAGAAAGTATAAAAGAAAGTCTACTTTTTATGAACTTATCAAACATTAAACAGCATATAAATTAAAACTACCTAATGTTACTGAGTGAAATGTCAAACTCATAAAGAGGAAATGACTGTGAAGCTTTGAGGGTGTTGATGGACGTGATCTACTCCATCAAGTTTTGATCATCATTCTAAAACTGGTCCGGATGTAGTCTTTGACAAAAATGCAATTTTCTCAACTTTTTGTTTAAAACTTACTGACATTCAAGTGTGGATGAAAAAAAGGATGCATGAAGCTAGAATAAAATGTTTTTAAAATGGAAAGAGTACAGTTGTAGCACCTCTACATATTAATATTTAATTAAGGTCAGTACCGGTTCGGAGGAGTATGTGAGGATAAGCGTAACCCATCATGCATTATGTTCAGGAATTCATGTGCCCTGAAATCACGAGATGTTGAGGAAAACATTCCTGTAAGTTAAATTAATTAGATATCACATATAATTTGGTAGTAAAACATAAAGTATTGAACATTTTATTGGTGCAAAGATGAGTAGATTGTGTGTATTTTGTACAACATTTGCAACAGTTTTTTTTATCGCTTTTTAAGGGTTAACCCTCAGGGGTCTGAGGCTGATTTGGGGCCTGGAGAAGTTTTGACATGCCATGACATTTGTGCTTTTTTCAGTTGTTCATAAACATATATTAATGGAAAAAGTGTCATTACACTGTATTCAGCACAAACTAGGCTACAATAATATGTAAGGAACATGTATGTACATGTTTGTATTTTTAAAGAAATAACGTTTATACATGGTTATTGAAAAAACAAAAAACTTAAGTCACTGAAATAAAGCCAAAAAATATATATTAAATCTGTGTTCACAAGACTTCTGGGTATTGGAGGTTGTAGATTAGAGTTTTTGCTTCAAAATTATGTAAAAATTATCATTCCTACTCCGTCATATAAAACAATAGAGAGATTTAAATTTTCTAAAACATATTTGGTCAAGAAACACAGTATATACAGCAATACTGTGAAATATTATTACAACTTAAAATAATGGTTTATGATACAAAAGTGTCTGAACAGTTATGTTACCTCTATGGCATTTCATATAGGCTTTTAGCTTAAAAGCATGCACATTTGGAGAAATATTGATGGATTCTCATGTTTATGTCAATTTTCTATACAGAGGAGTATTTATTCATGATTTATTGTCGTCACTGTGAACGCTGGATACTGTGTTTACAATTCATACTTGCAGCCGGAGGGCGCTATGTGCACTTTTAGTCCACAAATGCCAATGCTAAAGAAGAATAGGCAATCCAGGAAATAACTGAACTAACAGAGGCCAGAGATCGCTAACTATGGCTATTCAAAACACTTTTCAAGACAATAAATACACGATTGAGACGATGTTTGCATGTATTGACTGAATTTGCCTCTAAATAGCGCTGACTCTGTGGGCGTGGCTGCATTAGCGGATAATGAGCTGAATCAAGGACTTCTGACATCGCTCTCTTTTCATACAGATTACATAAATACAGAAGGTTTGTTTTCGATTTGACTTACACAATTTAAAACCTGACATTTCAATGTTTCTTTAGACACAAGTCTAATTTTTTTGTGATTAGTATTCACTAAGTTACAGTTCATTTTCTGAGAATTATCAGATTGGACTTCGTTCAGAGGGAGACGAGAGATCACGCATCATGTTAGTTTTCTTTATTTTACAAAAAGAACAACATTTTGTTTTTACTCTGAGTGTACACAAATAAAAGAAGATATTCCACAGATTAAAATGGTGTATATACTTAATTGTATGTGCGACATTGACTGAGTATTTTGAGTCTCTTTCACACTGGTTAGGAAAAAAACGCGGTAATCACTCCGGCGTGACCGCCGACCTGAGGGAGTTAATTCACACAAAAAAATAAAATTCTGTCATTAATTACTCACCCCTATGTCGTTCCGAACATGTAAGAATTTTGTTCATCTTCAGAAGACAAATTAAGATATTTTGATGAAATCCAAGAGCTCTATTACCCCTTGTCACGATCACCCTCAGTTCCTGTCAGTTCCTGCACTACACTTCCCATAATCCTCTCTGCCAGTCACATGCTCACATTCAACACCAATCACCAATTGCCACTTACTGTAGCTCATTACCTGGACTATGAAAGACTCACACACACACCACCTCTTTGCGAAGTCTTGTTTACCCCGGTTGCAATTCTGAGCATTTGTATCCTGTCTGTCTGTCTGTTACTGATCCTGCCTGTTACCTGTTTACGATCCTCTGCTGCCTACCCCTGACCTGTGCTTTGTATGATCTGTGAGTGATATCTGCCTGCCCTGATCTACTGCCTGTATCCTGACCACGATTCTGCCTGTCCCTTGCTGTTCCTGTTTGTTCCTGTTTGACCCTGCCTGTAAAATATAATTGGGGAAGAAGTACAGTTGATGTTGAAGGAAAACATCATTGAACCCTCCCTCTCCATGGTCTTTTCCTGTGGTCCTGGTAGAGAATCCTGATAGAATTTACAGATTTTGTGTGGATTATCAGAAGATAAATAGTAAGACAATTTCAGATGCATATCCCATGTCGATAATCCACAACATTTTGGAGTCCTTACATGGGGGCGATATGGTTCTCCTTTCTAGACCTTAAGTCAGGATATTGGCAGGTGGAGATGGCAGAGGACTCTAAGCAGAAGTCAGTTTTCATCTCCACATCGGGCCAATTTCAATTTAAGACCATGCCATTTGTGTGAAGGTGGACCCTGACAAGATTCAAGCCATAACTGAATATCCCTGTGCCAACTGATATCCTTTCGTTGCAAAGGCTCCTGGGACTTATGGGGTAGTATCACAAGTTTATATCCACAGGACTGCCAAATCAGTTTTGAGGAACTGAAACAAGCTGTTGTAAGCCCTCCTGTTCTAACCTAGCCCAATTTGTCAGTGCCATTCCAAGTACATTCTGATGCAAGTGAGATAGGACTGGGAGCCATCCTCACCCAGTGTACTCAAGATAATGAGAAGGTTATTGCCTATGCTTCAAGAGGCTGAGACGAACTATTCTACATCTGAGAAGGAATGCTTGGCATGCAGCCTGGACCTGGGCCTTTATTTACCCAAAGATGTCTTCAAGGTTCACAAGGTGGATTCTGCGACTACAAGCTTTCAACTTCAAAGTTCTTTATAGGAAGGGTTGCCTCAACCTTGCCTTCTCAAGAGTGCTTTAAACCTGCTCAGATGGTGTGGCACCGTGCATGGTAATGACAAGATCCAAACTTATCAGATGGGTATAAATTCCAAGTCATGGTTCCCTAGCTTTAGGTACGTAGTTTTTGCAGTACTTACATGACAATCCCTTGGGTGGACATCTAGGCCAATTAAAAACTCTGCTAAGGGTCTTGGAGGTGGCATGGTGGCCTGCTGTCCGTAAGGATGATTGGGATCACATCAAGACATGTAATATCTGTCAGAGGTATAAGGGAGAATATTCCAGACCCTCAGTGCTTATGCAGTCAACAAAAGTTACAGAAGCTAGTCATACTCTGGGGATTGATCTCATGGGTCCTTTTCCCTTAAAGAAGAAGAGAAATACCTTTCTATTGGTGATTGTTGATTACTATACCAAATGGGTTGAGCTTTTTCCATTAAGGGATAGTACAAAACCCAGGATAATGAAGATACTGAAGGAAGAGCACTTTACCCCGGTGGGGAGTTCATCGATATCTTGTCTCAGACCAGGGGACTCAATTCAATTCAAATCTTTTGGTTGAACTGTGTAAAGATTGAGGGGTGGGGCAGAAGCTGACAACTAGCTACCATCCCCAAACAAATTTAACTGAAAAATATAGTACAGATGCAGTACAAATGAGAAATGCAGTTGTGAACTAGTTGTGCACTTACTACTGACACTTATAGTCAAGGGCGTAGATTTGGTTTCAACATTGGGGGGTTGAGCATTGGTATGCTGCCTGTTATGTTTTTATTTTTTTATTTAAAAAAGTTTTTTTATGTGTAGCATTATTGGATAATTTATTTCTTCTCTATCTATCTATTTATCTATCTATTTATCTATCTATCTATCTATCTATCTATCTATCTATCTATCTATCTATCTATCTATCTATCTATCTATCTATCTATCTATCTATCTATCTTAACTTTATGGAATTTATGTATAACCATTCATCAAATTCTAACATAACGGAGTGATTCTAAAAATAAATAAATTGTTATATATTGAAACTGCCAGTAGGTGGCAGCGATTCGACGTTTTAATGAGTGAGCTACTTAAATCGTTCATTCAGCCAATTCATTCAAAAGTCAAATTAATTAAGGAAGAAAACAAACACCGATGTGAATACTTTTGTCATTGATAAGACGCTATTGAAAAATGAAGTAACAAAATAGACGGCTGTTTTAGTAAGTGGTTACAGTTACACTGATAGTTATGGCTAAATTGCAATGGATTACAATGTTTTCATACCTCCTTCTCAGTACATGATTTATTCTTTTTAATGTCCCTCTTTGAACAGAAGTTTAATATAGTCGGCTGGGCAGCGGTTCTCTTCATTTTTGGTGCTACCCACTCTCTTTCATTCAAACAGTAGCGCTCCACTCACGTTGTGTTGGTGAAAGTGCGATGCGCATTGGTTGGGCGTTACCAATCGGTTCAATGGAGGGGGGGGGGGGGGGGGGTATTTTTTTGACTAATTTATTATGACAAACACATATTCGATTAGAAACAAAATTATTGTTACAAAATAAATGAATTATACATATTTTAATATAGATCTACTGTGATTGTCATGTTGAAATATTGGGGGGGTTGTAACTGATGGATTTGAATATTGGGGAGGTTACCTCCCCCCCATCCCCCCCACAAACTACGCCCCTGCTTATAGTACAGTTAAACATCAAGCATTAGTTTCAGTTCTGGCAGGTCACATCAGTGTACCCTCAGTGACATGAGGTGACTCATGTCTACCTATAGGAATATGACACCTATCACAGAATCCATATATAAGCTCCTCAGTATTATTAACATTGATCACGAGCCGTCTGATTTGGAAGTGACTTAGCATTGCTTCTCGCATCGCTGCAATTAGACATGGACTCGCTGAAGTTATACTAATACGACTGACCCAAGAACAAGTTCAGATGGATCTGCACTCCCCGCATGAAGAAGGATTCAAGAGAAGCATCCATGTCACAACCGGTTAAAGGTACAATTTGTCATATTTTTTTTCCGCTAGAGGTCGCTAGAAGCCTATTCAAAACAAAGGCGTAGTTTGATGACGCCAAGTTTTAGAGCGGAAACTTGGGACATGTGGTCTCCATCTCAACGGACGGTGCAAAAGAATAGGGATTGGAGTCTGGAAGAACTCATGTTCTTGGATGCGATTATTAACGTTACTATAGTATGAAGCAGAGCAGGACCGAGTGTTGCGGGAGCTGAACGAGGAGCTGGAGCGATTGATCAACACACGCCTCACGAGCAGCGGGACTTTTATTATGACACAGCCGCCGGCGCCGCTTCCGTTTTTCCGGTCATGAGTTTACGGGAGCTGTCCTTGTCGACAGAACCAGCGGCAGATGGTAAACAGTAATTATGTTCCATAAATAAGTAACACAATCCACCATAAAACGTGCAAGAATTAAATAAGGAACTGTTTGAAGCAAGCTAGTGGTTTGCTGGACGCTAGACACTACTTCCGCATTTGTCCACGGCACTGTTGTCATGTGGTTTCTATGTCAGTAAAGGCGGTAACAAAGGTAACTGACGTCATTGACAGGCGACTGCACTGCCCCGTGTCACTGTCTAGAATGGGAATTTTCTCATTATTTACAAGTAGTTGAAAACATTAGAGATATTGTTAGTAATCAGCTGGACAAAATATATAACACTAGCCTAGTGGTTTTTGGATATTTTACTGCAAAAATTTTACATATTGTACCTTTAAGCTAAGCTAAGTTCCTTTTAATGCTCATTGTTTTAAAGCTATCAGGTATTGGCAACATACTGTTGCTAAGGCTATCACTGTTACTTCTAGTCATTCTAAGTAAAAATGTTTGTGCTAAGCTTTTGCGATCAAATTGGCAATGTGCGTTACATATCTGTTGTCAATGGCAACTGGCTCGATTGCTACACATACTGGTCGGGTCACTTTCGTTTGTATAGCAACATATATGCTGGTCAGGTCACCTTGTGTTTAGCGCTATACATTGCAGATTCAAGCAGCTTTGCGGTAGAAACAAGAAAACAACAATACATGGTGCAGCACTTAGTAAACATGCTCGTTCTTAAAGCTATAGTTGCTATTGGAAACACACAATATTCTTTAAGCTATAGTTGCTATTGGGAACACGCTGTTCTTAAAGCTATTGTTGCCATTGGAAAAATGTTCTTAAAACTATAGTTGCTATCAGATACACTTGTTTAAGGGGTTGCTATTGGTTGCTATGGTTGCTATTGAGAACATGCTAGGCTATCTAGTTGCTGCCGAAGGCAAATGTATCAAAAAATGCTTATTACCTAAGCTTCTAGTGTCATTGCCGCATACTATAAGCACATACGATGGTAAGTATTCGGGTATATGAATGAGGAAGCACTGTATTTTATTGCTTAGCTGCACACTGCATTTAACTCAGAGCTATTGCTGTGGGTGCATGCTTCCCCGTCCAGACTACTACTAGTTTAATACTAGTCTGTGATTTACAACATGCTTGTTGTATCAGATTTGCTGCCGCTAGGGGTGTAAGCTTCATCCAATAATAATAATAATAATAATAATAACAATATATATATATATATATATATATATATATATATATATATATATATATATATATATATATATATAATAGTATATGCACTAGGCAACGGATGTATGCTTCCCCAACTAGACTGATGCTAGGGGTGTAAGAAACTTCTCCCAGTAGAAAAAAAATAATACTAGTTTATGTATTAGGCAACGGGTGTATGCTTCCCCGACCAGACTACTGATAGTTTAATACTAGTCTGTGATTTACAACATGGTTGTTGCATCAGATTTGCTGCTGCTAGGGGTGTAAGCTTCCCCCATTAAAGAAATGAAAAAAAAAAAAAAAAAAAAAAGAATTTTCTGGGTTTTTACAGGAGTAACAAGGATATGATGTAATTTGACAGCCGACTCAATGATACGGACCACTTCACCAGTTAAATGTTGGATTTCTCTTGACTAAACGGTTTGAAACTTTTGGGATTTATGCAAGTACATGTCAACAAATATATAACTTTGTTCTAGTGATTTGGGAATTTTAAGCAATTCTTGTATTTGTGGCTAAGTAAATATACACTGTAAAATGTTTATTGTGAAATTAACAGTAACTTACTGGCAACAATTATCCAGTAATTGCTGTATTTAATACAACAGTAAAATTACCGCAAAAATAACTACAGTAGTTTTAATCATACTGTAAAATAAAGTACATCATTATGTTGTACTTTATTTTAATTTTTCAATTTTTATTTATTTTAAGTTAATTGTTATATATTCAATAACACAAATAATTGCTTAAGATCAACTTTATTTAGGTTTCATCTTTTACATTTCTGAACTTCAATACAGAAATTTACCAGCATATTAATTTCATCAATTAACAAAATACAATTAAATTCATACCACTAAAATCACATTAACACATTGTGCCAGTGGAAAATAAATGTTAGAAATATAAAAATAAAGTTTGAAGAGTTAAAGTACTTAATTAGTAGCAGTAGCCTATACAACAATAACCAGTGAATACATATCATCTTACATCTTAAAACCACATGCCATAAAGAAAGGGTCTTCTTTATTGCGACAACTCTCCCCCCGTCTCACGATGGTTCAGCCCGTCTGCCAGCGCCGCTGCAGGAAAAAAATGCTGTCAGCACGGCTTAACTGGGAAATGAGCGCCAAAACCAAAAGTATTTATACCTTGAAGTTGCAAACAACATTGATACAAAACAAAAAAAGTGATTACATGCGTTTTAAAGTTGACCTACCATTTTCACGAATGCTTTTCGTCTTCACAACGACTCTTCCCGCCTGTCTCACATTAGTTCAGCCGGTCTCTGCCAGCGCCGCTGCTGGAGGAAAGAACTACTTAGTGCGGCTTGACAGGGAAATGAGCACCCGCTTCGATGTTCTTACGGATATTTATAAACTAAAACATATTTATACCTTGCAAACAATATTGGTACAAAACAAAAAAGGTGATTACATGCGTTTTAAAACTGACCTACCAATTTCAGGTAGTAGGCTTTTTGTCTTCACAACGGCTCTTCCCGCCTGTCTCGCGATGGTCCAGCCAGTCTGCCAGTGCCGCTGCGGGAGGAAAATTCTAGTTAGTGTGGCTTAAATGGGAAATGCTCACCCGGTCCAATGTTCATACATATATTTATTAACTCAAACGTATTTATACTTTGCAAATAACATTTGTATAAAACAGATAAGGCAATAACATGTGTTTTAAAGTATACCCACCTACTAATTTCACGTAGGCTACTCCGTCCTCGGACTTTAATCTTCACCACGCTGCAGGAGGAAAATGCCAGAAAATGAACGCTTACTCATGTATTTTTATGGAAATGTATTAACTAAAACGTAGCTTTATATCTAACATCAGAATAAAACAAAGTGAAGAAAGAGAAAAGTTAACCTACCATATGTTGTGGGCTTTCATCATGATGAGTCTGTCATGCGTGAGGAGGTGTGTGGTTGTTTTTCGCGGTCATTTAGTAGCCTACTGTATTTAGATATACAGTAAGCTAATATTTTCCCAGAATGCATTGAAAATCTACAGTAACATACTGTACACAGCTTATACAGTTGGAAACTGTTAAGAATACAGTAACAAGCTGTGAAAACGACAAAATCTACAGTAATATGCTGTACTCAGATTCTACATTAGGGAACTGTTGAGAACACAGTATAAAACAGTGTAGGAATCAGCCTCACATTTGTTGCATTAAACCATTCAGCTGTTATTGACAGTTTTGTTACTGACAAGTAATGTCAGTAATGTCACCGACATTACTTCAGTATAGTGATGTATTTCCAAGTAAGAGGAAATATCCATCTCTCATCTCTAGCTCACAGTAGACTGTCTGTTGCAGGGGATCAGTTATGGTTGTTTTGCCCAAGTGACCAACTGACGCAGCAGAGAAGGACACCATTTTAGAAGAGAATCGATCTTCACATTCTGAGAAAAGATTAAAAGACAACTTGTTTACTACAGCCAAAAAGCATGTACTTCTGAACCTGCATGAAAGAAATGCCTGTCAATACTGCAACTTGGACTGTGGATACAAACCTTAAGCAAGCAGTGTCGATTCATTTTGATGACCTCAATCTTCACTCATTCCTGACGGTATATCAATCATGGATATGCGGTCCCACTTTATATTAAGTGGCCTTAACTACTATGTACTTACATTTAAATTAGTCATTTGATACAATGCATTTATTGTGTACATGTTTTTACATTGTACTTATATTTTAAAAACACATGCATGTTATTACATCTGTAATTCATTTCTGTAATTATATTTATAATAAAATATTTATAATTACACTGTTGACCCACCCTGTACACCTTACCCCTACCCTTAAACCTACCTATACCACCAAACCTGTCCTTAACCTTACACGTATCCCACCTCAATATCAGCAAAAGTGTTTTGCAATTCAATATGAACCCAATAAGTACATTGTACTGATTTTTTGATGTAAGTACATAGTAGTTAAGGCCACTTAATATAAAGTGGGACCGAAATGCTTGTTGTGCTATTTTTTGGCATCATGCTATGCCTTATGCGGGTATTGGCAACTTAATTTTTTAGGTCGTCTGGGTAAGGGCAACATGCTCAGTACTTAAGGCTTCCAGTATTGTTGGCAACATGCTGTTGCTTAAGCTTTAAAGTACTGGTAACATGCTTGTGGCCTGGGCTCATTCAGGTAACTGCATTTTAAGGAAACATGGCATTTAGATTTTCGCAGTCAGTTTGTGTTGGGGGATATCAGCATATGGCTTTGTTTTGGGGGGTTATTGCTGCTCTCCCTGCTCTTATACATTCTAGGTTGCATGGATGAGCAGGGAGTTCTTGCCCAGAACAGAACCATACGACCAATACAAACTCTATGCAATTATCAATCATATTTGACGATAGTGGTCCTGACAGAAGTATACTTAGATACTAAAAATGGGTCAATTTAGTCCCAAACAGAATTGAAATAGTACACCTGCTAAGTTTACTACTAGTACATTGATACTAGTATACTTACATAATAAAGAATATTTAAAAATATATTTAAACATTACTGAATGTATGACGTTAAGTATACGTCATAAAATGAACTTGAAGCATACTTCTTTTTTGTTAGGGGGGTATTTGCAAGAACCAATTTACTAGTATTTTTGAAAAGGTCCTGTTCACATATGATCCATTAAAGGCTACAATATACTTAAGTGAAATCGGAGAACAAAATTGTGTGATTTCAAACAAAATCTGGCCAAAACAAAGTTCATTTTGGGAGTTCGAAACACCTTGCCAAAGCTAACATTCCAGAAATGTTTTCTCTGGTTTGTAAACACCTTCGAACTACCATTGGCCCGTAGCAATTATATAATAGGTGTGCTCTGGTAGCAAGCTGAGACAGAGGGTGTTTAGCTGGTAAAAACCGTGGCTGAGACCAAAACAGTGTGGGAGCTTTAAAACAGGGCTTGGATTCTTCCTTTTAAAAGACAGCCACATGATCACAGATTTTTTTCCCTCAAACCAGTTCAGCACAAATTCTGCCTGCAGATGATTCTAAAGATTTCATTGGTCTGTCAAACACAGTGAAGATTTCCTACACAATGCTACAACAAATTACAGTGATGATTTCCAACACAATGCTACAACAAATACTAATCAGGGCCATAGCTAAAGTATCAAACTTGGAGTTATGAGAGGTGCCTTCACAAGTACCCGTAAGAGCTGTGTTTGTGATGTTTGTGTTGGGGAAGGCATGACACACAAGTAGTGCTGTAGTACTCGAGTCCGGACTTGGACTCGAGTCCGGACTCGAGACGTTTTTCTGTTGTCTCGGACTCTGTGATATTTGCACTCGGACTTGTCTCGGACTTGGTCATTGGTCTCGCCACAAGTCCTAATTGGTCTTGACCTAGTCCAGTTTTTCAGTCTCACTTCTTACCGATTCCGAGCCGATCTTTTTTGTTACCAGTGGCACAGGCAGTAACGTCAGCTGCGCATTCTCGCTCTCTTCTCTCACGGTGAAGTTGTCTTAATGCACTTAAAATATCAAATACATACAAAATTATGTCAAAATGCTCATCTTGCCAGTTATTCAGATAAACACAGTCAGTTTTGGATCGTTAAATAGCTAAGAGAATGCATGTTGTGTAACAGTATTGGGTCCATTCATAAACTCTTAAGGGGACAGCAGTCCAATATTCCTGCTGCTGTCTGACATGTTATTTAAAGAACAAAAGACAAGAGACGCAGCGTTACATCCGTAATCCGAGACGTTACCTTTCGTGGGAACTATCGACGCTGCGTGAAACGCATTGGGAACGCAATCCCAACTGTGCCGTACTTCAAGTGCTTGTTCATGTTAGCTCGAAAGTACGGAGGAGCCCGGAGTGGAGCCCACATCAAGGTTATAATATCTGATAAACGTATGCTGGCTTGACCATCCAGCTGCGTCACAAACGTCACTCATAGGGACGTCAGACATCAAAGCTCTTGATGCCGCCATACCCCTTGTGGAATGAGCACGGACATTAAATGGAGAAGCCTGTCCGGCCGCTTTGTATGCTAGTGAGATGGCCTGTGGACGTATGCATCCAAAGCCCTAACTGGGCAGAGCAGAGCGAACGGGGGAAAAGCATACAGACGTAGCCTTGGCCACGTCTGTACCATGGCATCCAGACCCAGGGGTGCTGGATGCGTGAGGGAGTACCAGAGAGGACACTGGGTTGACTCTCCCGAAGCAAACAGGTCTACTTGTGCCTGACCAAAGTTTTTCCAAATGAGATCCACCACTTCTGGATGGAGTCTCCACTCCCCAGGCCTCGGCCCCTGCCTCGACAGGGCGTCTGCCCCCACATTCTGACTCATGGGGATATAGGCTGCCTTCAACGAAAGCAGCTTCCCCTGAGACCACAGGAGGATCCGACGGGCCAAGTAATTTAGTTGGCGAGACCGTAGACCCCCTTAATGGTTTATATAAGAGACTACTGACATATTGTCTGTGCGGACCAGCACATGGTGGTCTCTCAGGTCTGGGAGAAAGTGTTTTAGTGCTAGAAACACTGCCATCATCTCCAGCCGATTTATATGCCAGGAGAGATGATGGTCCTCCCAAAGACCTTGAGCTGAGCGACCGTTCATGATCGCTCCCCAGCCCGTGAGGGAAGCGTCTGTCGTAAGCATTGCGCAACGACCAGAGGCTCCCAACGCAGGACCCTGGGACAGGAACCAGGGGTCTTTCCACACGGCTAGAGCACGAAGGCATCGCCGTGTGACTTTGATCATTCGAAAAGGGTTCCCCCTCGGGTAATACCCCCTGATCCTGAGCCACCACTGTAGGGGTCTCATATGCAGGAGGCCAAAAGGAATTATGTTGGACGCAGCTGCCATTAGACCCAACAGTTTCTGAAACTGTTTCACAGTGAAAGACTGGCCTAACTTCACCCCTTTTACGGCTGACAGAACAGAGCTCACACGGGCAGGAGTCAGACGTGCCCGCATTGTTGTAGAGTCCCACATAACACCTAGATAATTGGTGGTCTGAGCCGGTATCAGTACACTCTTCTTGGCATTGAGCCTCAGCCCAAGCCTTTTCATGTGAGACAGAACAGCATCTCGATGTTGAACTGCTTGTTGCTCTGAGCGAGCTAGAATCAACCAATCGTCGATGTAATTCAGTATGCGAATGCCCTGGAGTCTCAAAGGAGCCAGGGCTGCATCCACGCACTTCATGAATGTGCAGGGAGGAGGAACCCTTTCTATAGCTCCTTTTTACAAAAGTGTCATGACTTCCTGTTCCATAACCAGAGACTGCTCGGGGGTCACCACTGTGGGAAGGACCCCGTTGAATCTGGGCGGGCACCCGAACTGTATTTTGTAACCTTTTTCTATCATGAGCAGCACCCAATTTGATATATTCGGTAGAGTTTTCCATTCTTCTAGAAAATCTACTAAGGGAACCAGTCTCTCGAGACTGGTCTCTGGTGTTTTTTGAGCACTTGGCTCGGCGCTCTGAAACGGCACGCCGGCAGAAGTCAGCCGAATCAAGTGACAACCGTCCTTCCTCGGAAGGTCGGTGGGGACCTGACACACACTGGATGACAGATATGGCGAGGTCCCCGGAGGGCGCTGGAGGGAAGCGGGTGTCAGATGTATTAACACCAGGCTTCCTCCAGATGGGGGCCGCCCTCCTGGGTCCTGACCCACAGATATCAGGACCGCTTCTTAGAAGCCTTCCGCGCTACAATGACGGCCCGCAGGTCCGTCTTGCGTGGGAAGGCTTCTGTTGTGCGGCTCGCCCCTGTCCCCAGAATCTACGTGGGGGAGCGCGGGCGGCCACACTTATTTTCTGTTGCGCTCTGTGGTGCGCTGAGGAGCTTGTTGCGGGCCGAGACTGCTCCCGTTCAACAGTCTCGGCGGTGACTTTCGACCGGCAGGGGAGGAACCTCTGAAACGACGCAGATTGTTTCTTGGTCTCCTGGAACCTCTCGACGACAGTTGTAACTGCGTCGCCGAAGAGGCCCGCAGGAGACAGCGGCGCATCCATAAGGGCAGCTTTGTCTCTGTCCCTTATGTCGGAGAGGTTCAGCCACAAGTTCCTCTCTGTGGCCACCAGGGCTGCCATAGAACGGCCCACTTCTTTAGCCGTCTCCTTGGTGGCACGGAGAGCCAGGTCTGTCGCCATGCGCAGTTCCTGGATGCACTCGAATGTGGCCTCCCCGCTGGTATCAAGACACGCTGCTGCCTGACCTGCCGCCGCATAAGCCTTGCCCACCAGCTTAGATGTAGTCTTAAGGGGCTTGGTGGGCAGCGTCGGTGCTTTTAAGGACGATGCCGAAGCAGGCGAGAGATAGCCCGCGAGCGTCTCTTCAACCCAGGGCATCGCCGCATAACCACACTGTTTCAGCCCCACGATGTTACTATAGACCGAAGTCTGGGGGCTGAAGACCCGATGTTGGACTGGTCTGTTCCAAGATCTAGACACCTCAGTGTGTAGATCTGGAAAGAATGGTAAGCACCGACGTTGGGGTAATGACCGCGCGGGGAGAAAGCGTTCATCAAGCTTGCTTTTTGGTTTTACATCTCCCCGCTCTGCTTCTGGCCAGCTGATATTCAATTTGGCTACAGCTCTGGTCACTACCTCCAAGAGCTCCTCATGTGCGGGGGAAGAGGATGGCTCAACACTCTAAGGGTGAGCTTTTCACAGTGCTCCCTCGAGAGCTGCCTGCGCATGCTCAACCCCCAGGCAAACAACACACATATCGTGTGTGTCCCCATCAGGAATGTAAGTGCAGGGAGAAGCACACTTCCTGAACTGCTTGCCTTCCGCCATTTTATATATATATATATATATATATATATATATATATATATATATATATATATATATATATATATATCGTGTCTTATTGTGTATATGTTATGTAGTGTTGTGAGACTCTTGTCCTCAGACAAAGAGACGACAAACAAACACTAAATAGGACTGTGGCGAGGGGGGCGTGGTTCAGCGAGGTCTGCAACTGGAGAGAGTGTCGGGAGACGCGTGGTAAGCGAGCGGGTTAAATGTAAATTACAAACACCTGTTTCTCATTCCAGTAATTGGCGCGGAGACAGGATAAAACGCCAGGAGAAGCAGGAGTGTGTGAGAGAGAGAGGGACTGCTGACTGAGACACTGAGCACGACAACACTGGAGAGAAGCCCTATTGTGGATTGTTTATACCATTCTGGAGTGAAGCCCTGTTGTGGATTGTTTATACCGTTCTGGAGTGAAGCCCTGTTGTGGATTGTTTATTTTCGTTGTTGTGCGGTGCGCAGACTTTTTGTTGGACATTTTTCATTTTACTAAATAAAGCTCAGTCAGCAGTCAAAAGCCGACCCTTGTCCTCTTCCTTCCCCACGAACTTTGAACTTTACTACAAGGACGCACAAACAGCGATCACAATATACACCAGTGTTGCTGAAACTCTTGTCCTCAGACAAAGAGTGAAATCAAAGATGATAAAGAGACAGACAAACACTAAATAAGACACACGGGATAACATGGAGCGCTTGCTGAAGATAGCAGAAGCTAGTGTTCTCTGCATCCGGGCATGCTTTATAGTTTCCTGGTCCGTGACGTCACCCGTCTCTGACGTCTCGTTACACGATTGGTTGGATACAGGAGTGCTTCAAAGACGATATCACGCAGAAGGTTCCCAATGCGTTTCACGCAGCGTCGATAGTTCCCACAAAAGGGAAACTTAGTTTCATAGCTCTCTATTCTATTGCATTTATTTGCTGTTTGGAATTTTTTTTATTTGTTCTTATTTTATTACTGAGTTTACTTTTTTATGAAAATAAAACTTTGCGTTGAAGAAAGGTAGATTTTTGTTTGTATATGCTGTCAATTATAGTTCTTAGAAAGAAAATCAGAATCTGCAAAAATAGGTATCGGCAGATCACACTATCCAAAAATCGGAAATCGGAATCGGCCAAGAAAATTGAAATCAGCGCATGTCTAGTTCAAACGAAAGCCACAGCAGAACTGCGACTCATATTGATGTTATTGATGTTTTAAAAACCATGAGAGTCAATGATTCAATTACCCTTTCAAAAATACATCCACTTGTGTCGTTACTGAATGAATGAATGAATTGAATGACTCGATGACTCACTCATTAAGACAGTGACTTACCGCCACCTACTGGCGGTTTTAGTTCAATTTAAAAGTATCACACTCTTTTTGACATTTTTAATTTAAAACATTTATTTATTTTATAAAGGTATTTATAGAGGTAAAAAAAAGCACTGTAATGCACAATCAGTTTAAAGGGGAAAATATTGTCCCTTAATGGAAAAGGTGTGATTGCAGCAGTCTAAGTGGAAGAGAAGGGGTATGCAGAAGAATGTTAAATGCCTCAGGGTGTACGCGACTGTAAAATGTTTGGGAACCACAGTTGTAGAGAATTTAAAAATGTAATAATGCAAAAAATAATAATGCAAAATTATTATTTTAGAATCTAAGATATGCTGTCTCTCACATCACATAAATTATCAATAGTTATGTACGAAGGTCTTGAAGAGGATTCTTTTTTTTCTGTCTCTGTCTTGACTGTCTCATTTGGACTCGGACTTGACTTGGACTCGAACCTTTTGGACTTGGACTTGAACCTCTTTGGACTCGGTCTTGACTTGGACTCAAACCTTTTGGACTTGGACTTGACTTGGACTCGACAAAGGGGGACTTGACTACAGCCCTACACTCAAGGGGGTATTTGCACGGCTGTTTGCAAATATGCTTTATTTTTGCAACTCCACTAGGTGCCACCAGTGTCACAGTAATGACATCCTTCACCTTTAAGGGAAAAACAAACAGTTTGCTTTAAGTTAAGGTTTAAAGACACCAGACATGGTCCCACATCCCTGTAAGATAACACATTTTTAGGCATTATAGGCATGCTCCCAATGCGAAGATACTCCAAAAGGTTAAATTATGCTGCTACCTACTGTAAGTAGAGCATTTTAGCCCTTCTCAAGCACTCCCCATATTGGCAGGGGCTGCATAAATTGCATACCTAAAATAAAAAGATTGATGCTAATGCACATAAAATGAAGGTATCTTTAGAAATCTGACACATGAGAGTTCTCCCTGTTCAAAACTCATGTCATTAATGTAGAGATATACAAACTCAAACATTTACATTACATTACATTTAGTCATTTAGCAGACACTTTTATCCAAAGTGACTTACAAATGAGAACAGTAGAATCAATCAAATCAACATGAGAACAACAGTATGTAAGTGCTGTGTGAAGTCACAGTTATGACAGTAAAGTGCTCGTATAAATAAAGTCTTAAGTCTGAAGTAGCGAGTTAAGGTATGGCGGTGCAGAGCCAGCGGTCGTTCTATAGGCAAACATCAGAGCCTTGAATTGGATGCGAGCAGCTAGTGTCAGTCAATGCAGACTGATGAAGAGAGGAGTGATGTGCGCTCTCTTCGGCTCGTTGAAGACCAGTCTTGCTGCAGCATTCTGGATCAATTGAAGAGGCTTGACAGTGCATGCTGGAAGTCCAGCCAAAAGAGCATTACAATAGTTCAGTCTGGATAGAACAAGAGCTTGGACAAGAATTTGTGTGGAATGCTCCGATAGGAAGGGTCTAATCTTCCTGATGTTGTACAAGGCAAATCTGCAGGACCGGGCCGTTGTAGCAACATGATCTCTGAAGCTTAAACAATCATCCATCACCACTCCAAGGTTCCTGGCTGTCCTGGAAGGAGTAATGGTTGATGACCCAAGTTGAAATGAAAGGTTATGATGAAGTGTTGGGTTGGCAACGACGAAGGTGGTGGTCCTTCATCCAGGCAGAAATGGCTGTCAGGCAGCCTGCAATACGACCAGCAACCGTCGGATCATCTGGTTGGAATGAGAGGTAGAGTTGTGTGTCATCAGCATAACAGTGATAGGAGAAACCATGATCCTGAATGACAGATCCTAGTGATGACATGTAGATGGAGAAGAGAAGTGGTCCAAGCACTGAGCCCTGAGGTACCCCAGTAGCAAGATGATGTGACTTGGACACCTCACCTCTCCAAGATACCCTGAAGGACCTACCTGAGAGGTAAGACTTGAACCACTGGAGTGCAGTTCCCGAGATGCCCTTCGACTTGAGTGTTGACAGGAGGATCTGGTGGTTAACGGTGTCAAAAGCAGCAGACAGATCCAGCAAGATGAGTACTGATGATTTTGAAGTCGCTCGTGCCAGTCTCAGTTGAGTGGCCACTCTTGAAACCAGACTGGTGGTCATCAAGGAGGTTGTTCTGTGTGAGATAAGTAGACAGTTGGTTGAATACAACTCTCTCCAGTGTCTTTGTAATGAAAGGAAGAAGGGATACTGGTCTGTAGTTTTCTAAAAGTGCTGGATTCAGAGTGGGTTTTTTAAGCAGTGGGGTTATCCTAGCCTGCTAAAAAGCTGTGGGACATGTTCCAGTGTGAAGGGAAGAATTGATTATGTGAGTGAGTGCAGGTAGAATTGAGGAGGAGATGGCCTGAAGAAGAGGAGTGGGGATAGGGTCTAGGGGACAGGTAGTAGGGTGATTGGAGAGGATGAGTTTTGAAACATCTGCCTCGGAGAGCATGGAGAAGGAGGAGAGGGTTTGTGAATTTTCCGTTAAGATGTTATTGTCAGTGTGTGGTGTGGAGAATTGGCCGCTGATGGTTGTTATTTTATGTGTGAAGAATGTGGCAAAGTCATCAGCTGTAAGAGCTGATGAGGGAGGGAGGGGAGGAGGGCAAAGAAGAGAAGAAAAGGTTTTGAAAAGTGTGCGTGAATCAGTTGAATTGTTAATTTTAGTGTGATAGTATGTGGTTTTAGCATTAGAGACATCAGTAGAGAAAGAAGAAAGGAGTGACTGATATAAGCTAAGGTCAGTAGGATCTTTAGATTTGCGCCACTTCCTCTCTGCAGCCCTGAGTCTCGACCGATGCTCACGGAGAGCATCAGAGAGCCAGGGGGCAGAGGGGGTGGCGCGGGCTGGTCTGGTTAAAAGGGGGCAGAAGTCATCTAAGCAAGATGTTAGAGTGGTCAAAGAGTGTCAGTAGCATTGTTAGTTTCCAGTGATGAGAACTGGTTAGGGGGAGGAAGTGTGGATGAGACCAAAGAGGACAGAGATGGTGAGAGAAAGCGTAGGTTTTGCCGAAAAGTAACATGTGATGGAGTGTGTGTTGAGTTAGGGGTCAGGTTTAGATTAAATGTGATGAGAAAGTGGTCTGAGGTGTGTAGTGGAGTAACCAGTGCATTGTCGGTGGAGCCACAGCGTGTGTAGATGAGGTCCAATTACTTACCTGAACATAAAAGTTTTTTGTAAATGTATAAAACATATATCTGGATGGGTTGAAGGTACCTAGAAACCCAATAAAGCTGAGGACACAAGTCTGGTCATGTCCCATCTGAAGATGTAATTGTCACAAACTCACCTGTCGCTTCTGCCACCTGCACTCCCAGAGGTGCAATCACCTGCACCTGCAACCCATCTAACCTCTTCAAGTGTAACGATGACTGACTCGGCTGAGTATTTGAATCCATGTGTGGTGTTTTATTGAGCACAGCAGTACAAACAGTTAGATTCAGGGAAAAAAGCATGGTTAACAAACAAGCAAAGGGTCGATAACAATAGCGGCAGTCCAGACAGCAAACAAATCCAAATCAGTGATCCAAAAGTCGTGGACGTAAACAGTCAGAGAGACATTCATGTGGTAAACAAAAGGGATAGAAGCGCATGGTAGAGATGGGTAAACTGGCAATACTTCTCAGCATGATGTACAAACACCATGGCTTATAACAGGAAAAGACAGGAAGTGATGAGAGAAGAACTGGCAGTGTACGGTGTTCGGGAGATGGCTCCCTCTGGTGTTTGGAGAAATGGAAGGCGGATGCAGATGTTACATCCTCCCCATGGTCTGGTCTCGTTCAGACTACTTACCTGTATCTCCAATGTGTATCTCCAGCGTCCTTCTCTCCCTTGTGTCTCCTGTGTTCTCCTGTCAGCTACCTGCAAGGCCCTTACCATCATTCTCACAAAACGCGATGAGGTGTGTGCATTCATCCAGGCTGCCATCTGTCCAATCATCCACTGTTCGGCTCAATACTCTAAATAAAGCTCACTATTATCTGCATTTCTCTGTCTGCATTCCATAATTTTAAATTTTATGAAACATTTTCTAAGACCATGCCATATGATTTATTTAGAGAAGACTCCGAAAGGCTAATAAAAAAACACACTGACCCCCCGTAACCTCTAATTCTCACTATTGTCACATATTTGGCATGACAAACTGCCCCATTTATGTTTCTTTTGTTCTCCCTCAGCAAACCTTGTTTGGTTCTGTTGGGTAGTGTCAGAGATCTGTCACTCTGGTCTGTCTTATTCTAGGTTTAGTGACATAACCTTTACACTCATGCATTGGCTTGTCTTTGTGTAAGTGTGCGGCTTTGAGTGTGCCTCGTGCTTTCTTGTCTTTGTTGAAGTTGTGTATGCAGAGCTTGATGTCTGGATCCTGACACTCAATTTCATGTCAGTGTCAGGGTCTGGACATTCATGCTCTCTGTTGTTGTTTTTCCCCTGTTCTATTGTTGTGCTAACATGTGCTGAGGGTTCATTCCCTTGGTTTTTGTACCTTTTTATTGGCCAGGTGTTCTTGTTTTGTTTGGTGTCAGCACATGGCTTTTGTCATGTTTGTTTCTATGTGCCATGTGCTCCTCTAGCTCATGTCTTGACTCTGCCCTCCTTGTTACCTGATTATTAGTTCATTTACCCCACCTGTCCTCCCCATAGGCTGTAAAAAAAGATGGACAGCACGTCACCACTTCCTTCCACTGTAGAAAAATTAAAGCAAAATATCCCAGAAACGGTTGTTGCCGATTATGCAGTTCAGAGCCCAAGTCTGCACAGTAGTGATCGTGAGATGGAACCATGGTATCAAGATTCCGCCCACACTCATGCTCCCACAGACCCATTCGCTAGCACAGCTGTTAATCATGACGTTACACCCCATTTTTATAGCATCAATTAACCTACTAAAACCAAACTTATTGGAAAAATGAACACTTTTCTGCGGGCTCATATGCCTGGGGGGATCGGAATGATTTGGCTTCACTTTTCAGGACTTGTGCGGCACTCTTGGTCCTCCCTTATTACCTTTCTTGTTTGCTTCCCTATTTATTCTCCCTGTGCTCTCTGTATTATTTTCCACCATTGAATGTGCATGTATCATGTGCTCCCCCTGTGTTCCTGTCTATATTGACTGATTATAGTCTAACTGTATCTCCTCCCCAGAATTCTGGCTCTACAAGAGAACTTCCTGTTGCAGTTCAAAATGGATGTTAGTACAGATCTAATTTATTTAGAGTACTTTATCTCTAAATATTTTTTACCTGTTTATGACACTCAAATCTAAGAATTTGCTACAAAACAGTGCATGATGCTGTCAATGATTTCCTTCCCTCCACAGGCCAGTAGTCAAATGGAGAGAAAGAGAGACTTTGAAAAGATCTTTGCACACTATGATGTTGTAAGATTTTTTTAAACTTCAATTCACTTTGCATCAATTTGTGTAGTCTACTGATTTATTACCTCATTAACAGTACGTCTTGTTCATTGTTGCATATGAGTACCACATAGATTTTTATCCTGATGTTCCATCACTTAGTGGTTGGCTCTCATTCTAGAGTAAGACTGGAGCACTTGAAGGTCCAGAGGTGGACGGGTTTGTCAAAGACATGATGGAGCTTGTCAAGGTAAGTGATTGTAAGTTGGAATGTAACTTCTATACCTATACAGTAATAAACATCACATATAATTAGGCATGTCCCAATCAAGTGTTTTGTGCCCCCGATCCAAGTTATTTAGTATTGTGTCACGAGATCTCGCGAGACTAAACTGTGACGAGATTTCTCGTTGAGGCGAAAAGTAGTCTCGTGATGTTGCCATGACAGAGTGGTTAGGATGATTAGGAAATCTCAATCTTTCTTTATTACAGACTCAAAGTCCAAAAAAAAAACAAAAAAAAAAAACACATATACAACCCACAGCATCCACCACACAAAGAATTACAAAATACAACAATACCAATGTCTCCACAGCTTTGACTGATATCGCGTGGAACTAATCCCTATATTTAATAAACTCACAATAATCTCATTTTTAGAAGCATTAAGCCGGCAGATAAATCTATACATAAGATTTCGTAACAGTGCTTTAAAAGTAATTACTCTTGCACTCACAAACATTTCACTTGCACTATGCCATCTAGGTTTCTTTAATAAGATTCTCATTGCATCATTATAAGCTACTTGCAGCTTCTGTAAACTAGATGTTCTATAGTTGAACCACAGATGAGCAGTATAAAGTGTTGTGCAATATGCTTTAAAAAGTGACACCTTCACTTCATCAGAACAGAAACTAAACTTACGTAAAGGTACATTCGCCTGCATATATATCTTACGGCGTTGCCTTTCAATATCCTCATCGTCTGTCATGCATTCAGTAATAAAATGTCCAAGATATTTTACTTTCGCACACACAGTGATACTCTTATTGGACAACTTAAAAACTGGAAATTTTATACTTTTATCCTCCTTAGTTCTGCAAATCATAACCACACTCTTATCAGGGTTATATAAAATATCATGTTCAAGACCATAATTAGAACACACAGTTAAAAGCTGTTGAAGGCCAGCACTGCTGGGACTAAACACCACAAGATCATCTGCATACATAATATGATTCACTAGAGTATTTCCAATCATACACGCAGTTTTACAAGCATTCAAACATTTATATAGGTCATCCATATAGAGATTAAACAGAATTGGGGACAGAATCCCTCCTTGTCTCACACCATTACTAACCCCAAAAGGGGCAGAGACTTTATTGCCCCATTTTACTTGCACCATCTGGTGGGCATACCAATAGACCAGGATTCTCACAATGTATTCTGGCACCCCTCGTTGTCTCATTTTAAAGAATAGTGTTGCATGGTTAACCCAATCAAAGGCTTTAGATGCATCAATGAAGCACATAAAGACTGATGAGTTTTTATCTCTATACTTGTTTACTATTTCCTTTAACGCATAGATGCAAAGATCAGTACCATGGTTAGCCTTAAAAGCAAACTGCTTGTCTGTAGAATTAATAAATACATTTAACCTATCCAACAATATTTTTTCCAACACTTTAGACAGGATACTAGCTAAAGCTATGGGTCTATAATGATCTAAATTACCTACCATTCCAGCTTTGTTCTTAATAACTGGCACCAATAAAACAGACAACATTGAATCTGGTAACACACCATGAATCAAAAGGGCAGTAAAACAAACAGCTAATAAATGGGCTATCCTCTTACTTCCATATTTAAGATGTTCAGCAGAAATATTATCTAGGCCACTAGCTTTATTTTGAGGCAATTCTCTTATAGCATCATCCACCTCACATGACCTAATCACTATTGGATCATTAACTTGAATATCATCCACATTATACAGTTCATTTTGAATACAATTAAAAAGATTACAATAATGCCGTCTCCATAATTCCGCAATATTCTCTGCCCCAGAAACTCCATTTAAGGTACAAGGTAGAGATACTCTGCATCTATTAAAAGTTCTGACTTCTTTCCAAAAATCAGTAATATTGTGATTTACCAGCTTCATAGCTATTGAATCAGCTCTTAAGGTTTGCTCATTTTTACAGATAAAACGAATAGCATACTTATATCTTGCATTTGTAGATTTCTTATACTCAAGCTCAGGCCCTTGCCTGGGTCTACCTGCTATAACCCATGATTTAAAAGCTTCCCGGGCTTCAGCCTGATATTCAGCTACATATTTACTCCAGCCAGGCCTAATCTTATTCATTATACCCTTTGATTTAAAAAATGGCTTACTACAACAATGCAGGGCATTAACTATATTATTATACATTAAGCAGATATCCCTATGATGATTTGCATTTTTACAGTTAACATCACTACACATTATTGCATCCCTAGGTAAATAAATAGACTAAAAGGTCCTCCTTTGTAAGTGCTGACCAATCCATTTTTGCTGCAATGATATTATTTTCATTATTAGACATTGCTACAAAAAACTCAACATTTGTCACCATAGACACAGGTATGTGATCAGTTGTTACTGTATCATATAAGATACTCATACCCTTAAGTGAGGCATGTGCATCTGCTGTACTAATACAATGGTCCAGCCATGATGTTGTGTTCCAAGCCTCACTAACATAGGTATAGCTATCTACAGGCAAACATACTTCACTTGACAAAATGAGATTATTATCTTGACAAAACTGAACAATATGACTGGAAAATACTGAATTTCTATCTGAAATATCCGCATTCATATCCCCAATAACATACACACTAGAAATAGTAGAACTTTCAATAAAATAACTAATAAAAGCTAATCTATTTAAATACTCATCTTCATTATGACGGCTTGTATACACATTTAGAATAATAAAATTCTTATCTTGATAAGTAATCTGTATTGCAATACACCAGTTAACATCCAGTCTAAATACCTTAACCAGTGAGTCTAACTTTTTTTTCCACAGTATGGCTACACCCCCAGATATCCTACCTTTAAGCAAATCCATAACAAGATCTACTGTAGATTCACCAGCACCATGAAAGTTATCGTTTAGAAAATTCAATTTGTCCAAATCTTGCATTGGTAAAAAAGTCTCTTGCAAGCATAAAATATCACTGTTGTCCAGCAAACTGTCCACAACAATACGACGGGCTTTATCCCCATCACTCTGGCCCACACGCAGGCCACGACAGTTATAAGACACAAGCCGAATGTCCATGTAGGGCACCGACACTTGTTTATTCTACCCGAGGGCGCACACTTTCCCCAGCAACTGGTACAGAATTATGGAAAGCCAAAGTACTCACAAATGCCTGGTCGGACGTCTGATTGCACACGGACGCGTCAAAAGCGTCCTCGACGTGTGATTTGCGTTAAGAACGCGCGTTCTTAACGCGCGCTTTGGTATCATGGAAAACGCATGTCAAAAACGCACGTTTTTGTGTACCAAAAGGCGCGTTCTCGTGTACCAAAACGCGCGTTCTCCACGTGTGATTTGCTATTAAAACGCGCGTTCTTGACGTGCGCTTTGGAGTGACCAAAAAACGCACGTTGACGTGCGTTTATCATAACAAAAATGGGCGTCGAATACGTACGTTTTGAGTCAGACAAAACGCTCGTTATGAACGTTTAAACAGGTAAACCAAACAGGCAGTGCAAACGTGTGTTTGAAGTGTCCATCAGGCGAAGAGAACGCGCTCTTTCCTTAGTGTTCTCAAAAGTGCATGTCGAAAGCGTGTGCTCACTCTTTAGGGCTTTGAGTTATGTTTTTGTCCGCTATAGGTTTAGGACATTATTATTATCACTAAACTTAACCAAAACAACATGGAATTATCGAGGATAAATTTGGCAGATGATTATAATGGTTGAGTTATAATACAGTATAATTGATATGAAATATGCATATGAAAACGTAAAACTATTAGGCTATTTAAAATAGCCGTGGGGGGATGACAGTGGATATACCTTTTGTAAGGAGCCAAAAAAATACTACACCACATGTATGATCATCTTGGCTATATATTACGGTGGCGTATTGCCTCATACATAATATTTTTTCCCCTCAATTATGTCGTTAAGACATCTTTTCTCGTAATAACGAGATGTTATGTCGTTAAAACGACATTTTGTTGGCATATATGACCTGAATGTATAGGCTAACTTTATCTGATCAATAATAGAGAATTTATCATGCCTTTATCACTCTTCCGCACTCGAAAAGCAGAAGCAAATATAGTGTAAAATACCATTTGATGCCTGTATCGATGGCAGTGCCCACAGAGCAATGAACACAATATTGTTTTATAGGCGTGTAGCCTATGCAGTTTCTAATAGCCTAATGAAGCACAATTTTATTATTTAGCATTACTTACATTCTAGAAAATAACTCGCACCAGATTATGCCACATGCACCAAGTCAGAATTAAGTTTTTGAGAGAAAAATATTATCATTGGTGTTTCAGTCGCATTTTATTATAGGCCTACCCTAGTGAAAAAAAAAAAGTATACTAAGTTTACTTGCAGCAAGACTAATTATTAGTATATTTCAAGTGTGTTAATGATTAGTTCATTTAAAGTGTGTTATTTTGAAACAACTAATTTTGTACTAAGTATATTTAATTTGAAATTAAGTAGTATTAAAATACAACTTTAAGTATATTTAGTATACTTATGTGTACTAAATTGGATTTAAATACAGTTAAACACATTTTCCCAAAGTTTAATGCATTTGTTTTCAAGGCCATTCAATTAAATAAAATATAAGAACATCACTAATGAAGAGACATATTTCATTGACAAATCCAATAGGTTTTATTTAAACTTAACATAGATTCAGCATAACTTACCATGTTTTTCATTAAAGAAAAAACAAATATTGGACCATAGTGACCCTCTGTACACAAATACAAATTACACATTATATTCCATTTTCTGATGAGCTTCTCATTGTGTCTGATGGCGTGAAGAACAGCATCTGTTGACAGAATATACAAAGATATAAGACACTTTATATGTTCAACCCTTTATTCACGTTTACAATAGTCTGTCTAAATCCTGCATTGAACCAATACTATTTTTGAACAGTAAATGAGGATTAGCAGCAGGAACTGTATCAGAATGGCATGTCGATATTTTAGGTACATAGTCAAGCATAAAACACTTTATGAATTAATATCATACAGAATACGGGCCGATTTGACCAATCATATTAATGCTTTGGTGCTGCATTCAAACATGTTCCATAAACCACCACACACACACTCAAAAAGGAGATATCAAGCCGAAATATCGCTCTGGGCTGCGTTTCCCAAAAGCATCGTAAGCCTAAGTTGATCGTAAAAACGATCGTACGAGTGATCTTAATATTAAGGTCTGTTTCCCAAAAGCATCGTAAGCCTAAGTTGATCGTAAAAACGATCGTACGAGTGATCTTAATATTAAGGTCTGTTTCCCAAAAGCATCGTAACTTAAGTTGCACTTGAAAATGATCGTAGATCTACGAGTGCTCAGGAGTAATCGTTAAGCCCTAAGTGCATCGTAAGAAGATAGAGTTATGAGGTCACCTACAGGACAACCGGCAGATTTCACCTTTATTCAAGTGCAATGTGTATAACATAGCTAAGGTTTTGACTGCATTCCTCTTAAATCCTCTTTGTTGTTTAATATAAAAAGAAAAGGGAAGAAAATAAAAAAAATAAAAATACACACACACACACACACACATATATATATATATATATATATATATATATATATATATATATATATATATATAAACTATAATTAATTTAAGTTAAATATAGACACTATAGTTAATTTATGCAAGTGAGAATGACAAAATAAAGTAAACTGTGACATATTATGCCCAAAAATTCTTCATACAGTGGACTACCAGTAAAATTGATACAAATTTGGAACCAAAAATTATTCAGACACTTTGACCTGACCATGTTTCTGTGATAATGAATGAAATGTTCAAGGTGTCTGAATAAATTGTGGTTTGACTGTGTGTGTGTGTGTGTGTGTGTATATATATAAATATAGCTTAAAGAAATCGTCTGAAAATTACATCTTTGTTTAGCTCTACCTCCTCCAGAAGAACATTAATTTAATCTTTTTGAAAGGTATCTTTATTTATTTATTTATTCTAAACCATTCTAAACGTTAAAGGATACGATTTTATAAGGTAATATTCAGCACTTGAGAAACGGACAGCGACTCTTAAGTAGCACGTAGAGCGCGTTTTCGCGCGTTCATGTTAAGGGCATTTTTGGGAAACGCACGTGGAATTGCAGCGAGCGTTCGTAACCTCGCACGTAGAAAGCGCTCTTAAGAGCTAAGATACATCGTTATTGGGAAACCCAGCCCTGTTTGTTAAAGAAAACAAAATAAAGTTTGTTAACTGGTAGACTACAGCTCACCTCCCAATAGCAGCACTTTTCTCCGGTTCTTTCAGGATCGCGTAGGCCATTAGATTAGCCGGTTGTCGTCGCCATAACGGTCAGTCTGTGATGTCACTTGATTGAACTGGTCAGAATCCCCAAGATTGAGCGATGTATTGCGCTTTCAGTGTTTTATTAAATAAATTATACATTGCGACATTATACTTCACCTGAGTGGCTGAGCGAGGGGATTCAGACGACGACCGTGACGTCAGCAGCTCTGCGGTGCGTTTCCCTAAAGCGAACTATGGTCGCAAGTTCCGTCGTTACCAATAGAGTTCAATGGAACTTACGACCATGGTTCACCAACGATGCTTTCGGGAAACGCACCCCAGATTGGCTGAAGGCAGTGAGCAACAAAATCTGATTGGTCACAGACCAAGTTGAAGAGACATTTGAATTCTGACAAGTTTAACCACTCGACATATTTTTTCGCAAGTAACATTACTTGTGCTGCTGGTGTGTTGTTTAATATAGATTTGTGTGTACGATTGTAAAATGATTCTGCCAGTGTAAACTTAATAAACATTTACACATATTTGGAAATTGTATAGGCTACACTGCATTTACTAAATGGGCTTAATGCATTCATACTGAAATAAATAAGCACAAGTAATATAATGAATTCCAAGGGTGAATAAGTAAACTTAAAAAATATACTCAAATTTAACTTTAGATACACTACAACTTCAGGATATTAAATAATGTATTTTTTAAATATACTTCCAGTGCATTGTTACAATGATCATTTTCAGCACACTGTTAAAATATACCTCAAATATATTTTTATAAAGTGCAAATAAATGCTTTTAAAAAATAAACTGAACTTACACTTCAAGTGTATTTTTCTAAAATATATTTTTTTAAAAATTTACTAAAGTACAATTATTTTAAAGTGTGTTAAAAGTTGCATTGTGAAAATATGATACTAATATACTTTTTATATATTTAATGATAGTACATTTTTTTTTTTGTATATTTGCAGTGTACTATAGAAAAAGGGAATATATTTAAAATACAATAAAGTATAATTTTTTTTTTCACTAGGGTATTCAAAAATAATTTAGCTAAAATACCGGTAAACAGGCCTGGCGCTATGGATACAACAATAATGCTATATTGTCATAGACCTATTTATCAAAATAAAACTGATGAATGAAAGTGGAGACAATAGCCTACCTCAAAAAAGGTCAACATTACTTTTCCAACATTTGTGTCATTATTCTTAAAAGTAGCATAATGTAAATTATGTTTGCAGCTGTAGGTTTATTGGCCTCGATGATTCTGAGACTCCCGGTCAGAGATTCGTGAATATTTGGAAATATTCGTGGCTTAAACAGCTGGAAAAATTCTGTATGTATTCTGCAGTTCTGTGGATGTTTTGCCTAGACAAGGTTATTAGTCTATAGTTAACTAAAAAAACTATTCAAAACATTTATGCTAATCGAAATAAACCTGAAATATAAGAAAATATAGCTTAAATATTAGTTGAAAATTATATTTTCAATATAATTTCCTTTCCCCAACGACCTTCAACCGACGGGATCCTTTCATTATCCGACAAGATTATGTTAAATTAGAATTAATCGAAATTAGAATGAGGAAAAAAAAAAAAAAAAAATCCCAGGGCTTTAGTTTTAGCCTAGGCTATATAGGAGAAACAACAAAAACATGAGGATTCATTGCATCATGCAGCGCTTCTGTGAACGGAGAAAAAACAAGATTAAATCTTATAAAAGGAATAAACAGCCTATTCCTATAGCTAGGCATACATGAAATATATTAAACCTAAATAATTAATATATTAAGGAAATGAAAGAAAAAAACTGCGACAGGTAGACCATCTATATGATGAGTTTCGATTCATTTTTGAGAAGTTCACGGAAAGGCATTGCTTTTATTTTTCAAGCAATGTTTTATTGTGTGAGTACAAATAATAGTTACAATAATAGTTATACCTACACAGATTCGGATGGTGTTACTCTTATGACCATAAATGTCTGAGTATTTTAAGTTGTTTACGCTTTTATAAGAAAATTCAAGTGAACGCGCCGGCGCCATATCAGTTTTAGTAGCTACCCTACTATAACTTGACATTGCAGCCTGTTTATTCTCAAAATAAAATACAGTCAACCAAATACAGAAAAAGTTCCACTGCTCATTTTAAATAGTCTGTGTACAATCAGGGCAAACATTCTTAACTACGTCATTCTTAAGTTATACCTTAAGCTGTACCTTAATGTTAATACGTGTTTCCCGAAACGTTCTTATACCTTCTGTAAGTCATACTTTCTTAAGGTTGGTCTGGGCTGGGTTTCCCGAAACCTTCTTAACTCTACGTCGTTCTTAAATTATACTTTAAACAGGGCTGGGTTTCCCGAAACCTTCTTAACTCTACGTCGTTCTTAAATTATACCTTAAGCTGTACCTTAACGTTAATACGTGTTTCCCGAAACGTTCTTAGTTAAGTATACCTTTTGTAAGTCATACTTTCGTAAGGTTGGTCTGGACCACTATTAGCTATACCTTATCACTGTTTATAGTCAATACGAATATAAATCTGACGCTGTAATACACCCAGTGTTCGATTAGGATTATGAAATGCAAAAAAAAAAAAAAAAATTCACTGCTAAATTCAAATGTGCTTTAGCGCTGATCCAGAGACAGACGCGCGCTCTGCACTTGTCATGTAACTTAAATTCAAATTACACTGATGTCTACGGAAGCTGCAACAATAACCATTTTTTTTTATATTTGATATGTTTTATTCATATCAGATACACATTGTTTATGAAACAATAAAGTTTACTCCATTCTTCTCCCAGTTCACCGGCCACATACTTTTATGTATTTCGGGGAAGATTTCGTATAGGCTATCCGGCAGCTCTAACTGCCGTGCAAACTCATCGCGTGACAAAACACATTCACTTCCACATATTTTACAATCGTAAATTCATCATATAGTTAACAAGTTTGTGAATATTTAAAAAAAAAAAAAAAAAAACGATATAAACGAGATACCCACATGTCTGTCAGCTGCATGACGCGTCTCCAAGGAATTAAAACTTTATTCTAAATAAAGGTCGCCTTAAACTCGCTGATGGGAGCTCCGCGCCCCCAGAATATAGATAAATTACAATATAGATTTAGTTTGCAATTTAGATTACTTTTATAACATACCATGAGTCCTGATAAATGCAATTTCTACTTCTGAAGTGCTTATTTTTATAAAGAACACTGATTTCTCACATAACGCAGTGAAACAGCGACTGTATAGAGTGAATTATCGATTCTCGAGCCATCGATATCAACCAATTCAGCACCGCCACCATGGACAGCACCTGGTAACGTGGCACTTAAGAAGATATACCTTAATCAACCTCCTAAGGGATAGTTCGGGGAATACGCCTAGAAACGGTACATCTTCAGTTAAGGTCTACCTTTAGAGTCTTCGTAGCGCGCTAAGAGACAACGTTATCGGGAAACCCAGCCCAGAAATAGAGTTAAAAAAAAAAAAAAGTGTTCAAAAGATTACATGTATTGGAAAAATATTAAAAAGAAAATGTTAGCCATATTGCCAATCTAGACAAATACAGCCAACAATAGCCTAAAGTTTGTCGATATTAATACATAATACATGTTTAAAGCTTAATGATTGTATAATGTGTGGCATAAAAGACCAAACTCAGTAAACACCATACTAAACCATATGTACAGCAAAGCAGATGAGCCCAGAATATGAACGCAGTTCGTTTAATTAGCCTACATTAAGTGTTTTTCTCTTATAGAAAACCGTTATAAAGAAAAAGCTCAAGGTCGCTTAATGTAGCCTACTAAGTGATAGGCTATTAAAAGATCAAATTCTGCACGAATACATTTTTCTGTGTAGTAGCCTACCTATGCTTTCTTAGTAGGCCACAACGTTTAATATATAGGCTAGGCCATCACATTTTTCTGGACATCGCTCATTGTTTGTACCTTAATACATTGTTTAAATGAATATGTTAGCTAACTACATATAGCCTATTTAGGCTATATATGTCTGAAATTAGGCCATAACTTGTACAGTCACCTTTGATAACAGATTAGGTACTCCAAATTGTAATGTTAAAGCATTTCCTATAAAGCTGCTTTAAAACTATAGGCCTAAGTATTGTGAAAAGCGCTAAAAAAGTAAATGTAAATTGAACCGATATAGGCTACATGACCTCTATAGATCAGATAAAGGTATAAAGGTATTTTTCGTACACGTCACGTACAAAATATGTGATTTTAACGACATAACATCTCGTTATTACGAGAAAAGATGTCTTAATGACATAATTGAGGGGGAAAAAATATTATTTATGAGGCAATGCGCCACCGTAATATATAGCCAAGATGATCATATACATGTCGTTATTGGCTCCTTACAAACTTACAAAGTTTTGGCCTTGATCGAAGGTATATCCACTGTCATCCCCCACGGCTATTTTAAATAATAGTTTTACGTTTTCATATGCATATTTCATATTAATTATTATGGATTATAACTCAACCATTATAATCATCTGCCAAATTTATCTTCGACAATTCCATGTTGTTTTGGATATAATTTTTCCAAACCGAAAGAAAGGCTTTATTTTTTTAATTGAATCTATTAAAGTGCGTAGGCCAATAAAAAAAGAAGAATATGCTACTGGTAAAAAAAAAAATATAGGCCTAGTGCCAGTAGTTATTACAGAACTGTCTGTAGGTCTAGGAATTGTCTATTGGAAGTTTGACAGAATTGATTATTCTATGATTGAACTGAAAATGCTCACCGCGCTGCTAGAAATTGTAATTACGAGCACACAAAGAACAGCTATAATGTCGGGAAATATGCAACAGGACGGAGACAATCCTTGTGTATTTGCTGTAACCGCAATAATGTGTTTATATTTATTTATTCAGCAGCATTGCTCAATGTAAGAGATAAATTAATTCATCAGGTTAAGAACAAAGCAAGGAAATGTATATGTAGCCTACATTACCGTTTTGTTCGTCAGAAACCTATAGGTATTATGCTCAAGGTTTGCATCAAGTGGGCGAAAATAAACTCGCTTGTGTAGGAAATATTTTTTAATCAACAATAAATCCGACCCAAAGCCATTGCACACAACAATAAGAAGCCTATATTTAGCTGTTGCGTGTAGGCTATTAAAGCATGTGCCAGGTCGCCTGTTAAAAAGCATAATGAATAAAGCATTTCCTGTTGGTTAAGTTGTCAGCAACATACAGTTGTAGATATTTATAAGACCAAACAGAATAATACAAAAACCGAAAAGGAGAGAGAGAGAGAGAGAGAGAGAGAGAGAGAGAGAGAGAGACCTCGAACTCCTGTCACGAAATAAAGAGTAGACTACTGACTCGTGAACAAACGATAGCTCTGTGGTTTTCACAAACAATAACGTACACTAAAGATTATAAAATAGTTTTACTTAGGCATATATGATTAAGGAAAAGGCACATACACACATGCCCAATGAAAAAATACAAATATCACACGATGAAAGTCCAAATATCAGTTGCAATAGCGTTAAAAGACAGGACTCTTGAGGTGGATCGACATTCTACTACACAGGTCTTACCGTCTTTTAATGGGGCTGGGCTGTGTAGTAAAAGGAGGGGCTGGTTTGAATATTATAGAAAACGCCGCTTTTTACGCCGTCTTTGACAGACTGAAGCGCCGTAACTGACGGCGTAATATGGAACGCCAAACGGCGAAATGAACGGCGTTTTGGGTCGGATCAAAACCGCCGATATTAACGGCGTTTCTGCGGTGAAAACGCCGTCATTTACGGCGCTTGTACTACATAACGCCGTATTTTGCGCCGTCTTTTCGTCTAAAACGCCGCAAATAACGGCGTTTTCTGGGCACCAGGCGTTTGGTTACTGGCGTATTTTGACCCATTTGGCGTTCCATACAAAGCGCACGTCAAGAACGCGCGTTTTAATAGCAAATCACACGTCGAGAACGCGCGTTTTGGTACACAAAAACGCGCGTTCTTGACGCGCGTTTTCCATGATACCAAACCGCGCGTTAAGAACTCGCTGACTTGCTGTCAAAACGCGCGCTTTTGACGCGTCAGTGTGCAATCAGACGTCCGACCAGGCGTTTGTGAGTACTTTGGCTTGCCATAGTTTGGTCTTGACCATTCTGATGTTGCCCACCGCTCCAGTACCAATAACAGACATTACCTGACCTATTTTTCTGCCTGGGAATGACAGCGGGTGATCTTGTTTTAGACTCAGCATTCACAAAACCTTGCCGACGACCTTTTTTCAACACGCGACTCCACTTCGGAGAATCTGAGGAACTGGAAGATGTTAATCCTGTAGCTCCCTCCATCGTCACAGGACTTTCCATTCTCTGAACATAAGATGATCTCGCCACCGCAGCTCCTTCGCCAATGCCCGTATCCAAAGTTTCCACTGATGCGGCCCCGAGTGCCGTACCCTCGCTCCGTGTAGCTCTGACCGTCGCTACCGACCCCTCCGAGCCACCGCCTCGCATCACATCCGTCAAAGCGCACACTCTTTGATTAATATCCACCGTGATAGCTCGTAGATCTTCGCCCACATTAACATGTAGTTGTAGTGCATGTTTCATAGAACAAAGCTTTGCACTCAGATGCTCCATCCTTCCAAGCAAACTCGAAACATCAATGCTATCGAAGGACACTGACGGCAACTCATCTAAATAATGTGAGACAAACCTTGGGATGTCCTCGCCACATTCATTAATCACTTTAAGACAGCTTTTTATGTTATTAACGTCTTTCTGTGGCCCTTTATGAGAAACATTCCGTTGTGTTGTCGGACATAATTCAAACAGTACCTTCTTTGAGGCCTCAATCCAATCAGAATCAAACGTCTTTGCAGCCAACAGGACAATTTCATCCTGACTTAGAGTCTTAATTTTGACAACAAGAAAATGAAGGAATTCATCTTCAACGATAACTTTGCCGTCAACAGTATTATATATCTCAGGTTTCAGACGAGATCGTTTAAAGATAGACGCAGATACAGCCAGCCCTCGTGTAGCAGCGTTCTCGTGAAAGAATATGCCACCGCTACGTATACATTACGCCTCCACTGTCGTTTTGCTTTGTATTTAAATAAGAAACATTTAATTCAGTTGGATAACGGACGCCGCCGCTCCATATAGAGTTACGCGCGGTCGTTGAAAGTGAAAGTAAACATAAGCGCGCATTCAAACGCGATCTCAATACCCCGCATTTTGAAAGCGGCTCCCTGATGAATACAGATATCTCAACGCTATCTCTCAATATGAAAGCTATTTTAGGCTGGGCAGTGTAGTTGTAACCATCTCTCAGCTCTGTATCAAAGAAAAATGTGGTCTTATTTGCATGACTGACATGAAAACGAATAACAGTTTTCTCTTAATCTTATTAAGCACAAACAATAAGGTTTCATTTGTTAACATTAGTTAATGCACTGTAAACTATGAACTAAAAATTAATGACTATCTTTATTAACTAACATATATGTTAGTTAATAAAATAAACAAAAATTAATAAATACTGTAGCAAATATATTGCTCATTGTTAGTTGATGTTGGTTAATACATTAATGTTAATAAATGAGACCTTATTGTAAAGTGTTAACATTTTTATTTATATTGTTTTTATTTCTATGATCAGTTTGTGGAAAGGAAATGAGTTCAGTTATGAGGTCAAAAGTTGTGGAAGATCATAAATCATATACAGTAAGGTCTGAAGAGACTGAAATCATACAGAAGAGAAGTCAGTTGAGTTAGTAGCAAAACCTTTTACAGTACTTGAGTATTGTTGCCTTTTACTGCATATGATAATTCACACTCAGAAAGCAGAACTGAAATGACATTAATTACAAGATGATTAGTTAAAACATTTCAAATACACCTGAAAAATATTTTTTCTCATGATTTCACCATTGAGGATTTCTTAAAAATAGTGTGTAAAAATCTTGTCTCTTCTCGTCTCGTGAACTCAGTCTTGAGTCTCATCTCGTCTCGTGAGATACCTGTCTCGTCACACCCTTAATATATATATATACAGGGGTGGAAATGGGGGGTAACGCGGGGGGACGGCGTCCGGGGAGTGAATTTCGAGGGGGGACGGCGTTCCAGTTCAAATTGGTTTGATTTTTTTTATAGAAATGAAGGGATTTCTGTATTTATTCACTCAATAGTCTACAAAAACGAAACCGATTCAGCGCAAAAACATAGCGCAATAAAATGGCATGATTAATCATAAAAAGATCACAATGTGGATTCAAACACCCACGCGATCTAACTCAGTGCTCGAAGTGGGCCGGAACGCACCAGCACTTCTCTATTTTAATTTGTAGCGTACCCACACTTTGTCTTGCGTTAGAGCTTAGATTCTCTGCCCGAGCCCGAGCCCGGACTCGGCCCGACCCGACCCGCGGGCCGGGCCGGGTCGGGTCGGGCCCTTGTCATGTGTCATGCGCAGCGTCTCGTCCACTCGCAGTCTCGCACGCGTGACGCATCACACCTGTTGTGCGTGTTGTACTATTCAGTAGCTTAAAGCCTCGTTTAAAGCCTCGTTTACACTACACGCGTGCGGCGCGTTACGGCTGCGACGCGGCTACCGGAGCTGATACGCGGCCACTCTAGTCAATGCTCGTGTTTACACCAGCCGCGCCGCGGTGCGTTTGAGAAGCGTCCCAGAAGCGGCTCACCGCGCCGCTTCGCTAAAGATATTTTTGACGGACGCCGCGTCCAAGACGCGCAGCTGAAATACAAAATAAAGTCAAAATAATCACCCTGAGTAAACTCCCGCTCATATTTCACATTAATACGATGCCAGAAACTGACGACAAGAGATTCGAACTTGAAATTTCTTGTTTTTTGTTGTGTTTTAACTTCATCTGTATGGCTACAGCAAAATAAAGTATGGCATAGCAATAAACACAATCAAACCGGACAAAATATAACCATTTAGCCATTAAAAACATGAAAAAAATAACGAAAACAATGTTTGCCAGGCAAATCTAGTGGTCTCGCGAATCCAGCCGCTTCGCTTCTGAAATGCTTCTGGTGTGAGTTGACACCCCTCAGAAGACGGAACAAAACCTTGTCGGAGCCGAAACGAGGCTTAAGTACAACATGGAGCTTGAAGAACCAAAGAAAAAAATAAAACAGGAGAATTAACTTTGAGCAAGTCTGGAGGAAAATCGGAGGTATGGAAACATTTTAAACTAGTTTTAATAAACAAACAACGCAGTTTACATGCTTCTTCCTTGTCGTATTATTCATTAAGATAATAATTAATAAATGCACGCACAATTATGAACTTGATAAATGTTACAGATATGTTTTACTATGCACAAACAAATGCTTTTCAACTTACATATGCAAAATTCAGAATTAAATGAATGTGCTGCAATTTGTACAAAAAGAGAATCTAGCTATAGCCTACGTGTTTTAGCCATTAAATAAGCACATTTAGTTTCAAGTTTGTTAAGTTTTGTTTTGAAGAAAGATTTTCTTTAAAGTGAATTTCGTTTAGTATTAATTGTATCTTAATTTTAATACATTTTTCATCATCCAATTACCTGGATTTAATACATAAAAAGCAATATAGCAGACAATATAATATTGATATGGAGGCGCCGGCGCGCCACGGACACACACCATTTGAAACTCGTAACACACGCTGTCACCGAATTTACAAATGCACATCTTGCTTGTTGCTCACACACATATTATGTTAAAATAACAATAGGTTGAAGTAACATTATTAATAATAATTAATCTTTAAGAATATTTGATTGAATGCTGAATGTTGAGCTTGTTCAATTTAATAAAATTAAAACTTTATTATAATTAAAATAATTTAATATTTAATATTGAGTGGCCAATTTTTGCTCATTTATTAATAGTATTTATATAATTTATATAACTGCGCAGCTCCCCCCTGTAGCCTATGATCTAGCACAGCAGCACCTGCGTTAAAAAAAATAAAATAATCTGGCGCCGCCCCTGGTTATAACGGCCCACATATTAAAAATGGTCGGGTTTAAATCGGGCTCGGGCTCATAATTACAGTGGACGTGTCGGGCCGGGCCGGGCTCGGACACAACGTGCTCGGGCTCGGGTAGGGTCGGGCTTGATTTGTTGGGCCCGATCTAAGCTCTATCTTGCGTACCGCCACTTCTCACATGTTGCCGGTACTCTAACCACCACACCGAAACATAGAATCGGGCTGTTAATTGTATAAATCGCGTGTTCGGAGCTTTTATAAGCATGAGTGGCGCACCGCGCGCGAATCACCGCAGGCGCGTTCACCAGCGCTCTCCAAAAGTGTGATAAGATTTGCGCGAGCCGTTCCTATGATAAAATGTGGAACCCATTTGAATTCTTTTGAGAATATAGTAAAACGCTGTGGAGAAAGTCAAACATGATCTAAAGACAGACAATAAAAAGACTGATGAAAAGAGGGGAAAACATGATGATCCTGCAAGCTTTTTAAACTTCTCATGACCACCTTTCCTAGAATTTATCACGTTCTATTGTATTTATTGTGGTACATTTTAACTAACGTGTTAAATAATTTATAATATATAATCTATTAAGGCAATAGATTTAAAAAAGAGAGAAAAAAAAGTTAACATTGCCCTAAGCATGCAATGAGGTGCCATCAATGATCTAGCTTTGATTATATCCTTATTGTAACAAATGCTATGGTTAAACAATTACAAGAACTACTTTTTCATGAGGCCAAGTACAAGCTAGAATCATGGATCTTCTTGAATTATTGACTATACATTAGTTTTCCACATGTGTAAAATGTGTTCTGCTAATATGACAGAAATGCCCATTAGGAAAATTCTGGCTGTATCCCAAGAATTAACATGTTCAGTATAAGAGCATATTAAGTAAAAATAGTTTGACTTCCCATTGGCACTTTGTAAACAAGTAATTGTTAACTAGGCTGTTACTTTATTGCAGTTGTGTTATCAACTAACTTTGCATGTGTGGATCATTTTGCAAAAATAAAGCTACAAACAAATAAATAAACCTCACGAGGGAGCAAACCCAAACTCCTCGTAACCGAGGGAGACAACCAGTCCCCCATCCCAAACGGAAGTGAACAAAATAGAGTAAATCACCCTTTGAAAGTAACTTGATACTTAAAATAAAGATTGTGTCAGTTACATCGTTACACCAGTAGTAGTGTTTTAACATATGATTGTTAAAAATGTATTTGTCATTGAATCATTTCATTACAAAGGATTGTTCAAAAATGTTGATTCAGCTGAATAAATGATTCAATGACTCAATTATAAAGATGTCACTTGTTTCATAAATCTATGAAATGAGTGACATCTTTATAATTGAGTCATTCAATCAACAACAACAAAAAATAATTCATTTAAAATAATTAATGTTTTTTGTAAACAAAAAATAGTAACAGTAACAAAAAACAAAAAACAGTAAACACAAAAATCAAACAGGTAATTTTCTCCAAGCAGAGATTCTGTTGATTTGAACATGTTTGTGCCACACACAATTCATAAATGTTGTTCATTGACCTTTCATGTGTCTGCTTGATAATTAAGAAAATACTGTTAGGAGGAAACTTGAAATAGGCCTATTTAATGTTAGCCTATTATATAATTATATAATATTTTATATTTAAATACATCTGAAAAGTTTGAAAATTGAAAAGTTTTACATTGAAAGTAAAAAAAAATAAAAATAAAATTCTTCCCATATAGAGTCCCCCCAGTGAATCTCAGCCATTTCCAGCCCTGTATATATATATATATATATATATATATATATATATATATATATATATATACAGGGGTTAAATTGGGATTTGTTATGTGGGGGGGGGGGGGCTCTGTGGTTTCAGGCTTTCGAGGGGTGCATGTGTATGCAAAGACAAAAAAATCGTATAATTTGACAAACTGTAAAATATAACAAGTTAAGAGAGCCCTCTGCTATGAAAAATAAAATGCTGATCAAAATCATTCTATAGATGCTGGTAGTGTGCAGAGCTACATCTGATGACAATAAAATATTTCTGTAGGCCTGTGCCTTCTCCTTTGTGTCAGTATCAAATATAAGAGTGATGCTACCATTAAAGGACAGAATATAAATACGAAATACAGTGCTCGACATTAAGCCTGGTTTTGTGCTTGTCCTTTGGACAACTAAATAATTTACTTGTCAGAGTAAAAAAGTAGCTTGACTGGAAAAAAAAAAATATTTATTATTCAAATCTTTTATCTTTTATTTCATATTCTTACATTTGCTAAATTAAAATAGTAAGACACTATAGGGCTGTTACCAAATTAAATAATTTACACTGAAAAAGTACAACTGCGTTCAATAATGTTATGAGATTCTTTAAATATTTTTGAATAAACAAATAAGAAATGCTGGTGGGAAATTTATACTTTTAAACATGAAATTAAACCGCCAGTAGATGGCGGCAAGTGACCGTCTTAATGAGTGAGCCACTGAGTCATTTGTTCAAACGATTCACTCTGAATCAAGAATGAAGCAGTTGTTTATGAATGGGCGATTGAATCTTCACTCAACCGATTCGTTCAAAACGCTGAATCATTCAAAACGGCTGAGCGCAGCTGCGAGATGCGCTGCTTCTGCTTTGTTTGGAACTATTTTCGCTGCTACAATAGAACAAAAAACAGGCATATTGCATCTAAAACGTAAGTGATTGATATTAACTACTTGTTTATTGAACTGTTGTATGAAATTAGTGTCAATTTCAATCGAGGTCATATTCAGGAATTCAGCACTTTCGGTCGTGTGATGCTTAACTTTATCATATGTCGTAAATAGCAAGCTAAACTCCATTGAATTTTTATTGCAACATGATAACGGAGTTTGTGTGAACAGAGCTCATTTGTTTTGAATTCTCCTCAAGAGGTTACGTGATCCTCAACAGCGCAATATATAGGCCTTTTTCACAAGAATCGGAAATCACGTGACGCAGGGTAAAGTTAGTTCCGCTATGCGTCTACGGCTATTAGATTGATATGCTCTTTTCGCAAATATCGCTTCTTACCTTTTCTGTTTTGTCTGTTTTCCAAGTCGCTTTTGTATAATCTACAAAGAAATTATTTTCTACTGGTTTGTAGCTTGTACGGCCGCTAAGACCGTTGAATTTACCGGCAGGTGGATTATATTACCAGCTGTCATACAGTAAAGGCTACGCAGCTACTCATTCAGCAATTTCCCCGATCGTATTACGTACGACGAACATTATTTATATAATTTATTAATAATAAAATAAAAAAAAAAAACAGCACGTCGCTAAAAGCACTCTATACATCCCAATGTACATACTATCCACCCTAAAAGCACTGAATATTACACATAGACTACTATTTAGGATGGATAGTATGCACGTTGAGACGCAGGCACCGTCTGTACAGCACGTGGAGCGCGATAATGCACAGCCGCGCCAAACATACACGAAGAATAACCAGTTTAACCGCCATCACTTCAAATTATTTATTAAATTTAGCTCTTAATGAGAGCTCTGTAGTCTCACCAATAATTCACCAAGAACGTTCAAACATTTTCATGACATTTAATTCGTAAAACGACTTTGATTCCCGAGCTGGTTCTGATCGAGGCTATCTATCACTGTAACCGGAAAAGCTTTTACACTGCGTGGATCGTTCCGGAAGCCAAAAACCCGGAAGTGTGAAATTGGCCTATATCACCGCCAGTACATCCACTATCAGTCGCCACTTAAGCTAGATTAATCATTCTCGCGTTTTGGTTGTTATTGACATTTTATTCAAGCTACTTATCTGGTCAGGCAAGTAAAATTCTCTTTCACTTCAAAAAATTCACTTGTCCCGCAGTCCCGGACAAGCGTATGTCGAGCCCTCGTAAGCCTATGTGCCGGTGTTTTCTAAAACCCTTTACTTTGCTCCAGAATGCCTTTTTTTAACCTCCCGTTCACTGCCATTATAAAGCTTGGAAGATCTTTTTGATCTGCAACTGCAAACTAATCCATATGAATAGAGCAGTTTTGTCCTAATTTTCTGAAGAGACAAAATCACTTTTTATGATGAACAGATTTAATGTAGGCTTTTACTCACATATAAACCTTGATCAGCGAATATAAACAGATGTCACAGTGTGTGATGTTGTTTAGATCTCTTCCAAACTTTAGAGGAGACAAATATGAGATCTCCAGAGTCTGTAGTTTAGAAGAAAAAACTTACCAGTGTGTGATGCAGTAACTAACCATGACTTTCAAATCTTGGCCCTATCACGCCTTCCCTTAATGGGAAAAAGTAAAGTCACCCTAAAATCAGCCTACCTACAGTAGAATCAGCCTACTTCTATAGTATACTGCATAAGTTACCTTTGACAAGAAATGCCACAAGCCAGTGCTTTAAGTGGCCCAAAAGAGGTGCCGGTACTCTATTATAGCCTTTTTTTTTGTTTGTTTTTTTTTTGTTTTTTTTGATGACACCCCTCATCCCCTGAGGTAACAACAACTATATTGAAGGGGTTTTATCTACAGCAGTCAACAGACGACCTTATATATAAAAAAAAAAAAAAATCCTTTTATTAGTTTGTGGATTTGTTTGAGCTAGAAAGAGCTACTGAACATAAATAAAATGTGCAAAAGGGTATTGAATTTTTTTTAACAAAATGTACATAAAATAAATTATAAAACACACGGTTCTCGACCGCGGCACAAGTGCTGCTTTCATTAGCTTGCGTCTGACCTGCAGCGATATCATTCTGGCTTGGTGGGGTGTCAGCCAGCGAGTTATCCGATTCTGACCGTGTTCTTTTAGTACTCAGAGTCTGAAGCCAGGAGAGCATATTAAGTGTTGTACACTGTATTTGTATTTTTACCGAGCCGAGTGTGCGCGTTTTACACACCCTCTTCGGCCACGTTGAGTTGTTGACACTGAGGGCGGCAAAAGCGACGCATGTGCTTTTCACTTGTAAAACTCAAGGGTGTATGGGTAATGTAGTCTCTGCTCTCGGTGGGACGAATTAGGAAGCGTGCATTGTGAAGGGCACTCTGAAAAGCGGCAGCGCAGGCAAAGGATTAAAACCTCTAGTAAAACAGATGTCCAAATGAGCGTACCGGTACGCTAAAAGCACGTTCTGGGCGCACGGAGAGGTGGCGGTACGCTCAAGAGCTATATTTGGAAGTGGCGGTACTGAGTACCGATGCGTACCGGCCCACTAAAGCACTGCCACAAGCGAATATCAGAGTGAGCCTGAGAGTTATCTCCAAAATTAAACAAAAAGTAATAAAGTGAAAATCGTTATTACATGTAATTGCATCATCACACAATCGGTGTGTGCATTTCAGCGGAATATGGTGACAACTGTTTTCAATGGCAACTGGTGACTGAACTGTTTTCAATGGCATATAAGTCAAGTCAAGTCACCTTTATATATATAGCGCTTTTTACAATGCAGATTGTGTCAAAGCAGCTTTACATTGATAACTGGTACATAATTTGGCTGCACAGCAGCTCTTAAATAATAGTGTCAATGCAGGCAGATCAGAAGCACTGTTGAATAAATGTCAAGAATACTATTGAATATCAAATGTCAAGTGTCCCCAACTAAGCAAGCCAAAGGCGACAGCGGCAAGGAACCCAAACTCCATCAGGTGACATCAGGTGGCAAACAAGTGGCAAATAGGTGTTGAAATGGAGAAAAAAAAACCTTGGGAGAAACCAGGCTTAGTCGGGGGGCCAGTTCTCCTCTGGCGAACAGTGCTTTGTTACAATCATGTTGCTATCATAAGTCAGATAGGATCGCAACAATCAAAGTATTTATTTCAGTTCCATCCAGTTGAGGATCGTATTCATCACGCCGGTATGGACGGTCTGTTGAGGAACTGTGGCACTGGCTGTCGTGTTGATGATGTCTTCACAATGGATGATCTAGTTGACTCAACCTCTGCTGATACTTCAGGGCTGCGTTGTGGTCGTGTCATGGCACCGGTCCTTGGTCTCAGCTGGATAAGGCCCAGATCCGGTTGACTACGGTAAACCTCGGGATAAACAGAAAGACTAATATTAGCGTAGATGACATTCTTTTTCTGATGTAACGAGTACATCTGGTGTTATAGGAAGTGTTCCCGGTTCCGGCTGACCTAATTTATGCAGCCTAATAATCCTTTAACGGATTTGAAAATATAAATTGATAATGTGTTATGTGTATGCCAGGTTAAAGAGATGGGTTTTTAGTCTAGATTTAAACTGACTAGAGTGTGTCTGCATCCCGAACAATGCTAGGAAGATTGTTCCAGAGTTTAGGTGCCAAATAGGAGAAGGATCTACCGCCTGCAGTTGATTTTGATATTCTAGGTATTATCAGCTGGCCTGAATTCTGAGATCGCAATAAACGTGAAGGACTATAATGTATTAAGATCTCACTTAGGTACTGGGGAGCTAAACCATTTAGTGCTTTGTAAGTATTTAGCTAGATTTTAAAATCTATACGATGTTTAACAGGAAGCCAATGCAGTGACGACAGAACTGGGCTAATATGGTCATACTTCCTAGTTCTAGTAAGAACTCTAGCTGCTGCATTTTGTACGAGCTGTAGTTTATTTATCAAGCGGGAGGAACAACCACCCAGTAGAGCGTTACAGAAATCTAACCTTGAGGTCATGAACGCATGAACTAACTGTTCTGCATTCTTCATTGAGAGCATATGTCGTAGTTTAGATATATTTTTAAGATGGAAGAATGCAGTTTTACAGATGCTAGTAACATGGCCTTCAAATGAAATATTGGTATCAAAGAGCACACCCAGGTTCCTAACTCACGACGAAGACTTAACAGAGCAGCCATCAAGTGTTAGACAGTATTCTAGATTATTGCGTGAAGAAGTTTTCGGTCCAAAAATTAGAATCTCTGTTTTTCCTGAATTTAGTAGTAGGAAATTACTGGTCATCCAATTTTTTATATCAGCTATACATTCTGTTAATTTAGCGAATTGGTGATTTTCGTCAGGGCACGAAGAAATGTAGAGCTGAGTATCATCAGTGTAACAATGAAAACTAATGCCATGCTTCCTAATGATATCTCCCAACGGTAGCATGTACAGAATAAAAAGCAACGGACCTAGTACTGAGCCTTGCGGTACTCCATATTTAACTTATGATTGATATGACATCTCATCGTTTACTACTACAAACTGATAACGGTCAGATAAGTATGATTTGAACCATGCCAATGCAATTCCACTAATGCCAACATAGTTTTCGAGTCTGTTTAGAAGAATATTGTGATCGATAGTGTCAAATACAGCACTAAGATCCAGTAACACTAATAGAGAGATACAACCACGATCTGATGATAAGAGCAAGTCATTAGTAACTCGAATGAGAGCAGTCTTAGTACTATGGTATGGTCTAAATCCTGACTGGAAATCTTCACAGATACTATTTATTTCTAAAAAGGAACATAGTTGTGATGAAACTGCCTTTTCTAGTATTTTTGACAGAAAAGTGAGATTTGAGGTCGGCCTGTAATTGACTAATTCTCTAGGATCAAGTTGTGTTTTTTTAATAAGAGGTTTAATAACAGCCAGCTTAAAGGTTTTTGGTACGTATCCTAGCGATAAAGATGAATTAACAATATTAAGAAGAGGATCTATGACCTCTGGAAGCATCTCTTTCAATAGCTTAGTCGGTATAGGGTCTAACATACATATGGATGATTTTGATGATTTAACAAGTTTAGACAATTCTTCCTCTCCTAAAGCAGTAAATGAATTGAATTTTTCCTAAGGGACACTACAATGCACTGTCTGACACAAGACTAGTAGATGGTTGCATGGTTATAATTTTTTCTCTAATATTATCAATCTTGCAAGTAAAGAAGTTCATAAAGTCATTACTGCTGTGCTCTTTGGAAACATCAGAAGTTGAAGCTTTATTTCATGTTAATTTAGCCACTGTATCAAATAAATACCTAGGGTTGTGTTTATGTTCTTCTAAAAGTTTTGAAAAATAGGCAGATCTAGCAGTTTTTAAGGCCTTTCTGTACTCAGTCATTTTCTCTCTCCACGAAATGCAAAATACTTCTAGTTTTGTTTTCTTCCAGCTGCGCTCCATTTTTCTAACTGCTGTTTTTAGGGCCTGAGTGTGCTCATTGTACCATGGTGTTGGATTAATTTCCTTAATCTTTTTTTAAACGCAAAGGAGCAACTGAGTCTAATGTGCTGGAAAAGACAGAGGTAATAGTTTCTGTTGCAATATCGAGGTCTTCTTAGCTGTCTGGTATGCTAAGGTGCTGAAACTGATCAGGAGGATTATTTATAAAGCAATCTTTAGTGGTAGAAGTGATGGTTCTACCATATTTATGGCAGGGAGGCAGTTTAGCCTGTTTGACTAAATGTAGTATACACAAGATTAGATAATGATCTGAGATGTTGTCACTCTGCTGCAGAATTTCAACGGCATCAATATCGATTCCATGTGACAATATTAGATCTAAAGTATGATTACGACACGTGTTGTCTAACACCAATAGAGTTTAGAATGTCTGTAAATGCCAATCCCAATGAGTCTTTTTGATTATCTACATGGATATTAAAATCACCAACAACAAGGACTTTATCTGCAGCTAGTACTAATTCTGATAGAAAATCGGCAATCTCTTTAATAAAGTCTGTATGGTGTCCTGGTGGCCTGTATACAGTAGCCAACACAAATGTCAACTTACATAATGTTACGTAAAGCACCATCACTTCGAAGGAATTATATTTGAAAGACTACTGGCTGGTACTGTAAATATAACTACAAATTACAGCAACACCTCCCCCTTTTCCTTTCTGTCGAGGATTGTGTCGATAATCATAACCTTGAGGACTAGACTCATTTAAAGTAATGTAATCGTCCGGTTTTAGCCAGGTTTCTGTCAAAAACAGCACATCTAGATTACTGTCTGTGATAATATCGTTTACAATAAGTGCTTTTGAAGAAAGTGATCTAATATTTGACAACCCAAGCTTTATCATTTGTTTATCATTATTATCTCTATTTTTTATTTGTTGAACATCAATTACATTTTTACCATTTAATGGGTTTGGAAGTTTTTTGTTTTTACTAATTCGGGGTACAGACACAGTCTCTATGTGATAATATCTAGGTGAAAGAGTTTCTATGTGTTGGGAATTATCTGACTTCTGTAAAGTGAGGCAGCCAGCAGACGGTCGGTTTAGCCTGTTCTGAGACTATGTGCCATATTACTAGAGAGAAGAGCAGCACCATCCCGGGACAGATGAATACCATCTCTTTTCAACAGGTCAGGTCTGCCCCAAAAACTTTTCCAATTGTCTATGAAACCTATATTATTCTGCGGACACCGCTTAAACAGCCAGCCATTGAGTGATGATAATCTGCTAACTATCTCATCACCCCTACGAACAGGAAGAGGGCCAGAACAAATTACTTCTCCTGACATTGTACTTGTGAGTTAACACACCTCTTTAATGTTAATTTTAGTGATCTCCGATTCGAACATCATTTGTGCTGACGTGAATAATAATTTTAGAGTATTTACGATTAGCATTAGCCAGCACTTTTAAATTAGCTTTGATGTCAGATGCTCTGGCTCCCGGCAAACATGTGACTATGGTGGCTGGTGTCTCTATTTTCACGTTCCGTGTAATGGAATCGCCAATAACAAGGGGACTTTCAACAGGATTCTCAGTGGGTGGGGAGAACCTGTTTGATGTTCTTAATGGAACGGAAGAGTGGTGTTTTCCGCGGCTAGGCCGCCTCACCGTTACCCAAGTGCCCTGCTGTGCGGGCTCTAGAGCCGGAACCAAACAATGTACAGAGTTCACTAAGCTAGTCGCATCCAAAACAATATCTGAAGCCCCTGCATTCTTACTATCCTCGATTAAAGTTTGGATGCGTGTCTCTAATTCTGAGATTCTCTCTGTCAGCCTGACTATTTCCCTACATTTATGACATGTAAATCCCTCGTCGCTGACAGAGAGAGCTACACTGAACATGTGACAAACTGAACAGGAGATAACAGTGGGAAAGGATGACATGACTCACCGTGTTTGTAGACTGATCCGAGTTACCACTGTAGACTGATCCGAGTTACTACAGCTGTTTGATGAACGCGTTGAAAATGAGCGCGCGAGACTGATGACAAGTTATCAAGCGAGATGCAAACGTGTTGTAACAGCGATTTAGATTCAAAGATTACAGGCTAGCGACGTCAGATTAATGTGGTAGGCAATAATAATAATATAAGCATTAATGAATAAAAGTAAGAGATTCAATAAAAGTAAGAGAAAACAAAGCTATACAGAGACGCAAACACCAGCAGCGAGGCCGAGGCAGCAAGGCAGACAGGAGCAATCGACGCAGACAGGAGCAATCAAGTATGTATGGAATCACTCAATGTTGAGGAAAAAATATGAAATCATCAACAAAAAAACAATTGTTGCTCGTCCTCTGGCTTTTGGCAACCTAAATTATTTGAGGCATGAACTTCATTAATGAAAAACAATAATCCCCATCAAGCTTGTTTCAACTTTCTCGAATAGCGTTTGACAGATCAGCTTTGCAGGGTGGAGCCTTGTCATGGACCAGTGTTTATAATTTCCACCATAAATTTCCAATTGAATTGAGATCTAGACTGTTTGCTGGCCATGTTTTTGAGTTGATATGCCTTTCTTGAAGAAAAGCTTTGACACTCTTTGCTCTGTGGCAAGATGCATTACCATCCTGAAAAATTATTTCATCATCACCAAACCTATTTTCTATCAATGGAATGAGAAAAGTGTCAACAATTTCAGTGTACACCAGTGCATTTACTGTTAAGGTAATGAGTGTCATCTCCCCTGGTCCTTTACCTGACATGCACCCCCATATTATAAATGAGTTGGTAAATTTGATTGTTTTCTTTAAGCAGTCAACTTATACTTTTCATTAGAATGGCAATTGACAAAAGTTCCAGCATAATCTCCTTGGCTAATGAAGATTCACGATTCTTCACTGAATGACACTTTCATCCAATCATCCATGAATCCATGATTGCTTCTCTTTAGCCCACTGTAACCTTGTTTTCTTTTGTTTAAGTGTTAGTACTCATTTTCATTTGACTTTTCTATATGTAAGCTCAGTAAGCTCTATATGTAAGTTCAAGCTGGTTTTTACAGTTCTGTCACAAAAATTGGCTCCTGATTCTGTCTGTTTTTCTTTTTTGTTGTGCGTTTTCTATTAGTAAAGGCATATTGCTTTGAGATTTCTATCTTGGCGCTTTGACGTCTTTCTTGGAGTGCCATATGTCTTGCTTTATAACCTTCTCATTTAGTTTATACTTGCACCAAATTTTAGACACAGCTGACTGGGAGCAACCAACTTCTTTGGCCATACTTTGTATTAAAATTTCTTGTTGAAGGAGTTTTATAATCCATTATTACATTATTACAGATGATTCCATATTTATTTCCTCAACATTGAGTGATTCCATACTTTTTCCCTCTACTTGCTCTGGAAAAAGACATGCCAATAATAATAATAAAAAGTGTTTGAGGTATGTTTCCTGAAGCCAGAATGTTAAGCTATTGAACAAAACCTTTTTTGTGTCATATCTGTGATATGTTTATTTGCTATAAAGTAAACAATCTGAGTGAATATCCTCTAAGTGTGGTGATTCCATAATTTTTGCCAGGGGCTGTATTTCACGAGTCTCCTGTTTGTTGGGGGGCTATTCATGTGTGTTATATTTGCAGCAGCAGCAGCATGTCTTGCATGCTTATATCAGTTTGTCTGTGAATGTAATTGAAAGTAGCAAGCAAGTCTCAGTATTTATTCTGCAGCATCAGCAATAATCAACAGCAGCAGCAGCATAGCAGATCTATTCAAGATCAAATACATTAAATTGCCATATCCATTGCCATGCCAATCTCTCAGAGAGTTGTCATGACAGAAATATCATTATTACAGCAAATGTGCATGGTCGCTCAGTTAGTAAATTTACAGACTAAACCTGTAATTCTGCAAAATAACAGTGGAAATGGCGGCCAGAATAAAATCAGTTACTTAACCTATTAGATTTTAAATAACTTAAACAAACACCAAACAATTCCAGCAATAAAGGTAAGTTTCTTGATTGATGCTGTCATCCAGGGAATCACTTAATTGCTGTTTTTGAAATGCTTTAAAAAGCTTTGGCTTTCTGCACAAAATTAAGCTCTGGTGTAGGTCTTCCTTTGTCGATTAACTCCAGCTTTTCTTTAAAAGTTAAATAGCATGAATAATAAATTAGCAACAATGTCCTCCTCATTAATGTTGTTTGTGGTTTCCATAGCAAACAGCATTAGCTATTGTATCAGCATTCCCCCCAATTAAAAGGGATGATATGATTTTCAGTAAAACAGCATGAATTTGATTTGATTTGAATTGTTTGAATTAAATACTGTTTAAAATGAACTAAATAATTTGAATTAAAATACTATTTGGCCAGTTTAAATGAATGAATCAACTCTATTCTAAAAACTTTATCTGATAAGTGATTTACACAGTTTTGTGTTTATGTAGTTTTGATATATTTATTCTAAAACATAATGATATTGGATGATTTTTGGCAATGTAATGTGTATGGCACAAACGGCATTTATAGTCTGTATCCAATATTTTCCAATGCCTTGCACCTTTGACGGTGTTAAGTGGATGGGAATATGCATGGAAATGATAAGCAGATGAGGTTATGCATAGGATAACTAGGCATTGTAAACTACATATATGGAGGAGACAGGGTGGAGATGCTCGTACACACAATCTTTAGCTGACTGTGTTTTATAAAGGGATTTTTGCACAGGTTCTGGTGTACGCATGGTTTTATAAATCTGAAAACTTTTGTGCGTGCGCAGAATCTAGCTTTTGTGTGTACAAACACTTTTAGGATGAAATCTAAGGAAAGTTTTATAAATGAGGCCCCAGGACTCCCAGGTAAAAAACAAGTATACTAAAATACACTTTATTTCAGTACACTTTGTACACTTCCATAATGTACTCAAAGTGCCCTATTTCCATGTACTAATTTTGTACTTAATATACTAAAAATTCTTCTTTAGTACTTCTTAAGATAATTTTAAGGAACATCTAAGTGTACTCACTATGCTATTTAGAGACACCATGAACATGAACTAAAACATACTATCTTTTAACATACTATCTCTGTATTAAAAAATGTATTTAGTTACCACTTGTAGTACACTTGAACCCATCTTTCATACACTTTTAAATATACTCATCAGACACACTTATGAATTATTTAAAGTCCCCCTGTAGTCAATAATTTTATCCCTTAAAACTCTTCTTTGATCACCAAAATTACATATTTAACCCTTTAAAGCCTGACACATTAAAAAAATGGCAGAAAATTATATATTTTTGGAAATTAGATGTTTATTAAGCCTTGAATCAAAATCAAAAAAAAAAATTTTTGCCAACTCATTTTGTTTATGATATATTTTTTTTATCACATTTGATACATCAGGCTTTTTGGGAACGTTTTGCTTACAACAGTGTAGATTTTAGATACAAAAAATCTATTATGCCTTTAACAGTTTGAAAACATAGAACATTTTAGGCAGTTTTTCTCTTTTTTTTTTTTTTTTTACATAGATCTTTTTTTCCAGTCCTTTTATTTCACTTTGTGGTAGTCACGAAAGCAGTTTCTGTCTTTGTTCAGGCAAAGATGCACCTTACACTTCTCACAGTACACATGTGAGAAGTGATTGTTGGTGCAATGCTTGCATCTTTGTCGGGTTTCCCATGTTGGAAAATGATCCATGGCATCCCTTCTGACATCCGGGGGCACACTGCAGCTTGACCTTTTAAGGGGTGCTGATGGAGCTGCTTCTGGACAGGATAGTGGTCGGCCAACCTTTTTAGCCTTTCCAGCACTTGTGAGTGAAGTACCAACCAAAGCTTGAAACCTTCGCAGAGCCATGGTTTTCATCTTGGGGTCTAGCATCTTCTGGTTTCTTCTGTAGAGGTTCCACGCATTGATGACTGCCACTGTAACAGTGTGCCACCAGATGTACATGTACCATCTTCGGGATCTGAAGCTGAATTTGTAAAGTGCAGACAGCATATCAAGGAGATTGACGCCTCCCATGAACTTGTTATATGCTTCAACGATGGCTGGTCTGGGAACCATTATGTGAGTTTTGGATTTGCGATCCCAGCGTTTCACATTTCCCACAGGTTCAATACCCACAAATGAAGAAATCAGGTTCACTGCTTTGTTTTCAAACCATCTTACAATGATGTTGTTGTCCTGGTTCACTCTGAAGTCCATTAACCCTCTTCCATGTTTCTTCATTTCCCTTTCATCCATCATGGTGCAGTTGGCCATCCTGTTCATCCGGATTGTGCCAATGTAGTGGATTTCTCTCTCCTTTAGGTGCTGCACCAGGGGAACTGATGTAAAGTAATTGTCTGCAAAGACCTTGTGATTTTTTTCCTGCTGGAAGTGTTGATGTCATTTTCAGCACAACTTCTCTACTGCATGACATTCTTCAGGAGGTATGCAAAGAAACTGTTCTTGCAGGTTTTGTAACCATGGCCTAAGCTTCCACAGTTTATCTTTCTTTGCATCATCAGAAACACTGAAATTGTCCTGAAAGTGAATCAGTGTGAGCAATTTCAGAAACCGATCTCGAGACATTACATCACAAACTGCAGGAAGCTTTGTCTCCATCTCCCAATATGCTCTCACACAGGACATCTGTACTAACCCCATATGCATGTACATGCCTAGAACTTTCTCTATCTCTTTGGCAGTTGTGTTTACTGACTTGCCCTCTTTTTGTACGCTGTACAGATTTGTTTGTTCTGCCGTTTCCTGTAGCATTTCATCAGTGACAAACTGTTTGAAATACATGTATGGAGTCCAGTTACACCTGTCTTCTGTCCCTTCCTCATCAGATGCAATGAAATCGACAGATTGAGGTTGAAATTGTTTTTTTCTCCATCTGTATTCTTTCTTTTTTGCATTATCCTTCACCGACTGCTTTTTGAATGTGTCCTGTGTTGTTGGGACCTCAACTTCTATGCTGCTCTGGACTACACTTTCGACTTGATAATCTTCCTCATCACTGCTGTCTGAACTTCCATCATCATGCATGGCCTGAGGAATCCATTCCTCATCATCATCCTCCTCTTCCTCTAACTGCTCTAGGTCACTTGAATTGCCATCCATTATTATGTCGATTACATTTTGAAGATGCTTTTTTTTTCTCTTTTCTTCCTCTAATCTTTTTGACATCTAAAAATACACATAAAAAATTGATGATTCCAGCATATTGATTATAATTTTAGAGGAATTGTTACTGTAAAAATAACCTAAATGTATTGTAAGATGACATTGTGGTAGGCATATTGTAGATTACATAAAAAAAAATGTGACACACAGGGATAAAGAACCTTATACCTGCAGTTTCAAATTTAATATGTGCATTTTTAACACAATATATATTTTAATATGGCATTTCAGTCATTAATTGCCATTAATTGAATCATCCCAATATTGTGTGTGTTTGCATTGTGGTAGTCATAAAGTAGATAACGTTACTACAATTTGACATCACTGTTTAGACATAAAGCACCATTAATACCTGCAGTATCAAATTTGATACACAATTTCCAACACGATTTACTTGTAATTTAACAATTAAATTATTAAGTAATTATGCATTATTTCAATTCAGAAAGTGTTAAATTAATTATATCAGGCGCAATCCAATATTATTTTTTACCTTAACAACTTGAAATTAGCCTTTATTTTCCTGCCGAAAGCGTCTGGCTTGATCCAATCGCAGCCGCCATTTTGAAAAGCTAAAAATTCACCCCTCTACTGCCTGCAGTACAGTGAAATTCCACAAGATGGGAGAATACACATATCAAAATAGATACAACAGGTTTTCAAAGAAAGTATTGCTCTCACTGGTTCAATATATGTCTTAGAAACTCGTGTATCAAATATGATACGTGCAGTTTTAAAGGGTTAAACGTTTTTTTCATGTGAAAAAAATTCTTAATGCCTTAAAATAGCTTGAATGTAAACTCTAAACCTTTGCCTCATTTAATATACACGGATATATGAATATGATAATTAGCCCCACCTCCACTCACTCGCATGAGCTCAGACAAGATCTATTCAGTCAACCTACTGAGGTAAATGCTGCACAACGCCATTGTGACAATGGTATCGCTCTCTACAACGTCAGACACATAATAGTAATTAATATGATTAGTGTTTTGCTTGACTATGTTATCAAACAGCTAATAATGTTACTCAAACCATGTTCACATTCACGAGTCAGACAGCTGCCTTCTAACAATCAGTATCCTTACAAACGTTTTGAACGACTCAGAACGTCAGTGGAGAAAGGCATATAGTTCATCATACGTCATACAGCTGCTATATTGCTAAATCTACATGGTTTTTCATATCAACAGAAAAACATACCGGGATAACCTTCTTTTGAGACTCCCTTGTGCGGTCAGTTAATAGGTAATATGCTAAAGCCTGCCGGCACGTTGACATGATTGGTTACAAGGTAGTTTGTGACGTCAGAAACACCAACGATTTCAAACTGTGGGTTTGAGACTGTCTTTGGTTTACTTCAGTTTTAAAGAGAAAATACTCAGGAATAGTGTTGACTTTGCACATGGTTTGTCTTAAAGCATGTTAAAAACACCAGATACATATGAACAACATTAAAAACTTTTCACCACAGGGGGACTTAATATAAGAATAATATATGATAAATATATACAAAATCTCTTTATAATGTATTGCCCACATATTTTTATACATTAATTCATTTCAAATGTATTGTAACTATGTTAATATTCCATTTATATGGTATACTTAACTACATGTTAATGGTGTCTTTAAATAGTACTGTCACATGAAATAAGGAGGATTCAATAGTGAATGCAGTTTAATAGCATTAATAACAGCAGGAAAGATAGCAAGGGTCAGACGTTGTGGGTGCAGATGGCAAAATATTTCATGGTAGTGCAGAGACTCCAATAAGCAAACCAGTCCTCCAACAGGTAATCCAAAACTGCCTCGATGAGGAATATCCAGAACGGCAATGATGAGCCCCAGCTGATGCTGATCAGTTCATCAGAAGCAATACAAACTCACAGAGAGACAGAGGGTGCATCTCAATCAGCTCCCTAGTTCAGTAATCAGGGCACTGATCAGGGAGTCGGCCATTTTAAGGGCTGTCTCAATCACACTAGATCGTTAACTCCCTAAAAAGTCCTACAGTGCACTGCAAAACCTAGGGTGCATTGACACTCACTATGTAACCTTAACAGAAGTTCTGAAGCACGAAACTTAAATCATGTGAGCCAGCTCACTACACATAACAACTGATAACAACACTCAATATATATTTTTAAAACAGAAACCATTATTTTATTATATTTCAGCATAAACACATCGTTAGACAGGTAATTCGAACACAATCTACCTAACATTTATAATTTATTTATGGCTGAAATGTTGCACGTATATGTAACAACCAAAGAATGTATCATAATGTACTTTAAATAACATTACAAGTAACATTACATGTCATCAGCTCTGCAGCTCTGTACAATTGCTCAATGAGTTAATTTACACTTTCAAACGCCCAGAAAGGTACTAAAGTTACATTTAAAACATTTCTTGTCACTACAATGGTTCAAACTTAATGTTATAAAGCAGGGATGGACAACTCCGGTCCTGGAGGGCCAGTGTCCTGCAGAGTTTATCTCCATCCCTGATAAAAACTCACTTGCCTATAACTTTCTACTAATCCTAAAGACCTTGATTAGCTGGTTCAGGTGTGTTTGATTAGGGTTGGAGCTAAACTCTGCTGGATACTGGCCCTCCAGGACCGGAGTTGTCCATCCCTGTTATAAAGTGACGAGAATACTTTTTGTGCACCAAAAAAAAACAAAATAACGACTTTATTCAACAATATCTAGTGTTGGCTGATTTCAGAACACTGCTTCATGAAGCTTCAAAGTTTTACTTTTCTTTTGTTTTTAATCAGATTTATGGCTACCATTTGTTCAAAGAAGTATGTGCAGTTATAACTATTCACCTTATTTTCCGCTACAACAAGGGTGGCGCCATTACGTTCGTTTTGTCATCTTACTTCCGGTTGAGGGACCTAAACTAGCAGTCGCTAGCGGTAATCCTATATCTGTAATGGTAGATGAGTATTATATGCTCAGTTAGGGTCTGTCATAACAATTAGATTAAGAAGAGAGAACAGTTGAAACGGCATCAACGATGTTACGAATACAATGTGAAGCGGTCCGAGTGTTGTGATGCACTTTACAATTTACACCCACCACCTTAAGAAGAGGAGCACCTGAGGCAATGGCTGAAGGCGCTAAACTTGAAGTGACCACCCAAGCGCCCTTATGTGTGTTCGTACCATTTCATGGACGGGAGGCCGACTGACAAACACCCTTTCCCCGAGAAATGGCTCGGCTACGATGTTCCGGTAAATAAGTCACGGCGGATGCTGAACACGTTGTCAGATTCAGGTAAGCTAATTTAGCTAGCCATGTACATGTTAACCTAACGTTAGATTTGTGAAGTCCCTTCTATGAATACAGTTAAGATCAGTAAAGAGCAGTTCACAAAATACAATGAATCTTGCATTATTACAATTGCCACCTATATATTTCATATGTAAGATAGTACAATGGTACATATTTAAGATAGGATTGTGGTACATTATAGTTTAATAATAGCTCAAGTTACTTACATTATTCCTGTAATTTATAGAGATTGCAGGTGATAGCAGGCCAGCCAGCTACATCTCTCATATTGATATTGACCTAACTATTAACACTAGAGTTAGAGATTGTGTATACTGTCTCGTTTTTAATGCATCTCTCTCTCACACTATTCTGTTAAAGTAATGCAATCTTATATTAATTCTCATGATCAATAATTACTAATGTAAAAAAATGTGTATGGTTATATTATTTCCACAGATGCATTGATGAGCGTCAGTGATCAACTATGAGGATGATCACATCCTGAACTGTGATGCAGAAACACACTGGGAGGATCCATCTGTCTCTGACCACAACTACACTTCAAAATCACATCTCAATCTGAAGCCTCCTACATCTGATATGAGAATGAAATGCGTTGAGCTGGCGCCATTGTACACAACTCTGCTGAGAAACAACCACCATTCATTCAGCCGCCGAGCACCTTACCAATATATACACCAACAGTTTCCAGCTACACACGTGGGATCAACTCCTGACGACTCTGATGGAGCTGCGTCGTAATTTATTGCAGGGTGATCATTAGGGTGGTATAGGGTGGTCATATCAGGATGATAATTTATCTATATCAGCACTGGAGTAAACAGTGATGTCATCACCCAGCTAAGTTCAGTTCGCATACAATGTTGTCAATGCAGACAGATCAAAACACTGTTGAATATCAAAGGAAGGTGAAACTTGTCATTCCAGCATTCACCAAGAGACGCACAAAACTCTCTGAAGAAGACACCACCAACACCAGGCGCATATGACTGAAAATCTTACAACAGTTCAAATTAACCTCACCCCTAAAATTGATCATTTAGAGAATTTGCCCCTTTTACCCTTCTGAGCAACACAATTTCTGATGTAGAGGATGAATAAATGTTGATTTTAGGTATGTTTGTCTGTGCTGTGGTTTTGCTTTAACTAATCAGTGTAAATAGTGTAAGTAGATATTTTTATGAACCTTTACAATATGACCAAATGTCTATCTTAAAATTATTTCTATAAACCTTTACAATATGATCATATGTGATGGGGTTTTTTTATCTTTACAATGTGGCCAGATGTTGGCTGTCAGTGTCTTTTTAATAAAACCGTATAATGTGAGCTCTTACAATTTAAAGGGATGAAGTATTCTGATTTAAATAGAATAAGTCATGTCAAGTTTGCAAATTAATTCTATCTTGGTTTATTGCATATGAAAATTAAATGTTGAAACATTATCTCTACATGAAGGTCAGTAAAAGGTGTCTAGCTTCCTGATAACAACAAACACTCTTACGACTGATTTTATCACAACTTATTAAATTACACATTTTCTAAAATACAAATCACAAAGTTATCTTTAACAAAACTGATTTTAAATAATTCCAGTCGTCTTCACCTACACCCTCTACATGCTGCTCCATCAACTCCTGACAGTCCCATGGTTTACTCTGGCCACTTCTTCATATCGTCTACCAGTTACGGCCGTTAACAGTGACGATATGAGACGTCGTATAAAGTTTTCTCCGTGCTCCCAATTTGAAACATTTACTGCATTAACGTTATTTGTCATTTTTCTAAAGTTATAGCTCGCTATAAACAATCTTTTAATTACTGATCTAGCTAACGGATGTGCCGAGTCAGTTTAGCGGAAGTCGGATGACAAAATGCGGAAGAGCGGAGAATTAAAAATGGGCGTGGCGGAATAAGGTGAATAAGGTTACTTGTACTTTTTTTGATTGCTGGTTTTGTTACAATTATGGACAAACAAGCTTATATTTTATACACTACCTTTTAGATACTATAACATGAATATACCACTTTGTTTCGACAGTACAAAGATTATTTGATTAATTTGCATTATTAACAGGAAATGAAAAATGAATTATTGGATCCTTAAAACCTCAAATCATTGTGTGTCACTGATACAGCCCATGTTATCAAAATCTCACTCCAGCCAGGCAACTAAAGTTGGCAACCCTGGTACTGCATTACAATACTACAACCCAAATTCCGGAAAAGTTGTGATGTTTTTTTTTAAATTTGAATAAAATTCAAACTAAAAGACTTTCAAATCACATGAGCCAATATTTTTATTCACAATAGAACATAGATAATATAACAATGTTTAAACAGAGAAATTTTACACTTTTATTCACTAAATGAGCTCATTTCAAATTTGATGCCTGCTACAAGTCTCAAAAAAGTTAACAAGGGGGCAACAAATGGCTGAAAAAGCAAGACATTTTGAAAAGATTCAGCTGGGAGAACATCTAGCAACTAATTAAGTTAACTGATATCAGGTCTGTAACATGATTAGCTATAAAAGGGATGTCTTAGAGAGGCAGAGTCTCTCAGAAGTAAAGATGGGCAGAGTTGTGAAAGAGTGCGTAAAAAGATTGTGGAATACTTTATAAACAACCTCAACATCAAATTGCAAAGGCTTTGCAAATCATCAAAAGATTCAGAGAAACTGGAGAAAATCTCTGTGAAAAAGGGACAAGGCCGAATACCTTTTTTGGATGCCCGTAGTCTTCGGGCCCTCAGACGACACTGCATCATTAATCGGCTTGATTGTGTCAGTGACATTGCTAAATGGGCCCAGGAATACTTCCAGAAACCACTGTTGGTAAACAGAATCCGCCGTGCCATCTGCAGATGCCAACTAAAGCTATATCATGCAAAAAGGAAGCCATATGTGAACATGGTCCAGAAGCGCCGTTGTGTCCTGTGGGCCAAGGCTCATTTAAAATGGACTGTTTCAAAGTGAAAAAGTGTTCTATGGTCAGACGAGTACAAATTTGACTTTCTTGTTGGAAATCACGGACGCCATGTCCTCCGGGCCAAAGAGGAGGGAGACCTTCCAGCGTGTCATCAGCGTTCAGTTCAAAAGCCAGCATCTCTGATGGTATGGGGGTGCATAAGTGCATATGGTATGAGCAGCTTGCATGTTTTGGAAGGCACTATGAATGCTGAAAGGTTTTAGAGCAACATATGCTCCCCTCCAGATGACGTCTATTTCAGGGAAGGCCTTGTGTATTTCAGCAAGACAATGCAAAACCACATACTTGCAGCTATTACAACAGCATGGCTTCATCGTAGAAGAGTCCGGATGCTGAATTGGCCTGCCTGTAGTCCAGATCTTTCAACTATAGAGAAAAATACGTCAAACATGACCACAAACTCTTCAGCTGCTGGAAACCTATATCGGGTACCAAATCTCCTATACCAAACCTATACCAAAACTCCAGAAACTCATAACCTTGATGCCCAGACATCTTCAAACTGTTTTGAAAAGAAGAGGAGATGCTATACCATGGTAAACATGCCCCCGTCCCAACTATTTTGAGACCTATAGCAGGCATCAAATTTGAAATGAGCTCATTTTGTGCATAAAATTGTAAAATTTCTCAGTTTAAACATTTGTTATCTTATCTATGTTCTATTGTGAATAAAATATTGGGTCATGTAATTTGAAAGTCTTTTAGTTTTCATTTTATTTACATTTTAAAAAGTCCCAACTTTTGGGTTGTACTAATAATTTGTCAGTAGTGGCAGTGTCACTCTGTTTCCTTCTCTTTACATTTCTCTCTATTTCTCTCTTTATTCCAACACCTTCTTCTTTTTCTCAGCCCAGTATCAGTGGTGTGGATCTGGATAAATTCCGTGAGGTTCTGCTTCATCATTGTGACGTGAATAAAGATGGAAAGATTCAGAAGAGTGAGCTGGCTCTGTGTTTGGGAGTGAAGCTTAAACCATAGTCCTCACATGCAGACTAAAGTTCTCAATTTTGCTATAGATCACTGGATTTCAAAACTGTATTTGGAAGGTGAACGCATGTGTAACTTATGTATTGCTTGCTTTTCAAAAATATGTTCCACTTGCAAAATATGTTATTGTGAATTTAATTTTAAGGAAATATAATAACTTTGCTTTTAAAACCATACATTTTTGCAACAATAAAAGTAATATCTGTTAAGCATGTAAAGTCATAGTAGTGGTGCCTTAAATATATATGTTACTTGTGAAAATTAAAGGATAAAAACAGACTTTGATTTGGTTCCATGTTTTGATTTTACTTTATTTATTTATTTATTTTTATTTATTTATTTATTTACCATTTGGTTCATTTTTGTGAAAATGGGAACTTTCAGTGGATGATTTAAATCTGGAAAAATTCTAATTATATTGAACTTAGTCTTTCTAATGAGTCAAACTAAAATATGCTAAATAAACAGAATATTCTAACCATCTTATGCAGCATAAAGACCTCACTGAAATACCATTGCCGTGAATGGTTGTTAGTATAAAGCACATGGCGAAGGAGATGGAGAACAAAACAGTCTTTATTAAATCCACTAGGAACTCTCAGGATTTCGCAAAAGAACATGTAAACACAACCACATAAACTTAGATGATACTGGACAAAGAAACTGAAGGAACAAGATTTAAATACACAGAGAAAATTAAAGGGTTAGTTCACCCAAAAATGAAAATTATGTCATTAATGACTCACCCTCATGTCACTCCAAACCCGTAAGACCTCCGTTCAGCTTCGGAACACACTTTAAGATATTTTAGATTTAGTCCGAGAGCTTTCTGTCCCTCCATTGAAAATGTATGTACGGTATACTGTCCATGTCCAGAAAGGTAATAAAAACATCATCAAAGTAGTCCATGTGTCATCAGAGGGTCAGTTAGAATTTGTTGAAGCATCGAAAATACATTTTGGTCCAAAAATAACAAAAACTACGACTTTATTCAGCATTGTCTTCTCTTCCGGAATCCTTTCCATTTAATTGATTCCATTGAATCCTTTCACCTGTCGGCGTTGGTAATCCACTTTTACGTCGCCGTGGTTGTTTTTGGCGATTAGGACATCTGCAACATTTTGAAGCATCGAAAATACATTTTGGTTCAAAAATAACAAAAACTACGACTTTATTCAGCATTGTATTCTCTTCCGGGTCTGTTGTCAATCCACGTTCACGACTCCACTTCTTCTTTCCTGTTTTACGGCGGTTGGCATCCAGCTTATTGGTGCATTACCGCCCCCTTCTGCTCCGGAGTGTGGTTCACGACTCCGCAGTGACACTGCTGACGTGTTATCTGGTGCGCCCGAGCTTTGTTTACAGTCTGAGGGAGACGCACACTGTATTCAAGCTATTCTACATTGTTTGTATTTTGGTATTGCTATATTTTTAAAAACGGTGCATTAGTGTGCATGTCGCAGATGTCCTAATCGCCAAAAACAACCACGGCGACATAAAAGTGCATTACCGACGCAGACAGATGAAAGGATTCAATGGAATCAATTCAGTGGAATCAATTCAATGGAAAGGATTCCGGAAGAGAATACAATGCTGAATAAAGTCGTAGTTTTTTGTTATTTTTGGACCAAAATGTATTTTCGATGCTTCAAAAAATTCTAACTAACCCCCTGATTTCACATGGACTACTTTGATGATGTTTTTATTACCTTTCTGGACATGGACAGTATACCATACATACATTTTCAATGGAGGGACAGAAAGCTCTCGGACTAAATCTAAAATATCTTAAACTGTGTTCCGAAGATGAAGGTCTTACGGGTTTGGAATGACTTGAGGTCATTAATGACATAATTTTCATTTTTGGGTGAACTAACCATTTAAAGGGTTAGTTCACCCAAAAATGAAAATAATGTAATTTATTACTCACCCTCATGCCGTTCCACACCCGTAAGTCCCGTATTATAAAGCGACGAGAATATTTTTGTTGGGCTAAAAAAACAAAATAACGACTTGTATAGTAATGGCCGACTTCAAAACACTGCTTCAGGAAGCTTCAGAGTGTTATGAATCAGCGTGTCGAATCATGATTCGGATCTCGTGTCAAACCGCCAAACTGCTGAAATCACGTGACTTTAGTGCTCCGAACAGCTGATTCGACACAAATTCATAAGGCGCCGAAGCTTCCTGAAGCAGTGTTTTGAAATCGGCCATCACTATGTAAGTTGTTATTTTGTTTTGCTTTTTGGCGCACCAAAAATATTCTTATTGCCTTATAATATTAATATTGAACACTGTACTCACATGAACTGATTTAAATATGTTTTTAGTACATTAATGGGTCTTGAGAGAGGAAATGTCATTGCTGGCTATGGGGGCCTCACTGAGCCTTCGGATTTCAACAAAAATATCTTAATTTGTGTTCCGAAGATGAACGAAGGTCTTATGGGTATGGAACGCCATGAGGGGGAGTAATAAATGACAGAATTTTCATTTTTGGGTGAACTAAACCTTTAACATAAATAGAAACATGTGTATAACTCAAAACATGGAGACAAACTTGCAAAGGGAACACAAGCAAACAAGAACAGAACATAGTGAAATGAAAACGAAACTGAACATGCATGTTAAAACCATACATCAGCTGTTATTTTGTAAAAGCCAGTGTGTAGTATGTTTATAGAGCATCTTTATGGCACTGGATTAATTCTATTTATTGCTGTTCACTTTTACAGCCATGCCATTGGCAATCAGATGCTCAAGTACAGTGTTTATATATTTTACATACAAATTAGTTTTAACTTTCTTGGTTTACAAATGTTAAGCGACAAAGGCCAAAATATGAATTTTAATTCACTTTTTGATACTTTATTTTTCAATAAATGTATCTTTTATAGTGTTATATATATACTATATAGAACTGTCATGACTTCAGACTGATTTGCTAAGTTTTGTTGTCTTGTGTCTGTGTGCTCTGTCTTCTTGCTCATCAGTTTTGTTTTGACAACTCTCCATGTGCTCTGCTGTCAGGGCGTTTTCCCCTCCCACTCGTTATCCTATCTTCAATTGTGTTCTCTGTCACACCTGTTGCCACTTATTCCTCATTAGCTTTCCCATATATTAGATCCTCTTGTGCCCAGTCTTTTGTCTGACCGTTGTTGTATGTTTTGAGCTAATGCTTCGCTTTTGACCTTATACTCTTGTTTGCCTGGTCTAGTCATGTTGTGTTTTTTAGGCTCCAAGTGCTGTTTTGTTTTTTTTCCTTTGGTTTCTTTCTCATTCTGCCAGACCATTTTGTTCTTCTCCCTGCCCTGACTATCCTTGTGTCGGTTGAGACTTGGATGTATCGCTCCAGTCCCTCTCTGCAATCTCAACGTTCTCACCTGGAGATTGGGTGAGATTTCAACGCTGCGTCACAGACAGCACTCTAGGCAGAATGACTTCCACGGTGCGTCACAAGCGACGCTAGGACCTTGTTTTGGACTCTCTTTTAGTACACGAGGGGGATGAGTGGAAGACAGCATTTAACACCCCAACGGGACACTTTGAATACCGGGTTCTACCCTTCGGGCTCACCAACGCCCCAGCTGTCTTCCAGGCCCTGGTGAACGATGTGTTGAGAGACATGGTGAACAGATTTGTCTTTGTATACCTTGATGATATTCTCATCTTCTCTCCCTTCTTGCAGGTACACACTCAACATGTCCGTCAGGTGCTCCATTGGCTGCTGGAGAACCAGCTTTACGTCAAGGCGGAGAAGTGCGTGTTCCATACCAAGTCTGTTTCGTTCTTGGGGCATATCATCTCGACGGAGGGGATCAAAGCTGATCCCGCTAAGGTAAATGCCATGGCTGAGTGGCCAATGCCTGACTCTCGGAAGGCGCTGCAGCGGTTCTTGGGGTTCGCCAACTTCTATAGGCGATTCATCCGGAACTTTAGCCTGGTTGCTGCACCCTTAACAGCACTCACCTCACCTAAGGTACCGTTCAGATGGAATGCCCAGGCTCAGGAGACCTTTGATGCTCTTAAGTCCTGTTTCATCTCTGCTCCTTTTCTTTGTCTTCCAGATCCTGAACGGCAATTCACTGTTGAGGTGGATGCCTCTGATGTCGGGGTAGGCACGGTCCTGTCCCAGCGGTTCCCCAGAGATGGGAAGGTGCACCCTTTCAGTTCTCCAAGGCAGTTCATTTTATCCCCTTACCTAAACTCCCCTCCACCAATGAGAAGGCGCAGGTGGTGGTGGACCATGTCTTCTGCATCCATGGTCTTCCGGCTGATGTGGTCTTTGACAGAGGACCACAATTTGTCTCCCGGTTTTGGAAAGAGTTCTGTAGACAGATCGGGGCCTCAACGAGTCTGTCTTCAGGTTTTCACCCTCAGACCAACTGAGCGAGCGAGCCAACCAGGATCTCAAGCGAGCTCTCTGCTGCCTGGCATCACATAGTCTGAGCTCCTGGAGTCAGCAGCTATCGTGGGTCGAATATTCCCACAACTCCCTTCCGGTGATGTCTACAGGTATGTCTCCTTTTCTATGTTCTGTGGGTTATCAACCTCCTCTTTTCCCTGCACGGGAACCCGAAGCCGCGGTCCCGTCTGCTTTGGCCTTTGTCCGTCGGTGTCAACGCACCTGGAGGAGGGCTGAGGAGGCCTTGGCCTGGGCTTCCAGATGGACCAAAAAGGCGGCTGACCGTCATCAGACTCCGGCTCTCCAGTATGTTTGCGGTCAGAAGGTATGGCTATCCACCAAGGACCTGCCTCTCCGGGTGCCTTCTTGTAAGCTGGCACCCAGGTTCATTGGGCCATATCGCATCACCAAGGTCCTGAGTCCGGTGGCAGTACAGCTCAAGCTTCCTCCCACTCTTGGTCAGGTTCACCCTGTTTTTCATGTGTCCAGGGTCAAGCCTGTGTTTTGGTCCCCTCTTAATCCTGTTGTTTCTTCCTCAAAACCCCCCCTCCCTCGTCTAGTGGATAGCTGTCCAATTTACACTGTGAGAAAGCTTTTGGACGTTAGATGCCGTGGTCGGGGTTTCCAGTATCTGGTGGACTGGGAGGGCTATGGCCCTGATGAGAGGAGTTGGATTCCGGCTCGGGACATTCTGGACCAGACTCTGTGTGTCTGTGTGCTCTGTCTTGTATTTTGTGCTAACGCTTCACTCTTGACCTTATACTCTTGTTTGCCTGGTCTTGTCGTGTTATGTTTTTTTTAGGCTCCAAGTGCTGTTTTGTTTTTTTTCTTTTGTTTTAATCAGTTCTTTCTCATTCTGCCAGAACATTTTGTTCTGCTCCCTTCACTGACTATCCTTGTGTCGGTTGAGACTTGGATGCATCACTCCAGTCCCTCTCTGCAATCTCAACGCTCTCACCTGGAGATTGGGTGAGATTTCAATGCTGCATCACAGACAGCACTCTAGGCAGAGTGACTTCCACGCTGCGTCACAAGCGACACTAAGGCCTTGTTTTGGACTCTTTTGTGTTCCTGTTTTCTTTCCCCTTGTGCTCAGTGTGGGCAAAATAAAGCTTTTCTGTTACCTGCAATTGAATCCGTGTTTCTCCCTGACAAGAACTTATAGTCGATGAACCACGGAGAGTGCCATTTACCAATTGCTAGGGTGTTACTATGGCATTCTGGGTCATTGCTTCTATGTTGTATCCCTGGTGTGAAGTTGATGCTGTTGAACTGCACCCTGTCCGCAAACTACAGCTATGCGATGGGGCGAGCTGGGCCACTGCATTCCGAGAGACACCCTGTTTCCTGAAGGCTTTGGTCACGGTGGCTCCACGTTTCGTGAGCTTCAAAAGCCTTTTGTATCGACATATGACATCACGAACATTATTAGCTGAAAAACAATTTAAACAAACAAAATTGAATACCTCAATTGCAGAGATACATCCCAAAGAGTTTATTTTAAATAATATGAGGCCATATGTTTCTTTGGTTGTATTAAGTTAAGGCCAGTGATTTTTAAAATTTTGTTAAAAACACATTTAACCCACCTTCAAATAATTTCACAAGGATATTTTCTTACTTTTGTTTGGTTTATTTTTCCAGATCAAGTTAAAAAGTAAACCTCTTGAAAAGTGGATGTTTTAGAAAGTACTGCGGAAAGTTTTTGCGCCATCTAGTGGTTTAAAGAAAAAATAAAATCTAGGGCGCCTTTCACCCTGGGGGGCCTTTAGCCGTGTTGTGCCCTATATATTAGGGGTGAATCGGTTCTCTGTAAAAAAAATCAAACCATACCGTTCTGCACACTCGGTTCGGCACACACTTGCACCACGGTTCATCTGTATCTGACTACGCATACACATTTAGGATGCAGTAGGCTATGCTTTATATGACCAGACATTTACGTCATTTATCATCACCCAGGTGTTGATAGCGCACAAGCGCAGGTGAGACCTAAACAGCACACTCATTTAAGCCTTGCCAATTTAAACATTCAAGTGCAAGTCGCAAAAGAGAATGCGCATGCTGTGAGAAGATTTGTGCACTCATCCAAATATTGAGGTCTCTTTCTTGTCTTTTGTTTGAACAGAAAAAATTCACACAAAATTATGTCAACATGCCTGACCTGGCGAGTATCCTAGCAAGCATAGTCATTATGCCTAAAGTGAACTTATACACTCAAGAAAGAACGCATGTATTCAGTTTCAGTGTACTGATCCATGTATTATGTCTTAAAGAGACAGCAGCCCTTGCATTCTTGCTCTCTGAATGCGTTTTTAATGTTAATCAAACAACAAAAGACAAGGAAATCACTCATTGCCCATGACAGAATAGTAACTTAATAATTAATAATGATTAATCTTTAATTTATACAGTGAAGATTACATGCAATGTTGTTTTACATTTTATTAGCTACGTTATTCAATTTCTGTACCTTAAAACTGGATACGTGAAAAACCTGAAAAACTGTTTATTTTTATCTTTGCTTTACTGTGTTTAATTGTGCTGTTTAATTATTTGTACTTATTTTCTTTATCTTTTATACCAAACCGTACCGAAACCATGAGCCTAAAACCGTGATACAAACCGAGCCGCGAGTAATCTGAACCGTTGCACCCCTACTATATATAGTTTTTTACTTATTTAATGTTAATGCATGTTTGCATAAATCACTCAATTGTGTCAAATTATGTCAAAAATTGTTTTGAATCCTTAGAACCCATTTTTTCAAAACAAGATTTTATGACGGCCAACATAGTAATATACCAATAGAAAGCTAAGACTTACAAATAATCACACATTTGGAGATTGTGTTAGTTTTGAAATTGTAGCTTTATGACAGCTCATTTAAATTATATAAATCACATTTATAAATTATATAAAGACTGAATGAGTGAACTCTTATTTTATAGTTTGTTACAAATATTGTTTGTCATTTGCTATTTTGTTTGTTTGAAATGGTGGTAGCACTTTATTTTACAGTACGTGTACTTTCCTGGTACATATATAGTAATTATGTTGTACATACAGGTAAAAGAGTGGTAACGCAAGGTACTTACCTGACATGTATGTATATGAAAACTAATAAGAAACACTGCTGTACTTTCCATTGGTACATAAATGGTAATTACTTTGTACATATAGACACACACACACACACACATTAACTAACTGTTATATTCACTAGTAAGTTCATACTAAGTACATGGAATTAGGACTATCAAATTTTGCAAAACAAGTGCATACTTGTACATAAACATTACATAGGAATTACCGGCTCTTAACAGTGGCCAGTTTAAACTGCTTAGACTAGTCTTAAAACTAAAGTCATCTAATTTTTTCTTCAAGTCTGGTACTAACTTTGTAAAGTCAGTTACATAAAAAGGTAGACCAGTCTCATTTGAATCAGAAAAGTAAGAATGATTAGCCCTAACTAAGTGCTAGTTGGTCAAACTAGATCTTAAAGGGATAGTTCGCCCAAAAATTAAAATTTGATATTTATCTGCTTACCCCCAGTGCATCCAAGATGTAGGTGACATTTTTTCTTCAGTCGATCACAAATGATGATTTTTAACTGCAACCGCTGCCCTCTGTCATTCAAATCATTGCAGTAGATGGGAACTTCATTGTGGTGACCAGGGCGGGCGAGAGCCGTGAGGGAACGGCGCGAGGCCGGTGACGCAAGTGATAACAAGCATCACCTGGGAGGCGCACCGGCCTTGAGTCTCTCATGGAGGAGCTCCGGGAGCATAAAAGGAGGAGCGACGACCGTGGAGGACGAGAGAGGACCAGGCCTGGACTTTATTTTATGTTTTATTATGTTTGTGTGGCCGGCAGACGTCCGCGAGGGTCTGCCGGCATTACTTTCATTTTGTTCTATGTTTATTTTGAATTAAAAGTTACGTTGAATGTTCGCCGGTTCCCGCCTCCTTCTTCCCACAACTACTAACCGTGTTACATTGGTGCCGAAACCCGGGAGGAAGGAGGGACATGCTGTCGGAGAGCCCTCGCTGCTGAGGGGGATCGCGGTGCTGCGGAGTTCGCCCGAGGCGGTGGTGCTGGAGCCTTGTGAAAGGTGGGACGGAGACCCGGATGCCGTGCTCCTGGGACGAGGTGGGGTGGCTGCCGTCCAGGACCTGGAGGGAGCGGAGGAGTCGCCGCCGTCTGCCGTGGGCCGGAGCCTGCTGCCGTCCGCCATGAAGGGGAGGAGCAGGGGACGGGGGACTCGCTGCCGGCTGCCCTCAGTCGGAGGAGCCATCGCCGGCCGCCAGGAGGCGGTCGAGGATCGGGCCGTCCACCGAGCGTCCAGTGCCACCGCATGGCACCGCGAGAAAGAGCCTCTTGGCAGGCTGAGGACCGAGCGGCAGTGTGTCGGGGAACCGGACCAAGAATTTTTTTTTTTTCTCTTTTTCCTCTCTCCCCTCTCTCGTCTTGTCGCTCCCCTTGCTTCCGTCTCCTTTCTCTCGTCTCGTCTGTCCTTACCCCCAGGTGCTGCGGCCGCCGAGACAGGCCCCGGGGGGGAGTAGAGCGCAGTCTCGGAGGTACCCCCCGGCCTGCGAGGGGCGATGGGGGTATGTGGCGACCAGGGCGGGCGAGAGCCGTGAGGGAACGGCGCGAGGCCGGTGACGCAAGTGATAACAAGCATCACCTGGGAGGCGCACCGGCCTTGAGTCTCTCACGGAGGAGCTCCGGGAGCATAAAAGGAGGAGCGACGACCGTGGAGGACGAGAGAGGACCAGGCCTGGACTTTATTTTATGTTTTATTATGTTTGTGTGGCCGGCAGACGTCCGCGAGGGTCTGCCGGCATTACTTTCGTTTTGTTCTATGTTTATTTTGAATTAAAAGTTACGTTGAATGTTCGCCGGTTCCCGCCTCCTTCTTTCCCACATTTACGAACTGTGTTACATTCATCTATAAGAGTGAATAAACCTTGCTTAGACAAATCCAAATGAAACCCTGCGGCTCGTGACGACACATTAATGTCCTAAGACACGAAACGATCGGTTTGTGTGAGAAACCGAACAGTATTTATATCATTTTTTACCTCTAATACACCACTATGTCCAACTCCGTTCAGCTTCCGGTGAGTGAGGTCAGATCACGCTCTGACAACGGAAGTGATGTCTCGCGCTCATTGAAGTATATGGGCGAGACATCACTTCCGTCTTCAGAATGCGTTTTTTGACCTCACTAGCAGGAAGCTGAACGGAGTTGGACATAGTGGTGTATTAGAGGTAAAAAATTATATAAATAATGTTCGGTTTCTCTCACAAACCGATCGTTTCGTGTCTTAGGACATTAATGTGTCGTCACGAGCCGCAGGGTTTCATTTGGATTTGTCTAAGCAAGGTTTATTCACTCATATAGATGAAGTTCCAATCTACTGCAATGATTTGAATGACAGAGGGCAGCGGTTGCAGTTAAAAATCATCATTTGTGATCGACTGAAGAAAAAATGTCACCTACATCTTGGATGCACTGGGGGTAAGCTGATAAACATCAAATTTTCATTTTTGGGTGAACTATCCCTTTAAGTCACAGTCTTAACATAGAGGCTAAGTTTATGCAACCAGCCATAGGTGTAACTTGCACATTAACTAACTGATATATTCACTAGTACGATCATAGTAAGTACATGGAAATAGGACCATAAAATAAAGTACACCCTTGTACATAAACATTACATAGGAATTACCTGCTCTTTAACCTTTGTAATAATAAGCTTAAGCATATTAACTAGTAAGGACTGTAAAGTAAGATGCACTGTTGTGGAGAGCAATTTAGCATTAACAGTGCATAAAACACTACATAAAGCAGCAAAACAATTACTTTATTTCTTGAGAATTTTGTTTTTTAAATGGCATCAGTGAGAAAACACTATTTGGTAAGCCTCTGTTTTTTACTGTTGTTAACATGCACACACTGTAAGTAAGTGTCCGTTATGTGTGTACATAGTTACCATGTATATACCACTAGGAAGTACAGTAATAGGTCTTACTAGTTACCACACATTAGTGCCTGTTATTACCCACACTTGTCAATAAGTACAACATAGTTACCATGTACATTTTATTAGTAAGTACAGTAATGTGTCTGTTGTCTAGTAAGTTGTCTATAGGTACAAAGTAATTACCATGTTTGTACCAATGGAAAGTACAGCAGTGTTTCTTTTTAGTTTCCATGTACATACATGTCAGGTAAGTACCTTGTGTTACCACTCTTTTACCTGTACGTACAACATAATTACTATATATGTACCAGGAAAGTAAACGTACTGTAATATAAAGTGCTACCTAAATGTTTTTTACAGTACTTGCCAGTGTACTACTGTTTAACCCAGTGAGTTCAATCACTCTAAACATTTTGAAAAAAAATACCCTAAACCTAATTGGTGGTTTACTTAATGACTTAAATTACTGTTTTTCGCACACAAATATATCATGACTATGTAAATGAATTAAGCATGGGAATCAGCATCCAGTAATAATTCTTTAAAGAAGTTATTTAAAATGTAATTTTTTTGTGTGTTTCAAAGATAAAACAGTGTACATACAACATGAGGTTGAATAAAGTTTCTGTTTTCATAAACACATTTTTGTCTGTGGAGTGTGGACTGTTCCTGTAAGTGTGAAGATGTATAGAAAAAAGTATGGTAATTCTGTTTTATATGCAGTGATCCACACCTCTACCTTACGGCCTCTTCCTGTGCTATACACAATGTGGATAAGTATTTATAAGAATAAGTATTTGCATTGCAAATAAATAAATAAATAAATAAGTAGCTTATCATTCACTATGATTTAAACAGAAAAAACAACCATAAAAAGTCAACTTTGTTTACCTCTTTTTATCTTGTCATATTCATGCTTGCCCTTCTTCTTGTTCTTATGTTTCTTGCTTTTGTTTTTCTTGTTTTTCCTTTTCTTTGTTTTTCTTTGAGTCTCTTCAGAACTTGAACTTGAAGAGGAATCATCACATGATTCTTCTGTGACTCTACATCAGTTGATGTGTTCCCATCACTAGTTAGGTCATCAGCACCGCTTTCTCCATGTGCCACTGAAGTACAAGGAATCAGATCATCTGAATGAAGAAATATAACAAATATTGCATCAAAATCAATACAAATGCAATATACATTTTCAATTTCCTTTTGTCATTGCATGATACATACAATGAATTTCTGGTGTACTATCTGAAACAGTTCTCAAAATACATTTTACATATCTAAAATATATATCTATACAATCTAATATATTCTATGTATATAATAATGTATAGATTATACAATTAATGAGTTGAGCTGTTACTTTGCTGTGCTGAAAGCTCCACAACTTGCTGCGAAGCTCACTGTTCAGGGCTTCTAACTCATTCACTTTATTTTGTAATTCTTCCGCCTTGTTCTGCCACATCTCTTGCTTTATTGGCTTCATTGTATTCACTGGAGCTAAAACAACAACAAAAACACAGTGACCCTTTTCACTATTGTAAACAGTGATTACACATTTATGTAGTTTAGTTATATACAGAGTTAGCAGCACTATTATACACAAGTAACAGATCATACAAATTTATAAAGACATAACAGATTTCCTATATATTGAAGGGCTCAAATAAACTAAAGAAACCAATTTGAAGTTAGGTGTAAGAAAACTGCTATATAATTATTTGTCAAATGACTACCCTTCACATTCATCCTCTACATTTTCTACGTTGCGTTTTGTGTGGGTGTTGTAATGTGACATCTAATAATCAAATAAATAAAATAATTAATACATTGTTACATACAGTAGCATGCATACATAAATCATTTCAGTGGGTGGCAAAATTTTCAAGGTAAGACCATGGGCTAGTTGCAAAGACAGTCTGGTAACACTTTTCAATAAGGTTCATTAATTAACATTAGTAAACTAGATTAGTTAACATGAATTAATAATGAACTGCACTTCTACAGCATTTATTGATTTTAATAAATTAACATTAAAAAATATTAAGAGTTGTATATGTTAACATTAGTTAATGCACTGTGAAGTAACATGAACAAACTATGAGCAGCTGTATTTTTATGAACTAACTTTAACAAAGATTAACAAATACAGTATCAGATGTATTGCCAAGTTAACGTTAGCCAGTTCCCCAAGGGGTAATCAGTTTTGGTCAGATTTGACCAAAGTTTTTATGTAAGTGACTTTAAAACAAGTCTTAAAAAAATGACTTGATGACTAAGCAGTTCGTGCAACAGGCCCAGTTTCCTGAATGACTAAAGCCGAGTTCAGACTGCACGATTTTAGGCCCGATTTTGGCTCGCCGGCAGGTTTTGAGAAATCGCCGACAAATGCCCGAAATCACAGGCAAATCGGTGCTCGTTCACGCGAGTGACAATCACGCAGTGTAAATGAGCAAAGGCGCGATCTGAGAGAATCGCTGACGAGTCGCCGACACCCGTGAGATATTTGGCATGCTAAATATCTGGACCTGTCGGCGATTCAAAATCCTGCAGTGTGAAAAGTGTTCTGACTGAAAACTACATCGGCGATGACTGACAGCCAATGAGAGAGCAAGATCCAGAGCAGCGGGGAGTTCGGGGAGGAGTTATAGACCACAATATCAGCAAGCATGGCTTCATTCACATAAACATTACAATTCTATCAAACAGAAACAAAGCACTAACATTTGCTTGACCATCCGCAACAGCAGCACATTGAAAAGTTATGTATTTAGCTCCAACTGTCATTGCAGAACACACAATCCTTGTACTTTGCGTCTCCCCAAACATTTCCTCCATATTCTTCTTTTCTTTGTATTGTTTTCACTGCAAATCAGCGCACAGGCAATTCGTATTTCAAGCTTCATGCGGGCTACTATTTTTAATAATAATCCCACCGTGTGTCTCAATCAGCTCCCTGGTTCAGTAGTCAGGGCACTGATCAGGGTATCAGCCACATTCACTTTCATTATGTACTGATTCACTACCTAGGGAGCTAGGGAGCTGATTGAGACGCAGGGCCAGTCTCACGTGAGAACTCTGGTCTTGCGCGCGTTGTTTCCTTATCAGGTCTCGCGTGTGTTTGGTTGTGAAACGTAGTTTGTGTGCCAGACAGAGTTGTCGGCGATTCTTCCTATTGTAAAGTCATGCAGTGTGAAACCTTCTGTCGCCGATCCATCGTGCAGTATGAACGCAGCAGTGACTGAATGCTGGCCAAGATAGTCATGCAGTGTGAAAAGAACAATGACCCGACTACTTTGAAAATCGTGCAGTCTGAACTCGGCTTAAGTGACAATGTTTAATTTTTCCATTTTGTCATTGTTAAATTTCTGGTATACTTGTATACAAAAGCTTTTAGGCATTAAAAATAAAATAAAAAAATGTAGTTTACTACTAGTGACTACAATATAGCCTGATACATTTAAATGGATCCAGTGATGGAGTACTCGAGTCCTGGACTCGGGTCCGACTCGAGTCACTATTCTTTGGACTCCAGTCCGACTCAAGACTCCATTCTCTGGACTCGTGACTTGACTTGGACTCGCGGACTGATGACTCGTACTTGGACTCGGACTCGAGGATATATAAAATCGGACTTGAGCATTCATCACGTTGTTTTTGACTAAATATGTTAAAAAAATTATAAAAGTTTATATATCATATTATATAAGGTTTCATGCCCAAGACCGGCCGGGATCTATTTTTTTTCCTCTGCTACCGCTCGCTCTCTTGACAACACACTCACTGACGTCACTCACTTTACGCTCGTGCATGATTCACGGGCTAAATGTTCAAATTTGGAAAATGCAGAAAGATGTGCCCCAAATCGTGAAATTCGCCTACACGAATTTTTCATCAAATGCTGGAAAGAGCAGCGCTAAATGTTGTGTGTGTAATCGCACAATTGAGGAACAGACTGGGACAAATTCAAACTTTAACAGACACCTGTCACGGATGCACCCAGAAAAGTAAGTAAAATGCTTTCCATTGGTTAACGTTAGCTTTTAAAAAAACTATTTTTGAAGCGGAGGTTAAGCTTTGCACTAGTTCAGTTTAATTCGAACCCCTGCAGACAGTCGGTCAGAACTGTGCAGTGACATCAATGAGGAATTCACTCAGCACACTCCAGAATATATTTCAATGAGTTTACTGATTAAAGGTAAAGCAAAAGGGTGTGTGGTTCTGTAATGAAATAAAGAAATAACTTTACATTAGAATAGTGATAAATTCACAATAAACATTAAACATTTACAGGTGCAATCATCATACAATAGAAATCTTTACAGATATAAATTTAGCTACAAATTAAGCATTTCAATAACAATTTAAAGCATTAAATACAGGATATTCAACGTAAGTCCACAAGATGGCGCCATTAGCACATTGTTGACAACTGCGTGCATTCAAACTATGATAAACAAGCACTTAAAGGGATAGTTCATACAAAAATGAAAATTTGATGTTTATCTGCTTACCCCCAGTGCATCCAAGATGTAGGTGACTTTGTTTCTTCAGTCAAACGCAAATGATGATTTTTAACTGCAACCGTTGCCGTCTGTCATTCAAATAATAGCAGTGATTGGGAACTTCAACTATAACAGTATATAAAACTTGCTTAGACAAATCCAAATTAAACCCTGCGGCTCGTGACGACACATTTATGTCCTAAGACACGAAACGATCGGTTTGTGCGAGAAACCGAACATTATTTATATAATTTTTACCTCTAATACACCACTATGTCCAACTTCGTTCAGCTTCCTGTTAGTGAGGTCAAAAAACATGTAGCGAAAACACCCTAGGAAGTAAAATTAGGTCAAATGAAATATTTAGGGAATTATAAAGAGTTGTTTAGATTACGACCGAGCAACTGATTCGTCCAGCGTTCATTTGCTCGAGCCGTAATAAGCTCTTGTAACGGATATAAATATCCAACAATCATGAAAACACTGATTAGAGCACGGTAACTTGATCACAGTTTAAGACATTAAATCATAAAGCACATAATACAAGACACTTTCCTTTTAAAATCTACAAGAGATTTTATTTATTCTAACACAAACTAATCTAACACAAAGGCACGCACATACACACACACACACACACATTCATACGCGTTGCAGTGAGAAGGAAATGAGAGAGAAAGAGTTTTGAAAGAGAGAGAGAGAGAGATCTGATTAACCAAATTCCTATCAATGCATTTCAAAGACCCATGAATCATTCATTTAAATGCACCAGTTCAGTTTTCATCTGGAGGTTCTTGCTTGCGTTGACTAAGGTGAATTTCCCTCGTCGTGCAGAGAAGGGTTTCCCAAGTCGATGATTGGTCCAGATCAGGTCCGTGTGGAACAATGAAGGCAGTCTCTTTGTCGCTGGAGTTGAAGCGGCAAAAGTCGTTGGTTGAACTTTGCGGCGAAACTTAGGACACAAGACTTTCAGCGGTAAAGGAAAATTAAGTAAAGAAAAGAAAAGTGAGTGAAGGTTGGATGGCTTGAATGAGCGGCTTGTCTGTTCTTCTTGTCACTCCATTGTTCTTGGTACTTGTCTTGGCTTCTTTACCCAGAACAGAACCAACTCCTTTCTCGTTTACTAACCAACTCCTCTCCTTCACTATCTTGCAATATGATCCTTTAAACTTAGTTGTTTGTCACCCCTCTGAGGAGTCCTGGCCAATCAGACATCGTCCTGTTTCAAGAGGGCCTTCCTCTGCCCCCAATAAAACATAAGTGTTACATCCTGTTTCTGCTTCAGCAGAGAGTGCCATTTTAACATAATTTCTATTAAATGGGATACAATACATTTTAAACAGATTTCATTTAAGTCAGGATACAGGAAAGGGGGAAAGAATCAAATTAAGTCCAAATAAGGCATACTTTCAGTCATTCAGTCAAGAGTTAACACATTTACATGAATTGTGAGTGTTTCTAAAGCCTAACTGTTTACAGGTAGTACTCGTGGACACATAATGCCAAATGTATGTAGTTAAAAGATGTGTGTGAAGTAAGGAAACAAAAGGGTCTGGATTGTCTCTCTGTCTTCTTGGGTGACCCTTTCGTATGTCGCTTCTGCTATCAGGAAGCATGTGTCGTAAAAATAATCAGCCTGGCTTTATCTGCAGACGGACCGAAGCCGGAACCTCGATTCTGAATTAGAATTAAAGTTTTGAAAGAATCATCTGAATGATTCATTTGTCTGGTTCGTCCACAGTTCCTACATATCCCCCCCTTGGTTCGGCGATGTGTTGAGATGAAGACATCGGCGGACACTGTAGAAAAATGGACAGAAGCAGACACACACAAAGCAACAACAAACAACATCTCCATGATTGACCACTATACTGGTGCAGGGCATTAGATTATCTGAGTACTGATGGATTAAGTTCAATTTTGGGAGTGTTACTCTACATTGTCTCAGTATGTTAATGCTTGGATCAAATTGTGTGATTAAATTGTTAGTTTCCATCTCTTCTAACTTGTTCTAGGTTGTTCTGGTGACATCATTTGGGGTAAAAATGATGTGACCCATCATGGAGCTCTCTCGGGCTCACATTCGAATTTTAAAATGGCTTTCAGACCTTAGGCATGGTGCGTCAATCCTAGTGTCATGACCTTGACCCTTATGGGGCAGACAGGTATTTTACCTTATAAAGAAGAAGGGAAAAAGAGGAAGAGGAAAACAAAACAAAATAAAACAGTTAAGTGTTTCCTGGTATGGCTAACACTACTGCGTGCATCTAAGGTGTCATGTATCAGCTTAATGAAAGGTGTTCTACTTGTTAGGCAGATGGTTGCATGTTTCTTATGGTGAATGTAGCTAAGTCGATGTTGAGCTAGGTTCTGAAACTAATATCTGTCTGTAGGAAGAGCATGTTGCTCCCCCCTTTTCTTGAAGGGCTTAGATGAAGATTGGCTCTTTGCATCTTGGACTTGGGACGAGGGATCATCCCTAATTTGATGGGAGTCAGTCCAGTGAGGCAGGAAGTTCTTTGGCAGAAGGTGGGATGAAGTTTGACATGGCTGTGTTGAGCTGTGGTGCAAAACTTTGTCTCCTACTTTGCATTCCTTTTGTAATGCCTTCTGGTTGTGACAGACTGTCTGACCTTCTGTGCTTACTGTTGTTACTGTTGCACAAGTATAGTTCTTGAGATGGGAACTCGTTGGGTTTATTGGTGGGTGATGAGTAACCAGAACTGTGTTCTCTGGTACTACTGAGTTTTCAGTGGTGTTTGGCTGCAAGAGACCGCTTCGTTCTGTGCTGTTATAGAACAGGTGGCAGTCATCTCCATTTGGAAGGTGGATCAGATGATCACTGACTTTCCGTTCCATCTCTAGTCATAACGAGGGTGACTCATCCTTGTGATCATCGCTGTTTATGTTGTTTGCAAAGAACGCTGTAATTTGTCTCATCAGTTGTTCCATGTCTTCTGAGGTGGAACTGTCTTGTTCTTGGGCATTCTTGTTCTCAGTGCTGTGTTTAACTGAGTGATGCAGAGGTGGGTTCCGCCGTCGCTTACCCACAGTGGATGCATTTGAATGTGTTGGTTGGTGGACTTTGGCTGTCCAGTTTGGATCCCAGATGTTTCTTTCTGGTGGGTTTCTTGAGAAGTGTGGCTGGTCCCGTGGCATTTTCCAGCTGTCTGTGTGGAAGCTGTCAGTGGCATGGGGATCACGTTCTCTGTGTCCTTTATGACAGGCTGTGGCATTGTCATGCCACTGGCTGTCTCGCAGTACACGGCTTGGATCTTGGCTGCCGGAGTTTGAAATTGTGGCCGTTTTCAAACCTTTCTTTGAGGCCATCTTCTGTTTGACGTAGGCCTTGTGTGTCAAGTCACGTAGCTGTTGGATTGACATTGTGTTTGGGCAGGCCATGACGCCTAGATAGTGACTTAGTCCAGGGTGCAGGTTTCTCAGGAAGAGGGTTTTGAAGTTCACATCCTCTTCAAGTTCAGGTTCATGATGTGCACCTAAGTAGGCTTGTCGGAAACGGTTGTAGTAAGCTTGGGGCGTCTCTTGTCGACCTTGTTTGGTTTCCAAGGCGACTAATAGTCCATGTTCAGACTCTGGGCCTGTAAATTCTTTGATCAGTGACTCACGTAATAGCTGGTAGTTGTGCTTAATGTGAACAGGTTCTCGATCTAAGAAGCTTCGTACCTCTGGGCTGGATGTGGACCTGAGGAGATACAACCTGTCTCTGTCAGTCACATTGGGTCTCACCTGTAGGTAGAAGTCAATATCTCGGAGGTAAGTCTGGATGTTGTGGTTCTCCATGGAGTTCGGTTTGAACTGTGTGATGTTCTTAGCCAGCTTGTTAAGGTCTTTAAGGGTCATCTCGTGTGCAACTTTAGGGTCTGCATGGATGAGCTCTCTTTGGTTGATAGGGAAGAATTCTGTAGTGAAGGCCGGTGATGTTGTGGGTTGTGGCCACTCACTTCTTCCGTTGCATGCAGTTCTTGGATGGGGGACTCTGTTGTGCTCAGCAGTGGTGATGCTGAGGGAGGCCCCTCCCTTCTTGACTCTGGTTTCTGGGTGTGAACATGTTTAAGTTCATTTCTGACCATGTAGAGCTTGCCGTTGGCATCGTCTAATTGTTGGTTTAGATGGTCCATTTCAGTGCTGTACCATCTCAAATGGTCTTCCAGAGCATTGATTTCAAAGTTCTTATCTTTAATGTCAGAATTGGCATTTTCTAGTTGGTTTACCAGGTGACATTGGAAAGTCTTTAATTCTTGCTTGTCACGTTCTGCAACTGCAAGGGATTCTTGGAGCTTGTCAACTTGTTCCTTTGTTTCTTGCTCTGCAAGTTTGTCTTGAGCTTTCACCTTGTGCTGGTCTGTGCAGCGTTGGATGTGCATTAGCTCTCTCAGGAACTCAGTGGTCTGACGCTTGAAGTCGTCCTGGACTTTCACTTCCAGCTTGTCTATGCGGCTCTGGGCACGTGTCAGCTCCTCCTGTAGGTGGGTGATGTGCTTGTCGCTTAGTTTCAGCTGGGCTGTGAAGGCAATGCTTAGAGAATTGGTTATCTTGCCTAGTTCAGTGTGGTCTTGGTTCTGGCTTGAATCATGTGTTGGGAATCTTCTCAGAATTATGATTATTATTAAAAATAATAACAGTTCAATTGTCTTTGGCATGAGGCAGTTTGTAATGCCGCTGACCCAGGCGTCCACATCTTGGGCAGTGGGGTCTTCCGTCTGCGACATGTTGGCACGCTGGGGAGAAGAGACTGACACAGATCTGTGTGGGGTGCAAGCCTATATGTGGTGGAACAGCTAAGTGTCGTTTCAGTGAATGTACACCAATAGTGAAGTGTGGCTACGTGTTGGTCTCAGTGTGTAGACAGGTAGGCTAGTGATGAGAAGGCTTTGTCACTCAACTGAGTAAGAGAGAGAAAGAGAAAAAAGTTAAAACAAATTTCAATAGATGAAATATTTTCTATTAATGAAAAACTGTTTTCAACTCGTGATGTGAGGACTTTGTCACTCAACTGAGAAAGGGAAAAGAGAGAAAATGTTAAAATAAATTGTAAGTTTTTTTTTTTTTTTAATTTAGAGAAATATTTATTTCCGATAAATATTTTCTACTTATGAACAACTGTTTCTAAACCTAAAAGAAAAGAAAATATATATATTTAGGGGCCAAGCACCGAAGGTGCGGAGGCCCCTATTGTTATTGTTGGCGTTCTTTTTTTTTTTTTTTTTTTTTTTATTAGGGGCCAAGCACCGAAGGTGCTTAGGCACCTATTGTTATTGTTGGCGTTCCGTATGCTTATTATTAGGGGCCAAGCACCGAAGGTGCGGAGGCACCTATTGTTATTGTTGCCGTTCTTTTTTTTTTAGGGGCCAAGCACCGAAGGTGCTTAGGCACCTATTGTTATTGTTGGCGTTCCGTACGCTTATTAGGGGCCAAGCACCGAAGGTGCTTAGGCACCTATTGTTATTGTTGGCGTTCCGTACGCTTATTAGGGGCCAAGCACCGAAGGTGCGGAGGCACCTATTGTTATTGTTGGCGTTCTTTTTTTTTTTTTTTTTTTTTTTTTATTATTAGGGGCCAAGCACCGAAGGTGGGGAGGCACCTATTGTTATTGTTGGCGTTCTTTTTTTTTTTTTTTTTTTTTATTATTAGGGGCCAAGCACCGAAGGTGCGGAGGCACCTATTGTTATTGTTGGCGTTCTTTTTTTTTTATTTTTTTTTAATTATTATTAGGGGCCAAGCACCGAAGGTGTTATGCTGAGAACATAGATATCAAATTTGCCATAGTCAGCTAAACGTCCTGTCCGCCATATTGTTTTTCTTTAAAAACCTACTTTTTCGAACTCCTCCTAGACCGTTGCTCCGATTTTCACCAAAATTGAACCGTGTCATCTTCAGATCATGCCGACAAAAAGTTATGGATTTCAAGTCCATATGTCAAACCGTTTTTGTATACCAGAGCAAAGAATTTGAGGCATGATTCAAAAATGACTCTTGAAGCTGTATCTCTTCAGTGCTTTGACATATTGACACCAAACTTTGGAAGTGTCATTGTCACCTCACTCTGACCATACCACAACAATTTGGACACAGCGCCACCTATTGGTCGAAAGTTATGAACCAGTAAATCCTCATTTTTGATAATTTTTCAGCTCTTATGCCTAAAATGATCTTAATACGTCTTTAATTGTTCACTGTTGCAGTTGGTCTGATGCTCCCAGCCGTGTTGGCTGGTTTCTTGTGCCGTTTTTGTGCTTGGCCCCATAATTGCTGCTTGCAGCTATATTTAGGGGCCAAGCACCGAAAGTGCGGAGGCACCTATTGTTATTGTTGGCGTTCTTTTTTTTTTTTTTTTTTTTTATTAGGGGCCAAGCACCGAAGGTGCTTAGGCACCTATTGTTATTGTTGGCGTTCCGTACGCTTATTATTATTCTTCTTCTTCTTCCGCTCTTGAAGTCTATGGCAGCCCATAGAACCGCTTGCGGGAAAGTTGTGAAATTTGGCACACAGTTAGAGGACAGAATGACCTTTGTCCATAGCAAATTTGGAGTCTCTAACTCAATCCCTCTAGCGCCACCAGCTGTCCAAATTTGCACTTATGTTTATGCTAATAACTTTTGAACCATAAGGGCTAGAAACAAAATTCTTTTTTCCTATGATTCCTTGGGTCAAGACGAATCGATTGCATCATATGACGTCATTTTCCGTCATGAAAATTTTTCCGCCATTTTGAATTTTCTGAAAAACCTACTTTTTCGAACTCCTCCTAGGCCGTTAGTCCGATTTTCATGAAAATTAAACCAGATCATCTTCAGACCATGGTGACAAAAAGTTATGGAATTCAAGTCGATTGCTCAAACCGTTTTCGAAAAACACACGAACGAATTGTACGTAGCGCTTGCGAAAATAGAAGTAAGGCTGTATCTCTGCAACACTTTATCATATTCAGACCACACTTGATACATGTCTTCACAAGCATGACCTGAGGCACCATGCAGTGTTTCGGCTCAGCGCCACCTACTGGTGCGGAGATATGAAAAATGGATATTTTTGCTTATAACTTCTGATGGGTTTGTCCAAAAATCATAAATTTGGTCTTGTTGGATTCGGGGTATCATGCCGAGTCAAATGATATCCAATTTTCCCATATCGGACATTTTGGCCGTCGGCTATTTTGAATTTCGTGCTAAAATGCTGTATTTTACGAACGCATTAGCGTATCGTTACGAAACTCGGTATGGGTCCCCAGCACAATACCCTGAAGGAGCCTGAGAAGTTTCAGCACTGCGCCACCTTGTGGTCAAAAGTTATAACAAAATTTACAGAAATGCTAATAACTTTTGAGTATATTAACCGATTGTAATGAAACTGTTTTCAGTAGATTCCTTGGGTCATGCTGAGAACATAGATATCAAACTTTCCATAGTCAGCTGAACTTCCTGTCCGCTGTATTGTTTTTCTTTAAAAACCTACTTTTTCGAACTCCTCCTAGACCGTTGCTCCGATTTTCACCAAAATTGAACCGTATCATCTTCAGACCATGCTGACAAAAAGTTATGGATTTCAAGTCGATAAGTCAAACCGTTTTCGCATACCAGAGCAACGAATTTGAGGCATGATGCAAAAATGACCCTTGAAGCTGTATCTCTGCTATGCTTTATCATATTCAGACCAAACTTGGTATGTGTCATCACAAGCATGACCTGAGGCATCATACAATGTTTCAGCACAGCGCCACCTACTGGAGTGGAGATATGAAAAATGGCTGTTTTTGCTTATAACTTCTGATGGGTTTGACCAAAATTCATAAATTTGGTATGGTTCATCAGGACAATGCCCTGAAGGAGCCTGAGAAGTTTCGGACCAGCACCACCTTGTGGTCAAAAGTTATAACAAAATTTACAAAAATGCTAATAACTTTTGTCTATATTAACCAATTGTAATGAAACTGGTCTCAGTAGATTCCTTGGGTCATGCTGAGAACAAAGATATCAAATTTGCCATAGTCAGCTGAAATTCCTGTCCGCCATATTGTTTTACTTTAAAAACCTACTTTTTCGAACTCCTCCTAGACCGTTGCTCCGATTTTCACCAAAATTGAACCGTATCATCTTCAGACCATGCCGACAAAAAGTTATGGATTTCAAGTTGATAAGTCAAACCGTTTTCGTATACCAGAGCAAAACATTTGAGATATGATGCAAAAATGACTCTTGAAGCTGTATCTCTGCAATGCTTTATCATATTCAGACCAAACTTGGTACGTGTCATCACAAGCATGACCTGAGGCATCATACAGTGTTTCGGCGCAGCGCCACCTACTGGAGTGGAGATATGAATAATGGCTATTTTTGCTTATAACTTCTGATGGGTTTGACCAAAATTCATAAATTTGGTATGGGTCATCAGGACAATGCCCTGAAGGAGCCTGAGAAGTTTCGGACCAGCGCCACCTTGTGGTCAAAAGTTATAACAAAATTGACAAAAATGCTAATAACTTTTTTTTCTAATTGCTCACTGCTGCTGTTGGTCTGATGCTCCCAGCCATGTTGGCTGGCTTCTTCTGCCGTTTTTGTGCTTGGCCCCGTAATTGCTGCTTGCAGCTATATTTATTCTTCTTCTTCTTCTTCTTCTTCTTCTTCCGCTCTTGAAGTCTATGGCAGCCCATAGAACCGCTTGCGGGAAAGTTGTGAAATTTGGCACACAGTCAGAGGACAGTCTGACCTTTGTCCATAGCAAATTTGGAGTCTCTAACTCAATCCCTCTAGCGCCACCAGCTGTCCAAAGTTGCACTTATCTTTATGTTAATAACTTTTGAACCATAAGGGCTAGAAACACAATTCTTTTTTCCTCTTATTCCTTGGCTCAAGACGAATCGAACGCACCATATGACGTCATTTTCCGTCATGAAAATTTTTCCGCCATTTTGAATTTTCTGAAAAACGTACTTTTTCGAACTCCTCCTAGGCCGTTACTCCGATTTTCATGAAAATTGAATCAGATCATCTTCAGACCATGCTGACAAAAAGTTATGGAATTCAAGTTGATTCCTCAAACCGTTTTCGAAAAACTAACGAACGAATTGTACGTTGTGCTTGCGAAAACAGAAGTAAGGCTGTATCTCCGCAACGCTTTATCGCATTCAGACCAAACTTGGTACATGTCATCACAAGCATGACCTGAGGTACCATGCAGTGTTGTGGCGCAGCGCCACCTACTGGTGCAGAGATATGAAAAATGGGTATTTTTCCTTATAACTTCTGATGGGTTTGTCCAAAAATCATAAATTTGGTCTCGTTGGATTCGGGGAATCATGCCGAGTCGAATGATATCCAATTTTCCCAATTCGGCCATTTTGGCCGTCGGCCATTTTGAATTTTGTGCTAAAATGCTGTATTTTACGAACGCATTAACGTATCTTTACAAAACTTGGTATAGGTCATTAGCACAATGACCTGAAGGAGCCTGAGAAGTTTCGGCACAGCGCCGCCTTGTGGTCAAAAGTTATAACAAAATTTACAAAAATGCTAATAACTTTTGACTGTATTCACCAATTGTAATGAAACTGGTCTCAGTACATTCCTTGGGTCATGCTGAGAACAAAGATATCAAATTTGCCATAGTCAGCTAAACTTCCTGTCCGCCATATTGTTTTTCTTTAAAAACCTACTTTTTCGAACTCCTCCTAGACCGTTGCTCCGATTTTCACCAAAATTGAACCGTGTCATCGTCAGACCATGCCGACAAAAAGTTATGGATTTCAAGTCGATATGTCAAACCGTTTTCGTATACCAGAGCAAAGAATTTGAGGCATGATGCAAAAATGACTCTTGAAGCTGTATCTCTTCAGTGCTTTGACATATTCAGACCAAACTTGGTATGTGTCTTCACAAGCATGACCTGAGGCAGCATACTCTGTTTCGGCGCAGCGCCACCTACTGGAGTGGAGATATTAAAAATGCCATTTTTGCTTATAACTTCTGATGGGTTTGACCAAAATTCATAAATTTGGTATGGGTCATCAGGACAATGCACTGAAGGAGCCTGAGAAGTTTCGGACCAGCGCCTCCTTGTGGTCAAAAGATATAACAAAATTGACAAAAATGCTAATAACTTTTTTTCTAATTGCTCACTACTGCTGTTGGTCTGATGCTCCCAGCCATGTTGGCTTGCTTCTTGTGCCATTTTTGTGCTTGGCCCCGTAATTGCTGCTTGCAGCTATATTTATTCTTCTTCTTCTTCTTCCGCTCTTGAAGTCTATGGCAACCCATAGAACCGCTTGCGGGAAAGTTGTGAAATTTGGCACACAGTTAGAGGACAGTCTGACCTTTGTCCACAGCAAATTTGGAGTCTCTATCTCAATCCCTCTAGGGCCACCAGCTGTCCAAAGTTGCACTTATGTTTATGTTAATAACTTTTGAACCATAAGGGCTAGAAACAAAATTCTTTTTTCCTCTGATTCCTTGGGTCAAGACGATTCGATCGCACTCTATGACGTCATTTTCCGTCATGAAAATTTTTCCGCCATTTTGAATTTTCTGAAAAACTTACTTTTTCGAACTCCTCCTAGGCCGTTACTCCGATTTTCATGAAAATTGAATCAGATCATCTTCAGACCATGCTGACAAAAATTTATGGAATTCAAGTTGATTCCTCAAACCGTTTTCGAAAAACTCACGAACCAATTGTACGTAGTGCTTGCGAAAACAGAAGTAAGGCTGTATCTCCGCAACGCTTTATCGTATTCAGACCAAACTTGGTACATGTCATCACAAGCATGACCTGAGGTACCATGCAGTGTTTCGGCGCAGCGCCACCTACTGGTGCGGAGATATGAAAAATGGGTATTTTTCCTTATAACTTCTGATGGGTTTGTCCAAAAATCATAAATTTGGTCTCGTTGGATTCGGGGAATCATGCCGAGTCGAATGATATCCAATTTTCCCATATCGGCCATTTTGAATTTTGTGCTAAAATGCTGTATTTTACGAACGCATTAACGTATCTTTACAAAACTTGGTATGGGTCATCAGCACAATGCCCTGAAGGAGCCTGAGAAGTTTCGGCACAGCGCCACCTTGTGGTCAAAAGTTATAACAAAATTTACAAAAATGCTAATAACTTTTGACTGTATTCACCAATTGTAATGAAACTGGTCTCAGTAGATTCCTTGGGTCATGCTGAGAACATAGATATCACATTTGCTATAGTCAGCTAAACTTCCTGTCCGCCATATTGTTTTTCTTCAAAAACCTACTTTTTCGAACTCCTCCTAGACCGTTGCTCCAATTTTCACCAAAATTGAACCGTGTCATCTTCAGACCATGCCGACAAAAAGTTATGGATTTCAAGTCGATAAGTCAAACCGTTTTCGTATACCGGAGCAAAGAATTTGAGATGTGATGCAAAAATTACCCTTGAAGCTGTATCTCTACAATGCTTTGACATATTTAGACCAAACTTGGTACATGTCATCACAAGCATGACCTGAGGCATTATACAGTGTTTCGGTGCAGCGCCACCTACTGGAGTGGAGATATGAAAAATTGTTATTTTGCTCATAACTTCTGATGAGTTTGACCAAAATTCATAAATTTGGTATGGGTCATCAGGACAATGCCCTGAAGGAGCCTGAGAAGTTTCGGACCAGCGCCACCTCGTGGTCAAAAGTTATAACAAAATTTACAAAAATGCTAATAACTTTTGTCTATATTAACCAATTGTAATGAAACTGGTCTCTGTAGATTCCTTGGGTTATGCTGAGAACATAGATATCAAATTTGCTATAGTCAGCTAAACGTCCTGTCCGCCATATTGTTTTTCTTTAAAAACCTACTTTTTCGAACTCCTCCTAGACCGTTGCTCCGATTTTCACCAAAATTGAACCGTGTCATCTTCAGACCATGCCGACAAAAAGTTATGGATTTCAAGTCCATATGTCAAACCGTTTTTGTATACCAGAGCAAAGAATTTGAGGCATGATTCAAAAATGACTCTTGAAGCTGTATTTTTTCAGTGCTTTGACATATTCAGACCAAACTTGGTATGTGTCTTCAGAAGCATGACCTGAGGCAGCATACTCCTAGGACTTTTTTCCCAGTGCTAGCACGCTGGGTTTTTCTCCTAGGGGGTTTTTTCCACCCCTGGAAGTCAACCGACATTGGCTTAATGTAGCACCATCTTGTATGTGTTACATATTACCACGCTTGTTTGTACAGTTTTAACCACTTCCCTTTTTTTCTGTGCTTCTAATATGTAAAGCTGCTTTGAAACAATTACCAATTGTAAAAGCGCTATATAAATAAATTTGACTTGACTTGACTTGACATACTCTGTTTCGGCGCAGCGCCACCTACTGGAGTGGAGATATTAAAAATGCCATTTTTGCTTATAACTTCTGATGGGTTTGACCAAAATTCATAAATTTGGTATGGGTCATCAGGACAATGCACTGAAGGAGCCTGAGAAGTTTCGGACCAGCGCCACCTTGTGGTCAAAAGATATAACAAAATTGACAAAAATGCTAATAACTTTTTTTCTAATTGCTCACTACTGCTGTTGGTCTGATGCTCCCAGCCATGTTGGCTTGCTTCTTGTGCCATTTTTGTGCTTGGCCCCGTAATTGCTGCTTGCAGCTATATTTATTCTTCTTCTTCTTCTTCCGCTCTTGAAGTCTATGGCAACCCATAGAACCGCTTGCGGGAAAGTTGTGAAATTTGGCACACAGTTAGAGGACAGTCTGACCTTTGTCCACAGCAAATTTGGAGTCCCTATCTCAATCCCTCTAGCGCCACCAGCTGTCCAAAGTTGCACTTATGTTTATGTTAATAACTTTTGAACCAAAAGGGCTAGAAACAAAATTCTTTTTTTCCTCTGATTCCTTGGCTCAAGACGAATCGAACGCACCATATGACTTCATTTTCCGTCATGAAAATTTTTCCGCCATTTTGAATTTTCTGAAAAATGTACTTTTTCGAACTCCTCCTAGGCCGTTACTCCGATTTTCATGAAAATTGAATCAGATCATCTTCAGACCATGCTGACAAAAAGTTATGGAATTCAAGTTGATTCCTCAAACCGTTTTCGAAAAACTAACGAACGAATTGTACGTAGTGCTTGCGAAAACAGAAGTAAGGCTGTATCTCCGCAACGCTTTATCGTATTCAGACCAAACTTGGTACATGTCATCACAAGCATGACCTGAGGTACCATGCAGTGTTTCGGCGCAGCGCCACCTACTGGTGCGGAGATATGAAAAATTGGTATTTTTGCTTATAACTTCTGATGGGTTTGTCCAAAAATCATAAATTTGGTCTCGTTGGATTCGGGGAATCATGCCGAGTCGAATGATATCCAATTTTCCCAATTCGGCCATTTTGGCCATCGGCCATTTTGAATTTTGTGCTAAAATGCTGTATTTTACGAACGCATTAACGTATTTTTACAAAACTTGGTATGGGTCATCAGCACAATGCCCTGAAGGAGCCTGAGAAGTTTCGGCACAGCGCCGCCTTGTGGTCAAAAGTTATAACAAAATTTACAAAAATGCTAATAACTTTTGTCTATATTAACCAATTGTAATGAAACTGGTCTCTGTAGATTCCTTGGGTTATGCTGAGAACATACATATCAAATTTGCCATAGTCAGCTAAACGTCCTGTCCGCCATATTGTTTTTCTTTAAAAACCTACTTTTTCGAACTCCTCCTAGACCGTTGCTCCGATTTTCACCAAAATTGAACCGTGTCATCTTCAGACCATGCCGACAAAAAGTTATGGATTTCAAGTCCATATGTCAAACCGTTTTTGTATACCAGAGCAAAGAATTTGAGGCATGATTCAAAAATGACTCTTGAAGCTGTATCTTTTCAGTGCTTTGACATATTGACACCAAACTTTGGAAGTGTCATTGTCACCTCACTCTGACCATACCACAACAATTTGGACACAGCGCCACCTATTGGTCGAAAGTTATGAACCAGTAAATCCTCATTTTTGATAATTTTTCAGCTCTTATGCCTAAAATGATCTTAATACGTCTTTAATTGTTCACTGTTGCAGTTGGTCTGATGCTCCCAGCCGTGTTGGCTGGTTTCTTGTGCCGTTTTTGTGCTTGGCCCCATAATTGCTGCTTGCAGCTATATTTATTATTATTAGGGGCCAAGCACCGAAGGTGCGGAGGCACCTATTGTTATTGTTGGCGTTCTTTTTTTTTATTTTATTTTTTTATTCTTCTTCTTCTTCTTCTTCCGCTTTTGAAGTCTATGGCAGCCCATAGAACCGCTTGCGGGAAAGTTGTGAAATTTGGCACACAGTTAGAGGACAGTCTGACCTTTGTCCATAGCAAATTTGGAGTCTCTAACTCAATCCCTCTAGCGCCACCAGCTGTCCAAAGTTGCACTTATGTTTATGTTAATAACTTTTGAACCATAAGGGCTAGAAACAAAATTCTTTTTTCCTCTGATTCCTTGGCTCAAGACGAATCGAACGCACCATATGACGTCATTTTCCGTCATGAAAATTTTTCCGCCATTTTGAATTTTCTGAAAAATGTACTTTTTCGAACTCCTCCTAGGCCGTTACTCCGATTTTCATGAAAATTGAATCAGATCATCTTCAGACCATGCTGACAAAAAGTTATGGAATTCAAGTTGATTCCTCAAACCGTTTTCGAAAAACTAACGAACGAATTGTACGTAGTGCTTGCGAAAACAGAAGTAAGGCTGTATCTCCGCAACGCTTTATCGTATTCAGACCAAACTTGGTACATGTCATCACAAGCATGACCTGAGGTACCATGCAGTGTTTCGGCGCAGCGCCACCTACTGGTGCGGAGATATGAAAAATTGGTATTTTTGCTTATAACTTCTGATGGGTTTGTCCAAAAATCATAAATTTGGTCTCGTTGGATTCGGGGAATCATGCCGAGTCGAATGATATCCAATTTTCCCAATTCGGCCATTTTGGCCATCGGCCATTTTGAATTTTGTGCTAAAATGCTGTATTTTACGAACGCATTAACGTATCTTTACAAAACTTGGTATGGGTCATCAGCACAATGCCCTGAAGGAGCCTGAGAAGTTTCGGCACAGCGCCGCCTTGTGGTCAAAAGTTATAACAAAATTTACAAAAATGCTAATAACTTTTGTCTATATTAACCAATTGTAATGAAACTGGTCTCTGTAGATTCCTTGGGTTATGCTGAGAACATACATATCAAATTTGCCATAGTCAGCTAAACGTCCTGTCCGCCATATTGTTTTTCTTTAAAAACCTACTTTTTCGAACTCCTCCTAGACCGTTGCTCCGATTTTCACCAAAATTGAACCGTGTCATCTTCAGACCATGCCGACAAAAAGTTATGGATTTCAAGTCCATATGTCAAACCGTTTTTGTATACCAGAGCAAAGAATTTGAGGCATGATTCAAAAATGACTCTTGAAGCTGTATCTTTTCAGTGCTTTGACATATTGACACCAAACTTTGGAAGTGTCATTGTCACCTCACTCTGACCATACCACAACAATTTGGACACAGCGCCACCTATTGGTCGAAAGTTATGAACCAGTAAATCCTCATTTTTGATAATTTTTCAGCTCTTATGCCTAAAATGATCTTAATACGTCTTTAATTGTTCACTGTTGCAGTTGGTCTGATGCTCCCAGCCGTGTTGGCTGGTTTCTTGTGCCGTTTTTGTGCTTGGCCCCATAATTGCTGCTTGCAGCTATATTTAGGGGCCAAGCACCGAAGGTGCGGAGGCACCTATTGTTATTGTTGGCGTTCTTTTTTTTATTTATTTTTTTATTCTTCTTCTTCTTCTTCTTCCGCTTTTGAAGTCTATGGCAGCCCATAGAACCGCTTGCGGGAAAGTTGTGAAATTTGGCACACAGTTAGAGGACAGTCTGACCTTTGTCCATAGCAAATTTGGAGTCTCTAACTCAATCCCTCTAGCGCCACCAGCTGTCCAAAGTTGCACTTATCTTTATGTTAATAACTTTTGAACCATAGGGGCTAGAAACAAAATTCTTTTTTCCTCTGATTCCTTGGCTCAAGACGAATCGAACGCACCATATGACGTCATTTTCCGTCATGAAAATTTTTCCGCCATTTTGAATTTTCTGAAAAACTTACTTTTTCGAACTCCTCCTAGGCCGTTACTCCGATTTTCATGAAAATTGAATCAGATCATCTTCAGACCATGCTGACAAAAAGTTATGGAATTCAAGTTGATTCCTCAAACCGTTTTCGAAAAACTAACGAACGAATTGTACGTAGTGCTTGCGAAAACAGAAGTAAGGCTGTATCTCCGCAACGCTTTATCGTATTCAGACCAAACTTGGTACATGTCATCACAAGCATGACCTGAGGTACCATGCAGTGTTGTGGCGCAGCGCCACCTACTGGTGCAGAGATATGAAAAATGGGTATTTTTCCTTATAACTTCTGATGGGTTTGTCCAAAAATCATAAATTTGGTCTCGTTGGATTCGGGGAATCATGCCGAGTCGAATGATATCCAATTTTCCCAATTCGGCCATTTTGAATTTTGTGCTAAAATGCTGTATTTTACGAACGCATTAACGTATCTTTACAAAACTTGGTATGGGTCATCAGCACAATGCCCTGAAGGAGCCTGAGAAGTTTCGGCACAGCGCCGCCTTGTGGTCAAAAGTTATAACAAAATTTACAAAAATGCTAATAACTTTTGACTGTATTCACCAATTGTAATGAAACTGGTCTCAGTAGATTCCTTGGGTCATGCTGAGAACAAAGATATCAAATTTGCCATAGTCAGCTAAACTTCCTGTCCGCCATATTGTTTTTCTTTAAAAACCTACTTTTTCGAACTCCTCCTAGACCGTTGCTCCGATTTTCACCAAAATTGAACCGTGTCATCGTCAGACCATGCCGACAAAAAGTTATGGATTTCAAGTCGATATGTCAAACCGTTTTCGTATACCAGAGCAAAGAATTTGAGGCATGATGCAAAAACGACTCTTGAAGCTGTATCTCTTCAGTGCTTTGACATATTCAGACCAAACTTGGTATGTGTCTTCACAAGCATGACCTGAGGCAGCATACTCTGTTTCGGCGCAGCGCCACCTACTGGAGTGGAGATATTAAAAATGCCATTTTTGCTTATAACTTCTGATGGGTTTGACCAAAATTCATAAATTTGGTATGGGTCATCAGGACAATGCACTGAAGGAGCCTGAGAAGTTTCGGACCAGCGCCACCTTGTGGTCAAAAGATATAACAAAATTGACAAAAATGCTAATAACTTTTTTTCTAATTGCTCACTACTGCTGTTGGTCTGATGCTCCCAGCCATGTTGGCTTGCTTCTTGTGCCATTTTTGTGCTTGGCCCCGTAATTGCTGCTTGCAGCTATATTTAGGGGCCAAGCACCGAAGGTGCGGAGGCACCTATTGTTATTGTTGGCGTTCTTTTTTTTTATTTTTTTTTTTATTAGGGGCCAAGCACCGAAGGTGCTTAGGCACCTATTGTTATTGTTGGCGTTCCGTACGCTTATTATTATTCTTCCGCTTCTTCTTCCGCTCTTGAAGTCTATGGCAGCCCATAGAACCGCTTGCGGGAAAGTTGTGAAATTTGGCACACAGTTAGAGGACAGTCTGACCTTTGTCCATAGCAAATTTGGAGTCTCTAACTCAATCCCTCTAGCGCCATCAGCTGTCCAAAGTTGCACTTATGTTTATGTTAATAACTTTTGAACCATAAGGGCTAGAAACAAAATTCTTTTTTCCTCTGATTCCTTGGGTCAAGACGAATCGATTGCACCATATGACGTCATTTTCCGTCATGAAAATTTTTCCGCCATTTTGAATTTTCTGAAAAACGTACTTTTTCGAACTCCTCCTAGGCCGTTACTCCAATTTTCACGAAAATTGAACCAGATCATCTTCAGACCATGCCGACAAAATGTTATGGAATTCAAGTTGATTTCTCAAACCGTTTTCGAAAAACACGCAAACGAATTGTACGTAGTGCTTGCGAAAATAGACATAAGGCTGTATCTCCGCAACGCTTTATCGTATTCAGACCAAACTTGGTAACTGTCATCACAAGCATGACCTGAGGCAACATGCAGCGTTTCGGCGCAGCGCCACCTAGTGGTGCGGAGATATGAAAAATGGCTATTTTTACTTATAACTTCTGATGGGTTTGGCCAAAAATCATGAATTTGGTCTCGTTGGATTCGGGGAATCATAACGAGTCGAATGATATCCAATTTTCCCATATTGGACATTTTGGCCGTCGGCCATTTTAAATTTGGTGCTAAAATGCTGTATTTTACGAACGCATTAGCGTATCGTTATGAAACTCGGTATGGGTCATCAGCACAATGCCCTGAAGGAGCATATCAAGTTTAGGACCAGCGCCACCTTGTGGTCAAAAGTTATAACAAAATTTACAAAAATGCTAATAACTTTTGACTATATTAACCGATTGTAATGAAACTGTTTTCAGTAGATTCCTTGGGTCATGCTGAGAACATAGATATCAAACTTTCCATAGTCAGCTGAACTTCCTGTCCGCCATATTGTTTTTCTTTAAAAACCTACTTTTTCGAACTCCTCCTAGACCGTTGCTCCGATTTTCACCAAAATCGAACCGTATCATCTTCAGACCATGCTGACAAAAAGTTATGGATTTCAAGTCGATAAGTCAAACCGTTTTCGTATACCAGAGCAACGAATTTGAGGCATGATGCAAAAATGACTCTTGAAGCTGTATCTCTGCAATGCTTTATCATATTCAGACCAAACTTGGTATGTGTCATCACAAGCATGACCTGAGGCATCATACAATGTTTCAGCACAGCGCCACCTACTGGAGTGGAGATATGAAAAATGGCTGTTTTTGCTTATAACTTCTGATGGGTTTGACCAAAATTCATAAATTTGGTATGGTTCATCAGGACAATGCCCTGAAGGAGCCTGAGAAGTTTCGGACCAGCACCACCTTGTGGTCAAAAGTTATAACAAAATTGACAAAAATGCTAATAACTTTTGATAATATCTACCGATTGTAATGAAACTGGTCTCAATAGATTCCTTGGGTCATGCTGAGAACATAGATATCAAATTTGCCATATTCAGCTGAACTTCCTGTCCGCCATATTGTTTTTCTTTAAAAACCTACTTTTTCAAACTCCTCCTAGACCTTTGCTCCGATTTTCACCAAAATTGAACCGTATCATCTTCAGACCATGCCGACAAAAAGTTATGGATTTCAAGTTGATAAGTCAAACCGTTTTCGTATACCGGAGCAAAGAATTTGAGAGATGATGCAAAAATTACTCTTGAAGCTGTATCTCTACAATGCTTTGACATATTCAGACCAAACTTGGTACGTGTCATCACAAGCATGACCTGAGGCATCATACAGTGTTTCAGCGCAGCGCCACCTACTGGAGTGGAGATATGAAAAATGGCTATTTTTGCTTATAACTTCTGATGGGTTTGACCAAAATTCATTAATTTGGTATGGGTCATCAGGACAATGCCCTGAAGCAGCCTGAGAAGTTTCGGACCAGCGCCACCTCGTGCTCAAAAGTTATAACAAACTTGACAAAAATGCTAATAACTTTTTTTTCTAATTGCTCACTGCTGCTGTTGGTCTGATGCTCACGGCCATGTTGGCTGGCTTCTTGTGCCGTTTTTGTGCTTGGCCCCGTAATTGCTGCTTGCAGCTATATTTATTATTATTATTCTTCTCCAAAGTGAATCGCATTTTAGAGGGCCTAAACGTGCTCGAAAACTCATGAAACTTTGCACACGCGTCAGAAGTGGTGAAAATTTACGTCTGTTATGGGTTTCGGAATTGGGCGTGGCAAAATGGCTCGATAGCGCCATCTAACGTACAGCCCCGCGCGCTACATTACACTAGGGCTTTGAAATTCGGTACACACATTTATCAGCCCAGTACCTACAAAAAATTCTCTTGGAGCGAAATCCGAAACCAAACAGGAAGTCAGATATTTTGAATTATTTCACCGTTTTTTGCATTTTCCAGACGTTGTACTTTAACGAACTCCTCCTAGAGATTTAATCAGATCAATGTCATTTTTGGTCAGTCTAATCTAAAGGCCTTTGTGACGCTAAATTGCGAAGATCTAGAGTTTTCACTGAAGGGCGTGTCCGTGGCGGCCTGACAAAGTTTGATGTCTTCGCCATGAAAAAGGAAGTTGTTGTAACTCAGACAAACAATGTCGGATCTGCCCCAAACTTCACATGCTTTATTAGAGTCCTAACCTGAAGACATCTTCATAACAATATTCAGTTACAGTCATAGCGCCACCTGCAAGCAACAGGAAATGACATGTTTTTTACTGTGATTAACTCCTCATAGAGATTTAACCAGATCAACATCAAATGTTGTCAGTCTAATCTCAAGACCTTAGCGATGATAAATTTCAAAGATCTTGAGTTTTCGCTGAAGGGCGTGTCCGTCGCGGCCTGACAAAGTCTGATGTTCCGCCATGAAAGAGAAAGCTGCTGTAACTCAGGCATACAATGTCCGATCTGCCCCAAACTTCACATGTGTGATAAGAGTCCTGGCCTAAAGACATCTATATGACAATATTTAGTTAGTCATAGCGCCACCTGCTGGCAACAGGAAATGGCATGCTTCAGGATGTAATTCACTACCAGAGTCACATTTCATTATGCCACGAAGTACCAAACATGCTAGAGACACGTTAAATCATGCAAGACTTGGCTGAGTGCTAATTTATGCGATTAACGCCACAAAAGAAACAGGAAGTTGTTGTAACTCAGGCATACAATGTCCGATCTGCTTCAAACTTCACGTGTTCAATGATAGTCCTGGCCTGAAGACCTCAACATGGCAAAATTCAGTTAAGGTGAAAGCGCCACCTGTTGGCCGCAGGAAGTGTGGCATTTCGAAATGACTTTGGCATAATTCTCCTGTATTCACTCACTTAAATGCATGACGCCCACTGTTCACTGTTTTCCTGAGGCCAACGGGTGGCAAAACTCATGAAACTTTGCACACGCGTCAGAAGTGGTGAAAATTTACATCTGGTATGGGTTTCAGAATTAGGTGTGGCAAAATGGCTCGATAGCTCCACCTACAAAATTTCAATTAAGCGCCCTTCGTGCTACATTTCACGTACAGTTATGAAATTCGGTAGACAAATGTAACAGCCCAATACCTACAAAAAAGCCCCTGGGTGCAAAGTTTGTAAACCCAACAGGAAGTGAGATATTTTGAATTTTCTCCAAAATTTTGGCAGTTTTTGCCATTTCCACATGTTGTACTTTAACGAACTCCTCCTAGAGCTTTAATCAGATCAACATCATATTTGGTCAGTCTAATCTAAAGGCCTTTGAGACGTTAAATTGCGAAGATCTAGAGTTTTCGCTGAAGGGCGTGTCCGTGGCGGCCTGGCAAATTTCGATGTTTCGCAATGAAACAGGAAGTTGTTGTAACTCGGGCATACAATGTCTGATCTGCCCCAAACTTCACTTGTTTTATTAGAGTCCTGACCTGAAGACATCTATATGACAATATTCAGTTACAGTCATAGCGCCACCTGGGGGCAACAGGAAATGACATGTTTTACACTGTGATTAACTCCTCATAGAGATTAAACCAGATGAACATCATATATGGCCAGTCTAATCTTAAGGCCTTTGAGATGTTAAATTGCAAAGATCTTGAGTTTTAGTTGAAGGGCGTGTCCGTGGTGACTGACAAAGTCTGATGTTTCGCCATGTAAGGTGAATCACTTTTTTGAGGGCCGAAACATACTCAAAAACTCATGAAACTTTGCAGATGCGTCAGAAGTGGTGAAAATTTACCTCTGATATGGGTTTCAGAATTAAGTGTGGCAAAATGGCTCGATAGCGCCACCTACAAAATTTCAACGAAGTGCCCCTGACACTACGTTTCATGTACAGGTATGAAATTTGGTACACACATCTACCAGCCCAATACCTACAAAAAAGTCTCTTGGAGTGAAATCTGAAAACCAACAGGAAGTGAGATATTTTTAATTTTCTTTGCAAAATTTGGGCAGTTTTTGCCTTTTCCAGGCATTGTACTTTAACAAACTCTTCCTAGAGCTTTAATCAGATCAACATCATATTTGGTCAGTCTAATCTAAAGGCCTTTGAGACATTAAATTGCGAAGATCTAGAGTTTTCGCTGAAGGGCGTGTTCGTGGCGGCCTGGCAAATTTCGATGTTTTGCCATGAAACAGGAAGTTGTTGTAACTCGGGCAAACAATGTCTGATCTGCCCCAAACTTCACATGTTTTATTAGAGTCCTGGCCTGAAGACATCTATATGCCAATATTCAGTTACAGTCATAGCGCCACCTGGGGGCAACAGAAAATTACATGTTTTACACTGTGATTAACTCCTCCTAGAGATTTAATCAGATCAATTTCAAGGCCTTTGTGACATTAAATTGCGAAGATTTACAGTTTTCGTTGAAGGGCGTGTCCGTGGCGGCATGACAAAGTCTGTTGTTCCGCCATGAAAAAGGAAGCCGTTGTAACCCAGGCATACTATGTCCGATCTGCTCCAAATTTCACATGTGTGATAAGAGTCCTGGCCTGAACATATCTATATGCCAATATTCCGTTAGTCATAGCGCCACCTGCTGGCAACAGGAAATGGTATGCTTTACACTGTAATTCCCTCCCAGAACCACAAATTTAATATGCCACAAAGTACCAAACATACTAGAAACACGTTAAATCATGCAACACTTGGCTAAGTGTTAATGTATGCGATAAACGCCATGAAACAGGAAGTTGTTGTAGCTCAGGCATATGATGTCCGATCTGCTCCAAACTTCACGTGTTTGATAACAGTCCGGGTCTGAACACATCTATATCGCAATATTTGGTTATGGTCAAAGCGCCACCTGTTGGCAGCAGGAAGTGTGGCAATTCGAAATGACTTAATGGCATAATTCTCCTGTATTCATTCGCTTACATGCATGTCGACCACTGTTCTCTGTTTTCCTAAGGCGAACGGGTGGCGGTGAGCCCGGGTGCGAGGGCCCTTTCATCGCTGCTTGCAGCTTTAATTAGGGCCCGAGCACCGATGGTGTGAGGACCCTATTGGAATTGCTCCGTTTATTATTATTATTATTATTATTTTTATTATTATTAGGGCCCGAGCACCGATGGTGTGAGGACCCTATTGGAATTGCTCCGTTTATTATTATTATTATTATTATTATTATTATTATTATTATTATTATTATTATTATTATTATTATTATTCTCCAAAATGAATCGCATTTGAGAGGGCCTAAACGTGCTCGAAAACTCACGAAACTTTGCACACGCGTCAGAAGTGGTGAAAATTTACGTCTGTTATGGGTTTCGGAATTGGGTGTGACAAAATGGCTCGATAGCGCCATCTAACGTACAGCCCCGCTCGCTACATTACACTAGGGCTTTGAAATTCGGTACACACATTTATCAGCCCAGTACCTACAAAAAATTATCTTGGAGCGAAATCCGAAACCAAACAGGAAGTCAGATATTTTTAATCAATTCACCGTTTTTTGCATTTTCCAGACATTGTACTTTAACGAACTCCTCCTAGAGATTTAATCAGATCAATGTAATTTTTCGTCAGTCTAATCTAAACGCCTTTGTGACGTTAAATTGCGAAGATCTAGAGTTTTCACTGAAGGGCGTGTCCGTGGCGGCCTGACAAACTTTGATGTCTTCGCCATGAAAAAGGAAGTTGTTGTAACTCAGACAAACAATGTCCGATCTGCCCCAAACTTCACATGCTTTATTAGAGTCCTAACCTGAAGACATCTTCATAACAATATTCAGTTACAGTCATAGCGCCACCTGCAGGCAACAGGAAATGACATGTTTTATACTGTGATTAACTCCTCATAGAGATTTAACCAGATCAACATCAAATGTTATCAGTCTAATCTCAAGACCTTAGCGATGATAAATTTCAAAGATCTTGAGTTTTCGCTGAAGGGCGTGTCTGTGGCGGCCTGACAAAGTCTGATGTTTCGCCATGAAAGAGGAAGCTGCTGTAACTCAGGCATACAATGTCCGATCTGCCCCAAACTTCACATGTGTGATAAGAGTCCTGGCCTAAAGACATCTATATGACAATATTTAGTTAGTCATAGCACCACCTGCTGGCAACAGGAAATGGCATGCTTCAAAATGTAATTCACTACCAGAGTCACATTTCATTATGCCACGAAGTACCAAACATGCTAGAGACACGTTAAATCATGCAACACTTGGCTGAGTGCTAATTTATGCGATTAACGCCACGAAAGAAACAGGAAGTTGTTGTAACTCAGGCATACAATGTCCGATCTGCTTCAAACTTCACGTGTTCGATAATAGTCCTGGGCTGAAGACATCAACATGGCAAAATTCAGTTACGGTAAAAGCGCCACCTGTTGGCCGCAGGAAGTGTGGCATTTCGAAATGACTTTGGCATAATTCTCCTGTATTCACTCACTTAAATGCATGACGCCGACTTTTCGCTGTTTTCCTGAGGCCAACGGGTGGCGGTAAGCCCGAGTGCGAGGGCCCTCTCAACGCTGCTTGCAGCTTTAATTAGGGCCCGAGCACCGATGGTGTGAGGACCCTATTGGAATTGCTCCGTTTATTATTATTATTATTATTATTATTATTATTCTCCAAAATGAATCGCATTTGAGAGGGCCTAAACGTGCTCGAAAACTCACGAAACTTTGCACACGCGTCAGAAGTGGTGAAAATTTACGTCTGTTATGGGTTTCGGAATTGGGCGTGGCAAAATGGCTCGATAGCGCCATCTAACGTACAGCCCCGCTCGCTACATAACTCTAGGGGTTTGAAATTCGGTACACACATTTATCAGCCCAGTACCTACAAAAAATTCTCTTGGAGCGAAATCCGAAACCAAACAGGAAGTCAGATATTTTGAATTAATTCACCGTTTTTTGCATTTTCCAGACGTTGTACTTTAACGAACTCCTCCTAGAGATTTAATCAGATCAATGTCATTTTTGGTCAGTCTAATCTAAAGGCCTTTGTGACGTTAAATTGCGAAGATCTAGAGTTTTCACTGAAGGGCGCGTCCTCTGCGGCCTGACAAATTTTGATGTTTTCGCCATGAACAGGAAGTTGTTGTAACTCAGACAAACAATGTCGGATCTGCCCCAAACTTCACATGCTTTATTAGAGTCCTGACCTGAAGACATCATCATAACAATATTCAGTTACAGTCATAGCGCCACCTGGGGGCAACAGGAAATGACATGTTTTACACTGTGATTAACTCCTCATAGATATTTAACCAGATCAACATCATATGTTGTCAGTCTAATCTTAAGACCTAAGCGATGATAAATATCAAAGATCTTGAGTTTTCGTTGAAGGGCGTGTCCGTGGCGGCATGACAAAATCTGATGTTTCGCCATGAAAGAGGAAACTGTTGTAACTCAGGCATACTATGTCCGATCTGCTCCAAACTTCACATGTGTGATAAGAGTCCTAGCCTAAAGACGTCTATATGATAATATTCAGTTAGTCATAGCGCCACCTGCTGGCAACAGGAAGTGGCATGCTTTATACTGTAATTCACTACCAGAGTCACATTTCATCATGCCACGAAGTACCAGACATGCTAGAAACACGTTAAATCATGCAACACTTGGCTGAGTGCTAATTTATGCGATTAACGCCACGAAAGAAACAGGAAGTTGTTGTAACTCAGACATACAATGTCCGATCTGCTTCAAACTTCACATGTTCGATAATAGTCCTGGCCTGAAGACATCAACATGGCAAAATTCAGTTACGGTAAAAGCGCCACCTGATGGCCGCAGGAAGTGTGGCATTTCGAAATGATTTTGGCATAATTCTCCTGTATTCACTCACTTAAATGCATGATGCCCACTGTTCGCTGTTTTCCTGAGGCCGACGGGTGGCGGTGAGCCCGGGTGCGAGGGCCCTCTCAACGCTGCTTGCAGCTTTAATTAGGGCCCAAGCGAAAATTCGCGCAGGGCCCTCTTGTTCTTCTAAGGATTATTAGGGCCCAAGCGAATTAAGCGCGCAGGGCCCTCAGGTTCTTCTAAGGATTATTATTATTAGGGCCCAAGCGAAAATTCGCGCAGGGCCCTCTTGTTCTTCTAAGGATTATTATTATTTTTTTTTTTTTTTTTTTTTTTTTTTTCCGTCTTCCGGGGCTTTTTGGGGGCCTTAACATGCTCAAAAACTCTTGAAAATTGGCACACACATTGGAATCCGCGGCCATTAGGACGCCGGAGAGGCTGGTACCCGGGCGTGGCAGGGGGGCTCGACAGCGCCCCCTTGAAAAAAGTCTGAAAATTTGGTCCATATATTAAACATGCTTGCACGTATTAGTATGAAACTCGGTACACATATAGACCTCATCGGGCCGAACAACTTTCGCGCTCTAAGTTAATCGCCACGCCAACAGGAAGTCAGCTATTAAGGGTTGTTTGAAAAACGCATGCTCTGGAATTTGATATACTCCTCCTAGACGATTAATCCGATCGCCACCAAACTCGGTCAGCATGAAGTCAAGACACTGATGATTAAAAATTGCCAGGGGATTTTTGATATCTCGAACGGTTTGGCCGTGGCGAGGCAACGAATTTATGGCGAGAAAAAGGAAACAGGAAATGTGTTATAACGTCTTAATACATATATTGATCTTTATGAAACTTCACGAGTGTGTTCGTTATAGGAGTCTGATCACATGGATGTGACTATTGTGAGTCAAAGTTATAGCGCCACCAACTGGCAGCAGGAAGTGTATCACTTTTTGAAATGTTTTGAGATCACCCTCTTATTTTTACCTGATTTGCTTCAAACTTCATCAGTGTAATGTCAATACACAGCAGATGTAGACCTATGACAGGATTTTTGATATTTGAAATATTGTTGCCATGGCAACAGGTCAAACTGTAATAATATTCTTGAGTGTTTTTGAGGCTCTTAACATGCTTCAAATTGCATGAAACTCGACACACACATCAATATTGTCAACCAGTAGACATGGACAAAGCCATAGAAATGGGCGTGGTGGAGGGGCTCAGTAGCGCCACCTTTTGACAAAAGTGGGGGTTAGTTTTTCCTACAGTCACCAAACTCGGTACACATATTATTCTCATCAAGCCGGACAATTTTCTAATTTACATTCATTAGCTCCGACCAACAGGAAGTCAGCTATTTTGGTTTGAATGTTAAGTTTTTGAAAAAACAGGCTATGAATTTTATACTACTACTCCTACAGGGTTTATCCAATTTACACCAAGCTTTTTTAACTTGTTGCGAACACATTGAAGTTGTTTAATTGCAAACGGATTTTGGATATCTCAAACGGTTTGGCCGTGGCGAGGCAACGAATTTATGGCGAGAAAAGGGAAACAGGAAATGTGTTATAACTTCTGCATACATTGATTGATGTTTATGAAACTTCAGGAGTGTGTTGGTTGTAGTAGTCTGATCACATGGATGTAACTATTGTGAGTCAAAGTTATAGCGCCACCAAATGGCAGCAAGAAGTGTATCACTTTTAAAATGCTTTGAGATCACCCTCTTATTTTTACCTGATTTGCTTCAAACTTCATCAGTGTAATGTCAATACACAGCAGATGTAGACCTATGACAGGATTTTTGATATTTGAAATATTGTTGCCATGGCAACAGGTCAAACTGTAATAATATTCTTGAGTGTTTTTGAGGCTCTTAACATGCTTCAAATTGCCTGAAACTCGACACACACATCAATATTGTCAACCAGTAGACATGGACAAAGCCATAGAAATGGGCGTGGTGGAGGGGCTCAGTAGCGCCACCTTTTGACAAAAGTGGGGGGGTTAGTTTTTCCTACAGTCACCAAACTCGGTACATATATTGATCTCATCAAGCCGGACAATTTTCTAATTTACATTCATTAGCTCCGACCAACAGGAAGTCGGCTATTTTGGTTTGAATGTTAATTTTTTGAAAAAACAGGCTATGAATTTTATACTACTACTCCTACAGGGTTTATCCAATTTACACCAAGCTTTTTTTAACTTGTTGCTAACACATTGAAGTTGTTTAATTGCAAACGGATTTTGGATATCTCAAACGGTTTGGCAGTGGCGAGGCAACGAATTTATGGCAAGAAAAGGGAAACAAAGTGTTATAACTTCTGCATACATTAATTGATTTTGATGAAACTTTGGCTTAGTCTTCGTTGTACAAGGCTGATCACATGGATTTGACTATTGTGATTCAAAGTCATAGCGCCACCAACTGGAAGCAGAAAATGTGTCACTTTCAGCATACATTGAGATCACCCTCTTATTTTTACCTGATTTGCTTCAAAATTCATCAGAATAATGTTAAAACTTGGCACATGTAATCCTTTGAAAATGGGCAGGGAGGAGGGGCTCTATAGCGGCACCTTGTAGTGCAGTAAATGTGGAGTGAATTTGACATAGTCCTTTGATGTTTAACCGTTTTAAGTGCCTATTGCCCGCTGTGCACAGTTGCCCTGAAGCCACCGGGGTGGCGGTGCCACCGGGCTTGGGCCCGCCATCGCTGCTCGCAGCTATATTTTTTTTATTTATTTATTTATTTATTTATTTTTTTTTTCGTCTTCCGGGGCTTTTTGGGGGCCTTAACATGCTCAAAAACTCTTGAAAATTGGCACACACATTGGAATCCACGGCCATTAGGACGCCGGAGAGGCTGGTACCCGGGCGTGGCAGGGGGGCTCGACAGCGCCCCCTTGAAAAAAGTCTGAAAATTTGGTCCATATATTAAACATGCTTGCACGTATTAGTATGAAACTCAGTACACATATAGAACTCATCGGTCCGAACAACTTTCGCGCTCTAAGTTAATCGCCACGCCAACAGGAAGTCAGCTATTAAGGGTTGTTTGAAAAACGCATGCTCTGGAATTTGATATACTCCTCCTAGACGATTAATCCGATCGCCACCAAACTCGGTCAGCATGAAGTCAAGACACTGATGATTAAAAATTGCCAGGGGATTTTTGATATCTCGAACGGTTTGGCCGTGGCGAGGCAACGAATTTATGGCGAGAAAAAGGAAACAGGAAATGTGTTATAACGTCTTAATACATATATTGATCTTTATGAAACTTCACGAGTGTGTTCGTTATAGGAGTCTGATCACATGGATGTGACTATTGTGAGTCAAAGTTATAGCGCCACCAACTGGCAGCAGGAAGTGTATCACTTTTTGAAATGTTTTGAGATCACCCTCTTATTTTTACCTGATTTGCTTCAAACTTCATCAGTGTAATGTCAATACACAGCAGATGTAGACCTATGACAGGATTTTTGATATTTGAAATATTGTTGCCATGGCAACAGGTCAAACTGTAATAATATTCTTGAGTGTTTTTGAGGCTCTTAACATGCTTCAAATTGCATGAAACTCGACACACACATCAATATTGTCAACCAGTACACATGGACAAAGCCATAGAAATGGGCGTGGTGGAGGGGCTCAGTAGCGCCACCTTTTGACAAAAGTGGGGGGGTTAGTTTTTCCTACAGTCACCAAACTCGGTACACATATTATTCTCATCAAGCCGGACAATTTTCTAATTTACATTCATTAGCTCCGACCAACAGAAAGTCAGCTATTTTGGTTTGAATGTTAATTTTTTGAAAAAACAGGCTATGAATTTTATACTACTACTCCTACAGGGTTTATCCAATTTACACCAAGCTTTTTTTAACTTGTTGCGAACACATTGAAGTTATTTAATTGCAAACGGATTTTGGATATCTCAAACGGTTTGGCCGTGGCGAGGCAACGAATTTATGGCGAGAAAAGGGAAACAGGAAATGTGTTATAACTTCTGCATACATTGATTGATGTTTATGAAACTTCAGGAGTGTGTTGGTTGTAGTAGTCTGATCACATGGATGTAACTATTGTGAGTCAAAGTTATAGCGCCACCAAATGGCAGCAAGAAGTGTATCACTTTTAAAATGCTTTGAGATCACCCTCTTATTTTTACCTGATTTGCTTCAAACTTCATCAGTGTAATGTCAATACACAGCAGATGTAGACCTATGACAGGATTTTTGATATTTGAAATATTGTTGCCATGGCAACAGGTCAAACTGTAATAATATTCTTGAGTGTTTTTGAGGCTCTTAACATGCTTCAAATTGCATGAAACTCGACACACACATCAATATTGTCAACCAGTAGACATGGACAAAGCCATAGAAATGGGCGTGGTGGAGGGGCTCAGTAGCGCCACCTTTTGACAAAAGTGGGGGGGTTAGTTTTTCCTACAGTCACCAAACTCGGTACACATATTATTCTCATCAAGCCGGACAATTTTCTAATTTACATTCATTAGCTCCGACCAACAGGAAGTCAGCTATTTTGGTTTGAATGTTAATTTTTTGAAAAAACAGGCTATGAATTTTATACTACTACTCTTACAGGGTTTATCCAATTTACACCAAGCTTTTTTTAACTTGTTGCTAACACATTGAAGTTGTTTAATTGCAAACGGATTTTGGATATCTCAAACGGTTTGGCCGTGGCGAGGCAACGAATTTATGGCAAGAAAAGGGAAACAAAGTGTTATAACTTCTGCATACATTAATTGATTTTGATGAAACTTTGGCTTAGTCTTCGTTGTACAAGGCTGATCACATGGATTTGACTATTGTGATTCAAAGTCATAGCGCCACCAACTGGAAGCAGAAAATGTGTCACTTTCAGCATACATTGAGATCACCCTCTTATTTTTACCTGATTTGCTTCAAAATTCATCAGAATAATGTTAAAACTTGGCACATGTAATCCTTTGAAAATGGGCAGGGAGGAGGGGCTCTATAACGGCACCTTGTAGTGCAGTAAATGTGGAGTGAATTTGACATAGTCCTTTGATGTTTAACCGTTTTAAGTGCCTATTGCCCGCTGTGCACAGTTGCCCTGAAGCCACCGGGGTGGCGGTGCCACCGGGCTTGGGCCCGCCATCGCTGCTCGCAGCTATATTTAGGGCCCAAGCGAAAATTCGCGCAGGGCCCTCTTGTTCTTCTAAGGATTATTAGGGCCCAAGCGAAAATTCGCGCAGGGCCCTCTTGTTCTTCTAAGGATTATTATTATTATTTTTTTTTTTTTTTTTTTTTTTTTTTTTTTTTTCCGTCTTCCGGGGCTTTTTGGGGGCCTTAACATGCTCAAAAACTCTTGAAAATTGGCACACACATTGGAATCCGCGGCCATTAGGACGCCGGAGAGGCTGGTACCCGGGCGTGGCAGGGGGGCTCGACAGCGCCCCCTTGAAAAAAGTCTGAAAATTTGGTCCATATATTAAACATGCTTGCACGTATTAGTATGAAACTCGGTACACATATAGACCTCATCGGGCCGAACAACTTTCGCGCTCTAAGTTAATCGCCACGCCAACAGGAAGTCAGCTATTAAGGGTTGTTTGAAAAACGCATGCTCTGGAATTTGATATACTCCTCCTAGACGATTAATCCGATCGCCACCAAACTCGGTCAGCATGAAGTCAAGACACTGATGATTAAAAATTGCCAGGGGATTTTTGATATCTCGAACGGTTTGGCCGTGGCGAGGCAACGAATTTATGGCGAGAAAAAGGAAACAGGAAATGTGTTATAACGTCTTAATACATATATTGATCTTTATGAAACTTCACGAGTGTGTTCGTTATAGGAGTCTGATCACATGGATGTGACTATTGTGAGTCAAAGTTATAGCGCCACCAACTGGCAGCAGGAAGTGTATCACTTTTTGAAATGTTTTGAGATCACCCTCTTATTTTTACCTGATTTGCTTCAAACTTCATCAGTGTAATGTCAATACACAGCAGATGTAGACTTATGACAGGATTTTTGATATTTGAAATATTGTTGCCATGGCAACAGGTCAAACTGTAATAATATTCTTGAGTGTTTTTGAGGCTCTTAACATGCTTCAAATTGCATGAAACTCGACACACACATCAATATTGTCAACCAGTAGACATGGACAAAGCCATAGAAATGGGCGTGGTGGAGGGGCTCAGTAGCGCCACCTTTTGACAAAAGTGGGGGGGTTAGTTTTTCCTACAGTCACCAAACTCGGTACACATATTATTCTCATCAAGCCGGACAATTTTCTAATTTACATTCATTAGCTCCGACCAACAGGAAGTCAGCTATTTTGGTTTGAATGTTAATTTTTTGAAAAAACAGGCTATGAATTTTATACTACTACTCCTACAGGGTTTATCCAATTTACACCAAGCTTTTTTTAACTTGTTGCGAACACATTGAAGTTGTTTAATTGCAAACGGATTTTGGATATCTCAAACGGTTTGGCCGTGGCGAGGCAACGAATTTATGGCGAGAAAAAGGAAACAGGAAATGTGTTATAACTTCTGCATACATTGATTGATGTTTATGAAACTTCAGGAGTGTGTTGGTTGTAGTAGTCTGATCACATGGATGTAACTATTGTGAGTCAAAGTTATAGCGCCACCAAATGGCAGCAAGAAGTGTATCACTTTTAAAATGCTTTGAGATCACCCTCTTATTTTTACCTGATTTGCTTCAAACTTCATCAGTGTAATGTCAATACACAGCAGATGTAGACCTATGACAGGATTTTTGATATTTGAAATATTGTTGCCATGGCAACAGGTCAAACTGTAATAATATTCTTGAGTGTTTTTGAGGCTCTTAACATGCTTCAAATTGCATGAAACTCGACACACACATCAATATTGTCAACCAGTAGACATGGACAAAGCCATAGAAATGGGCGTGGTGGAGGGGCTCAGTAGCGCCACCTTTTGACAAAAGTGGGGGGTTAGTTTTTCCTACAGTCACCAAACTCGGTACACATATTATTCTCATCAAGCCGGACAATTTTCTAATTTACATTCATTAGCTCCGACCAACAGGAAGTCAGCTATTTTGGTTTGAATGTTAATTTTTTGAAAAAACAGGCTATGAATTTTATACTACTACTCCTACAGGGTTTATCCAATTTACACCAAGCTTTTTTAACTTGTTGCTAACACATTGAAGTTGTTTAATTGCAAACGGATTTTGGATATCTCAAACGGTTTGGCCGTGGCGAGGCAACGAATTTATGGCAAGAAAAGGGAAACAAAGTGTTATAACTTCTGCATACATTAATTGATTTTGATGAAACTTTGGCTTAGTCTTCGTTGTACAAGGCTGATCACATGGATTTGACTATTGTGATTCAAAGTCATAGCGCCACCAACTGGAAGCAGAAAATGTGTCACTTTCAGCATACATTGAGATCACCCTCTTATTTTTACCTGATTTGCTTCAAAATTCATCAGAATAATGTTAAAACTTGGCACATGTAATCCTTTGAAAATGGGCAGGGAGGAGGGGCTCTATAGCGGCACCTTGTAGTGCAGTAAATGTGGAGTGAATTTGACATAGTCCTTTGATGTTTAACCGTTTTAAGTGCCTATTGCCCGCTGTGCACAGTTGCCCTGAAGCCACCGGGGTGGCGGTGCCACCGGGCTTGGGCCCGCCATCGCTGCTCGCAGCTATATTTATTATTATTTTTTTTTTTTTTTTTTTTTTCGTCTTCCGGGGCTTTTTGGGGGCCTTAACATGCTCAAAAACTCTTGAAAATTGGCACACACATTGGAATCCGCGGCCATTAGGACGCCGGAGAGGCTGGTACCCGGGCGTGGCAGGGGGCTCGACAGCGCCCCCTTGAAAAAAGTCTGAAAATTTGGTCCATATATTAAACATGCTTGCACGTATTAGTATGAAACTCGGTACACATATAGACCTCATCGGGCCGAACAACTTTCGCGCTCTAAGTTAATCGCCACGCCAACAGGAAGTCAGCTATTAAGGGTTGTTTGAAAAACGCATGCTCTGGAATTTGATATACTCCTCCTAGACGATTAATCCGATCGCCACCAAACTCGGTCAGCATGAAGTCAAGACACTGATGATTAAAAATTGCCAGGGGATTTTTGATATCTCGAACGGTTTGGCCGTGGCGAGGCAACGAATTTATGGCGAGAAAAAGGAAACAGGAAATGTGTTATAACGTCTGCATACATATATTGATCTTTATGAAACTTCACGAGTGCGTTCGTTATAGGAGTCTGATCACATGGATGTGACTATTGTGAGTCAAAGTTATAGCGCCACCAACTGGCAGCAGGAAGTGTATCACTTTTTGAAATGTTTTGAGATCACCCTCTTATTTTTACCTGATTTGCTTCAAACTTCATCAGTGTAATGTCAATACACAGCAGATGTAGACCTATGACAGGATTTTTGATATTTGAAATATTGTTGCCATGGCAACAGGTCAAACTGTAATAATATTCTTGAGTGTTTTTGAGGCTCTTAACATGCTTCAAATTGCATGAAACTCGACACACACATCAATATTGTCAACCAGTAGACATGGACAAAGCCATAGAAATGGGCGTGGTGGAGGGGCTCAGTAGCGCCACCTTTTGACAAAAGTGGGGGGTTAGTTTTTCCTACAGTCACCAAACTCGGTACACATATTATTCTCATCAAGCCGGACAATTTTCTAATTTACATTCATTAGCTCCGACCAACAGGAAGTCAGCTATTTTGGTTTGAATGTTAATTTTTTGAAAAAACAGGCTATGAATTTTATACTACTACTCCTACAGGGTTTATCCAATTTACACCAAGCTTTTTTTAACTTGTTGCGAACACATTGAAGTTGTTTAATTGCAAACGGATTTTGGATATCTCAAACGGTTTGGCCGTGGCGAGGCAACGAATTTATGGCAAGAAAAGGGAAACAAAGTGTTATAACTTCTGCATACATTAATTGATTTTGATGAAACTTTGGCTTAGTCTTCGTTGTACAAGGCTGATCACATGGATTTGACTATTGTGATTCAAAGTCATAGCGCCACCAACTGGAAGCAGAAAATGTGTCACTTTCAGCATACATTGAGATCATCCTCTTATTTTTACCTGATTTGCTTCAAAATTCATCAGAATAATGTTAAAACTTGGCACATGTAATCCTTTGAAAATGGGCAGGGAGGAGGGGCTCTATAACGGCACCTTGTAGTGCAGTAAATGTGGAGTGAATTTGACATAGTCCTTTGATGTTTAACCGTTTTAAGTGCCTATTGCCCGCTGTGCACAGTTGCCCTGAAGCCACCGGGGTGGCGGTGCCACCGGGCTTGGGCCCGCCATCGCTGCTCGCAGCTATATTTATTATTTTTTTTTTTTTTTTTTTTTTCCCGTCTTCCGGGGCTTTTTGGGGGCCTTAACATGCTCAAAAACTCTTGAAAATTGGCACACACATTGGAATCCGCGGCCATTAGGACGCCGGAGAGGCTGGTACCCGGGCGTGGCAGGGGGGCTCGACAGCGCCCCCTTGAAAAAAGTCTGAAAATTTGGTCCATATATTAAACATGCTTGCACGTATTAGTATGAAACTCGGTACACATATAGACCTCATCGGGCCGAACAACTTTCGCGCTCTAAGTTAAACACCACGCCAACAGGAAGTCAGCTATTAAGGGTTGTTTGAAAAACGCATGCTCTGGAATTTGATATACTCCTCCTAGACGATTAATCCGATCGCCACCAAACTCGGTCAGCATGAAGTCAAGACACTGATGATTAAAAATTGCCAGGGGATTTTTGATATCTCGAACGGTTTGGCCGTGGCGAGGCAACGAATTTATGGCGAGAAAAAGGAAACAGGAAATGTGTTATAACGTCTTAATACATATATTGATCTTTATGAAACTTCACGAGTGTGTTCGTTATAGGAGTCTGATCACATGGATGTGACTATTGTGAGTCAAAGTTATAGCGACACCAACTGGCAGCAGGAAGTGTATCACTTTTTGAAATGTTTTGAGATCACCCTCTTATTTTTTCCTGATTTGCTTCAAACTTCATCAGTGTAATGTCAATACACAGCAGATGTAGACCTATGACAGGATTTTTGATATTTGAAATATTGTTGCCATGGCAACAGGTCAAACTGTAATAATATTCTTGAGTGTTTTTGAGGCTCTTAACATGCTTCAAATTGCATGAAACTCGACACACACATCAATATTGTCAACCAGTAGACATGGACAAAGCCATAGAAATGGGCGTGGTGGAGGGGCTCAGTAGCGCCACCTTTTGACAAAAGTGGGGGTTAGTTTTTCCTACAGTCACCAAACTCGGTACACATATTATTCTCATCAAGCCGGACAATTTTCTAATTTACATTCATTAGCTCCGACCAACAGGAAGTCAGCTATTTTGGTTTGAATGTTAATTTTTTGAAAAAACAGGCTATGAATTTTATACTACTACTCCTACAGGGTTTATCCAATTTACACCAAGCTTTTTTTAACTTGTTGCGAACACATTGAAGTTGTTTAATTGCAAACGGATTTTGGATATCTCAAACGGTTTGGCCGTGGCGAGGCAACGAATTTATGGCGAGAAAAGGGAAACAAAGTGTTATAACTTCTGCATACTTTAATTGATTTTGATGAAACTTTGGCTTAGTCTTCGTTGTACAAGGCTGATCACATGGATTTGACTATTGTGATTCAAAGTCATAGCGCCACCAACTGGAAGCAGAAAATGTGTCACTTTCAGCATACATTGAGATCACCCTCTTATTTTTACCTGATTTGCTTCAAAATTCATCAGAATAATGTTAAAACTTGGCACATGTAATCCTTTGAAAATGGGCAGGGAGGAAGGGGTCTATAGCGGCACCTTGTAGTGCAGTAAATGTGGAGTGAATTTGACATAGTCCTTTGATGTTTAACCGTTTTAAGTGCCTATTGCCCGCTGTGCACAGTTGCCCTGAAGCCACCGGGGTGGCGGTGCCACCGGGCTTGGGCCCGCCATCGCTGCTCGCAGCTATATTTATTATTATTTTTTTTTTTTTTTCCCGTCTTCCGGGGCTTTTAGGAGGCCTTAACATGCTCAAAAACTCTTGAAAATTGGCACACACATTGGAATCCGCGGCCATTAGGACGCCCCAGAGGCTGGTATCCGGGCGTGGCAGGGGGGCTTGACAGCGCCCCCTTGAAAAAAGTCTGAAAATTTGGTCCATATATTAAACACGCTTGCACGTATTAGTATGAAACTCGGTACACATATAGACCTCATCGGGCCGAACAACTTTCGTACTCTAAGTTAAACGCCACGCCAACAGGAAGTCAGCTATTAAGGGTTGTTTGAAAAACGCATGCTCTGGAATTTGATATACTCCTCCTAGACGATTAATCCAATCGCCACCAAACTCGGTCAGCATGAAGTCAAGACACTGATGATTAAAAATTGCCAGGGGATTTTTGATATCTCGAACGGTTTGGCCGTGGCGAGGCAACAAATTTATGGCGAGAAAAAGGAAACAGGAAATGTGTTATAACGTCTGCATACATATATTGATCTTTATGAAACTTCACGAGTGTGTTGGTTGTAGTAGTCTGATCACATGGATGTGACTATTGTGAGTCAAAGTTATAGCACCACCAACTGGCAGCAGGAAGTGTATCACTTTTTGAAATGCTTTGAGATCACCCTCTTATTTTTACCTGATTTGCTTCAAACTTCATCAGTGTAATGTCAATACACAGCAGATGTAGACCTATGACAGGATTTTTGATATTTGAAATATTGTTGCCATGGCAACAGGTCAAACTGTAATAATATTCTTGAGTGTTTTTGAGGCTCTTAACATGCTTCAAATTTCATGAAGCTCGACACACACATCAATATTGTCAACCAGTAGACATGGACAAAGCCATAGAAATGGGCGTGGTGAAGGGGCTCAGTAGCGCCACCTTTTGTCAAAAGTGGGGGGGTTAGTTTTTCCTACCGTCACCAAACTCGGTACACATATTGTTCTCATCAAGCTGGACAATTTTCTAATTTACATTCATTAGCTCCAACCAACAGGAAGTCGGCTATTTTTGTTTGAATGTTAATTTTTTGAAAAAACAGGCTATGAATTTTATACTACTACTCCTACAGGGTTTATCCAATTTACACTAAGCTTTTTTTAACTTGTTGCTAACACATTGAAGTTGTTTAATTGCAAACGGATTTTGGATATCTCAAACGGTTTGGCCGTGGCGAGGCAACGAATTTATGGCGAGAAAAGGGAAACAGGAAATGTGTTATAACTTCTGCATACATTGATTGATGTTTATGAAACTTCAGGAGTGTGTTGGTTGTAGTAGTCTGATCACATGGATGTAACTATTGTGAGTCAAAGTTATAGCGCCACCAAATGGCAGCAAGAAGTGTATCACTTTTAAAATGCTTTGAGATCACCCTCTTATTTTTACCTGATTTGCTTCAAACTTCATCAGTGTAATGTCAATACACAGCAGATGTAGACCTATGACAGGATTTTTGATATTTGAAATATTGTTGCCATGGCAACAGGTCAAACTGTAATAATATTCTTGAGTGTTTTTGAGGCTCTTAACATGCTTCAAATTGCATGAAACTCGACACACACATCAATATTGTCAACCAGTAGACATAGACAAAGCCATAGAAATGGGTGTGGTGGAGGGGCTCAGTAGCGCCACCTTTTGACAAAAGTGGGGGGGTTAGTTTTTCCTACAGTCACCAAACTCGGTACACATATTATTCTCATCAAGCCGGACAATTTTCTATTTTACATTCATTAGCTCCGACCAACAGGAAGTCAGCTATTTTGGTTTGAATGTTAATTTTTTGAAAAAACAGGCTATGAATTTTATACTACTACTCCTACAGGGTTTATCCAATTTACACCAAGCTTTTTTTAACTTGTTGCTAACACATTGAAGTTGTTTAATTGCAAACGGATTTTGGATATCTCAAACGGTTTGGCCGTGGCGAGGCAACGAATTTATGGCAAGAAAAGGGAAACAAAGTGTTATAACTTCTGCATACATTAATTGATTTTGATGAAACTTTGGCATAGTCTTCGTTGTACAAGGCTGATCACATGGATTTGACTATTGTGATTCAAAGTCATAGCGCCACCAACTGGAAGCAGAAAATGTGTCACTTTCAGCATACATTGAGATCACCCTCTTATTTTTACCTGATTTGCTTCAAAATTCATCAGAATAATGTTAAAACTTGGCACATGTAATCCTTTGAAAATGGGCAGGGAGGAGGGGATCTATAACGGCACCTTGTAGTGCAGTAAATGTGGAGTGAATTTGACATAGTCCTTTGATGTTTAGCCGTTTTAAGTGCCTATTGCCCGCTGTGCACAGTTGCCCTGAAGCCACCGGGGTGGCGGTGCCACCGGGCTTGGGCCCGCCATCACTGCTCGCAGCTATATTTAGGGCCCAAGCGAAAATTCGCGCAGGGCCCTCTTGTTCGTCTAAGGATTATTAGGGCCCAAGCGAAAATTCGCGCAGGGCCCTCTTGTTCTTCTAAGGATTATTAGGGCCCAAGCGAATTAAGCGCGCAGGGCCCTCTTGTTCTTCTAAGGATTATTATTTTTTTTTTTTTTTTTTTTTTTTTTTTCCGTCTTCCGGGGCTTTTTGGGGGCCTTAACATGCTCAAAAACTCTTGAAAATTGGCACACACATTGGAATCCGCGGCCATTAGGACGCCGGAGAGGCTGGTACCCGGGCGTGGCAGGGGGGCTCGACAGCGCCCCCTTGAAAAAAGTCTGAAAATTTGGTCCATATATTAAACATGCTTGCACGTATTAGTATGAAACTCGGTACACATATAGACCTCATCGGGCCGAACAACTTTCGCGCTCTAAGTTAATCGCCACGCCAACAGGAAGTCAGCTATTAAGGGTTGTTTGAAAAACGCATGCTCTGGAATTTGATATACTCCTCCTAGACGATTAATCCGATCGCCACCAAACTCGGTCAGCATGAAGTCAAGACACTGATGATTAAAAATTGCCAGGGGATTTTTGATATCTCGAACGGTTTGGCCGTGGCGAGGCAACGAATTTATGGCGAGAAAAAGGAAACAGGAAATGTCTTATAACGTCTTAATACATATATTGATCTTTATGAAACTTCACGAGTGTGTTCGTTATAGGAGTCTGATCACATGGATGTGACTATTGTGAGTCAAAGTTATAGCGCCACCAACTGGCAGCAGGAAGTGTATCACTTTTTGAAATGTTTTGAGATCACCCTCTTATTTTTACCTGATTTGCTTCAAACTTCATCAGTGTAATGTCAAGCAGCAGCAGATGTAGACCTATGACAGGATTTTTGATATTTGAAATATTGTTGCCATGGCAACAGGTCAAACTGTAATAATATTCTTGAGTGTTTTTGAGGCTCTTAACATGCTTCAAATTGCATGAAACTCGACACACACATCAATATTGTCAACCAGTAGACATGGACAAAGCCATAGAAATGGGCGTGGTGGAGGGGCTCAGTAGCGCCACCTTTTGACAAAAGTGGGGGGGTTAGTTTTTCCTACAGTCACCAAACTCGGTACACATATTATTCTCATCAAGCCGGACAATTTTCTAATTTACATTCATTAGCTCCGACCAACAGGAAGTCAGCTATTTTGGTTTGAATGTTAATTTTTTGAAAAAACAGGCTATGAATTTTATACTACTACTCCTACAGGGTTTATCCAATTTACACCAAGCTTTTTTTAACTTGTTGCGAACACATTGAAGTTGTTTAATTGCAAAAGGATTTTGGATATCTCAAACGGTTTGGCCGTGGCGAGGCAACGAATTTATGGCGAGAAAAGGGAAACAGGAAATGTGTTATAACTTCTGCATACATTGATTGATGTTTATGAAACTTCAGGAGTGTGTTGGTTGTAGTAGTCTGATCACATGGATGTAACTATTGTGAGTCAAAGTTATAGCGCCACCAAATGGCAGCAAGAAGTGTATCACTTTTAAAATGCTTTGAGATCACCCTCTTATTTTTACCTGATTTGCTTCAAACTTCATCAGTGTAATGTCAATACACAGCAGATGTAGACCTATGACAGGATTTTTGATATTTGAAATATTGTTGCCATGGCAACAGGTCAAACTGTAATAATATTCTTGAGTGTTTTTGAGGCTCTTAACATGCTTCAAATTGCATGAAACTCGACACACACATCAATATTGTCAACCAGTAGACATGGACAAAGCCATAGAAATGGGCGTGGTGGAGGGGCTCAGTAGCGCCACCTTTTGACAAAAGTGGGGGGGTTAGTTTTTCCTACAGTCACCAAACTCGGTACACATATTATTCTCATCAAGCCGGACAATTTTCTAATTTACATTCATTAGCTCCGACCAACAGGAAGTCAGCTATTTTGGTTTGAATGTTAATTTTTCGAAAAAACAGGCTATGAATTTTATACTACTACTCCTACAGGGTTTATCCAATTTACACCAAGCTTTTTTTAACTTGTTGCTAACACATTGAAGTTGTTTAATTGCAAACGGATTTTGGATATCTCAAACGGTTTGGCCGTGGCGAGGCAACGAATTTATGGCAAGAAAAGGGAAACAAAGTGTTATAACTTCTGCATACATTAATTGATTTTGATGAAACTTTGGCTTAGTCTTCGTTGTACAAGGCTGATCACATGGATTTGACTATTGTGATTCAAAGTCATAGCGCCACCAACTGGAAGCAGAAAATGTGTCACTTTCAGCATACATTGAGATCAACCTCTTATTTTTACCTGATTTGCTTCAAAATTCATCAGAATAATGTTAAAACTTGGCACATGTAATCCTTTGAAAATGGGCAGGGAGGAGGGGCTCTATAACGGCACCTTGTAGTGCAGTAAATGTGGAGTGAATTTGACATAGTCCTTTGATGTTTAACCGTTTTAAGTGCCTATTGCCCGCTGTGCACAGTTGCCCTGAAGCCACCGGGGTGGCGGTGCCACCGGGCTTGGGCCCGCCATCGCTGCTCGCAGCTATATTTATTATTATTATTATTTTTTTTATTTTTATTTTTTTTTTTCCGTCTTCCGGGGCTTTTTGGGGGCCTTAACATGCTCAAAAACTCTTGAAAATTGGCACACACATTGGAATCCGCGGCCATTAGGACGCCGGAGAGGCTGGTACCCGGGCGTGGCAGGGGGGCTCGACAGCGCCCCCTTGAAAAAAGTCTGAAAATTTGGTCCATATATTAAACATGCTTGCACGTATTAGTATGAAACTCGGTACACATATAGACCTCATCGGGCCGAACAACTTTCGCGCTCTAAGTTAATCGCCACGCCAACAGGAAGTCAGCTATTAAGGGTTGTTTGAAAAACGCATGCTCTGGAATTTGATATACTCCTCCTAGACGATTAATCCGATCGCCACCAAACTCGGTCAGCATGAAGTCAAGACACTGATGATTAAAAATTGCCAGGGGATTTTTGATATCTCGAACGGTTTGGCCGTGGCGAGGCAACGAATTTATGGCGAGAAAAAGGAAACAGGAAATGTGTTATAACGTCTTAATACATATATTGATCTTTATGAAACTTCACGAGTGCGTTCGTTATAGGAGTCTGATCACATGGATGTGACTATTGTGAGTCAAAGTTATAGCGCCACCAACTGGCAGCAGGAAGTGTATCACTTTTTGAAATGTTTTGAGATCACCCTCTTATTTTTACCTGATTTGCTTCAAACTTCATCAGTGTAATGTCAATACACAGCAGATGTAGACCTATGACAGGATTTTTGATATTTGAAATATTGTTGCCATGGCAACAGGTCAAACTGTAATAATATTCTTGAGTGTTTTTGAGGCTCTTAACATGCTTCAAATTGCATGAAACTCGACACACACATCAATATTGTCAACCAGTAGACATGGACAAAGCCATAGAAATGGGCGTGGTGGAGGGGCTCAGTAGCGCCACCTTTTGACAAAAGTGGGGGTTAGTTTTTCCTACAGTCACCAAACTCGGTACACATATTATTCTCATCAAGCCGGACAATTTTCTAATTTACATTCATTAGCTCCGACCAACAGGAAGTCAGCTATTTTGGTTTGAATGTTAATTTTTTGAAAAAACAGGCTATGAATTTTATACTACTACTCCTACAGGGTTTATCCAATTTACACCAAGCTTTTTTTTAACTTGTTGCGAACACATTGAAGTTGTTTAATTGCAAACGGATTTTGGATATCTCAAACGGTTTGGCCGTGGCGAGGCAACGAATTTATGGCGAGAAAAGGGAAACAGGAAATGTGTTATAACTTCTGCATACATTGATTGATGTTTATGAAACTTCAGGAGTGTGTTGGTTGTAGTAGTCTGATCACATGGATGTAACTATTGTGAGTCAAAGTTATAGCGCCACCAAATGGCAGCAAGAAGTGTATCACTTTTAAAATGCTTTGAGATCACCCTCTTATTTTTACCTGATTTGCTTCAAACTTCATCAGTGTAATGTCAATACACAGCAGATGTAGACCTATGACAGGATTTTTGATATTTGAAATATTGTTGCCATGGCAACAGGTCAAACTGTAATAATATTCTTGAGTGTTTTTGAGGCTCTTAACATGCTTCAAATTGCATGAAACTCGACACACACATCAATATTGTCAACCAGTAGACATAGACAAAGCCATAGAAATGGGTGTGGTGGAGGGGCTCAGTAGCGCCACCTTTTGACAAAAGTGGGGGTTAGTTTTTCCTACAGTCACCAAACTCGGTACACATATTATTCTCATCAAGCCGGACAATTTTCTATTTTACATTCATTAGCTCCGACCAACAGGAAGTCAGCTATTTTGGTTTGAATGTTAATTTTTTGAAAAAACAGGCTATGAATTTTATACTACTACTCCTACAGGGTTTATCCAATTTACACCAAGCTTTTTTTAACTTGTTGCTAACACATTGAAGTTGTTTAATTGCAAACGGATTTTGGATATCTCAAACGGTTTGGCCGTGGCGAGGCAACGAATTTATGGCAAGAAAAGGGAAACAAAGTGTTATAACTTCTGCATACATTAATTGATTTTGATGAAACTTTGGCTTAGTCTTCGTTGTACAAGGCTGATCACATGGATTTGACTATTGTGATTCAAAGTCATAGCGCCACCAACTGGAAGCAGAAAATGTGTCACTTTCAGCATACATTGAGATCACCCTCTTATTTTTACCTGATTTGCTTCAAAATTCATCAGAATAATGTTAAAACTTGGCACATGTAATCCTTTGAAAATGGGCAGGGAGGAGGGGATCTATAACGGCACCTTGTAGTGCAGTAAATGTGGAGTGAATTTGACATAGTCCTTTGATGTTTAGCCGTTTTAAGTGCCTATTGCCCGCTGTGCACAGTTGCCCTGAAGCCACCGGGGTGGCGGTGCCACCGGGCTTGGGCCCGCCATCACTGCTCGCAGCTATATTTAGGGCCCAAGCGAAAATTCGCGCAGGGCCCTCTTGTTCGTCTAAGGATTATTAGGGCCCAAGCGAAAATTCGCGCAGGGCCCTCTTGTTCTTCTAAGGATTATTAGGGCCCAAGCGAATTAAGCGCGCAGGGCCCTCTTGTTCTTCTAAGGATTATTATTTTTTTTTTTTTTTTTTTTTTACGTCTTCCGGGGCTTTTTGGGGGCCTTAACATGCTCAAAAACTCTTGAAAATTGGCACACACATTGGAATCCGCGGCCATTAGGACGCCGGAGAGGCTGGTACCCGGGCGTGGCAGGGGGGCTCGACAGCGCCCCCTTGAAAAAAGTCTGAAAATTTGGTCCATATATTAAACATGCTTGCACGTATTAGTATGAAACTCGGTACACATATAGACCTCATCGGGCCGAACAACTTTCGCGCTCTAAGTTAATCGCCACGCCAACAGGAAGTCAGCTATTAAGGGTTGTTTGAAAAACGCATGCTCTGGAATTTGATATACTCCTCCTAGACGATTAATCCGATCGCCACCAAACTCGGTCAGCATGAAGTCAAGACACTGATGATTAAAAATTGCCAGGGGATTTTTGATATCTCGAACGGTTTGGCCGTGGCGAGGCAACGAATTTATGGCGAGAAAAAGGAAACAGGAAATGTCTTATAACGTCTTAATACATATATTGATCTTTATGAAACTTCACGAGTGTGTTCGTTATAGGAGTCTGATCACATGGATGTGACTATTGTGAGTCAAAGTTATAGCGCCACCAACTGGCAGCAGGAAGTGTATCACTTTTTGAAATGTTTTGAGATCACCCTCTTATTTTTACCTGATTTGCTTCAAACTTCATCAGTGTAATGTCAAGCAGCAGCAGATGTAGACCTATGACAGGATTTTTGATATTTGAAATATTGTTGCCATGGCAACAGGTCAAACTGTAATAATATTCTTGAGTGTTTTTGAGGCTCTTAACATGCTTCAAATTGCATGAAACTCGACACACACATCAATATTGTCAACCAGTAGACATGGACAAAGCCATAGAAATGGGCGTGGTGGAGGGGCTCAGTAGCGCCACCTTTTGACAAAAGTGGGGGTTAGTTTTTCCTACAGTCACCAAACTCGGTACACATATTATTCTCATCAAGCCGGACAATTTTCTAATTTACATTCATTAGCTCCGACCAACAGGAAGTCAGCTATTTTGGTTTGAATGTTAATTTTTTGAAAAAACAGGCTATGAATTTTATACTACTACTCCTACAGGGTTTATCCAATTTACACCAAGCTTTTTTTAACTTGTTGCGAACACATTGAAGTTGTTTAATTGCAAAAGGATTTTGGATATCTCAAACGGTTTGGCCGTGGCGAGGCAACGAATTTATGGCGAGAAAAGGGAAACAGGAAATGTGTTATAACTTCTGCATACATTGATTGATGTTTATGAAACTTCAGGAGTGTGTTGGTTGTAGTAGTCTGATCACATGGATGTAACTATTGTGAGTCAAAGTTATAGCGCCACCAAATGGCAGCAAGAAGTGTATCACTTTTAAAATGCTTTGAGATCACCCTCTTATTTTTACCTGATTTGCTTCAAACTTCATCAGTGTAATGTCAATACACAGCAGATGTAGACCTATGACAGGATTTTTGATATTTGAAATATTGTTGCCATGGCAACAGGTCAAACTGTAATAATATTCTTGAGTGTTTTTGAGGCTCTTAACATGCTTCAAATTGCATGAAACTCGACACACACATCAATATTGTCAACCAGTAGACATGGACAAAGCCATAGAAATGGGCGTGGTGGAGGGGCTCAGTAGCGCCACCTTTTGACAAAAGTGGGGGGGTTAGTTTTTCCTACAGTCACCAAACTCGGTACACATATTATTCTCATCAAGCCGGACAATTTTCTAATTTACATTCATTAGCTCCGACCAACAGGAAGTCAGCTATTTTGGTTTGAATGTTAATTTTTCGAAAAAACAGGCTATGAATTTTATACTACTACTCCTACAGGGTTTATCCAATTTACACCAAGCTTTTTTTAACTTGTTGCTAACACATTGAAGTTGTTTAATTGCAAACGGATTTTGGATATCTCAAACGGTTTGGCCGTGGCGAGGCAACGAATTTATGGCAAGAAAAGGGAAACAAAGTGTTATAACTTCTGCATACATTAATTGATTTTGATGAAACTTTGGCTTAGTCTTCGTTGTACAAGGCTGATCACATGGATTTGACTATTGTGATTCAAAGTCATAGCGCCACCAACTGGAAGCAGAAAATGTGTCACTTTCAGCATACATTGAGATCAACCTCTTATTTTTACCTGATTTGCTTCAAAATTCATCAGAATAATGTTAAAACTTGGCACATGTAATCCTTTGAAAATGGGCAGGGAGGAGGGGCTCTATAACGGCACCTTGTAGTGCAGTAAATGTGGAGTGAATTTGACATAGTCCTTTGATGTTTAACCGTTTTAAGTGCCTATTGCCCGCTGTGCACAGTTGCCCTGAAGCCACCGGGGTGGCGGTGCCACCGGGCTTGGGCCCGCCATCGCTGCTCGCAGCTATATTTATTATTATTATTATTTTTTTTATTTTTATTTTTTTTTTTCCGTCTTCCGGGGCTTTTTGGGGGCCTTAACATGCTCAAAAACTCTTGAAAATTGGCACACACATTGGAATCCGCGGCCATTAGGACGCCGGAGAGGCTGGTACCCGGGCGTGGCAGGGGGGCTCGACAGCGCCCCCTTGAAAAAAGTCTGAAAATTTGGTCCATATATTAAACATGCTTGCACGTATTAGTATGAAACTCGGTACACATATAGACCTCATCGGGCCGAACAACTTTCGCGCTCTAAGTTAATCGCCACGCCAACAGGAAGTCAGCTATTAAGGGTTGTTTGAAAAACGCATGCTCTGGAATTTGATATACTCCTCCTAGACGATTAATCCGATCGCCACCAAACTCGGTCAGCATGAAGTCAAGACACTGATGATTAAAAATTGCCAGGGGATTTTTGATATCTCGAACGGTTTGGCCGTGGCGAGGCAACGAATTTATGGCGAGAAAAAGGAAACAGGAAATGTGTTATAACGTCTTAATACATATATTGATCTTTATGAAACTTCACGAGTGCGTTCGTTATAGGAGTCTGATCACATGGATGTGACTATTGTGAGTCAAAGTTATAGCGCCACCAACTGGCAGCAGGAAGTGTATCACTTTTTGAAATGTTTTGAGATCACCCTCTTATTTTTACCTGATTTGCTTCAAACTTCATCAGTGTAATGTCAATACACAGCAGATGTAGACCTATGACAGGATTTTTGATATTTGAAATATTGTTGCCATGGCAACAGGTCAAACTGTAATAATATTCTTGAGTGTTTTTGAGGCTCTTAACATGCTTCAAATTGCATGAAACTCGACACACACATCAATATTGTCAACCAGTAGACATGGACAAAGCCATAGAAATGGGCGTGGTGGAGGGGCTCAGTAGCGCCACCTTTTGACAAAAGGGGGGGGTTAGTTTTTCCTACAGTCACCAAACTCGGTACACATATGATTCTCATCAAGCCGGACAATTTTCTAATTTACATTCATTAGCTCCGACCAACAGGAAGTCAGCTATTTTGGTTTGAATGTTAATTTTTTGAAAAAACAGGCTATGAATTTTATACTACTACTCCTACAGGGTTTATCCAATTTACACCAAGCTTTTTTTAACTTGTTGCGAACACATTGAAGTTGTTTAATTGCAAACGGATTTTGGATATCTCAAACGGTTTGGCCGTGGCGAGGCAACGAATTTATGGCGAGAAAAGGGAAACAGGAAATGTGTTATAACTTCTGCATACATTGATTGATGTTTATGAAACTTCAGGAGTGTGTTGGTTGTAGTAGTCTGATCACATGGATGTAACTATTGTGAGTCAAAGTTATAGCGCCACCAAATGGCAGCAAGAAGTGTATCACTTTTAAAATGCTTTGAGATCACCCTCTTATTTTTACCTGATTTGCTTCAAACTTCATCAGTGTAATGTCAATACACAGCAGATGTAGACCTATGACAGGATTTTTGATATTTGAAATATTGTTGCCATGGCAACAGGTCAAACTGTAATAATATTCTTGAGTGTTTTTGAGGCTCTTAACATGCTTCAAATTGCATGAAACTCGACACACACATCAATATTGTCAACCAGTAGACATGGACAAAGCCATAGAAATGGGCGTGGTGGAGGGGCTCAGTAGCGCCACCTTTTGACAAAAGTGGGGGGGGTAGTTTTTCCTACAGTCACCAAACTCGGTACACATATTATTCTCATCAAGCCGGACAATTTTCTAATTTACATTCATTAGCTCCGACCAACAGGAAGTCAGCTATTTTGGTTTGAATGTTAATTTTTCGAAAAAACAGGCTATGAATTTTATACTACTACTCCTACAGGGTTTATCCAATTTACACCAAGCTTTTTTTAACTTGTTGCTAACACATTGAAGTTGTTTAATTGCAAACGGATTTTGGATATCTCAAACGGTTTGGCCGAGGCGAGGCAACGAATTTATGGCAAGAAAAGGGAAACAAAGTGTTATAACTTCTGCATACATTAATTGATTTTGATGAAACTTTGGCTTAGTCTTCGTTGTACAAGGCTGATCACATGGATTTGACTATTGTGATTCAAAGTCATAGCGCCACCAACTGGAAGCAGAAAATGTGTCACTTTCAGCATACATTGAGATCACCCTCTTATTTTTACCTGATTTGCTTCAAAATTCATCAGAATAATGTTAAAACTTGGCACATGTAATCCTTTGAAAATGGGCAGGGAGGAGGGGCTCTATAGCGGCACCTTGTAGTGCAGTAAATGTGGAGTGAATTTGACATAGTCCTTTGATGTTTAACCGTTTTAAGTGCCTATTGCCCGCTGTGCACAGTTGCCCTGAAGCCACCGGGGTGGCGGTGCCACCGGGCTTGGGCCCGCCATCGCTGCTCGCAGCTATATTTATTATTATTAGGGCCCAAGCGAAAATTCGCGCAGGGCCCTCTTGTTCTTCTAAGGATTATTATTATTTTTTTATTTTTTTTTTTTTTTTTCCGTCTTCCGGGGCTTTTTGGGGGCCTTAACATGCTCAAAAACTCTTGAAAATTGGCACACACATTGGAATCCGCGGCCATTAGGACGCCGGAGAGGCTGGTACCCGGGCGTGGCAGGGGGGCTCGACAGCGCCCCCTTGAAAAAAGTCTGAAAATTTGGTCCATATATTAAACATGCTTGCACGTATTAGTATGAAACTCGGTACACATATAGACCTCATCGGGCCGAACAACTTTCGCGCTCTAAGTTAATCGCCACGCCAACAGGAAGTCAGCTATTAAGGGTTGTTTGAAAAACGCATGCTCTGGAATTTGATATACTCCTCCTAGACGATTAATCCGATCGCCACCAAACTCGGTCAGCATGAAGTCAAGACACTGATGATTAAAAATTGCCAGGGGATTTTTGATATCTCGAACGGTTTGGCCGTGGCGAGGCAACGAATTTATGGCGAGAAAAAGGAAACAGGAAATGTGTTATAACGTCTTAATACATATATTGATCTTTATGAAACTTCACGAGTGTGTTCGTTATAGGAGTCTGATCACATGGATGTGACTATTGTGAGTAAAAGTTATAGCGCCACCAACTGGCAGCAGGAAGTGTATCACTTTTTGAAATGTTTTGAGATCACCCTCTTATTTTTACCTGATTTGCTTCAAACTTCATCAGTGTAATGTCAATACACAGCAGATGTAGACCTATGACAGGATTTTTGATATTTGAAATATTGTTGCCATGGCAACAGGTCAAACTGTAATAATATTCTTGAGTGTTTTTGAGGCTCTTAACATGCTTCAAATTGCATGAAACTCGACACACACATCAATATTGTCAACCAGTAGACATGGACAAAGCCATAGAAATGGGCGTGGTGGAGGGGCTCAGTAGCGCCACCTTTTGACAAAAGTGGGGGGGTTAGTTTTTCCTACAGTCACCAAACTCGGTACACATATTATTCTCATCAAGCCGGACAATTTTCTAATTTACATTCATTAGCTCCGACCAACAGGAAGTCAGCTATTTTGGTTTGAATGTTAATTTTTTGAAAAAACAGGCTATGAATTTTATACTACTACTCCTACAGGGTTTATCCAATTTACACCAAGCTTTTTTTAACTTGTTGCGAACACATTGAAGTTGTTTAATTGCAAACGGATTTTGGATATCTCAAACGGTTTGGCCGTGGCGAGGCAACGAATTTATGGCGAGAAAAGGGAAACAGGAAATGTGTTATAACTTCTGCATACATTGATTGATGTTTATGAAACTTCAGGAGTGTGTTGTTTGTAGTAGTCTGATCACATGGATGTAACTATTGTGAGTCAAAGTTATAGCGCCACCAAATGGCAGCAAGAAGTGTATCACTTTTAAAATGCTTTGAGATCACCCTCTTATTTTTACCTGATTTGCTTCAAACTTCATCAGTGTAATGTCAATACACAGCAGATGTAGACCTATGACAGGATTTTTGATATTTGAAATATTGTTGCCATGGCAACAGGTCAAACTGTAATAATATTCTTGAGTGTTTTTGAGGCTCTTAACATGCTTCAAATTGCATGAAACTCGACACACACATCAATATTGTCAACCAGTAGACATGGACAAAGCCATAGAAATGGGCGTGGTGGAGGGGCTCAGTAGCGCCACCTTTTGACAAAAGTGGGGGGGTTAGTTTTTCCTACAGTCACCAAACTCGGTAAACATATTATTCTCATCAAGCCGGACAATTTTCTAATTTACATTCATTAGCTCCGACCAACAGGAAGTCAGCTATTTTGGTTTGAATGTTAATTTTTTGAAAAAACAGGCTATGAATTTTATACTACTACTCCTACAGGGTTTATCCAATTTACACCAAGCTTTTTTTAACTTGTTGCTAACACATTGAAGTTGTTTAATTGCAAACGGATTTTGGATATCTCAAACGGTTTGGCCGTGGCGAGGCAACGAATTTATGGCAAGAAAAGGGAAACAAAGTGTTATAACTTCTGCATACATTAATTGATTTTGATGAAACTTTGGCTTAGTCTTCGTTGTACAAGGCTGATCACATGGATTTGACTATTGTGATTCAAAGTCATAGCGCCACCAACTGGAAGCAGAAAATGTGTCACTTTCAGCATACATTGAGATCACCCTCTTATTTTTACCTGATTTGCTTCAAAATTCATCAGAATAATGTTAAAACTTGGCACATGTAATCCTTTGAAAATGGGCAGGGAGGAGGGGCTCTATAGCGGCACCTTGTAGTGCAGTAAATGTGGAGTGAATTTGACATAGTCCTTTGATGTTTAACCGTTTTAAGTGCCTATTGCCCGCTGTGCACAGTTGCCCTGAAGCCACCGGGGTGGCGGTGCCACCGGGCTTGGGCCCGCCATCGCTGCTCGCAGCTATATTTATTATTATTATTTTTTTTTTTTTTTTTTTCTGTCTTCCGGGGCTTTTTGGGGGCCTTAACATGCTCAAAAACTCTTGAAAATTGGCACACACATTGGAATCCGCGGCCATTAGGACGCCGAAGAGGCTGGTACCCGGGCGTGGCAGGGGGGCTCGACAGCGCCCCCTTGAAAAAAGTCTGAAAATTTGGTCCATATATTAAACATGCTTGCACGTATTAGTATGAAACTCGGTACACATATAGACCTCATCGGGCCGAACAACTTTCGCGCTCTAAGTTAATCGCCACGCCAACAGGAAGTCAGCTATTAAGGGTTGTTTGAAAAACGCATGCTCTGGAATTTGATATACTCCTCCTAGACGATTAATCCGATCGCCACCAAACTCGGTCAGCATGAAGTCAAGACACTGATGATTAAAAATTGCCAGGGGATTTTTGATATCTCGAACGGTTTGGCCGTGGCGAGGCAACGAATTTATGGTGAGAAAAAGGAAACAGGAAATGTGTTATAACGTCTTAATACATATATTGATCTTTATGAAACTTCACGAGTGTGTTCGTTATAGGAGTCTGATCACATGGATGTGACTATTGTGAGTCAAAGTTATAGCGCCACCAACTGGCAGCAGGAAGTGTATCACTTTTTGAAATGTTTTGAGATCACCCTCTTATTTTTACCTGATTTGCTTCAAACTTCATCAGTGTAATGTCAATACACAGCAGATGTAGACCTATGACAGGATTTTTGATATTTGAAATATTGTTGCCATGGCAACAGGTCAAACTGTAATAATATTCTTGAGTGTTTTTGAGGCTCTTAACATGCTTCAAATTGCATGAAACTCGACACACACATCAATATTGTCAAACCAGTAGACATGGACAAAGCCATAGAAATGGGCGTGGTGGAGGGGCTCAGTAGCGCCACCTTTTGACAAAAGTGGGGGGATTAGTTTTTCCTACAGTCACCAAACTCGGTACACATATTATTCTCATCAAGCCGGACAATTTTCTAATTTACATTCATTAGCTCCGACCAACAGGAAGTCAGCTATTTTGGTTTGAATGTTAATTTTTTGAAAAAACAGGCTATGAATTTTATACTACTACTCCTACAGGGTTTATCCAATTTACACCAAGCTTTTTTTAACTTGTTGCTAACACATTGAAGTTGTTTAATTGCAAACGGATTTTGGATATCTCAAACGGTTTGGCCGTGGCGAGGCAACGATTTTTATGGCAAGAAAAGGGAAACAAAGTGTTATAACTTCTGCATACATTAATTGATTTTGATGAAACTTTGGCTTAGTCTTCGTTGTACAAGGCTGATCACATGGATTTGACTATTGTGATTCAAAGTCATAGCGCCACCAACTGGAAGCAGAAAATGTGTCACTTTCAGCATACATTGAGATCACCCTCTTATTTTTACCTGATTTGCTTCAAAATTCATCAGAATAATGTTAAAACTTGGCACATGTAATCCTTTGAAAATGGGCAGGGAGGAGGGGCTCTATAGCGGCACCTTGTAGTGCAGTAAATGTGGAGTGAATTTGACATAGTCCTTTGATGTTTAACCGTTTTAAGTGCCTATTGCCCGCTGTGCACAGTTGCCCTGAAGCCACCGGGGTGGCGGTGCCACCGGGCTTGGGCCCGCCATCGCTGCTCGCAGCTATATTTAGGGGCCAAGCACCGAAGGTGCTTAGGCACCTATTGTATCTGTTGGCGTTCCGTACGCTTATTATTATTCTTCTTCCGTTTCTTCTTCCGCTCTTGAAGTCTATGGCAGCCCATAGAACCGCTTGCGGGAAAGTTGTGAAATTTGGCACACAGTTAGAGGACAGTCTGAACTATGCCCATAGCAAATTTGGAATCTCTAACTCAATCCCTCTAGCGCCACCAGCTGTCCAAAGTTGCACTTATGTTTATGTCAATAACTTTTGAACCATAAGGGCTAGAAACAAAATTCTTTTTTCCTCTGATTCCTTGGGTCAAGACTTCACCCTATGACGTCATTTTCCGTCATGAAAATATTTCCGCCATTTTGAATTTTCTGAAAAACGTACTTTTTCGAACTCCTCCTAGGCCGCTACTCCGATTTTCACGAAAATTGAACCACATCATCTTCAGACCATGCCGACAGAAAGTTATGGAATTCAAGTCGATTCCTCAAAACGTTTTCGAAAAACACACAAACAAATTGTATGTAGTGCTTGCAAAAATAGACATAAGGCTGTATCTCCGCAACGCTGTATCGTATTCAGACCAAACTTGGTACATGGCATCACAAGCATGACCTGAGGCAACATGCAGCGTTTCGGCGCAGCGCCACCTAGTGATGCGGAGATATGATAAATGGCTATTTTTGCTTATAACTTCTGATGGGTTTGGCCAAAAATCATGAATTTGGTCTCGTTGGATTTGGGGCATCATCTTGAGTCGAACGATATCCAATTTTCCCATATTGGCCATTTCAGCTGTCGGCCATTTTGAATTTTGTGCTAAAATGCTGTATTTTACGAACGCATTAGCGTATCATTATGAAACTCGGTATGGGTCATCAGCATAATGTCCTGAATGAGCTTAATAAGTTTCGGACCAGCGCCACCTTGTGGTCAAAAGTTATAACAAAATTTACAAAAATGCTAATAACTTTTGACTATATTAACCGATTGTAATGAAACTGGTCTCAGTAGATTCTGTGGGTCATGCTGAGAACATAGATATCAAGTTTGCCATAGTTAGCTAAACTTCCTGTCCGCCATATTGTTTTTCTTTAAAAACCTACTTTTTCGAACTCCTCCTAGACCGTTGCTCCGATTTTCACCAAAATTGAACCGTGTCATCTTCAGACCATGTCGACAAAAAGTTATGGATTTCAAGTCGATAAGTCAAACCGTTTTCGTATACCAGAGCAAACAATTTGAGATATGATGCAAAAATGACTCTTGCAGCTGTATCTCTGCAATGCTTTATCATATTCAGACCAAACTTGGTACATGTCATCACAAGCATGACCTGAGGCATCATACAGTGTTTCGGCGCAGCGCCACCTACTGGAGTGGAGATATGAAAAATGGCTATTTTTGCTTATAACTTCTGATGGGTTTGACCAAAATTCATAAATTTGGTATGGGTCATCAGGACAATGCCCTGAAGCAGCCTGAGAAGTTTCGGACCAGCGCCACCTCGTGCTCAAAAGTTATAACAAACTTGACAAAAATGCTAATAACTTTTTTTTCTAATTGCTCACTGCTGCTGTTGGTCTGATGCTCACGGCCATGTTGGCTGGCTTCTTGTGCCGTTTTTGTGCTTGGCCCCGTAATTGCTGCTTGCAGCTATATTTATTATTATTCTTCTTCCGCTCTTGAAGTCTATGGCAACCCATAGAACCGCTTGCGGGAAAGTTATGATATTTGGCACACAGTTAGAGGACAGTCTGATCTATGACCATAGCCAATTTGGAGTCTGTAACTCAATCCCTCTAGCGCCACCAGCTGTCCAAAGTTGCACTTATGTTTATGTTAATAACTTTTGAACCGTAAGGGCTAGAAACAAAACTCTTTTTTCCTCTGATTCCTTGGGTCAAGACGATTCGATCGCACCCTATGACGTCATTTTCCGTCATGAAAATTTTCCCGCCATTTTGAATTTTCTGAAAAACTTACTTTTTCAAACTCCTCCTAGGCCGTTACTCCGATTTTCATGAAAATTGAATCAGATCATCTTCACACCATGCTGACAAAAAGTTATGGAATTCAAGTTGATTCCTCAAACCGTTTTCGAAAAACTCTCGAACGAATTGTACGTAGTGCTTGCGAAAACAGAAGTAAGGCTGTATCTCCGCAACGCTTTATCGTATTCAGACCAAACTTGGTACATGTCATCACAAGCATGACCTGAGGTACCATGCAGTGTTTCGGCGCAGCGCCACCTACTGGTGCGGAGATATGAAAAATGGGTATTTTTGCTTATAACTTCTGATGGGTTTGTCCAAAAATCATAAATTTGGTCTCGTTGGATTCGGGGAATCATGCCGAGTCGAATGATATCCAATTTTCCCATATTGGACATTTTGGCCGTCGGCCATTTTAAATTTGGTGCTAAAATGCTGTATTTTACGAACGCATTAGCGTATCGTTATGAAACTCGGTATGGGTCATCAGCACAATGCCCTGAAGGAGCATACCAAGTTTAGGACCAGCGCCACCTTGTGGTCAAAAGTTATAACAAAATTTACAAAAATGCTAATAACTTTTGACTATATTAACCGATTGTAATGAAACTGTTTTCAGTAGATTCCTTGGGTCATGCTGAGAACATAGATATCAAACTTTCCATAGTCAGCTGAACTTCCTGTCCGCCATATTGTTTTTCTTTAAAAACCTACTTTTTCGAACTCCTCCTAGACCGTTGCTCCGATTTTCACCAAAATCGAACCGTATCATCTTCAGACCATGCTGACAAAAAGTTATGGATTTCAAGTCGATAAGTCAAACCGTTTTCGTATACCAGAGCAACGAATTTGAGGCATGATGCAAAAATGACTCTTGAAGCTGTATCTCTGCAATGCTTTATCATATTCAGACCAAACTTGGTATGTGTCATCACAAGCATGACCTGAGGCATCATACAATGTTTCAGCACAGCGCCACCTACTGGAGTGGAGATATGAAAAATGGCTGTTTTTGCTTATAACTTCTGATGGGTTTGACCAAAATTCATAAATTTGGTATGGTTCATCAGGACAATGCCCTGAAGGAGCCTGAGAAGTTTCGGACCAGCACCACCTTGTGGTCAAAAGTTATAACAAAATTGACAAAAATGCTAATAACTTTTGATAATATCTACCGATTGTAATGAAACTGGTCTCAATAGATTCCTTGGGTCATGCTGAGAACATAGATATCAAATTTGCCATATTCAGCTGAACTTCCTGTCCGCCATATTGTTTTTCTTTAAAAACCTACTTTTTCAAACTCCTCCTAGACCTTTGCTCCGATTTTCACCAAAATTGAACCGTATCATCTTCAGACCATGCCGACAAAAAGTTATGGATTTCAAGTTGATAAGTCAAACCGTTTTCGTATACCGGAGCAAAGAATTTGAGAGATGATGCAAAAATTACTCTTGAAGCTGTATCTCTACAATGCTTTGACATATTCAGACCAAACTTGGTACGTGTCATCACAAGCATGACCTGAGGCATCATACAGTGTTTCGGCGCAGCGCCACCTACTGGAGTGGAGATATGAAAAATGGCTATTTTTGCTTATAACTTCTGATGGGTTTGACCAAAATTCATTAATTTGGTATGGGTCATCAGGACAATGCCCTGAAGCAGCCTGAGAAGTTTCGGACCAGCGCCACCTCGTGCTCAAAAGTTATAACAAACTTGACAAAAATGCTAATAACTTTTTTTTCTAATTGCTCACTGCTGCTGTCGGTCTGATGCTCACGGCCATGTTGGCTGGCTTCTTGTGCCGTTTTTGTGCTTGGCCCCGTAATTGCTGCTTGCAGCTATATTTATTATTCTTCTTCTTCTTCTTCTTCCGCTCTTGAAGTCTATGGCAGCCCATAGAACCGCTTGCGGGAAAGTTGTGAAATTTGGCACACAGTCAGAGGACAGTCTGACCTTTGTCCATAGCAAATTTGGAGTCTCTAACTCAATCCCTCTAGCGCCACCAGCTGTCCAAAGTTGCACTTATGTTTATGTTAATAACTTTTGAACCATAACGGCTAGAAACACAATTCTTTTTTCCTCTTATTCCTTGTCTCAAGACGAATCGAACGCACCATATGACGTCATTTTCCGTCATGAAAATTTTTCCGACATTTTGAATTTTCTGAAAAACTTACTTTTTCGAACTCCTCCTAGGCCGTTACTCCGATTTTCATGAAAATTGAATCAGATCATCTTCAGACCATGCTGACAAAAAGTTATGGAATTCAAGTTGATTCCTCAAACCGTTTTCGAAAAACTAACGAACGAATTGTACGTAGTGCTTGCGAAAACAGAAGTAAGGCTGTATCTCTGCAATGCTTTATCATATTCAGACCAAACTTGGTACATGTCATCACAAGCATGACCTGAGGCACCATGCAGTGTTTCGTCGCAGTGCCACCTACTGGTGCGGAGATATGAAAAAATTGTTATTTTTGCTTATAACTTCTGATGGTTTTATCCAAAAATCATAAATTTGGTCTCGCTGGATTCGGGGAATCCTGCCGAGTCAAATGATATCCAATTTTCCTACTTCGGTCATTTTGGCCGTCGGCCATTTTGAATTATGTGTTAAAATGCTGTATTTTATGAACGCATTAGCGTATCATTACCAAACTCGGTATGGGTCATCAGGACGAAGCCCTGAAGGAGCCTGACGTTTCGGCAGTGCGCCACCTTGTGGTCAAAAGTTATAACAAGATTTACAAAAATGCTAATAACTTTTGACTATGTTAACTGATTGTAATGAAACTGGTCTCAGTAGATTTTGTGGATCATGCTGAGAAAACAGATATCAAATTTGCCATAGTTAGCTGAACTTCCTGTCCGCTGTATTGTTTTTCTTTAAAAACCTACTTTTTCGAACTCCTCCTAGACCGTTGCTCCGATTTTCACCAAAATCGAACCGTATCATCTTCAGACCATGTTGACAAAAAGTTATGGATTTCAAGTCGATAAGTCAAAACGTTTTCGTATACCAGAGCAACGAATTTGAGGCATGAAGCTGTATCTCTGCAATGCTTTATCATATTCAGACCAAACTTGGTACGTGTAATCACAATCATGACCTGAGGCATCATACAGTGTTTCGTCGCATCGCCACCTACTGGAGTGGAGATATGAAAAATTGATTTTTTTTGCTTATAACCTCTGATGGGTTTGACCAAAATTCATAAAATGGGTCATCAGGACAATGCCCAGAAGGAGCCTGAGAAGTTCCAGACCAGCGCCACCTTGTGGTCAAAAGTTATAACAATTGACAAAAATGCTAATAACTTTTTTTTCTAATTGCTCACTGCTGCTGTTGGTCTGATGCTCCCAGCCATGTTGGCTGGCTTCTTGTGCCATTTTTGTGCTTGGCCCCATAATTGCTGCTTGCAGCTATATTTATCATTATTATTATCGCCTTATTTTCTTTATTATTTTCTTTTTCTTTGTTATAAAGGTTGATCTGGGTTGTTTTTGTATTATTTGTTTGGTACAATATGGAAAAAATCTTAAAATAAAATCTTAAAAAAATAAATAAATAAATGACTGTCATTGTAAAATAAAAAAAATGAAGCTCAAGTCTTTTTGGTTTAGTTTTGCCACGAGTTTAATGCATAAACAAACCCGCGTGACCATAGCAATCTGAGATTATCAGAGATTGATAAAAAAATGTATCCATCCCACAGTCCATTGATCATGTCTTTTTATGTAATATATGTGCATATTAGGATATTATTATTTTTATCATTATATATATTATATCCAAGTGGATGTCTACTCACCTGTTCACCAGTCTACTCACCTGTGTCTCTGCTGATCACCTCAATAAACTGCATCATTGCTTTTATCTCTGCCTCCGGTGTCTCTGTCATAACAGAAGACCGGACCATAACAACTGTCGATCAGCATGAGCCATCACGACCCGTTTCAAGAGCTCGTGGATGCTCTCAGACGAGCTCTCACTCCACAACCACCGTCACCGTCACCTGTATCCACCGCCGCGGCTGCTTCCGCATCCACCACCACCGCTGCTTCTCCTGTATTCACCGCCAGTCCCATGGCCAAACCGGCGCCCTTCTCAGGATCGGCGGAGGACTGCAGTGGATTCCTCCTTCGATGTGAGTTGGTCCTGGAGATGCAGCCGCACTTATATCCTACCGACATGGCGAAGATAGCGTTCGTGATTTCCCAACTGCAAGGCAAGGCTCTTCAATGGGCAGATTCCCTCTGGGCTCAGAAAGGACCTGTTGTAAAATCCTATGCTGCTTTTGTTTCTCACTTCAGAGAAGTTTTCGGTAGACCCTTGACTGATTCAACAACTGGTGAGAAACTGTATAATTTAAAACAAGGAAACAATACAGTTAACGATTATGCCTTGCAGTTCCTAACGCTCGCCGCAAACAGTGGATGGAACGAACAAGCCCTCATCACCACCTTCCGACAGGGTTTGGAACCCAACGTGCGGCTGCATCTCGCTGCATACGAGGACTCCTTAGGACTCGAACGCTTCATCCAGCTTGCCATCAGAGTGGGTTCTCGTATGCAGTCGTGTCTCCTTGTGCACCAGGGCCAGCCACTCGCCGGCACGTTTCTCCGTCGGTCCGAACCCGTCAGCTCTCCAGAACCAGCCACCGAACCTACGCAGTTGGATAACTCCCGTTTATCACCAACAGAAAGACAGAGAAGGCTGACCCTGAATCTGTGCTTATACTGTGGATTACCTGGGCATGTCATCTCAACATGCCCAACCCGTCCTCCTCGACCTGTGGTGAGTGCCATCATTCCCTCTATTCAGAACATGAAACCACTCACTACATTTGTAAACCTTACTGCTGCTGACATTTCCATTCCAGTGGTGGCACTCCTCGACTCAGGGTCAGCAGGAAACTTCATCTCCGGCGCCCTCTGTCGACACTTCGGGCTCAAGACCTCGCCGTCTCCGACTCACTATCAAATCAACTCCATCACGGGCAAACCCCTGAGCCATAAGACGGTTCGCCGTGTCGCTGGACCTCTTCAACTACAAGTGGGTATCTTCCATCATGAACATCCATCTGCTGGTTCTGGAGGAGTCCACCGCTGACGTGGTTCTAGGGCGCCCGTGGCTGGAGCTCCATAATCCCACTATCTCCTGGCGCACGGGCGAAGTCCTGAAGTGGGTTGACCACTGTTTCTCCAGCTGCTTTCCAGATCTTCCTGTTCCAAAGCATCCTCACCCCAAGAACCTCTCCATCAATGCTACCTCCATCGAAAGCCCTGTAGAAAAACGCTCCGTTGACATACCTCCCGACTACGCCCCCTTCAGTGACGTCTTCTGCCCACAACGCGCCTCCAAGCTTCCTCCACACCGGCCATGGGACTGCGCCATAGATCTGTTGCCGGGTGAACCAGTGCCTAGGGGACGCATTTACCCCCTATCAGTGCCGGAGGAGAAGGCCATGGAGGAATACATCAAAGAGGCCCTTAACCAAGCATACATCCGCCCATCTACTTCCCCTGCTGCTTCAAGCTTCTTCTTCGTGGCCAAGAAGGACGGAGGCTTGCGGCCATGCATCGATTACCGGTCACTCAACAAGATTACAGTAAAGTTCCAGTACCCACTTCCCCTCGTCCCAGCGGCCCTGGAACATCTCCGTGGTGCCACTGTGTTCACCAAGCTGGACCTCCGCAGCGCGTATAACCTCATCCGGATACGCGAGGGGGACGAGTGGAAGACCGCCTTCGTCAAGCCCACCGGTCACTACGAATATCTCGTGATGCCGTATGGCCTGGTCAACGCCCCCTCCGTATTCCAGGATTTCATCCACGAGGTGCTCCGGGAGTTTCTCCACAAGTTCGTGTTGGTATATATCGATGACATCTTGATATACTCCCGGAGCTTGGCCGAACATCGCCATCACGTTGCGGAGGTCCTCCAACGCTTACGGCAATACCATCTGTTCCTGAAAGCAGAGAAGTGCTCTTTCCACCAGCCCTCTGTCCACTTCCTTGGATACATCATCGATCACAGTGGCATCCGGGTGGACGAGGGGAAGGTATCTGCCATCCAAAACTGGCCAGCTCCAAGCACCGTAAAAGAACTCCAACGATTCCTTGGTTTCTCCAACTTCTACCGTCGATTTATCAAAAACTACAGTACCATCGTTTGCCCACTCACCAACCACGGAATCCCTGAAGACATAGTCTCAGACAGAGGACCACAATTCATCTCGCGGGTCTGGAAGGCCTTCTTCTCCCTCCTGGGTGTGACCGTCAGTCTGTCGTCTGGATACCATCCTCAGTCGAACGGGCAGACGGAACGGAAGATCCAGGAGATCGGCCGCTTCCTGCGTACCTTCTGTCGTGGCCACCAGGACTCCTGGAACCAGTACCTGGGCTGGGCCGAGTACGCCCAGAACTCCCTCCGTCAAGCTACAACTGGATTAACAACTTTCCAATGCGTGCTCGGCTTCCAGCCCCCACTGTTCCCCTGGGACGGGGAACCCTCCAACGTTCCAGCTGTCGACCACTGGTTCCGGGAGAGCGAGAGGGTATGGGACTCAGCTCACCACCAGCTACAGAGAGCCCTGCGCAGGCGCAAGACGACAGCCGACCTTCGGCGCTCCAAACTACCAACCGGGGCAGAAGGTCTGGCTGTCCACCAGAGACATCAAGATGCGCCTGCCCTGCAAGAAGCTGAGTCCCCGCTTCATTGGCCCGTTCACCATCCTGCAACAGATCAACCCTGTCACTTCCCGGTTACAACTCCCAGCACAATACAAGAGAATTCACCCAACTTTCCATGTTTCACTATTAAAACCTCACCACCCTTCTGTTCTTCCTCCCACAGAACCTGACGTGACAGCCGTCGATCCCCCCCTTCCACTCATTCTGGATGATGGAGCAGCCTACGTTGTACGTGAGATTCTGGACTCCCGGCGCCGTGGTGGTCTTTTAGAGTATCTGGTGGACTGGGAGGGCTACGGGCCCGAAGAACGCTCATGGGTCCCCAAGAATGATATCCTTGATCCTGCTTTGTTACAGACCTTCCACACCAATCACCCAGACAGACCTGCCCCACGACCTCGAGGACGACCACCACGACGTCGGGATCCACGGCCCTCTGGAGCGGGCCGTGGGAGGGGGGGTACTGTCACAGACACGTCAGGTTCCACCTCACTTCCTTACCCACGCACTCAATCACCAGCCTACTAATCACCGCCACCTGCACATCATCACCGCAGTCATCAACCACAGGATAAAAGCCACACACTCACACACACACATCGTCCGGTCTCGTTTGTGATACAACCTGTTGTATGCTTACCTTCAAGGACTCCAAAAGTGATACTTACCTGTCTCCATTATCTCCTTCGTCTCCATCGTCTCCTGGTCTCCCTGTGTGCTTACCTTCCTGTGTGTGAGTGTGTTCGTCTGCCAGCTCCAGCGTCTTCCTCCAAGATCACCTGCACAAAGAACAAGGACAGTATTATCCATCATTCTCAGTCATAATCTTCGTATTCACCAGTCTACTCACCTGTGTCTCTGCTGATCACCTCAATAAACTGCATCATTGCTTTTATCTCTGCCTCCGGTGTCTCTGTCATAACAATTATAGGGTAAGGGTATTTAGAGTTATTGTTAAATTCATCCTCTAAAGTGCACTTCCAGTAAAAATTCCTGTCACATAGCTTAATCAAAGCTTTCAAAGAACGCTTCTGTGCGCTGTGTCCTCCCACAGGTTAAGAAATTTTAAACAAACACATAATACAAATTTTAATGCTATAAAAGTGTACACATCAAGAGAAATAAACACCAGATGTTCATGTTAACAACTTCTTTAACTTGAGCAAACACTGCTAATATACATATATATTTGTTAATAAGGTTAATAAAACATGCATGTTTTAATGCTAGTGAATAAGAGGAAACAATCCACTCGCAAGCCTCTGCTCATCATGACAGTACCTGGATCAGTGAGCTGCGTCTCAGGCCGATGACGTCACCCCGTCCCTTGACTCCACCCCCACGTCAAAACAGTGCCACAAAGCGAGACACGCAGAAAAATGAAGCGCAAAGGGAAAACGGCATCGCAAGCTCAAACTAGACTGACACGCAAAATAAAAGCAGTGTTGCAAATAAATTAATAGATATGACTGTAGGGACATGGCCAGAGTAAAGGCGGGGAGACACTGCTTGAAGTCAAGTTGATGTGTTTATTGACTCAAAACTTGCATTTTACAAAACACGTTAAACCCGGGACACTAATGTTGACCCTCCTCACGGAAGCCCCAACCAGAACTAACTATAGCAAGCACAGTGAGCCATTTAAAACTCAAGAGTCAAACCAAATCATAATCACAGGGAAAATAGAAAAATCATACATATACATAAACACATAAATAAACTCAATAATTGAATATCAAATTCAAAATAAATTAACAATCAATAATACCCAAATAAATACAAAAAATAAAAAAATAAACAAAACACCACATTTGTACATACATTCAAATAAACACAATGAAACAATGACCACCCTGCTGGAACTGCTAAGTAGACTATGCCTACATTACCCATAATTCCTCTGGGATACATAAAAAAGGAAACGGGAAGGCCGCACTTCCTCTTAAACCCCCACCCCCGGAACCATGCTGCAGCCATGCTCCCAGAAACAAAAGGTAAGAAAAAGGGAAGTTGCTAAACTATAAATAAAAGAAAGAAAGAAAGAAAACTCTTGGTGTCCTTTTTCTGTCGTTAGTGATGGGCAAATGAAGCCTCATCAGGGGCGGATCTACCGGAAAAAGCTTTGCCACCCCATCTGTCACCCCAAAATGATCACAGAATAAAATATAAATGTTAGCAGTTATTCTGCCCTCGTAAAAGAGTTCCCCTTCTTAACTAGGCAGATAGATAACTCCTTCCACAGGGACGTTGAATTGAAGCATGGATTTATTATGACCACCACTTCAAATATGTGGAACAGAGTAAAACTGAAATACATAAAAAATGAAAAAATAAGTTTCTAAAGAACGTGCATTAAAGAAATTTAACAGTTCAAATAAGGGATAACTGCATATACTATACACATTAATAAAGCAGATGCATGTAACACTGTACTGAAAATAATCTCTCTAAATATGAAATTTGTCCTGAATAACATCACCAATAACAATATAAGATGATGATAACGTTCTTGTAAGCACTTGTAATACTTACAGACAAAGCTTCTTTAAACGATTGCAAAGATGATGAAAGGATTGAAAATAGCTGCTTTAACCGTGTGACTATCAGCATCAACTGAGTAAAACAAGATGGCTGCTATTAAGGTCAGAGGTTACTATCAAAAACATAGAATAGCACCACCTAGTGGCTCAAAAATTAAACTACACTAAAGTACACTGGAAACAGTACACTCCCCGTCTGGTATCTGGTAAGATGCCATCATTAAGCATAATAACATTTATCTATTCAGTCCCAGCAGACAGCAGTAAAACGACGTCCGATATAGGTCGCAGGAACACCTTAGACGATCCATCTTTGACCACTTTGACCTCAACTTTCCTTACTTTCCCATCTCTCCCGGGAAATGTCTCTAACACGATTCCCATTGGCCAGTCGTTCCTTTTCGCTTGAATGTTTTTCAGTAGCACAACATCTCCTACTTGGAGATTGGAGCTCTCATTCTGCCATTTTCTACGGTTTTGCAAGGTTGCGAGATATTCCTTTCTCCAGCGATTCCAGAATGTATTGGCCAAGCTTTGGACTTGCCTCCACTGACGAATGAAGAGGTCCCTTTCACCAAATTCTCCTGGTGGAGGAGGAACTGCGGAAGTCTTTTGAGTGAGTAAAGTTGCTGGAGTCAGAATGAAAGGAGCGTCTGGATCTGTAGAAACAGGTACCAGGGGACGAGCATTGACTATAGCTGTGACCTCAGCCATGAAGGTGGTCAAAACCTCATGGGATAATTTTGAAGGTCCAAGTTTTTGTAGCATAGATTCAAGGATCCGTCTTGAAACCCCGATCATACGTTCCCAACTCCCACCCATGTGAGATGAGTGAGGAGGGTTGAACACCCAAGAGCATCCACTGTCACTCAGATACTCTTGTACCCTTCTGTCTTCTGTGACTGACTCCATCTTCAACTCCTTGCATGCTCCAACAAAGTTGGTGCCACAGTCCGACCGCAACTGTTTTGCTGGACCTCGAACAGCAAAGAATCTGCGGAGAGCATTTATAAAGCTGGAGCTATCCATTGACTCTATGACTTCAATATGTATGGCCCTAGTGCTCATACATGTGAACAGCACTGCCCAGCGTTTTGAGTTTGCTTGTCCTCCTCTGGTTCGACGTGAGGTGACCATCCAAGGCCCGAAAACATCTAACCCTACATAGGAGAATGGAGGGTCCATACTGAGCCTTTCAGGAGGTAGGTCAGACATCTTCTGAGTCAAAATCTTTCCCCGCAGTCTGCGACACTGAAAACATTGAAAGATCACACTACTGATGCGTCTCTTACCACCTATAATCCAAAAACCAGCCTCTCTCAATGCACCCTCAGTGAAGATGCGCCCCTGATGTGCAACTTGTTTGTGATAATGTTGAATGAGTAGAGATGTGATGTGACAATGACCAGGGAGAATAAGAGGACACTGTTCGTCCCTCCCAAGGTTTGCTTGTGAAAGGCGTCCACCAACCCTGAGTAAGCCAGATTTATCAATGTAGGGGGATAGATTGAAGAGAGGACTTTGTTTGGAAATCACAGTGCCTACTTGAAGGCATTTCAGCTCCTCTGAGAAGGCTTCTGCTTGTACACTGTGGATAAGAATGGACTTGGCCTTTTCCAGATCTTGGACTGAGCAGGGCTTAACGCATATATGCCACCCCCTGCAAGTGCTCTTGCCGCTATCCTGCTTAAAGGAATGGGTTATGTGCACAAGTCTTGCTATTGCACGAGTTAGCGATCGCCAGCTTGAGAATCTTTCAAATCGTTTGGTGTCCAACTCCTTACTTGAAGTATGTGTAGCACAAGAAGTGACTTGGGGACGTACTTCAATGTCTTCTTCTGGGTCTATCATGCTGAAGAGACTAGTGTCAGTTTCAGGCGATGTCGTCGTAAACAAGAATTTTGGACCAGTCAACCACATACTATGGGGAAGGTCAGCTGCCAAAACTGATCTTGTGGCTTGGTCGGCAGGGTTTTGATCGGTAGGTACGTATTTCCACTGCTCAGGGCATGTAGATTGCCGTATCCTTTGCACCCTGTTGTTAACATACACATAAAACTTCCTGGATTCATTACAGATGTAGCCTAGGACAACCTTACTGTCAGAATAAAAAGTCACAGCATCCAGTTTGGTGTCGATCTCATCTTCAATTGTTTCAGCTATTTCTACAGCCAGAACAGCTGCGCACAGCTCAAGTCTGGGGACAGAGATCTCAGGGCGGGGGGCTAGTTTAGCCTTGCCAAACATAAAACCAACTTCTACATTACCACTTGCATTGGTAACCCTGCTGTAAGCGACAGCTGCAATAGCATTTGTGGATGCATCACAGAAGACGCACATCTCTTTTCTTTGTGCTTGACAGAGAGAGATTGTAGCATACGTGCGGGGAATCTTGACATGCTCAAGCTCTTTTAATGACTCTCTCCAAACCTTCCATTCCTTAAATTTCTCGTCTGGTAGAGGTGTGTCCCAGTCACAAGACTCTGTGGTTAGCGCTCTGAGCAGGAGTCTGCCCTGAATTACGACAGGTGCAGCAAAGCCAAGTGGGTCAAACAAACTGTTGATCGTTGACAGAACCCCACGTCTGGTGTAAGGTCTCAACTGGTCTGCAACCTGGAAGATGAACATGTCTTCAGACATGTCCCAACTCACCCCCAAACTTCTCTGAACTGGTGGGAGGCCAGTGCTCAGATCTAGATTCCTTAACTCCTTTGCAAGATCTTCTGCAGGAAATGATTTCATAACTTCCACTTTATTGGAGGCAATCTTGTGAAGATGTAGATTAGACAGAGCCAGCATTTCCTGAGTGGCCTTGAGCAGCTTGATGGCTTCCTCTTCTGTGGAGAGAGAGATAAGGCCATCATCCACATAAAAATTCCTTTCCACAAAGTGCCTTGCCTCGGATCCATAGTCCTTTTCACCTGCGAGGGCAGCCCTCCTGAGCCCATATATGGCAACTGCTGGAGACGGACTATTACCAAATACATGCACTCGCATCTGGTACTCCAGCACCTTGTTGTCTAAGTCATTGTTGTCATACCAAAGGAAGCGCAGAAAGTTCCGATGCTCTTTTGCGACCACAAAGGAATGGAACATTTGCTGGATATCTGCCATCACTGCCACACGTTCCTTCCTGAACCGCAGCAGAACCCCCAAGAGGCTATTGTTTGCGTTAGGGCCAGTAAGGAGAACATAATTTAATGATACACCTTGATGTCGAGCACTAGAATCGAATACCACCCTTATCTGGCCGGGCTTCTTTGGATGGTACACCCCGAACATTGGCAGATACCAGCACTCTTCATTATTCTGCAATTGTGGTGCCAACTCTGCATGCTTATTCTCAAATATCTTACGCATAAAATCCACAAAGTGTTCCTTTACTTCGGGGTGTGTTTTTAGTTTGCGAGTCAGTAACGTGAGCCGGTTGTTGGCTTGAACCTTGTTATTTGGAAGGCGTTGCCGTGGGCTACGGAACGGAAGTGGGGCAACCCAGCTATTTGACTCATCCTGATGGAATTCTCTTTCCATAATCTTCAGGAAGGCAAGATCATCCATAGAGGGAGCTGGTTTATCGTCATACTTTGTGTGGCAGAAAACTGACTCTCCTATCGGACATTCATTATGCATCAGCAAACTGCTCTGTTTAGGGTTCAGAGTGGAGGATTTCTGTGGCTCATTGTGAAGATTGAAAAAGTCCTTTACATGCATACTGTTTGGACATGGACTCATGTAGCTGGGGCGCCCATTTCCTAAAATATGAGTTTTGAAAACATCAACTGATGAAGGCTTGTGAGCTCCGTTAAGGCATACATCTCCAACTATCACCCACCCAAGGGCCAACCTCTGTGCAAAGGGAGCATATTGTGGTCCGTTGCATTGCTCCAGCACCTTGTGTGCCTGAATGAGGTCTCTTCCGAGAAGAAGCAAAATTTTGGCCTTTGGATCTAGACATGGAATCTTGGAGGCTACTGATTTTAAGTGGTTGTGGTATTTTGCAGCCTCTGGAGTAGGAATCTCTGCTCTGTTGTTTGGGATGAGGTTGCATTCAATAAGTGATGGAAGAGCAAGGTGTGTCTGTTCATCAAAAGACTCCACCATAAAACCTTCAGCTCTACGCCCTTCAGCTTCTGTGATGCCTGCACACGTCCTAAGTGTGTAAGGTGCTGTATTGTCTGCAACATTAAACATCTTGAAGAAGGCAGATCTTGCCAGAGATCTATTACTCTGATCATCTATGATTGCATAAACCTTTTGTTTGTTCTGAGGCTCACCTTTTGGATACACATTTACCATGCAGATCTTTGAGCAGGATTTTCCGCTGCTATGACCTCCACATACTTGTGTGCAGGTGGATGTGGCGACTGGGGAAGGAGGCTCTTCTTGCTCCCCGCCATAGTTTGTAGAGGGATTGGTATCCTCCATTTTTGACCAGGGGGCTGGGCCATTGTGAAGTGCGGCTATATGCTTGTCGCTGTCGCATTCAGAGCACTGGATTATTGCCTTACAGTCTTTTGCCTGGTGTGTAGTTGAGGAGCAGCATCTAAAACATATCGAGTTCTCTCTGAGGTAAGCTTTGCGTTCCTGCAAAGTCTTTTCCCTGAAACCTCTACACTTTCTAAGGGGATGTGGCTTTTTATGGATTGGACATTGTCTGTTGAGGTTGTCACTTGCCTTGTTAGATTCATCCCTTTGTGTGGCATTGTCTATTTCTGTTTTGTGAACGGTGATGGTAGTTCTGATTGCCTTTGTTGAAAATCTATCTCCTTTAAATGATGTAGCATTATGCATACTCATGTTAAAGCTGTGATCATTTCTCATGCGGGCCTCACAACAAATGAAATCGCAAAAGAATGAAAAGGGGGGGAAGCTGACACCATACTCATGCTTGTAATGAGTTCCCTGCAACATCCATTTCTCTTGTAGACTGTATGGGAGTTTCTCTAGAATGGAGCTGATGCCTCGTGCAGTATCCAGGAAGGTCAAGCCAGGTAGATAGCCTTCAGTTTTGGCTGCCCGCAACTCAAGAAGTAGGTCTCCTAGCTCTCTGAGACATAGAGGGTCTTTGTTAGACAGCTTTGGGAAACGTTCAAGTTTGTTAAAGAGAGCTGCCTCAATGGCTTCGGCAGAGCCATAGCATTCCTCCAGCCGTGACCAGACCATGCCGAGGCCAATGTCTGGATGATTGATGTGGACTGATCTGATGCGCCTTGCTTGTTCAGTAGAATCTGGGCCAAGCCATTGTATAAGTAAGTCTAGTTCTTCACTAGGCTTAAGATCAAGTCCCTCAATAGCATTGCAAAAGCTGGACTTCCAGGCCCAATAGTTCTCCGGCTTATCATTAAATCTTGAAAGTCCACCTGTCAGAAGATCACGGCGAGCCAGGAACTTTGCAAGCTCAAACACATCTGAGCGAGCAGTATGAGACTCCTTGTGATGAGAGGGTGAGCAGCTTGTCAATTTAATGTTGTGTCTAGGAGACGATGCATCATGTAATGCAGAATTAAACTGTGATGTGTTCCCACCTGCATGTTTGTAGGATTCAGCATGAATCTGCATGGTGTGGGAGCTGAGGGGTGTTACAGTGTGTGCAAGGTCACGAGTTGGAGGCTGTCTCTCTGGCAAGTCCTGAAAAGGGCTACTCTGCACGAAAGGTTCAGGCTGTGGCAGATCAACACAGTATGGAGCTAATGGCTTGTCTTCATTGGTTTCTGCAAGCATTGGTATCTGTACCTCTTTATATTTATGCTGATCTTCTACATATTTCTCAGTCCTTTTCAATGAATCATTTGAAGAATGACACTCTTTGCCTTCAGACAGCCGTTCAGTGTCCCCTATCTCTGCAGCTGCCTCAAACACTGATGCTTCAGCTGCAGCAGCTTCTGCTTCTCTTTGTTGGTGGAGTGCATTCAGTGTAGCCTCCAAACGAGTCTCCTCTACTTTAAGCTGTGCTTGTACTTGAGCTTGTTTCACTCTCACCTCTATCTCCTTTTGCGCGTACGTGGCTCTAGTCAGTGCTGCTTCTGCCTTTGCGTGAGCCTCCAATGCGGCTACACTTGCTGCTGACTTGCTTGAGCGTCTTGATGATCGCGAACACACTGATCTGGTTTTCAGACTATGTTTCTCTTTCGAAGACATTCTGAAGTGAAAGCAGAACTTGAAATCCTATTCACTGATGCAGCAATCAATGTTAATTGTCTTTTTACTATTCTGCCCTCGTAAAAGAGTTCCCCTTCTTAACTAGGCAGATAGATAACTCCTTCCACAGGGACGTTGAATTGAAGCATGGATTTATTATGACCACCACTTCAAATATGTGGAACAGAGTAAAACTGAAATACATAAAAAATGAAAAAATAAGTTTCTAAAGAACGTGCATTAAAGAAATTTAACAGTTCAAATAAGGGATAACTGCATATACTATACACATTAATAAAGCAGATGCATGTAACACTGTACTGAAAATAATCTCTCTAAATATGAAATTTGTCCTGAATAACATCACCAATAACAATATAAGATGATGATAACGTTCTTGTAAGCACTTGTAATACTTACAAAGCTTCTTTAAACGATTGCAAAGATGATGAAAGGATTGAAAATAGCTGCTTTAACCGTGTGACTATCAGCATCAACTGAGTAAAACAAGATGGCTGCTATTAAGGTCAGAGGTTACTATCAAAAACATAGAATAGCACCACCTAGTGGCTCAAAAATTAAACTACACTAAAGTACATTGGAAACAGTACAGCAGTGTTTCAAGTACTACTGCTTTTCAGCTGCGGCGCTTCAATGTGATGACATAAAAAAGACGTATTGCAAAATAATAGCAAGAAAACACATCTTTCAATAAGCTGCATGGCGGTTGCACGCACGCAGCGCGCCCAATGTAGTCAGCCTCATGAACAAATGACTCTTATGAACCGGTTCATTGGAAGTCAAAAACACAGTGCAGCCAAGTTCACTTACGAATTGTTTTTTCATTTGTTCGTGAATCGGAAAATTACTGTTTCTCGGCTGATTCACCGATCGTCCGCTCCACTTTCATCATGGTCTTTTTGCCATCCGACGAAACGGTAACATGAAATCAATAAGAAGATCCCGATCACAGAAACTAGTAGGTAAGAATCTAAATGTATTTTAGCTTTTCTCGATTGCTAACACATTATAAGTGATTCATTTCCCAAACCATTTGTTCAGTTCTCAAAACAAAGACACATTTATCAAAAAGTTTAACAATGACAACATTAGGTAGCAAAACTGATGACACACACCAGTCAAAATCTGAAACAGAGAGCTGAATGAATAATTTACAGGGGTTTTAAACTTACACAGTATCAGTATTTTAGATGAGGGAAATTTCACTATACAGTAAACTGGAACAAGTTGTACACCCTCAAACTTGTGATTGTCAATTTTCTCTTTAGCCATTTGTACTGTATTTTGCAGAACTGAGAAATGATTGTCTAGGGATATAGTCTTGTCTCAGAAGACCAATACACTGCTATAGTACTTTATATACTGTAATAAAATTTGGCCAAATGTGCAGAGGATGCTGAATTTAGTTTTACTGTAATTGACAGTATACTGTATTGTGGTGCATACAAGTTCATACATTCATCTACTGCCAGATCAATTTACAATAGTAAAATGAAAAAAAGAAAGAAAAAAATCATTGCTGTATTTTACTGTATCTGTAAATTTATTTTTTGTATAGTGTAGTATACAGTGAGCTGCAAAATAATTCCTGAATCCCAGTAAGAGGTATTTTTGTTACAGTGTTATATGAATTGATCTCATTACATTGGCTCCCTATTAAACATCGTATAGATTTTAAAATCTTGCTACTTACTTATAAAGCTCTAAATGGTTTATCTCCCCAGTACCTAAGTGAGCTCTTAATGCATTATAGTCCTTCACGTTTATTGCGATCTCAGAATTTAGGCCAGTTGATAATACCCAGAATATCAAAATCAACTGAAGGCGGCAGATCATTTTCCTATTTAGTGATATCGGAGGGAGTGTAATATTGCAAACTGCAACAGAGCAGAGCAGCACAAAGAAAGGATTATAATTGATTTTTATTGAGGAACAGTATTTTTTGAAGTGTGTTGGGGTTTAGACGATTCCTCTTGGGCAAAACCTCTCCAGCCTTGGAAAATATCCTTTCGCAAGGACAAAGGATGCAGGGAAACATAAGAATGCCAGTGCCAGCTGGTATACAGAGTGAGGATACAGATGCTTCTGTTGAGCCCAGTATACTAGTGGATCCTCAGATCTTGAGAGATCCAGCATCTTCCACAATGGAAAAGGGTTGGGAGTCCTTGACGGCCATGTTCACCAGGGCCTCATTCACCATTTCTTTTTTTGGAATCTATAATAAAATACAAATCTGGTGTATTGTAGGAGCCTAACACCTTATTTAAATAAAGAAAAATAAATATTATGTATTACTTTGAGTACTGTGTGGATTGTTAGTAGTTTCTGCATGTTCATGTAGTGCTCAATAATGTCTGAGCATGGAGGAGGTGTTTTGCTGTATGTCAGCTCCCTGAAGCGCGAAACTTGAATCACGTGAGTCAACTCACTACACATAACGACATGCGATAGATGTTTTTAAAAATACAAACCGTTATTTTATTCTATTTCAGCATAAACATACATCGCTAGACAAGTAATGAACATAATCTAGCTAACATTTATAATTTATTCACGGCTGAAATGTTGCACGTATATGTAACAAGCAAATAATTAATCATAACGTACTTTAAATAACATTACACATAATGTCAGAAACTATCAGCTCTGTTGTTGTTCATAAATACCAGTGGTGATGTTGTACAATGAGGACGTTGTCACGTCGCCGGAAATAGAGTCATAAGTGTCCCAATGTGTAGTGAACCAGTATCTTTTACTGTCCTTACCAGTGCCCGAATTCGTGTACACGATATACTGATTCACGAGCTCGGGATCTAGGGAACTGATTGAGACACACCCATACTGTACATGGAAGACAAAAGCTACAAATCTGTTTGGAAAACAAAACATGACAAAATATGCAGGCAGTTTACAATTATGAGCAATATCCAATAATCTAAACAATTGCGATGGCATATTTTATTTTAACTGTAATTCACGTGCAAATATATTAGTAAGGTAGGCTTCATATGTTATATTCTCTTTTGCACAAGACAGGAATTGAAGAGACAACAAGCAAGCATATTTTATTATTATTATTATTGTATGAACACTAAACATATCTAATAGTAATATAACAGATATAGACGAGCCAGGCACACATAAGAGTGAGGTTGTGAGGCCGCTGCATAGTGGCAGTTGTGTTTCATGGTGCCAGGACCAGTGGTAGGTGCATTAAAGGTGAATTTATCAGTGATGGATCATCAGACAGACACAACTGTGACAGGCTGTTGTTAGGATGGTGAATTTAACAATAAGAGATTGTCCAGGTAGACATATATACCAGTGACAGGTCGAGTTATATACATATACATTATAACGGTGTCCTGCCACAGAAAGATTTCACCCCAGCTCGGAAGTTGCCAGCTGTGACGGTTATCTTCCCCTGTATGAGTGTGAGCATCAGTAGCCTTGAGTCGTATTGAAGTGATGTCATCTCCCTCTCTTCGATTTATTGGCTAGCTGTCAATCTAGAACTAGTGGACCAATGGTAGCGCTTAAGCCTGCCTTAATTTACATAAAACTCAAACTGCAACATTGGAAAAGCAAGAGCAGAACGTAGAAAGAAGAGCAAAGAGAAAAACAGCACAAGCAACAAAAGAGTAAAATATGAGCAAAAAATATAAGAATGATCCGTGACCTTGTTGTTTACTATTCTGATCATTTTGCATATTTGTTTCAGTTTGTGCAATATATTTTTACATGTTTTTTTATTTTATTTTTATTTTATGCTTATTTTTTGATCCGTGACCGCAATACTTTAGGTGGGAACTTAATCCCATAAATGTGTGTTTCAACCACGGAAAGACGTCAATAAAACAGATTGTAAAAAATGTCACACTTACCATCACATTTAACTCAGAAAATCTGTATAGTGTCCAAAGACTCATTAGTCAGCTACAAAAATGTACTTAGAGAGGAGCACTTTGCTAAATATATGCACTATAGGCTATTGCATATACCTTGTATTTGTACTTAACATGCTTCAATATTGAATGTATATATGAATAAATTAGTTTTATGACAGCCACCATTTAAATGTTTATATAGCCTTTAAAAAATGAGTAGAAACATAATTAAGTGTAATGATACTGCTCCGAGACTCGAAGATTGAGGATCCAAATGCAGTTAATTTATTTAAGGGACAATCCAGAACCATAATCCAAAATAACAGGCAAAACACTGGCAGGCAGTCCAAACAAACAAACAAAAACCAAGGCAGGGTACAAAGGCTAAGGGTAGTCCAGAACATGGTGTAGAAACATCAAAGACACAAGAAAACAAGAAACAACAGCTCAGAAATGCAGTACCAACAGTGACGCAAGACCAAGCAATGAATGACTGTGAAGACCGAGGTTAAATAAGCAGACACTAACAAGCAAATTAGGAACAGCTGAATGTAATCATGGCTGATGAGTCCAGGCAGTGGGTGATGGGAAATGGAGTCTATAATAGAGGTAGTAGTCCTGGGTGGAGTGCCCTCTGGTGGCTATCAAGGGCACTCAAGCTGGTGTTCATGACATTAAGAAATGTTTTTTTTTTTAAACTTCATGTTCTTTATATAGCTTATGAATCAATTAATTTTAACCTTTAAAAATATAATGATGTATCATCTGTTGCTCCTGTACAGCATTAGTTGAGAGATATTTTTTTCTTTGAGGAAATTTGTAAAATTGTAATCTATTGAATCGAAGGTAATCGAATAAAAATCAAATCGCAAGCTCCTAAAATCGAATACAATTGTGAAATTTGTAAATGCCCAGCCTTAGTTTCAAATGGCACAGAGGGGCACACCGGCCATTTCGCCCTTCAGTGTAATGTTAATGAACAGCTGTGGGATATGCCGTATACCCACTAGGAAAGGTCAAGGATTTCCGTATACCCACTTAAAAAAGCACAAGGATACGTTACCTATCAAATAAATCACAATATGACATTTGTGGTTTGTTACTTTCGACATGAAACAATCTCATATTTCTGAAAGTCTCAAGTTTCATATTTTGCCCATTTTACTTTGGAAAAACATAAATATAAACATAGCCATAAATACCATTTTGGCGCTGTTTAACATGGAGTGACAGATCGCTGTAGTTCAAGAGAAGAGGCCTGACGCACACGTGAACTGACCCTTTCCTCCGCTTTAATACCAGTTACAGCGCGAAATAACCATGAATGAACATCTCAAGGTATAATAAAAGATACAGTACAACTTAACGAAATCTGTATCATGTCTCGTATAATCGCTTAATCAGTGTTTCAACCACGGAAATATGTTAATAACAGCTTCAGCTTGTAAACAATGTCACGTAACGTCACATTTACCTCAGAACAAACAGATTCAGTGAACATAAACTCGTTAGTCAGCTAGAAAAATGAACTCTTGAGAGGAGCATTTAGCTAAATATATACACCAGATTAATTATAACTTTTAATGTTCTGCAATAGCCTATATTATGCATGTTTGAATAAATCCATCAAGTTGACAGTCACCATTTAAATGTTTATATTTCAAAAAACGAATTGGAGTAGAAATAATTTCAAAGTTAGTAGGCCTGTTATTGTCACGAATACGGCTCCCATTCCAGCCTCCGGAGGGAGCCCTCACCGGAATATTGACAACATTACCCATTATTACCCACCTCATTCCGGGGACTGATTGCACACACACCTGACCACATCACACTCACTCCATAAATTACTCACACACGCATCCATGCACAGCGAAGTCTTGATTTGCCTTGGTGATCATTTCTGAGCGTTTTCTTGTGGACTGTCATCCTGTTATCGATTGGACTGCCTTACCTCCGTGAACCTTTGCTGCCGACCCTGATCTCTGCCTGTTTCCTGGATTCTGTTTGCTTGCCGCCTGCCACGATCCCTGCCTGTTATAAGACCTTGATTCATTGCCACCTGTCTCGACCCAAGCCTGTCCCTGTTTATGCTACTGTTTTGTCTCTGTTTGTATTGTGCTGTCTTGTCTTAATAAAGACGCTGCAAATGGATCCTCACGCTGTTGACCCATCATTACAATTATAACGTTGTTATTATTATATAAATTTCCTTAAGTGTAATTTAAGTTTTGTATACAAATCAGTTAATTTTAACCTTTGATATTAATGTAGTACCAAATGATTCCCATGTATATTTTACAGCATTAGTTGAGAGGTTGCTTTTTTTTTTTTTTTTCTGTCCATATAAACTTTATTATTGTAATAGACTTTATTTAGGTATTTGTAAGACCTCTCTCTCCAGACTGCAAATGGTCCAGAAAGCGGCAGCTCGCCTATTTACAGGCACACAAAAGTGGGAACATATCACTCCCATTCTCGCATCTCTTCACTGGCTACCTGTCCATTATAGGATTAATTTTAAAATTTTGGTGCAGCACTTTGATAAACACTTCTTGTTTTAAAAAAGTGCTTTATAAATAAACTTTGACTTTGACTTTTTCTTGAGAAAATTTGCTGTATCCAAAATAACTGATATTGAATTGCAAGTTAGTGAATTGAAATGCATAACTATGATGATAGACTGGCAGTTTTATTTAACCCAACTATTGTTTAAAATGACTATATGGCTGGCTTAAAATGAACCCAAAATAGGTTGGAAATTGAAAATCAGACACATAATTACTAGAGGCAACAATGATCAAATGTGAACATTTATTAATAAAAAAAAATTGTTTAATTATTATATTTAATATTAAATGTTAAATTCCAACATATTTTAATATTTTATGTTGTAAGCTTAACCTTAAATTAACCTTAAATTTGTTTAATATTGTCAACTAATAACTATATGAATATATGAAATATACAGCATAAGCACTAGCATAAGTTACTATCAATGAAACACGCTAAAAACCAATCCACCTTCATGAGCCCGAAAAACCAGAGTTTGCTCAAACTAATCTTGAACTTTCCTGGGTACTGAAACCAGCTTTGTGCAACAGGCCACAGGGATGAAACAACTCTGTGTGCCTCTGAGCATCTCTGTCAGTTGCACAATGGTTCTGTGACTTTATTTGCTTTGGAAGTTTAGTTGGCAGAGAAAATAATCATTCTGTATGCCATCAGTTAATACTTAATATTAATTAAATAATCTCAACGTATTGCCTAAAACAAAAGTTATGACTTTTGTGTATGATGACTTAAATTGATACTGGTCTGGGCTGTGATGATCTCTGTGCTGTCCAGTGAGTCACACAGCATTGCCACACAGATTTTGATAGGTGGTCAGCAATAATAAAACAGGCAGTGTGCCAAAGGTGTCGGCTATTAGGTAGTTGTGAGTGCAGGTGCAAAGTAAATTATTATTTCTGAGATAAACTAGTATTATAATATTTCTTGTTTTTCATTTTGTTTGAAAAAAATAAAAAAATAAAAAGGTGCCCTTTTTTCTATATTAAATCAAAAAACAAATGACCAAAAGATACACTGATTCATATGGCGCACAGAGCTGGGCTGCGTTCCTGTTCGTTTTTTTATGCCCTTCCCTCACTATGGGCTGGAACGTCCTAGGCCCTTGATCACTTGGAATGTGCTATGGAGTTGTTATTATTTTTATTTTTTTCCCTTACAAAATTGTTTAATGCAGCATTCAATATGTATATATGTGTGTATTATTATTATTATTAATAATTATTAATATATCATGGAGTTGTGGTGTGGTAAATTAAACGCGATATGGAGTGACGTCACAGGCTTGTTGCATTGTGTTATATGGAGCTGCCTGAAGTGTACATATAAAGTAGACTCGCTCCCTCGGTCAAAATCGAGGGAGTGAGGGTCTGTCCATATAAACTTCCCTCGTCTACTTGAACGCACTTCATGGTGGCAGGGATTCCCCCAAGGGGAAGTGCTTAGGTAGGTTAGCAAGTGCTCCTCTAAAATTGGAGTAGAACGCAGCCCTTGTGTTTTTCCTTCCTGAATGAGTCAGAGTCTTTGAACAAATCGGTTGAGTGAGTGATTCACCATCAATATAGACAGCCACTTGATTTTTATTACTGAATGAATCAGTGTTCCAAGTGAATAGGTTGAATAAATCACTCATTAACACAGTGACTTACCGCCACCTTCTGGCAATATTTCATAATCGTTTCATCTAGTCATTCATTTCATATTTCTGTATTCAAAATGTTGTTTAAAACAGTAATCCCATTACATTATGCAATTGCAGTTACTGTGTAAATGGTAACAGCCTTGTGATATAATTCTAATTTAATTGACTAAATTTAAGAAGTTAAATTTAAAGATGACATACAATTTAATAAGATTAGGGGATAAAAAAGTATCAATTTGAGAGGGCAAATATTAATAAAGTTGGGTCATTCCGTGTCAAATCAACCAAATTTCAGAAACTTCCCTGGCTCAAATTTTTGATTTTGTTAATATTTTTTTCTGTAGAAAGACAAACATAAACAGTAATGAAAGCCAAAATATTAAATGTCATGAATGTATATTTACAGAGTAATCCACTATTTTGTAGTGGGGGTCAAAATGACAATTTTCACCTGAGATTAAGAGCCAGTTTACAGGGTGTAAAAATGACTTTATAGAAAGATGACAGCATCATTTTTATTTTTACACAGAGATTCGACTGCATTATATGCCAACAATGACAGTTCAAAAATGACAAAAAGCACTTGTTTGCATGCCTGTAACCCAAGAAGTATTAAAGATATCTAAATATAAAGATATATACCTTTTAGATTCTGGTTCTTAACAAACTTTCTTTTTGGCATCTTCATTTTAAAGGCTCTTGATGGTTCAATCCCAGAGATATGGACATGTTAATGTGTAAATTGGTAATTTGAGTAAATTGGTAAATTGTACACATTTTCAGTGGTCAAAAACCAAATGTGGGTCACTTTGCATACAAACTGATCCTTTTTGTTTAATTTTAAAGAGGAATATCTGAAGAATGGGTTATGGTTAAGGTTGAAACTAGAAATGTACTTCTTTTTTTTTTCTATCAGCTTAATTGCATAGAATATTTTGTTTGCATGCCTGTAACTCTAAAATTATTCAAGATATCTTGATATCCTTCTAGATTCTCATTCTTAATAAGCTTTTCTTTTGAAATCTTCATTTTCCAGGCCCTATAAGTTCAGTCTCATAGATATGGGGTTCTCAAAGGAGCTCCATGTTCAAATTGTTGAATTTTACCCTTTTCAGTGATCGAAAACCAAATGTGGTTCACTTTGCATACACTTTGCATTTAAAGAGGAATGTCTGAAAAATAAATAATGGTTAAATTAGACATGTATTTTGTTTCCCTCTATCAAAAGAATTGCAAAAAACAACTTTCTGAGAAACCAAATCAACCAAAAATATGGTTAAGTTGAGGAAAATTATAACTTGCTCTCAAACATGTAGGCTTATTTATATGAATCTATATTTAAATCAGTTTTAGGGATATTTGGAAAATGGGATTTTGATCATTTTAACAGCATCTGAAGCTACCAGAGTTCAAATACGTAGTATCTTAACCATACTGCATTGATATCCCTTTATCTATGAGACTGAACCATATAGGGCCAAGATGAAGATTCCAAAAGTAAAGTTTCATTAGAACATGAATCTAAAATGACATTAAGATATCATCTTGAATTAAAGACATGTAAATTTTTTGTGTTGTATTCAATTGTTTTGATAGGGAAACAAGATACATTGCAGAGTTATTTACATTCTTCTTTAAATGCAATAACTATCAGCTGTTTAAAAAGCTGATAGTTGGTTCTTGACCATTGAAAATGGGAAAAAATTCATTAATTTGGACATGCAGCCACATTGGGGTCCCAGTATCTATGGGACTGAACTATAAAGGGCCTTAAAAATTAAGATTACAAAAGAAAATTGATTAAGAATGAGAATCTAGAAGGATATTATAATATCTTCAATACTTTTAGAGTTACAGGCATGACAGAAAAAGAATATTTATGGCACTCAAATGGGTATGTTCTATGCAATTGAGCTAAAAGAAGAAAGTGAGATACATTTCTAGTTTTAACATTATTTGTTCTTTAGATAATCTTCTTTAAAAGAAAAAAGTATCAGCTGTATGCAAAGTGACCCACATTTGGTTTTTGACCACTGAAAATGTGTACAATTTATTTCAGCTGAAAATGAAGGGCTGTCAAAGACTTGTTAAACCTGTCTTGTTTGTGGAGAGGGATGAATTTGGCCATTTTGTGTGTTTACGGAGAAGACAAAAAGCTGCAAAGGTAAACATTTCCAATGGTATGTTTGTGTTGGTCTTAACCCTTGATTGAACATTACTGCAGTTGCATTTTGTACAGCATTTGATGTTTCTTAAACTTTGTTTTACATATCAACCGCCCAATCAGTCAGAAGTAGTAATAATTCATACTATTTACCAAGTCAGCAAATTCATGATATTGTACAAGCATACTTGTACAAAAACTGCCTCTCATTCTGTTAAACTTACACACAAAATACTTCCTTTCTCTGGCTATTTCTCTTCATCTAAGTCCTTTACTCCCTCACTCACTTACACATTCTTTTTTGCTCTGTTGTAAGGTAGAAAGAGTTTGCATGATGGCTTTTTTAACACCGTGACGGTTTTGACTGCTTGTATCATGTTCTCATTTTCTACTTGTACAGAAAGACTACATCAAGAGGTAGAAGAGCTGTCAGCTGGCACTGAAAACATTCAATGCTGAGGTCAGTCTTCGCAGAAGTGGTCAGTTCGCATGGCCCAGACTTAGAACAGAAGAGGGACTGAGGCCAGAGATGATGGAGTCTTTGTTGACAGGAGTATTCTGTGGCCACCAAGTGCAGCACTACAACCTGAAACCATAATCAGTTATCCGATGTGAAGACTGTTTTCCCAAACAGCTTTACTGTGACAACTCAGATGTTATGGCCTATAAAAGTAAGCATCACAACCGTGAGAACCAAGAGATAATCAATGGTAAGTCCAGTGCAACAATTATAAATAATAATATGATATATTGTTTATTGATTTACCACCTCCTAAATACGTTTTCTTGTGCCAGGACATCCCGTGCTTGAGAAAAAGTTACACTGCATCAGTGGTGCTGATGAACTATCTGAGCTGCTTCAAGTTCCTTGGTGTTCACATCACCGGGGATCACACATGGCCCATCCACACTGATGCTGTGCTGAAGAAGGCTCATCAGTGTCTTTTCTTCCTCAGACAGCTGTGGAAGTTCAGTGTGAGCCCCAAAACCCTCAAATCATTTTACACATCCACTGTGGAGAACATCCTGACTGACTGCATCCCTGCATGGTATAGGAACAGCACCGCACTGCAAAGCTCTGCAGAGAGCGTTATGAACTGCACAGAACATTGTTGGATGTGAGCTTCCCTCCCTCCAGGACATCTACACCAGGTAGTGTGTGTGTGAGGAAAGCACAGAGGATCTTCAGCGACTCCAGCCACCCGAGCCATGGACTGCTCTTACCATAATATCACTGAACCCGCACCAGCAGACTGCGAGACGAGTGCTTTCCACAGGCAATCAGACTGCACTGAACTCGTACCAGTAACACCACACACAGCACACTTCACCCCACCAACCTCATATGTACTGCACTCTATCAGTTACATCAGTTACACTGACTGGACTCTGACTCACTATTATTCTGCACCCTGACATTCTGTTTGCACTAATTCATACATCACTGCACTGCAAAAGTATATGTATAATGTGATTATTTTATTTATTATTGTTTTCATTTCTTACTCTGTGTATAGTATAATATTGTACCACATATTGTTCTCTACATGTATTAAGTCCCCTATGTAATGTGTAAATTGTTAATACTTTATATGTTTTTCATATATATTCTTTACTTGACATCCATACTGTCATGCTGCAGAGTTTACACAAAAGAATTTCATCACGTCTTTTGTTTTGTTTGTGTCTTACATAGCTAATTTTTATTTCTCTTCAATATCATTTGTCTTGTAATGCTACTTTAGCTGTATTTATCCTGTATTTGCGAGTAAAGTGTTGTACGTGGTGTTAGATAATAAAGTATGGTGAATATTCTGTATTAAGGATGGTGTTTGGTAAATACATAATTTGAATTACCATGAATATTTTAATTGAGACATGAACATTGTCATATTAATGACATATGGGACAGCAATTTGCTAGAATGTTACCATTGCATATGCTTAGTGGCATAGATGCTGTGTCAAATACATTAAATATGCCAAATTTCAGATACATGAAGGGTAAGGCTGAAAGGTGCATTACAAGAGTCCTCGATCATAAACTTTCTAAATATACTCATGCCTCACTCTGATGTTAAATCAGCCATCCATGAGTCCATGTTACACTTACTGAACATATTAGTAGAGTATCATATACACTGTGTCAGAATGATGATTTATTACCCTAATTTATGGCTTAATTTATTACCCATATTTCTGTGTGTTGTCAGTCAAGCTGTCTGGACAGTGGATGTCAAATATGTTTTATGAGGGCTGTGAGCCTTGATTGGCAGGTCAGTGGTTGTCAATGGTTGTTTTTTTATGGCTGAATTTATGCCTGTTGTCCCCTGATTGGCAGGTCAAGAGTGTCAATGAGATATAGGGTGAGTTGGATTTATAGTTAGATATATGGGTAAATTTATGGAGGTTGTATCTCAGCCCAGATTTGGCATTTTTATGACATTTTGGTGAAACCCGGGTATCTGGCTCCTTTCAGTCTGTTGGGAGCTGATGGTGACCATGTTTTTCCTTTGATTGTGGGGTGAAAGTCACCCAAGCAAATTTCACACCTTGGAGTGAAAATCAAGTGTTGTTTCATCTAAAATATTGACTCTGTAGAGAAGCAGTACAGGGCTCTCTCTTATCTTAAATAATGCTGAGGAAGCAAGATGTCTGCATTTTCATGTTTGCATTTTTAGATTGAGACCTCAGCAGGGATGAGCATCAGAAGCCTAGTTTCTCTTATCAATTGCCTGCTGTGATGCAGCCAGTATGTCTGTTAGAATGTGTTTTAATGTTTGTTAACATGAAAGTTGCAGACGCAAGGTCTACTGATGTCTACTTATATCTATACAAAAATATCCTTTGCCCCCCAGGAAAAGGAGAATCAATAAAATAACTTTTTATAAGCTTCCCTAAATACAATAGACAAATTGGATGTGTTATTTTAAAGATTTTTGTTAAATCTCATCCTTTGAACAAAAAACAGTAAACTTTCTAGGTTAATAATAGATGTACAGGGTTTTATAATTATTAAAAATTGTAATGCATTTATTTATAGACGGATGAAGCTATGCATTGTTTTTTTGTTGTTGTTTTGTTTTTTATCTTATTTTTATTTTGAAAAGCCGACATAGTTTTATTCTTTAAATATTCCGGTGTTCAATCCTTTTCCTCAGGGGTTTAGTAAGGAGGTGTGGTCTACCGAGACGTAACACGCCCAGTTTTCACACCACTGATTTTGTTACCTATAAAGACCATTGGAGGCTAGTAGGCCGGTTTTTCTGTGTGGCTAACACAAAGAGCATTTGCTACGATTTTACTTGGTTTTACTTTAGATTTTCTAAAGTTATCAAAAGGCTTTCCAGTATTCCATTTTCACCCTAAGGACATATTTCTGAAAATGGATCCTCCTTCAAACGGTAGGTCTATTTTTCTGATTTGGTGTTTTAATCATAAATAAAATAATTAAATAAAATGCATAAATAAATTTTTTATGTAGTTCATGGCATCAATATGTTGTTCACTAGGTGATATGACGTTCTGCGTACAGAACTCCCATTATGACAAGGCTGTGGATCAGCTTCTAGCTTTGAACGGTGTGGGTATGATGTTGTTATGATGTCAATTTTCAACTCTATAAATATTAAAAACTTATATGGAGTGTGTTATAATTGTGATTTTAAAGTATTTTCCCCTGCCCAATAGTGCGGGGCCCTCAGGTTTCTGGGGCTGATGTGAGCCAAAATCAACAACAATCTCCGCTTGGTAAGTTTTAGCTCATCGTTTTATTGTTTGTTATAACGTTTTTATCATGTTAAAAACATGAACTAATATGAATACATTATTTATTTATTTTTTAGCATCCTTGAGAAGTATTGTGAACAGTGTTGGAAACAACGGTTCTGAAACAAAGGTTGGGAAGCATTTGAAAGTAAAGGCCCAAATCAACTGAGGATTCTGGAATATCTGATCCGATCGGTATGTGGGTCAATGCATTGGTGGATAATATATATATATATATATATATATATATATATATATATATATATATATATATATATATATATATATATATATATATATATATAAATATATATATATTGCAGGGATGCAAATGTTAAAAATCGGAAAAAAATCACTCATACAGAATTTCATTACCCCCCCAGGACATATAAGGGATGCTGTTAGAGCCATACCACCACCCACTGCATTTGCTGATGATATAACCACGCATGGTATTAAAAGGAAAGAGCCTGGGTCAGGATCAGTAGTACATAGTTCTGAAGAATCAGATGAAATATGTGTGATACCCAACACCCCTGAGCAAAAACGTCAAAGACAATCATGGGGTATGTATATACAGAAAAATATAGATATATGCTAATGTTTTTCCTTTTCATGTTATTAGATTAATCCTGATACACTTATACAATTATTTTTCCACAGAATCGTTCCCGGAAAATGGGGTCCCAAGCGTGGATAATGCAGATAATTGGGATGATGAGATGCTGCATGCATGGACCATTTCTGACTTTTCAGAGGCTTTACCAATTGAGTCTCAAACAGTAAAGAGTGGTTCGGAGAACGTCGCTCATGTGTCTGGTTCAGAACCGGATTCTGATTCGGATGCACTACCTTCCAGCCAAGAGGCCTTCAAGAATTAGGGACAATCCTGTGTATGCCAGAGTAAGGATGTGATGTCGGGACAATTTCTTGCTTTTAGAGAAGAGAATGAACTATTACATCAGAAGAGAAGAGCAGAAAATGAGATATTACGTCAACAAGTGAAAAGTTTAAAATCATCCGTTGAATTGCTAGTAAAAAATCAGAACATTGCGTCAGACCACAGACGAAGGGATAGACAGGAGTATGAACTCTTTAACCGGACTGTGACTACCGAGCTCCAGGGACAAAGAGCTGGTTTGAAAGAAGTTATTGCGTTACTAAGACGTCACAGTTCTATACAACAGCTCTTAAGAACTGATCAGGAATTAACTGTGGAGTTGATGAAGCAAATGGTTGAGAAGTTTATACCTCGCTTTGGTAAGTCCTGATTGATTTAATACAAATGTGGATTTACAAATGTTCGCTATGTTTATGTTATTATTTTGTGCTATATTTTATGTATTATGCTTACGATGTGGTTTTAGGGTTTCATTTGTAGGATTATTTTTGTGTTCTGGTGTTTTGACACTTTCCAGCTTATTGTTGATTATTTAGTGTGTTTGTGCTAGTTGGTTGTGGATTTTAAATAATTTGTGTTAAAAATGGCCACAAAACGTTGTCTGGAGTCAGATGATAGTGAACAAAGTCCAGCAGTGAGATTTAGATGTGATAATGATTCACATCATCAGCAAAGCACAACAGAAACTATGCGTTACAATGCGTCTAATGATTCGTCAAACACCAATTTTGATGTAGACCAATTTTTTAATTCTCCTCTGACCAACAATGCGTCTAATGATTCGTCAAACACCAATTTTGATGTAGACCAATTTTTTAATTCTCCTCTGACCAACAATGCGTGTAATGATTCGTCAAACACCAATTTTGATATAGAGCAATTTTTTAATTCCTCCTCAGATCCCCCCCGCAGTACCAAGCATTTGATCCAACAGCACCCAACATGGGCCTTACGCAGGGTGAAATAGATTCTCTTGTGAGAGACGGGGGTGTCGTGCATGAGTACACAGTGATTCCCAGAGCCCGATTCAATGGTTTGGAAATATATCTTCTACAGATTTATCTGCCTACACTACATTTTTACATGATCTATTGGCCGAAATTGTCTCATTTTCCAGATTATTAGCAGGTGATGGGGGGGTAATTAATATTACTTTGCGTGGGTCCAGCTTGACATCTGATGTTGATGCTCTCTTGTCACCTCAAAATAATTACGATCCAGATCTCTTTATTAATCAGCTTGAAAAGATATTGCAAAGCAACTCTGATGTAACTGTCGATGAGGCATTGGATTTAAGAGTGTCGATAGCAATGTGTACAAATGGCGGTGCTCGTCGAAAGATACGTGACCTTTTGCATAACCAAGTAATCAGTAAAAACAGGATGAATTTATTCTGCCCAACAAACATTACAAATAATCTATGTTTTACAATTTGTCTCGCTCATTTTCTAAACCCAGAGAAACCACACACAGAGTTAGAGGCTGTAGCAGCATCTATACAGAAGTCATCTGGTTTCACAGATCAGCATAAAATACGTTTTAATGACATTTCATGTTTTGAGCGCATGCTGAATATCAAAAAATTGTTACTTTCCATCGCACAAATGCAAGAATGTTGGAGAAGTATACAACGACGGACAACCTGCATCCAAAAACTGTGTTTTTATATTTGCATGATTCGCATTACTATTTGATAAAAAACCTAAAAGCGTTTTTAGGCATGCCATATGTATGTGTGTATTGTTACCAAGGGTATACTTGTCGCAGAGATCACAAATGCAGATTTGTTTGCGATGTGTGCAATTACCCAGATTGTCACACACACCCCAAAAAGATAAAACACTGTGGCGATTGTTTGCGATACTGTACATCTGATTATTGTTTTGAAATGCACAAACATCCCGTCCCTGGTGAGGAATATGCACAGTGCACTGTCACCAAATTTTGCCCCCAATGTAATAGACGTTATCACGTCAGTGGGACCAACCCGAAACCACACCGATGTGGCGCTGAACATTGTGTCCAATGTGGTGAGAGTTTGGTTACCGATGGGGAGCATCAGTGTTTTATTCAGCCGATCAAACCAGAGAAACCAAATGATCGCTACATTTTTTATGATTTTGAAACAAGATATGAAAATAATACCCACATTGCAAATTTTGTCTGTGCAGTCACGTTTAACGGTGAGGAATTTGTGGCAGAGGGGCCCAGATTGTGTCGAACGTCTCATTAAAAAGTTCAGACAGCCTTTTTATAGTAATTTCACATGGATTGCACATAATGCGTCCAGATTTGACAATTTTATACTTTTGGAATATTTCACTAGAATGGGGATCACTCCTTTCATACATTTATTTTAATGTATGACAACACATTTAAACAGAGGTTTATCGATAGTTATGCATTCATTCCTATGCGTTTGGCCAAAACACCTGCTGCTTTTAATCTGACTAACAGTGAGAAGGGATATTTCCCGCATCTGTTTAACCGTGCAGAAAATGATGACTACATCGGCCCGTACCCAGAAAAACATTTTTATGGTTATTCGACGATGTCAACACAGGAGATGTTGAAGTTTGATGATTGGTACAATGGGCTCTCTGGTGCAGTTTTTGATTTTAAGAAGGAACTAGAAATGTACTGTAAGAACGATGTTTACTTGCTACGAGAAGCGTGTATGAAATATCGTAACGAGTTCATCCTCTGCACAGATCTGGACCCGTTTAATTACACCACTCTAGCAGGTTGTGCAATGGCTGTATATAAGACCCATTTCCTGCCAAAAGATACAGTAGCGCTGACACATGACAAGGCGTACACTAATCAAAACAAAACATATTCAAATGTTTCAATTGAATGGCTAGAATATTTGCAAAAATCACACTCCAATGGCATTCAGCATGCTCTAAACCATGGTGAGGTATCGTTTGGTAAATATTATGTCGATGGGTTTTATGATGATGGCACTGTGAAAAAAGCATTTGAATTTCTCGGTTGTTTTTTTCATGGATGTGAACGTTGTTATAACCCGAACGACTTAAATCCCTTATCAAAAGTGCCTTATGGCAGCCTCAGAAGACAGGTTGATGACAAGTTTGAAATTTTGCAACGTGCATATAATCTTCAAATTCATTTTGTTTGGGAGTGTGATTGGATGCTTTCCAAACAGACTGATGCTGATGTGATGGATTTCATGTCCACTTACACACACACAGAGAGGTTGAAACCACGCAATGCACTTTATGGAGGGCGAACAAACGCTTGCAAGGTGTACCACAAAGTCAGTGAGGGTGAACGGGTGTGTTACCTAGACTTCACTTCGCTCTATCCGTTTGTTCAGGCGCGAAAAAGCTACCCCGTAGGTCATCCACAAATAATTAATAAAGATTTTCAAAATCTTGAAGATTATTACGGTATAATAAAGGCAACCGTCGTGCCACCACGAAAGCTGCTTCACCCCGTACTACCATTCAGAAGCTCTGGAAAACTTATGTTTCCTCTTTGTCGAAGTTGTGCTGAACAACAGAATCAGACCACGCCGTGCAAACACTCGGATGATGAAAGAGCTTTAACAGGCACATGGGTCAGCATAGAGCTTTTAAAAGCTGTTGAAAAAGGCTATGTCGTAGTAAAACTGCATGAGGTTTGGCATTTTTCGCAAAGTTCAGAAACGCGATTTTGTGATTATGTTAAAACATTTTTGCAACTCAAACAGGAAAGCTCTGGATTCCCAAAAGATGTCGTGACAGAGATGGACAAAGAAACCTATGTCAGAGAATACTTTGAAAAAGAAGGGATTAGACTAAATCAGGACAAGATTGAGATTAATCCTGCACGTCGGTCTATAAACAAGCTCCTTTTGAATTCTTTATGGGGACGCTTCTGTTTACGTCAGAATCTACCTCATTCAGAATTGATTTCAGAACCTGAACAGTTTGCCCAACACATTTTTGGTCGGGGGTATGATATTAAGTATTTCATATTTTTATCCGACTCTGTTGCATTAGTTCAGTGGGCTTATGCTGAAGGAAAAGGTGGTCAGAGTCATGATGTAAACGTCTTTATCGGTGCTTTTACAACAGCGCATGCCCGGTTAGAATTGTATGATGTTATGGATAAACTGGTTGACAGGTTGCTTTACACGGATACGGACAGTCTTCTGTTCACATCAAAAGATGGTGATTGGGAACCCCCGCTAGGACCCTTTCTTGGTGATCTTACGAATGAACTTGATTATGATGATTACATTGTAGAGTTTTGTTCAAGTGGTCCAAAAAGTTATGGCTTTAAAACGGTTAATGGTAAGACAAGCATGAAAGCCAAAGGTATCACTTTAAATTCTGTAAACTCTCAAATCGTCAAATTAGACTCGCTGATTGAGCTTGTTGGTCAGTATGTGAGGGGGGATGGTTGTGATAATTATATTCTTGCACAAACCGACGGTATCGTAAGGAACAAAAAGCGATTCACACTACATAACAAGACATTTGCAAAAAAATTCAAAGTCGTTTACAACAAACGCGTTCTGCTACCTGACTTTACCACACTACCATATGGCTACTGACAACGTTTTTGGACACCAAGGTGTGCGAGACACAGATTGTTTTGATTTCAGATTACAATTTCCATTCAGTTGTGTTTTATGTGGACCTTCTAACTCTGGAAAAACGTTTTTTGTAAAAATGTTATTAGAAAATGCTAAAAGTGTGTTTTCTAAAAAGATTGAAAATATAGTCTTCATATTTGACTGTTGGCAGGGTTTGTATGATGAATTGTTGGCATTGTATGATATTAAATTTATTGAAGGAATCCCCCAGAACCTGAATGATGTTCATCTTTTTCCTCCCAATAAGACACACTTATTAATAATTGATGACCTTATGAACGATGCATGTAACAACATACAGATTGAACATTTATTCTCTAATTATGTGCATCACAAGCATATAAGTTGTCTCTTTATGGTCCAGAACCTCTTTTGTAAAGGAAAATCCAGTAGAACCATCAGTTTGAATACAAGTTATTTGGTGTTGTTTAAAAACCCCAGAGACAATACCCAAATTAATGTGCTAGCACGCCAGATGTACCCCAGAAACAGCAAATTTTTTATGGAATGTTATCAAGATGCTACCAGTATTCCTTTTGGCTACCTTTTGGTTGACTTTAAAGCAGCAACCCCAGACCATTATCGTCTCAGAACGAGTTTACTCTCAAAACACCCTGTTGTATACATTCAGAAAAGAAAACACTAAGACTCTTGGATGTTACAATGTCTGCAAGACTTTTAAGGAACCTCCCAGTTTTAAAGTTGTTATTAAAAGCAACACCCAAACAAAGGCGTGCTATTTTAGAGTCAGCATCAGACGAACTCATCGTTGCATTGTGTGAACTAGCTCTTAATGTTCTCCATGGTAATATTCCACTTACACCACAGCAATATCAGAGACTGAAGAGAAGAAAAACCAACATCAAAATTGTTGCAGATAAGAAGGTTGGTGTTAGAAGAAAAAGACAGCTAATCAATCAACAAGGAGGTTTTCTATTACCGCTGTTAAGTGTTGCAATACCATTCATAACAAGCTTGGTTAGCTCTAAATAAGGTCCGGCGATGGAGTATGGTGAGAAGATGTTTTTAGTTCCACAACATCAGCTGGATAAGTTGAAACCCTCTAACACACGCGAGTCTATACAAGACCTCGTGGAAAATGACCTAGACATTTCTATTAAAAGCATCCTGTACAGTTCTGATCTAAATCCCGATGAAAAGCAAAAATGTACACAGCTGTTTTGCAAAGGTTTCTAACAATAGCTAGACAAGGGGATAAGGAGTTTGGTACATTAAAACTAAGTTTTCCACACCCTGATCACGTTGAAAAAGAAGACCCACCCAGGGCAGTTAGTGAGCCTGTTCATGACTTTTTAGATAATGTTTCAGAAGAAATATTAAACAATGTTCCACAGAGGAGTGTGAAAAATGTTCGATACATTTTAGAAAAAATGTCTAAAGCTAAAAGTGTTTCTTCATGGACTGACACGGGTGAGTTTGTGTTTAAAGGGCGCACGATCCCCGGTTCACACATGTTTGATTTAATTAAAAACATCACAGCTCCACATAAGATTGCAGATGAACGGAGACCGGATGGATGGAATGAGTTTCTGGAGGCTTTTGCTGGTTTAAATTGACCATACTCTGTGGTACCAAATCATCAGGTCAGACGTGCAATTAACTCTTTCAAAAGCAAAACAACACCATCTGTAACTAATTCATCTAAGAAGAATAAACAGCAGAAAGTGTGTCCTAGTACACCATCACCATCTGTATTCAAATCACCCAAGCTTGAACATGGACAGTGGTTAACTTTTTAATCTGTGAGTTCTGTACACATGTATATTTTGTTTTATCATTATTAAAATGTATTGTTGAAATAATGTGTATAATAAAAAAGAGACAATACAGGAAATTAAAATTGCTTTGTTTTTATTAAAATAAATTAATCATGAGACATAAACATTGCACCTGTTTGTACACACTGAACACATTTGAAAACATTTTCATTACATGGGGATTGCTTTAGTTTTTTCACAAAGGCTGAAACCATTTTGTCATTTTTAATACAATCATGAGTATACAATTTCAACACAAAATCATAATCAAACCCTTTTGCCATGTGGTACAGGAAGAACACACAGTGCTGACCACATGTGTCTGATGAAAAGTCTTGGACTTGGACATTTGAATGTTGGACCTCTTTAGAATTCCGAGTTAAAAAGTTTTTGATGAATACTGGAAAACGATGATGATCTGGTTTGTTTCCAAAGCTGTCAAAAAAACAAGCAACACCATCTTCGTTTATGTAAATGGCTAGCCAATGCTGACCTGGAAGCCCCGATATATCTGTATTTATAATAACTGCTGATGGTAGTTTTCTTAGAGGTGATTTTGGCAGATAATCAAATGGAAGAACCCCAAGAAAATGTAGATTGCACGAAACCTTATCCATGATAGAGGTAAGCTGTACAGTGTTCATTTTATGTATTAATAGTAATCAACCAGAACCTGTCGACGATTTGAAACTTCAATTAGACTGTCAAAGACAGAGTAAATTAATAAAGTAACAGTACGAGGTAGAGGTTGTCTAAAACGGGCTTCTAGTCTAATATTTCCACTCTTGATAAGTGACAAATGCTGACTGCACTCCTCATCCGGTGTGAAGTTAAAGGCGTACAGTGTATACCCATGCAGAAATTCTTCCCTATCAAAAGACAGAGGCTGGTTTTTAAGATGTCTTCCAGAAGCCAATGCTAACTGGTAAAACTCACGCACTGCAGAACCGTTTTCATATTCAGGTTGCAAAGGTTTTGCGGGGTACTGTTGCCCATCCACATAAACTGCTAGAAATTCAAGGTCATAATTTTTAAACGCGAACGGGTTTTTATCATATGATCCTGTAAATGCATCATTATCAACCATCGCTATAACCATAGATTTTGGCAGTGTGCCTAAGAACAAGTTTTCTTGATTACAGACACGTGAACCTGCAGATATTGAGAATGTCTTCATACACACGCGGTCCACAGGGTATTTTGCTGTTGTTGTAAGCAGAGCTTGAGCATGACCCAACCTCACAGCAGGTGCCACGGACACTTTTTTCACAAACAGTGATGCAGACAATATGCTTAGTTTATAAGGTGTACCGTTGCTCGTCATTAAACAGAACTCATCTTTACCTCTGGTCAGGCGAACTTTAAGATCTAGACCAGGAATTAGAAGTTTTGACTGAAAAAATATATCATTATGTACAGGTGCTAACAGCTCGACGATATTACTAGCATTGGTAAAGGCTGCTCTCTTTGTCAGCCCGCGATTTTCTCCAGCGGGGTCTGCGACATCCATTTGTCCTGCTGTGTCTTTGTAAAAAAGCCCTGCAGAGAAATTTGTTTCAAGCGTGTCTTTACCATAATTGGTAAGACAATATATTATGCAGCGATACGGATATGTACTTGAACTCTGTGATATAAGACGATCCCCAAGCGATACATCTACTTGCGAAAATATTGTTGCTCCAGGGTAGTTAATCAGCCCAACCGGATCCCCATCTGCGATATCAGTGCCATCAGGATTGGTAAGCTTGACCCGCAAAAACAGAAGTGTATTGTTTAGGTCGATGTAGTCCTCACCAGCCCCCGCAATAAAAAACTCTAAAGGTGTTGTCTCAAATATTGCTGATAACGGGGGGACTTCAATATAAGTATTTCTTTCAAGCGACATTTGGGTGGGTGGCACGGTGAAAAGATCAAGCTCAGTTTTTAAACATTCTTGTGACATGTTATGTATTGCCGCCATATTTTTAAAATATTGTATTAACAGCTCTCTTTGCTCTTTTTGACCCAGTACGCTTGGCTGTCTCCTTACGCTTGCGTTTTACAACTGGTGTTTTTTTCTGAGCACGTTTTGTTTTCTTCTGTGTCTGGCCACTCCTCCGTACCCCTGGAGGCCTGGAACCTCTTTTGCGAGCCATCACCATTAACCCGGATCCATCTTGAGTACCATCGTTGTTAAAAGATCGTGATAATGTATTACTAACAACATCGGTTAATATATGTTTCGCCGCTGATTTAAGATGTGGTTTCGCTATGCTAAATCCACGCTTTAGCAAGGGTATTGCCATTCTAAAAAGCCCACGAAAAAGCCCCCAACCCCCGCTCCATACATAGGTCCGGCCCCGACATAGCCGGGGAGGCCGCCACCAGCTTGATTCTGGTAATACGTCACGTAACGCATCGGATCAGCGTTATGATTGGTGTGATAAATCATTTTTTAATTTTTTTTTTTCTCTCCTAAGCGTTTATTAAAAAACGCACTGTTTCACAGGTCTGAAGTGGAGTTTAGCAGTCACCTTTCCGTAAATAAAACGTATGTCCTGATTTTGATCGTCTTTCACCTGTATACATATCTCAGTGATGGAGGATTTATTAACCGGGACGTAATGTGGTCTGTCGTATCGAACACTAACAATTTTGTTATTCTCACCATCTATATGTACACACCTTAGTAGTGGGACGTGATGGTCTCCAACTGATTGATATTGTATTATATCCGTATATATATATATATATATATATATATATAGTGTAGAACCCCCCATTTATATCTGATTGATGAGGTGCATACGTCACAGACTTGTATCCAATACTGTGGTTTTCAACAGGTTGATCATTAGTTTCTATTGCAACCCCCGGTTTTAATCCTAAAATAACGGCCAACTTTCCGTAAAATGTGAGCGATGTCTTTGGTGGACCTTTCAGAAACACTTTGTTTTTAACATGGTCAAAACCAAAACTCACATGTGGTGGTAGATTTGCATTGATCTCCCTGATCAAAAAAACAATGTCGTCATAATATCCAGCTTTTAACCTGTGTAGCACATTTGATATCTTTTTATCCCTGAAGATGAAGATGAAGATCTCTTTACCTTCAGCGGTGTATTCGGGGGTGTGATCCTCACTATTTGCACCTGTTGTTGTTGTTTCCCCATAGTTGAAGATGAAAGCTGCATCTTCCTCATTAAAAGTATACCAGCTTCTAGGATATTCAAATTCGATCAAACCAACTTCCCATTCACCTTTTAGGTTTATAGTTCTTGCTAATCTGGTTGTATAGCTAGATATGGTATTTTCTGGATAAGCAGTTAACGAAGCGTTGCAGGGGAGCGTGACATAAAATCCACCCTCAGCCATGACCGTTTTTTACACTAATGCATTCATGTTATGCAGGATTTTGTTTTTATGGTACTTGTACATCAACCAGCTCTTTCTGATCAACCCACGATGCAAATTTTGCAGGCCATCCGAGCCATTGTACCAGCACCATTGTTTTACGCCCCTTCTTCTTCTTATCTAAAATTTTTTCCACTTTAAATGTCTTGTTATCTTTCACAAATATTTTTTGTAATTCCTCTGCATAAAAAAACCCATCAATGACATCACCGTCATAATCACGCAATCTGTAGACAGGCAGGTTACGGGGGATGCATGCTGTTACTGTGAAAAATTCCTGTGTGTAGTTCCCTTTCATGGGAACTATCGACGCTACGTCGAAACGACGTGATGGGAACCCTCTGCGCATTGCGTCGTGAAGCACCTCTGTATCCAACCAATGATGAGACGGGACGTCAGAGGCGGGTGACGTCACGGACCAGGATGCTATAAAGCACACCCAGAACAAAGAACGCTAGCTTCTGTTGTCTTCAGTAAGAGCTATCTGTATCTTGTGTGTCTTATTTGGTGTTGTTTGTCTACCACGTTGCTGATATCTTCGTCTGAGGACAAGATTCAGTTAAAAGCACATCACTATATACATATATATATATATATTTCAGTGTAGAAAACAACAATGGCGGAGAAACAAAAAGACACAGCTCAGGACAAGCAGATTTTTAGGAAGTGTGTGCATCCCTGCACTAGATTCATCTCGGGTGGGGACACACATGAGATGTGCGTTATCTGCTTGGGAGCCGAACACGCACAGGCAGCTCTCGAGGGAGCTGTCTGTGTCCACTGTGAACGGCTCACACTGAGAGTCCTGAGATCACGGCGAGCACTCTTCGAGGAGAGTGCTGCGTCCCGTGTTCCCCGCGGGTCTGGTCCCGCTGTTGCTGAGGCACAGCGAAGGCTGCATTCGTGGGGTTCACAGATGGATCTGGTGGAGGGGGTTGAGACGGGCTCTGCCTCATCTCTTCCCTTACCTGCCAGACCCAGTGTCTCTTCTCCGGTTTCTTCCCCCCGGAGAGAGGCACCGGCGCTTAATATATCTTCCTCTGAGGAGGTTGATGTAGTAAGCGTCGACCCTGGTGATGAGGGACCGCCATCCTCATCACCAGCATATGAAGAGCTGCTGGAGGTAGTGAAGAAGCGACACAAATCAAAAAAGCAAACTCGATGAGCGCTTTCTCCAACCTAGGTCACTACCACAGCGTCGGGGTCTGCCGTTTTTTCACAATCTCCACACCGAGGTGTCGAGGTCGTGGAATCGCCCAGTCCAATATCGTGTTTTCAGCCCCCAAACATCCACATATAGTAATATTATGGGGCTGAAACACTACGGCTATGGGGCGATGCCTCCGGTAGAAGAGACGCTTGCGAGTCAGCATCGTCCCTCAAGACCCCGACACTGCCCACTAAGCCCCTAAGAACAACATCGGGCTTGGTGGGCAAGGCTTATTTGGCGGCAGGTCAGACGGCGGCTTGTTTACATACTATGTCAATATTACAAGCCTACCAAGCTGACCTGCTGGGGGAAATTGACGAGAGCGGGGAAGCTACATTTGAAACAGTTCAGGAAATCCGTAAAGCCACAGATCTTGCTCTCCGGGCCACCAAGGAGACGGCCAAGTCAATCGGCCGCTCTATGGCAGCCCTGGTGGCCACGGAGAGGCATCTGTGGCTGAATCTATCTGACATCAAGGACAAAGATAAAAATGTCCTCTTGGATGCGCCACTGTCTCCTGTGGGCCTGTTCGGCGATGCTATGTCATCAGTCGTCGACAGGTTCCAGGAGACATGTAAACAGTCAGCGGCCTTCCAGAGATTCCTTCCCCGCCGCATTAATCCCCCCGAGACTGCTGGGCGGGAGCAGCCTCGGCCGGTAGCCAGCTCCTCTGCTCGTAGAAAGCAACAAAAAGCCAGCGTGGCCACCCTTGCTCCCCCGCAAAAAGCTTGGGGACCGGGGCGGTCAACGCAGGCAAGGCCTTCCAGAGGTAGAACGGATCTGAGGACCGTTATTATCTCTCGGAAGGCCTCGAAGAAATCCTGACGCCAGTCGGCCAGGGTTTCAGAGGGCAGTCCCCTCCAGAGAGGTCCTGATATTAAAACACCAAGTGTCAGCGCCTCTTCGGTGCCCTCAAGGGGCCGTTCTGCCAACCCTGCCACCCAGTGTGCGACAGGGCGCAGCGGTTCCCACCGATCCTCCGAGGATCACTTGATTCGTTTGTCTACCGGTGCGCCGGTCCAGACCAACGAGCCAAGTGCTCAAAAAACACCAGAGGCCAGTCTCAAGAGACTGGTTCCCTTAGTAGAATTTATGGAAGAATGGAAACTTCTCCCGAATATTTCGAAATGGGTGCTGCTCATTATAGAACAGGGTTACAGAATACAGTTCGGTTCTCAACCGCCCAGGTTCAACGGGGTTCTTCCCACAGTGGTAACCCCCGAGCAGTCTCTGGTTATGGAACAAGAGGTTATGACACTTTTGCAAAAAGGGGCTATAGAAAGGGTTCCTCCTCCCAGCAAGCTGTCAGGGTTTTACAGCCGCTACTTTATCGTTCCAAAGAAGGATGGAGGGTTGCGTCCCATAATCGATTTACGAATACTAAATCGTTCTGTACAAAAACTAAAGTTCAAAATGCTTACACTCAGACAGATTGTCCCACAGATCAGGTCCGAGGACTGGTTTGTGGCGATAGATCTGAAGGACGCATACTTCCATGTATCCATCCATCCTTCTCACAGGAAGTTCCTCAGGTTTGCTTTCAGGGGCGAAGCTTACCAATACAGGCTTATCTGTCTCCTGCTCGTGTGAATTCCATTCTCGGAGCCGTGAATGGGGTAAAGATAGGCCAGTCACTAACTGTGAAACAGTTTCAGAGACTGTTGGGTCTGATGGCAGCTGCGTCCAACGTGATACCTTTTGGCCTGCTGCACATGAGACCCTTACAGTGGTGGCTGAAGACCAAGGGGTTTTCTCCGAGGAGAAACCCTCTCCACACGTTCAAAGTCTCGCAGCGATGCCTTCGAGCTCTGGCCGTGTGGAGGAAGCCTTGGTTCTTGTCCCAAGGTCCTGTGTTGGGGACTTCTCGTCGTCGCAGAATGCTTACGACAGATGCTTCCCTCACGGGCTGGAGAGCGATCATGGGTGGTCGGCTCGGGGTCTCTGGGAGGACCATCAACATTCCTGGCACATAAATCGGCTGGAAATGATGGCGGTATTTCTTAAAATACTTCCTCCCAGACCTGAGAGACCATCACGTGTTGGTCCGCACGGACAACACGACGGTGGTCGCTTATATCAATCACCAGGGGGGTCTACGGTCTCGCCAACTGTACTACTTGGCACGTCAGATCCTCCTGTGGTCCCAAGGGAAGTTCCTCTCGCTCAGAGCGGCATATATCCCAGGGAATCAGAATGTGGGGGCAGACGCCCTGTCGAGACAGGGGCCGAGGTCCGGGGAGTGGAGACTCCACACCGAGGTGGCGGAGCTCCTATGGCAGAAGTACGGTCGAGCGGAAGTCGATCTATTTGCCTCAAAAGAGTCGACTCAGTGTCCACTATGGTACTCTCTAACGCACCTAGCACCTCTAGGGCTGGATGCCATGGTGCAGACGTGGCCGAGGCTACGTCTGTACGCTTTCCCCCCGGTTGCTCTGCTCCCAGGAGTACTGGAGAAAATCCGCCAGGACGGGGTCAGTCTAATACTGGTGGCCCCATACTGGCCGACAAGGTTTTGGTTTGCAAACCTAATATCTCTACTAGACGGCTCCCCGATGGAGCTTCCACTCAGACAGGATCTCCTGTCACAAGCGGGCGGTACGATACTCCATCCTCGCTTGGAATTATGGAAACTGTGGGCCTGGCCTCTGAGGGGGCCAGGTTCATAGACTCTGGTCTCTCAACCGAGGTTGTGGAGACCATTCTCAACTCCAGAGCTCCCTCCACGAGGAAGTTATATCTATACAAATGGAAGTTGTTCGTTGCTTGGTGTAATCAACACGGAACGGACCCTGTCCACGCACCTGTAAATTCGGTGCTTCAGTTCCTCCAAGAAAAATTCTCGGAAGGGTTAACTCACTCAACACTAAAGGTTTATGTTGCAGCTATTTCTGCATTTCATGTTTCTTTAGGGGGTTCCTCGGTGGGTCGAGACCCCCTAGTAATACGCTTCCTCCGTGGTACTCTAAGACTGAGACCTGTGGTACGTTCTAGGACTCCAGCCTGGGATTTGGCGGTAGTGTTAGAAGGGTTAGCTGAGGCACCTTTCGAACCATTAGAACAAGTTTCTGAGAAGTTCCTTACACTCAAGACCATATTTTTATTGGCAATCTCGTCTCTTAAAAGAATTGGAGACCTGCAGGCGTTATCAGTTTTGCCATCATGTTTGGAATTTTCACCAGGAATGGTGAAGGCATTCCTACACACTAGACCGGGCTATGTGCCCAAGGTCCCCACTAATGTTCCGGGTCCTATTGTACTTCAGGCCTTTTGTCCCCCTCCATTTAGGAGTGCGGATCAGGAAAAACTTAATCTGCTTTGCCCTGTCCGGGCCCTAGATACTTATGTCCACAGAGCTGCCCTGTGGCGTAAGACAGACCAATTGTTTGTATGTTATGGGTCCCCTAAGAAAGGGGGCCCAGCGTCTAAGCAGAGGATGAGCAAGTGGGTGGTCGAGGCCATTTCTCTTGCGTACAAAGCAGCCGGACAACCATGTCCTTTGGTGGTCCGGGCTCATTCTACAAGGGGTATGGCGGCCTCTAAGGCCCTGGTGTCAGGAGTTCCCATGTCGGATATTTGTGATGCAGCTGGATGGTCATCCCAGCACACTTTATTAGATTTTACAATCTAGATATTAACTCCACTCCAGGTTCAGCGGTACTGTCAACAAGATAACAGACATGTATTTGGCTGTACGGCCTAGTTGGGATAGCGTTCCCATCACGTCGTTTCGATGTAGCGTCGATAATTCCCATGAAAGGGAACGTCTCGGGTTACTTGTGTAACCCTGGTTCCCTGAATAAGGGAACGAGACGCTACGTCACGTTGCCGTACCCCCGGCATACCTATGAGCGCTTACTTCAGACATATTCCAGAAGCTAGCGTTCTTTGTTCTGGGTGTGCTTTATAGCTTCCTGGTCCGTGACGTCACCCGCCTCTGACGTCCCGTCTCATCATTGGTTGGATACAGAGGTGCTTCACGACGCAATGCGCAGAGGGTTCCCATCACGTCGTTTCGACGTAGCGTCTCGTTCCCTTATTCAGGGAACCAGGGTTACACAAGTAACCCGAGACGTTTTCCTCATACCCTTTCGTGAACGGGCCTCTTACTTTAGAAATTCTGACAATATCACCAATTTTATATTTAAATTTGGGGGCCACACAGCGAACACCGCTAGCGCCATATAGATTATGAAACACCACAGATTCATTCTCTTTGTTCACATCGATTGGCCTCATCTTAATACTTCTATGGTAGCTACTGTTATATCCATCCGTTATGTCTTGAAGAATGTCGATGTAGCGTTTGGAGTTTATAGCTGTTAAATACCGCCTCATTCTACCCTTTAACGTTCTATTAAACCTCTCAACAACACATGCCTTTAATTCAGTGGCAGGTGTAAAATGTATAATGTTATATTTTTTCATTAGATTTTGAAAGTGTTTATTGTGGAATTCCTTCCCTTTATCGGTCTGTAATCGCAATGGTTTTCGTCCATCATTCAATATGGATTCAAAAGCTTTAGTCACTTCACGCCCGCTCTTGTTTTTTAAAACACGCGTCCATGCATATTTACTAAACAGGTCGATACATGTCAAGAGAAAATAATTGTTGTCATTTTCTTTGGAATATGCTGACATATCAACAAGATCCGCCTGAAATTGAAAATCAATGCCGAAGACAAAGACACGATTCCTTTTGTATTTCACAGGCGCTGTTCTGTGCAGCGTGTAAGCATCTTCACCAGCGAGCCAGTCCGACACTTGTTTGTCGGATAAACGAACACCTGTTTCTTTTAAAACACCATCTTTTAAACGTTTTTTACCCCCTAAAGAACCAGGGTTAGAAGGTGTGTAATAAATATTTTTTATTTCTTCTTCGGACATATTGTTGGTTCAGTCTCCACAAAAGAATAACTCAGATAATATACATGTTCTGGCTTTTTATTTTCAGTAAAAGAGAGTACAATAATCTCATACATCATCCAGGTACTGTAAAAATCTTATACACATCACAAAGTTTTTCTCAAGAATGTATTCAATTAAAGTTTCAACAATTTCACATACATTAGTTTGGTCTTTTTTTGACACAGTGATTACACACAAATCAGTCACATATGTACACAAACACAATATGTCAGCAATTCTAATACAGCTCCCACATTCAGTGACCAGGTCTAGTATTTTTCTAATTGTTGCACAAATTGGCTCACCTTTATTAATACACATATGCATTATATCAGTCCACTCATTAGACATGCCTCTTACACCAGACATTTGGTTCTTGAGATTTGTTAAACGTTTGGGGTCTACATCACATCCATTTACAGCAACAGGCACATCAACACAGTCATTAATGATCTTATACAACAAGTTTGTCAACTCGCATCTAATATGGCGTTTAAGTAAACATTTTGCCAGCCCCATTGCACAACATGTATTCCCCATTTCAGTATCACAGTCAGACAACTTGTGCGGACCCCTTCCAGTTGTCCACGGCGTCATAGACAATCTGTTCGCTGCTGACATCCACAACTTTCTCTCTGACTTCACTAAGTTTTTCCACAATGTAAACTTCGTCACGCAGTTCGTGCAAAATAGTATCCACTGACCCCTGGATCCTTTGGGGATGAATTCTTAAACCACACCGGTTCAGTGCCTGAGCTATGATGTGTTTGAGTCCTGGTTTAATTAGATTATGAGTCAGCTCCTCAAAGTATGTGTCAAAGAAATAGGCATCAGGTTCAAACAAACAGGAATGTCTAATCTGACTCGGGTGCTCCACCTCACAACCCAAGCAAATCTGTTTTAGCTTTTTGTTGATGAGATGTTCCAGGAGGACCACAACAGTTGCTTTTATGATTCTGAACCCATCAGACCGAATAATTCCGTCTGTGTCGTCAACCCCACCATAGGCTGCAGCTCCAGCTACTGCTCCTGTGTTCCCGTACGGTGTTGTAAGGAAAGTCAGGTTGTGATATCCCAGATCCATGCAAAATTTATCCAGCCAGCTGTTGTCATAAGTTTGTGGGTGGGACTCCTGCGATATAGCACTGTCATTAGACATTGTTATGTCATAACTTTGTGGGTGGGGTTCAAATGGCATAGCGTTATCGTCAGGCATAGCTGGTCCAGTCTCAGAGGTACTGGTGTAGCAGTAGTTAGATGCAGTTTCTTGAGACATGGTGAATGAATGTAGTGAGTGTACCAATCTTGCAGATGTTTTAATGTTTGTAGTAAGTGGGCGGACTTAAGAGGCGGTCTTCTTGGCTGGTAACGCCCTGCTCAGGATGAAACAATTTCACCTTTACACTGTTGTAGCGATCGTACATATCACACCATCTGAACATCTTGTTAATACAGGTAAAAAGATTGTCAAACAGACAAATATCTTTCCACTGAAACAAAAATTTCATGTCATAGCACACGTAATGCTCAGTCTCAGGGATAGGCCATACACGTTCGCAGAGTTTTGTCTTTTCGTTGGAGCAAAATATATAGACACAATCGTCTGGTAGCTTTTTACTATGATCACCGACCACGCGAAATCTCGTGTCAGGACTCACACCATCCCACTCTGCGATGTACAACGGTTCGTCGCCACAGTCATTCAGATCTCTCCAAACGTAATTGAAAAAAATAAACCAGTCTTTCGCAGGGAAAATCAGACACGGCTCCTGTGATGTAAATTCATCTCCAACATCCACAGCATAGAGTTTTACAACCCGCATCACTTTGTCAAACACATAGCGCCCCTGACGCGTCCACCAGACATTGAGAAATCACGTTTCACAAATTTCATATATTCATGAAGAAACTTTGTCAAACTGACGCTTTGTCTCTTCTTTGGTGCAAAAGTCAACTTTTCACCCATTTCAACAGGGCCTCTTGTTGGTGAAATACACATCACTTTTCTTGTAGTTTTAGGGGTGCTTGGACTACCCATTGTAACAGATGACTTGCAGAATCTCCTCTGTGTTCAACAAATGTACCCAATACACCTTATTTAAATAACAGGACCAGGATTCACCAAAATGTCATAAAAATGCCAAATCTGGGCTGAGATACAACCTCCATAAATTTACCCATATATCTAACTATAAATCCAACTCACCCTATATCTCATTGACACTCTTGACCTGCCAATCAGGGGACAACAGGCATAAATTCAGCCATAAAAAACAACCATTGACAACCACTGACCTGCCAATCAAGGCTCACAGCCCTCATAAAACATATTTGACATCCACTGTCCAGCCAGCTTGACTGACAACACACAGAAATATGGGTCATAAATTAAGCCATAAATTAGGGTAATAAATCATCATTCTGACACAGTGTATATGATACTCTACTCATATTACTGCAAACTAGTCTTCAATCACTAACTTTTAATACATACTCATTGACTCCTTCTAATGATATGTCAGCTATATAGTATTGCATATTTGACCTAATTCACATATTTCTTATCAAACAGTAATTGATTAGATTTGACTTTCTATACATTACAATTGAGTCCTTCTGATGTTACTTCACCCACATAGAAGTCCATATTAGAATTACTGAACATATTTCTTATCAAAGAGTAATTTATTTGAACTTTCAATGCATTACAGTTGAGTACTTCTGATGTTACTTCTCCCATACAGAAGTCCATATTAGACTTACTGAACATATTTATGGCAAAATACTCCTTATGTTTACATCAGACAGATAGTAGTCCATATATGACAAAATGAACATATTCCTTGCCAATGAGTACTCAGTCTGAAACTATCTTTACATCCTCATTGACTCCCTCTGATATTATTTCTGCCATTCAGAAGTCCATATTAGACCTACTGAACATATATTTCTGGCAAATTAGTCCATGGTCTATCTATATATACTCATTGACACCTTCTGATGTCAATTCAGCCATATAGAAGTCCATATTTGACTTACTGAACATATTTCTGGCCCAAGAGTACACGATTTTGAACTTTCTTTCTAGATTCATTGACGCTTTCTGATTTTATTTCAGCCATACAGGTCCATATAACCCTAATTAATTTTTTCTGTCCCGAGAGTCCTCGATCATGAACTTTCTAAATATACTCATGCCTCACTCTGATGTTAAATCAGCCATACATGAGCCCATGTTTCACCTGCTAAACCTATTACTGCAAATTAGTCTTCAATCACTAACTTTTAATAAATACTCATTGACTCCTTTTAATGATATGTCAGCTATATACTATTGCATATTTGACCTAATTGACATATTTCTTGTCAAAGAGTAATTGATTAGATTTGACTTTCTATACATTGCAATTGAGTCATTCTGATGTTACTTCACCCAGACAGACAGACAGTAGTCCATATATGACAAAATGAACATATTCCATGCCAATGAGTACTCAGTCTGGAACTATCTTTTCATCCTCCTTGACTCCGTCTGATATTATTTCTGCCATTCAGAAGTCCATATTAGACCTACTGAACACATTTCTGGCAAATTAGTCCACGATCTTGAACTTTCTATATATACTCATTGACACCTTTCGATGTCAAATCAGCCATATAGAAGTCCAAATTTCACTTATACTGAACATATTTCTGGCCCAAGAGTAAAAGATTTTGAACTTTCTATCTAGATTCATTGACTCCTTCTGATTTTATTTCTGCCATTCAGAAGAACAGCTTAACCCAACTGAACATATTTCTGACCCAAGAGTACTAGATCATGAACTTTCTATACATACTCACTGCCTCACTCTGATGTTACTTCAGCCATATATGAACCCATTTTGACCTACTGAAAAAAAAATGTATGGCAAATTAGACCTCGATGATGAGCTCTTTATATAAACTCATGGAATCATTCTGATGTTACTTCAGCAATATATGAGCACATATTTGACCTGCTGAACATATTTCTGGCAAATTAGTCCTTGATCATGAATTTTCTGTAGATACTTATAGCCTAACTCTGATGATTCATCAGCCATATATATTGATAATGAACATTATAAACACATATTGCCTTACTCTGATGTCACATCAGCCATACTGTTGTCCATTTTTGACCTGATGAACATATTTCTGGGCCAAGAGTACTCGATCATGAACTTTCAATACATATTCTTTTATTTACTTTGATGTTACTTCAGCCATAAATTAACCTATTTTGACCTACTGAACAAATTTCTGACAAATTAGACCTCGATCATGAACATTTTATATAAACTCATTGATTGCTTCTGGTGATACATCAGCCATAGTGAATTTGCATATTTTACCTAATGGACATATTTCTGGCCAAAGAGCACTCAATCTTTACATTTTTATTTATAATTACTGATGCCTTCTGATGTCACATCAGACATAAAGTAATCCATATTTCAGCTTATGATCATATTTTTTGCAAATTAGTACTGGATCTTGAACATTCAGTACATACTCATTGACTCCTCCTGGTAATACATCAGCCATAGATTATTGAATATTTGACCTTAAGGACATATTTCTGGCCAAAGAGTATTCGATTTTTAACTTTACAAACATTACTATTGACTCTTTCTAATGTTACTTTACCCATACAGAAGTCCCTATTAGACCTACTGAACATATATTTCTGGCAAATTAGTCCACAGTCTATCTATATATACTCATTGATACCTACTGATGTCAAATCAGCCATATAGAAGTCCATATTTGACTTACTGAACATATTTCTGGCCAAAGAGTACAAGATTTTGAACTTTCTATCTAGATTCATTGACTCCTCCTGATTTTATTTCTGCCATTCAGAAGAACAGATTAACCCTACTGAACATATTTCTGACCCAAGAGTACTCGATTATGAACTTTCTATACATACTCACTGCCTCACTCTGATGTTACTTCAGCCATATATGAACCCATTTTGACCTACTGAAAAAAAGATGTATGGCAAATTAGACCTCGATGATGAGCTTTTTATATAAACTCATGGAATCATTCTGATGTTACCTCAGCAATATATGAGTACATATTTGACCTGCTGAACATATTTCTGGCAAATTAGTCCTTGATCATGAATTTTCTGTAGATACTTATAGCCTAACTCTGATGATTCATCAGCCATATATATCGATAATGAACAATATAAACACATATTGCCTTACTCTGATGTCACATCAGCCATACTGTTGTCCATTTTTGACCTGATGAACATATTTCTGGGCCAAGAGTACTCGATCATGAACTTTCAATACATATTCTTTGATTTACTCTGATGTTACTTCAGCCATAAATGAACCTATTTTGACCTACTGAACAAATTTTGGACAAATTAGACCTTGATCATGAACATTTTATATAAACTCATTGATTGCTTCTGGTGATACATCAGCCATAGTGAATTGCATATTTTACCTAATGGACATATTTCTGGCCAAAGAGCACTCAACCTTTACATTTTTATTTATACTTACTGATGCCTTCTGATGTCACATCAGACATAACGTAATCCATATTTCAGCTTATGATCATATTTTTTGCAAATTAGTACTCGATCTTGAACTTCAGTACATACTAATTGACTCCTCATGGTAATAAGTCAGCCATAGATTATTGAATATTTGACCTTATGGACATATTTCTGGCCAAAGAGTATTCGATTTTGAACTTTACAAACATTACTATTGACTCTTTCTAATGTTACTTTACCCATACAGAAGTCCCTATTAGACCTACTGAACATATATTTCTGGCAAATTAGTCCACGGTCTATCTATATATACTCATTGACACCTTCTGATGTCAAATCAGCCATATAGAAGTCCATATTTGACTTACTGAACATATTTCTGACCCAAGAGTACAAGATTTTGAACTTTCTATCTAGATTCATTGACTCCTCCTGATTTTATTTCTGCCATTCAGAAGAACAGATTAACCCTACTGAACATATTTCTGACCCAAGAGTACTCGAACATGAACTTTCTATACATACTCACTGCCTCACTCTGATGTTACTTTAGCCATATATGAACCCATTTTGACCTACTGAAAAAAACAAATGTATGGCAAATTAGACCTCGATGATGAGCTTTTTATATGAACTCATGGAATCATTCTGATGTTACTTCAGCAATATATGAGTACATATTTGACCTGCTGAACAAATTTCTGACAAATTAGACCTCGATCATGAACATTTTATATAAACTCATTGACTCCTCCTGGTAATAAGTCAGCCATAGATTATTGAATATTTGACCTTATGGACATATTTTTGGCCATATTTCAGTCCTTGATCATGAATTTTCTGTAGATACTTATAGCCTCACTCTGATGATTCATCAGCCATGTATATCCATAATGAACAATATAAACACATATTGCCTTACTCTGATGTCACATCAGCCATACTGTTGTCCATTTTTGACCTGATGAACAGATTTCTGGCCCAAGAGTACTCGATCATGAACTTTCAATACATATTCTTTGATTTACTCTGATGTTCATTCAGCCATATATGAACCTATTTTGGCCTACTGAACAAATTTCTGACAAATTAGACCTCGATCATGAACATTTTATATAAACTCATTGATTGCTTCTGGTGATACATCAACCATAGTGAATTGCATATTTGACCTAATGGACATATTTCTGGCCAAAGAGCACTCAATCTTTAAATTTTTATTCATATTTACTTCAAGGGGCTGCGTTGTGGTAGTGTCAGGGCACCGGTCCTTGGTCTCATCTGGATATGGCCCGGATCTGGTTGACTACGGTATACCTCGAGATTAAGATTTGATCTGCCTGCATTGACACTATTCTTTAAGAGCTGCTGTGCAGCCAAATTATATAGGCTACCAGTTATCACTGTAAAGCTGCTTTGACACAATCTGCATTGTAAAAAGCGCTATATAAATAAAGGTGACTTGACTTGACTTACTGATGCCTTCTGATGTCACATCAGACATAAAGTAATCTATATTTCAGCTAATGATCATATTTTTGGCAAATTCGTACTCGATCTTGAACATTCAGTACATACTCATTGACTCCTTCTGGTAATAAGCCAGCCATAGATTATTGAATATTTGACCTTATGAACATATTTCTGGCCAAAAAGTATTAGATTTTGAACTTTACAAAGAATACTATTGATTCTTTCTTATGTTACTTTACCCATACAGAAGTCCATATTAGACCTACTGAACATATTTCTGGCAAATTTGTCGACAATCTTGAACTTTCTATATATACTCATTGACACCTTCTGATGTCAAATCAGCCATATAGAAGTCCATATTTGACTTACTGAATATATTTCAGGCCCAAGAGTACCCGATTTTCAATTTTTGAAGATTCATTGAATCCTTATTTTATTTCAGCCATACATGAGCCCATGAACTTTCTATGCATTACTGTTGAGTCTGATATTACTTCTCCCATACAGAAGTCCATATTAGACTTACTGAACATATTTCTGGCAAATTAGTCCTCGATCCTGAACTTTGTATACAGACTCATTGACTCCTTATGTTTACATCAGACAGACAATAGTCCATATTTGACAAAATGAACAAATACCTTAGTAGAGTATCATATACACTGTGCCAGAATAATGATTTATTACCCTAATTTATGGTTTAATTTATGACCATATTTCTGTGTGTTGTCAGTCAAGCTGGCTGGACAGTGGATGTCAAATATGTTTTATGAGGGCTGTGAGCCTTGATTGGCAGGTCAGTGGTTGTCAATGGTTGTTTTTTATGGATGAATTTATGGCTGTTGTCCCCTGATTGGCAGGTCAAGAGTGTCAATGAGATATAGGGTGAGTTGGATTTATAGTTAGATATATGGGTAAATTTATGGAGGTTGTATCTCAGCCCAGATTTGGCATTTTTATGACATTTTGGTGAATCCTGGTCCTGTTATTTAAATAAGGTGTATGGGGTACATTTGTTGAACACAGAGGAGATTCTGCAAGTCATCTGTTAAAATGGGTAGTCCAAGCACCCCTAAAACTACAAGAAAAGTGATGTTTATTTCACCAACAAGAGGCCCTGTTGAAATGGGTGAAAAATTGACTTTTGCACCAAAGAAGAGACAAAGCGTCAGTTTGACAAAGTTTCTTCATGAAGATATGAAATTTGTGAAACGTGATTTCTCAATGTCTGGTGGACGCGTCAGGCGCTATGTGTTTGACAAAGTGATGCGGGTTGTAAAACTCTACGCTGTGGATGTTGGAGATGAATTTACATCACAGGAGCCGTGTCTGATTTTCCCTGCGAAAGACTGGTTTATTTTTTTCAATTACGTTTGGAGAGATCTGAATGACTGTGGCGACGAACCGTTGTACATCGCAGAGTGGGATGGTGTGAGTCCTGACACGAGATTTCGCGTGGTCGGTGATCATAGTAAAAAGCTACCAGACGATTGTGTCTATATATTTTGCTCCAACGAAAAGACAAAACTCTGTGAACGTGTATGGCCTATCCCTGAGACTGAGCATTACGTGTGCTATGACATGAAATTTTTGTTTCAGTGGAAAGATATTTGTCTGTTTGACAATCTTTTTACCTGTATTAACAAGATGTTCAGATGGTGTGATATGTACGATCGCTACAACAGTGTAAAGGTGAAATTGTTTCATCCTGAGCAGGGCGTTACCAGCCAAGAAGACCGCCTCTTAAGTCCGCCCACTTACTACAAACATTAAAACATCTGCAGGATTGGTACACTCACTACATTCATTCACCATGTCTCAAGAAACTGCATCTAACTACTGCTACACCAGTACCTCTGAGACTGGACCAGCTATGCCTGACGATAACGCTATGCCATTTGAACCCCACCCACAAAGTTATGACATAACAATGTCTAATGACAGTGCTAAATCGCAGGAGTCCCACCCACAAACTTATGACAACAGCTGGCTGGATAAATTTTGCATGGATCTGGGATATCACAACCTGACTTTCCTTACAACACCGTACGGGAACACAGGAGCAGTAGCTGGAGCTGCAGTCTATGGTGGGGTTGACGACACAGACGGAATTATTCGGTCTGATGGGTTCAGAATCATAAAAGCAACTGTTGTGGTCCTCCTGGAACATCTCATCAACAAAAAGCTAAAACAGATTTGCTTGGGTTGTGAGGTGGAGCACCCGAGTCAGATTAGACATTCCTGTTTGTTTGAACCTGATGCCTATTTCTTTGACACATACTTTGAGGAGCTGACTCATAATCTAATTAAACCAGGACTCAAACACATCATAGCTCAGGCACTGAGCCGGTGTGGTTTAAGAATTCATCCCCAAAGGATCCAGGGGTCAGTGGATACTATTTTGCACGAACTGCGTGACGAAGTTTACATTGTGGAAAAACTTTGTGAAGTCAGAGAGAAAGTTGTGGATGTCAGCAGCGAACAGATTGTCTATGTGGACAACTGGAAGGGGTCCGCACAAGTTGTCTGACTGTGATACTGAAATGGGGAATACATGTTGTGCAATGGGGCTGGCAAAATGTTTACTTAAACGCCGTATTAGATGCGAGTTGACAAACTTGTTGTATAAGATCATTAATGACTGTGTTGATGTGCCTGTTGCTGTAAATGGATGTGATGTAGACCCCAAACGTTTAACAAATCTCAAGAACCAAATGTCTGGTGTAAGAGGCATGTCTAATGAGTGGACTGATATAATGCATATGTGTATTAATAAAGGTGAGCCAATTTGTGCAACAATTAGAAAAATACTAGACCTGGTCACTGAATGTGGGAGCTGTATTAGAATTGCTGACATATTGTGTTTGTGTACATATGTGACTGATTTGTGTGTAATCACTGTGTCAAAAAAAGACCAAACTAATGTATGTGAAATTGTTGAAACTTTAATTGAATACATTCTTGAGAAAAACTTTGTGATGTGTATAAGATTTTTACAGTACCTGGATGATGTATGAGATTATTGTACTCTCTTTTACTGAAAATAAAAAGCCAGAACATGTATATTATCTGAGTTATTCTTTTGTGGAGACTGAACCAACAATATGTCCGAAGAAGAAATAAAAAATATTTATTACACACCTTGTAACCCTGGTTCTTTAGGGGGTAAAAAACGTTTAAAAGATGCTGTTTTAAAAGAAACAGGTGTTCCTTTATCCGACAAACAAGTGTCGGACTGGCTCGCTGGTGAAGATGCTTACACGCTGCACAGAACAGCACCTGTGAAATACAAAAGGAATCGTGTCTTTGTCTTCGGCATTGATTTTCAATTTCAGGCGGATCTTGTTGATATGTCAGCATATTCCAAAGAAAATGACAACAATCATTTTGTCTTGACATGTATCGACCTGTTTAGTAAATATGCATGGTTTTAAAAAACAAGAGCGGGGGTGAAGTGACTAAAGCTTTTGAATCCATATTGAATGATGGACGAAAACCATTGCGATTACAGACCGATAAAGGGAAGGAATTCCACAATAAACACTTTCAAAATCTAATGAAAAAATATAACATTATACATTTTACACCTGCCACTGAATTAAAGGCATGTGTTGTTGAGAGGTTTAATAGGACGTTAAAGGGTAGAATGTGGCGGTATTTAACAGCTATAAACTCCAAACGCTACATCGACATTCTTCAAGACATAACGGATGGATATAACAGTAGCTACCATAGAAGTATTAAGATGAGGCCAATCGATGTGAACAAAGAGAATGAATCTGTGGTGTTTCATAATCTATATGGCTCTAGCGATGTTCGCTGTGTGGCCCCCAAATTTAAATATAAAATTGGTGATGTTGTCAGAATTTCTAAAGTAAGAGGCCCGTTCACGAAAGGGTATGAGGAAAACTACACACAGGAATTTTTCACAGTAACAGCATGCATCCCCCGTAACCCGCCTGTCTACAGATTGCGTGATTATGACGGTGATGTCATTGATGGGGTTTTTTATGCAGACGAATTACAAAAAATATTTGTGAAAGATAACAAGACATTTAAAGTGGAAAAAATTTTAGATAAGAAGAAGGGGCGTAAAACAATGGTGCTGGTACAATGGCTCGGATGGCCTGCAAAATTTGCATCGTGGGTTGATCAGAAAGAGCTGGTGGATGTACAAGTGCCATAAAAACAAAATCCTGCATAACATGAATGCATTAGTGTAAAAACCGGTCATGGCTGAGGGTGGATTTTATGTCACGCTCCCCTGCAACTGTTAACTGCTTATCCAGAAAATACCATATCTAGCTATACAACCAGATTAGCAAGAACTATAAACCTAAAAGGTGAATGGGAAGTTGGTTTGATCGAATTTGAATATCCTAGAAGCTGGTATACTTTTAATGAGGAAGATGCAGCTTTCATCTTCAACTATGAGGAAACAACAACAACAGGTGCAAATAGTGAGGATCACACCCCCGAATACACCGCTGAAGGTAAAGAGATTGAGATCTTCATCTTCAGGGATAAAAAGATATCAAATGTGCTACACAGGTTAAAAGCTGGATATTATGACGACATTGTTTTTTTGATCAGGGAGATCAATGCAAATCTACCACCACATGTGAGTTTTGGTTTTGACCATGTTAAAAACAAAGTGTTTCTGAAAGGTCCACCAAAGACATCGCTCACATTTTACGGAAAGTTGGCCGTTATTTTAGGATTAAAACCGGGGGTTGCAATAGAAACTAATGATCAACCTATTGAAAACCACAGTATTAGATACAAGTCTGTGACGTATGCACCTCATCAATCAGATATAAATGGGGGTTTCTACACTATATATATATATATACGGATATAATACAATATCAATCAGTTGGAGACCATCACGTCCCACTACTAAGGTGTGTACATATAGATGGTGAGAATAACAAAATTGTTAGTGTTCGATACGACCACATTACGTCCCGGTTAATAAATCCTCCATCACAGAGATATGTATACAGGTGAAAGACGATCAAAATCAGGACATACGTTTTAGTTACGGAAAGGTGACTGCTAAACTCCACTTCAGACCTGTGAAACAGTGTGTTTTTTAATAAACGCTTAGAGAGAAAAAAAAAATAAAAAATGATTTATCACACCAATCATTACGCTGATCCGATGCGTTACGTGACGTATTACCAGAATCAAGCTGGTGGCGGACTCCCCGGCTATGTCGGGGGCGGACCTATGTATGGAGCGGGGGTTGGGGGGCTTTTTCGTGGGCTTTTTAGAATGGCAATACCCTTGCTAAAGCGTGGATTTAGCATAGCGAAACCACATCTTAAATCAGCGGCGAAAAATATATAAAGCGATGTTGTTAGCAATACATTATCACGATCTTTTAACAACGATGGTACTCAAGATGGATCCGGGTTAATGGTGATGGCTCGCAAAAGAGGTTCCAGGCCTCCAGGGGTACGGAGGAGTGGCCAGACACAGAAGAAAACAAAACGTGCTCAGAAAAAAACACGAGTTGTAAAACGCAAGCGTAAGGAGACAGCCAAGCGTACTGGGTCAAAAAGAGCAAAGAGAGCTGTTAATACAATATTTTAAAAATATGGCGGCAATACATAACATGTCACAAGAATGTTTAAAAACTGAGCTGGATCTTTTCACCGTGCCACCCACCCAAATGTCGCTTGAAAGAAATACTTATATTGAAGTCCCCCCGTTATCAGCAATATCGGAGACAACACCTTTAGAGTTTTTTATCGCCGGGGCTGGTGAGGACTACATCGACCTAAACAATACACTTCTGTTTTTGCGGGTTAAGCTTACCAATCCTGATGGCACTGATATCGCAGATGGGGATCCGGTTGGGCTGATTAACTACCCTGGAGCAACAATTTTTACGCAAGTAGATGTATCGCTTGGGGATCTTCTTATATCACAGAGTTCGAGGACATATCCGTATCGCTGCATAATAGATTGTCTTACCAATTATGGTAAAGACACGCTTGAAACAAATTTCTCTGCAGGGCTTTTTTACAAAGACACAGCAGGACAAATGGATGTCGCAGACCCCGCTGGAGAAAATCGCGGGCTGACAAAGAGAGCAGCCTTTACCAATGCTAGTAATATCGTCGAGCTGTTAGCACCTGTACATAATGATATTTTTTTTCAGTCAAAACTTCTAATTCCTGGTCTAGATCTTAAAGTTCGCCTGACCAGAGGTTAAGATGAGTTCTGTTTAATGAGGAGCAACGGTACACCTTATAAACTAAGCATATTGTCTGCATCACTGTTTGTGAAAAAAGTGTCCGTGGCACCTGCTGTGAGGTTGGGTCATGCTCAAGCTCTGCTTACAACAACAGCAAAATACCCTGTGGACCGCGTGTGTATGAAGACATTCTCAATACCTGCAGGTTCACGTGTCTGTAATCAAGAAAACTTGTTCTTAGGCACACTGCCAAAATCTATGGTTATAGCGATGGTTGATAATGATGCATTTACAGGATCATATAATAAAAACCCGTTCGCGTTTAAAAATTATGACCTTGAATTTCTAGCAGTTTATGTGGATGGGCAACAGTACCCCGCAAAACCTTTGCAACCTGAATATGAAAACGGTTCTGCAGTGCGTGAGTTTTACCAGTTAGCATTGGCTTCTGGAAGACATCTTAAAAACCAGCCTCTGTCTTTTGATAGGGAAGAATTTCTGCATGGGTATACACTGTACGCCTTTAACTTCACACCGCATGAGGAGTGCAGTCAGCATTTGTCACTTATCAAGAGTGGAAATATTAGACTAGAAGCCCGTTTTAGACAACCTCTACCTCGTACTGTTACTTTATTAATTTACTCTGTCTTTGACAGTCTAATTGAAGTTTCAAATCGTCGACAGGTTCTGGTTGATTACTATTAATACATAAAATGAACACTGTACAGCTTACCTCTATCATGGATAAGATTTCGTGCAATCTACATTTTCTTGGGGTTCTTCCATGTGATTATCTGCCAAAATCACCTCTAAGAAAACTACCATCAGCAGTTATTATAAATACAGATATATCGGGGCTTCCAGGTCAGCATTGGCTAGCCATCTACATAAACGAAGATGGTGTTGCTTGTTTTTTTGACAGTTTTGGAAACAAACCGGATCATCATCGTTTTCCAGTATTCATCAAAAACTTTTTAACTCGGAATTCTAAAGAGGCCCAACATTCAAATGTCCAAGTCCAAGACTTTTCATCAGACACATGTGGTCAGCACTGTGTGTTCTTCCTGTACCACATGGCAAAAGGGTTTGATTATGATTATGTGTTGAAATTGTATACTCACGATTGTATTAAAAATGACAAAATGGTGTCAGCCTTTGTGAAAAAACTAAAGCAATCCCCATGTAATGAAAATGTTTTCAAATGTGTTCAGTGTGTACAAACAGGTGCAATGTTTATGTTATTTCTTTTAATAAAAACAAAGCAATTTTAATTTCCTGTATTGTCTCTTTTTTATTATACACATTATTTCAACAATACATTTTAATAATGATAAAACAAAATATACATGTGTACAGAACTCACAGATTAAAAAGTTAACCACTGTCCATGTTCAAGCTTGGGTGATTTGAATACAGATGGTGATGGTGTACTAGGACACACTTTCTGCTGTTTATTCTTCTTAGATGAATTAGTTACAGATGGCGTCGTTTTGCTTTTGAAAGAGTTAATTGCACGTCTGACCTGATGATTTGGTACCACAGAGTATGGTCAATTTAAACCAGCAAAAGCCTCCAGAAACTCATTCCATCCATCCGGTCTCCGTTCATCTGCAATCTTATGTGGAGCTGTGATGTTTTTAATTAAATCAAACATGTGTGAACCGGGGATCGTGCGCCCTTTAAACACAAACTCACCCGTGTCAGTCCATGAAGAAACACTTTTAGCTTTAGACATTTTCTCTAAAATGTATCGAACATTTTTCACACTCCTCTGTGGAACATTGTTTGTTTAATATTTCTTCTGAAACATTATCTAAAAAGTCATGAACAGGCTCACTAACTGCCCTGGGTGGGTCTTCTTTTTCAACGTGATCAGGGTGTGGAAAACTCCTTATCCCCTTGTCTAGCTATTGTTAGAAACCTTTGCAAAACAGCTGTGTACAATTTTGCTTTTTCATCGGGATTTAGATCAGAACTGTACAGGATGCTTTTTATAGAAATGTCTAGGTCATTTTCCACGAGGTCTTGTATAGACTCGCGTGTGTTAGAGGGTTTCAACTTATCCAGCTGATGTTGTGGAACTAAAAACATCTTCTCACCATACTCCATCGCCGGACCTTATTTAGAGCTAACCAAGCTTGTTATGAATGGTATTGCAACACTTAAAAGCGGTAATAGAAAACCTCCTTGTTGATTGATTAGCTGTTTTTTCCTTCTAACACCAACCTTCTTATCTGCAACAATTTTGATGTTGGTTTTTCTTCTCTTCAGTCTCTGATATTGCTGTGGTGTAAGTGGAATATTACCATGGAGAACATTAAGAGCTAGTTCACACAATGCAACGATGAGTTCGTCTGATGCTGACTCTAAAATAGCACGCCTTTGTTTGGGTGTTGCTTTTAATAACAACTTTAAAACTGGGAGGTTCCTTAAAAGTCTTGCAGACATTGTAACATCCAAGAGTCTTAGTGTTTTCTTTTCTGAATGTATACAACAGGGTGTTTTGAGAGTAAACTCGTTCTGAGACGATAATGGTCTGGGGTTGCTGCTTTAAAGTCAACCAAAAGGTAGCCAAAAGGAATACTGGTAGCATCTTGATAACATTCCATAAAAAATTTGCTGTTTCTGGGGTACATCTGGCGTGCTAGCACATTAATTTGGGTATTGTCTCTGGGGTTTTTAAACAACACCAAATAACTTGTATTCAAACTGATGGTTCTACTGGATTTTCCTTTACAAAAGAGGTTCTGGACCATAAAGAGGCAACTTATATGCTTGTGATGCACATAATTAGTGAATAAACGTTCAATCTGTATGTTGTTACATGCATCGTTCATAAGATCATCAATTATTAATAAGTGTGTCTTATTGGGAGGAAAAAGATGAACATCATTCAGGTTCTGGGGGATTCCTTCAATAAATTTAATATCATACAATGCCAACAATTCATCATACAAACCCTGCCAACAGTCAAATATGAAGACTATATTTTCAATCTTTTTAGAAAACACACTTTTAGCATTTTCTAATAACATTTTTACAAAAAACGTTTTTCCAGAGTTAGAAGGTCCACATAAAACACAACTGAATGGAAATTGTAATCTGAAATCAAAACCATCTGTGTCTCGCACACCTTGGTGTCCAAAAACGTTGTCAGTAGCCATATGGTAGTGTGGTAAAGTCAGGTAGCAGAACGCGTTTGTTGTAAACGACTTTGAATTTTTTTGCAAATGTCTTGTTATGTAGTGTGAATCGCTTTTTGTTCCTTACGATACCGTCGGTTTGTGCAAGAATATAATTATCACAACCATCCCCCCTCACATACTGACCAACAAGCTCAATCAGCGAGTCTAATTTGACGATTTGAGAGTTTACAGAAAACTCTACAATGTAATCATCATAATCAAGTTCATTCGTAAGATCACCAAGAAAGGGTCCTAGCGGGGGTTCCCAATCACCATCTTTTGATGTGAACAGAAGACTGTCCGTATCCGTGTAAAGCAACCTGTCACCCAGTTTATCCATAACATCATACAATTCTAACCGGGCATGCGCTGTTGTAAAAGCACCGATAAAGACGTTTACATCACGACTCTGACCACCTTTTCCTTCAGCATAAGCCCACTGAACTAATGCAACAGAGTCGGATAAAAATGTGAAATACTTAATATCATACCCCCGACCAAAAATGTGTTGGGCAAACTGTTCAGGTTCTGAAATCAATTCTGAATGAGGTAGATTCTGACGTAAACAGAAGCGTCCCCATAAAGAATTCAAAAGGAGCTTGTTTGTAGACCGACGTGCAGGATTAATCTCAATCTTGTCCTGATTTAGTCTAATCCCTTCTTTTTCAAAGTATTCTCTGACATAGGTTTCTTTGTCCATCTCTGTCACTACATCTTTTGGGAATCCAGAGCTTTCCTGTTTGAGTTGCAAAAATGTTTTAACATAATCACAAAATAGCGTTTCTGAACTTTGCGAAAAATGCCAAACCTCATGCAGTTTTACTACGACATAGCCTTTTTCAACAGCTTTTAAAAGCTCTATGCTGACCCATGTGCCTGTTAAAGCTCTTTCATCATCCGAGTGTTTGCACGGCGTGGTCTGATTCTGTTGTTCAGCACAACTTCGACAAAGAGGAAACATAAGTTTTCCAGAGCTTCTGAATGGTAGTACGGGGTGAAGGAGCTTTCGTGGTGGCACGATGGTTGCCTTTATTATACCGTAATAATCTTCAAGATTTTGAAAATCTTTATGAATTATTTGTGGATGACCTACGGGGTAGCTTTTTCGCGCCTGAACAAACGGATAGAGCGAAGTGAAGTCTAGGTAACACACCCGTTCACCCTCACTGACTTTGTGGTACACCTTGCAAGCGTTTGTTCGCCCTCCATAAAGTGCATCGCGTGGTTTCAACCTCGCTGTGTGTGTGTGTGTGTGTGTAAGTGGACATGAAATCCATCACATCACCATCAGTCTGTTTGGAAAGCATCCAATCACACTCCCAAACAAAATGAATTTGAAGATTATATGCACGTTGCAAAATTTCAAACTTGTCATCAACCTGTCTTCTGAGGCTGCCATAAGGCACTTTTGATAAGGGATTTAAATCGTTCGGGTTATAACAACGTTCACATCCATGAAAAAAACAACCGAGAAATTCGAATGCTTTTTTCACAGTGCCATCATCATAAAACCCATCGACATAATATTTACCAAACGATACCTCACCATGGTTTAGAGCATGCTGAATGCCATTGGAGTGTGATTTTTGCAAATATTCTAGCCATTCAATTGAAACATTTGAATATGTTTTGTTTTGATTAGTGTACGCCTTGTCATGTGTCAGCGCTACTGTATCTTTTGGCAGGAAATGGGTCTTATATACAGCCATTGCACAACCTGCTAGAGTGGTGTAATTAAACGGGTCCAGATCTGTGCAGAGGATGAACTCGTTACGATATTTCATACACACTTCTCGTAGCAAGTAAACATCGTTCTTACAGTACATTTCTAGTTCCTTCTTAAAATCAAAAACTGCACCAGAGAGCCCATTGTACCAATCATCAAACTTCAACATCTCCTGTGTTGACATCGTCGAATAACCATAAAAATGTTTTTCTGGGTACGGGCCGATGTAGTCATCATTTTCTGCACGGTTAAACAGATGCGGGAAATATCCCTTCTCACTGTTAGTCAGATTAAAAGCAGCAGGTGTTTTGGCCAAACGCATAGGAATGAATCTATCGATAAACCTCTGTTTAAATGCGTTGTCATACATTAAAATCAACCGACAGCCCTGCATTATAATTTTAGGAGTGATCCCCAATCTAGTGAAATATTCCAAAAGTATACAATTATCAAATCCGGACGCATTATGTGCAATCCATGTGAAATTACTATAAAAAGGCTGTCTGAACTTTTTAATGAGACGTTCGACACAATCTGGGCCCTCTGCCACAAATTCCTCACCGTTAAACGTGACTGCACAGACAAAATTTGCAATGTGGGTATTATTTTCATTTCTTGTTTCAAAATCATAAAAAATGTAGCGATCATTTGGTTTCTCTGGTTTGATTGGCTGAATAAAACACTGATGCTCCCCATCGGTAACCAAACTCTCACCACATTGGACACAATGTTCAGCGCCACATCGGTGTGGTTTCGGGTTGGTCCCACTGACGTGATAACGTCTATTACATTGGGGGCAAAATTTGGTGACAGTGCACTGTGCATATTCCTCACCAGGGGCGGGATGTTTGTGCATTTCAAAACAATAATCAGATGTACAGTATCGCAAACAATCGCCACAGTGTTTTATCTTTTTGGGGTGTGTGTGACAATCTGGGTAATTGCACACATCGCAAACAAATCTGCATTTGTGATCTCTGCGACAAGTATACCCTTGGTAACAATACACACATACATATGGCACGCCTAAAAACGCTTTTAGGTTTTTTATCAAATAGTAATGCGAATCATGCAAATATAAAAACACAGTTTTTGGATGCGGGTCATCCGTCGTTGTATACTTCTCCAACATTCTTGCATTTGTGCGATGGAAAGTAACAATTTTGATATTCAGCATGCGCTCAAAACATGAAATGTCATTAAAATGTATTTTATGCTGATCTGTGAAACCAGCTGACTTCTGTATAGATGCTGCTACAGCCTCTAACTCTGTGTGTGGTTTCTCTGGGTTTAGAAAATGAGCGAGACAAATTGTAAAACATAGATTATTTGTAATGTTTGTTGGGCAGAATAAATTCATCCTGTTTTTACTGATTACTTGGTTATGCAAAAGGTCACGTATCTTTCGACGAGCACCGCCATTTTTACACATTGCTATCGACACTCTTGAATCCAATGCCTCATCGACAGTTACATCAGAGTTGCTTTGCAATATCTTTTCAAGCTGATTAATAAAGAGATCTGGATCGTAATTATTTTAAGGTGACAAGAGAGCATCAACATCAGATGTCAGGCTGGACCCACGCAAAGTAATATTAATTACCCCCCCATCACCTGCTAATAATCTGGAAAATGAGACAATTTCGGCCAATAGATCATGTAAAAATGTAGTGTAGGCAGATAAATCTTTAGAAGATATCTGCCGCAGATTTATAAGCCTATGAATTTCCAAACCATTGAATCGGGCTCTGGGAATCACTGTGTACTCATGCACGACACCCCCATCTCTCACAAGAGAATCTAGTTCACCCTGCGTAAGGCCCATGTTGGGTGCTGCTGGATCAAATGCTTGGTACTGCGGGGGGGTGGCCCCCCCACCTATCTGAGGAGAATTAAAAAATTGCTCTATATCAAAATTGGTGTTTGACGAATCATTAGACGCATTGTTGGTCAGAGGAGAATTAAAAAATTGGTCTACATCAAAATTGGTGTTTGACGAATCATTAGACACATTGTTGGTCAGAGGAGAATTAAAAAATTGGTCTACATCAAAATCTGTTTCTTCTTCTTGATTTACCACCGCTGATTGTACAGTGTTTAGCAAATCTACCAAAACTTGTGTACTAGATTTAGGTCTATCCATATTTTCGACTGTTTGAATTAAATAACGCATAGTTTCTGTTGTGCTTTGCTGATGATGTGAATCATTATCACATCTAAATCTCACTGCTGGACTTTGTTCACTATCATCTGACTCCAGACAACGTTTTGTGGCCATTTTTAACACAAATTATTTAAAATCCACAACCAACTAGCACAAACACACTAAATAATCAACAATAAGCTGGAAAGTGTCAAAACACCAGAACACAAAATAATCCTACAAATGAAACCCTAAAACTACATCGTAAGCATAATACATAAAATATAGCGCAAAATCATAACATAAACATAGCGAACATTTGTAAATCCACATTTGTATTAAATCAATCAGGACTTACCAAAGCGAGGTATAAACTTCTCAACCATTTGCTTCATCAACTCCACAGTTAATTCCTGATCAGTTCTTAAGAGCTGTTGTATAGAACCGTGACGTCTTAGTAACGCAATAACTTCTTTCAAACCAGCTCTTTGTCCCTGGAGCTCGGTAGTCACAGTCCGGTTAAAGAGTTCATACTCCTGTCTATCCCTTCGTCTGTGGTCTGACGCAATGTTCTGATTTTTTACCAGCAATTCAACGGATGATTTTAAACTTTTCACTTGTTGACGTAATATCTCATTTTCTGCTCTTCTCTTCTGATGTAATAGTTCATTCTCTTCTCTAAAAGCAGGAAATTGTCCCGACATCACATCCTTACTCTGGCATACACAGGATTGTCCCTCATTCTTGAAGGCCTCTTGGTTGGAAGGTAGTGCATCCGAATCCGAATCCGGTTCTGAACCAGACACATGAGCGACGTTCTCTGAACCACTCTTTACTGTTTGAGACTCAATTGGTAAAGCCTCTGAAAAGTCAGAAATGCTCCATGCATGCAGCATCTCATCATCCCAATTATCTGCATTATCCACGCTTGGGACCCCATTTTCCGGGAACGATTCTGTGGAAAAATAATTTGTATAAGTGTATCGGGATTAATCTAATAACATGAAAAGGAAAAAACATTAGCATATATCTATATTTTTCTGTATATACATACCCCATGATTGTCTTTGACGTTTTTGCTCAGGGGTGTTGGGTATCACACATATTTCATCTGATTCTTCAGAACTATGTACTACTGATCCTGACCCAGGCTCTTCCCTTTTAATACCATGCGTGGTGATATCATCAGCAAATGCAGTGGGTGGTGGTATGGCTCTAACAGCATCCCTTATATGTCCTGGGGGGAATGAAATTCTGTATGAGTGATTTTTTTCCGATTTTTAACATATGCATCCCTGCAATATATATATATATATATATATATATAATATATATATATATATATATATATATATATATATATATATATATTATCCACCAATGCATTGACCCACATACCGATCGGATCAGATATTCCAGTATCCTCAGTTGGAGTGTGAATTTGGGCCTTTACTTTCAAATGCTTCCCAACCTTCGTTTCAGAACCGTTGTTTCCAACACTGTTCACAATACTTCTCAAGGATGCTAAAAAAAAAAAAAAAAAAAAAAAAAAAAAATGTATTCATATCATGTTTTTAACATGATAAAAACGTTATAACAAACAATAAAAGATGAGCTAAAACTTACCAAGCGGAGATTGTTGTTGATTTTGGCTCACATCAGCCCCAGAAACCTGAGGGCCCCGCACTATTGGGCAGGGGAAAATACTTTAAAATCACAATTATAACACACTCCATATACGTTTTTAATATTTATAGAGTTGAAAATTGACATCATAACAACATCATACCCACACCGTTCAAAGCTAGAAGCTGATCCACAGCCTTGTCATAATGGGAGTTCTGTACGCAGAACGTCATATCACCTAGTGAACAACATATTGATGCCATGAACTACATAAACAATTTATTTATGCATTTTATTTAATTATTTTATTTATGATTAAAACACCAAATCAGAAAATAGGCCTACCGTTTGAAGGAGGATCCATTTTCAGAAATATGTCCTTAGGGTGAAAATGGAATACTGGAAACCCTTTTGATGACTTTAGAAAATCTAAAGTAAAACCAAGTAAAATCGTAGCAAATGCTCTTTGTGTTAGCCACACAGAAAAACCAGCCTACTAGCCTCCAATGGTCTTTATAGGTAACACAATCAGTGGTGTGAAAACTGGGGGTGTTACGTCTCGGTAGACCCCACCTCCTTACAAACCCCTGAGGAAAAGGATTGAACACCGGAATATTTAAAGAATAAAACTATGTCGGCTTTTCAAAATAAAAAATAAGATAAAAAACAAAACAACAACAAAAAAACAATGCATAGCTTCATCCGTCTATAAATAGATGCATTACAATTTTTAATAATTATAAAACCCTGTACATCTATTATTTACCTAGAAAGTTTATTGTTCAAAGGATGTTTTTTGTTCAAAGGATGAGATTTAACAAAAATCTTTAAAATAACACATCCAATTTGTCTATTGTATTTAGGGAAGCTTATAAAAAGTTATTTTATAGCAAAGGATATTTTTGTATAGATATAAGTAGACATCAGTAGACTTTCATGTTAACAAACATTAAAAACACATTCTAACAGACATACTGGCTGTATCACAGCAGGTAATTGATAAGAGAAACTAGGCTTCTGATGCTCATCCCTGCTGAGGTCTCAGTCTAAAAATGCAAACATGAAAATGCAGACATCTTGCTTCCTCAGCATGATTTAAGATAAGAGAGAGCCCCGTACTGCTTCTCTACAGACTCAATATTTTAGATGAAACAACACTTGATTTTCACTCCAAGGTGTGAAATTTGCTTGGGTGACTTTCACCCCACAATCAAAGGAAAAACATGGTCACCATCAGCTCCCAACAGACTGAAAGGAGCCAGATACCCGGGTTTCACCAAAATGTCATAAAAATGCCAAATCTGGGCTGAGATACAACCTCCATAAATTTACCCATTTATCTAACTATAAATCCAACTCACCCTATATCTCATTGACACTCGTGACCTACCAATCAGGGGACAACAGGCATAAATTCAGCCATAAAAAACAACCATTGACAACCACTGACCTGCCAATCAAGGCTCACAGCCCTCATAAAACATATTTGACATCCACTGTCCAGCCAGCTTGACTGACAACACACAGAAATATGGTCATAAATGAAACCATAAATTAGGGTAATAAATCATTATTCTGGCACAGTGTATATGATACTCTACTTACCTTGACCATGAGTACTCAGTCTTGAACTTTCTTCATATCCTCATTGACTCCTGATTTTATTTCCACCATTCTGAAGTCTATAATAACCCTACTAAACATTTTTCTGACCCAAGAGTACCCCTCGATTATGACCTTTCTATGCATACTCACTGCCTCACTCTGATATTACTTCCTCCAGATATGAATCCATTTTGACCTACTGAACAAATTTCTGTCAAATTAGACCTCGATGATGAGCTTTTTACATAAATAATTAGGCTTCCTAGAGTATATATAAAAAGTTCAGTATTGAGTACTCTTAGGCCAGGAATTTGTAAATTATTTAAAATATGGACTACTATCTGTGTGTTGTAACATCAGGACTCAATGAGTCTGTATAGAAAGATTATGATCGAGGACTCTTGGGTCAGAAATATGTTCATTATGTCAAATATGGACTACAAGCTATCTGTTGTAAGTCAGATATGGATTACTGTCTGGCTAATCAATGACTACTGCTGGCTGAGTCCATGAGTAAATATAGAAAGTTCATGATCATGGACTAATTTGTTATGTTCAGTAGGTCTCATATAGTATGTCTAATATATAATATAGTAGTCTTCTGTATGGCTGAAGTAACATCAGATTAAGGTTATGAGTATGTATAGAAAAATCATGATCGACGACTCTTGGGACAGAAAAAAATTAAGTAGGTTTCATATGGATTTCTGAATGGCGGAAATAAAATCATAATCAGAAGGAGGCAATGAGTATGTATGAAAGATTAAGATTGAGTACTCTTGTTCATTATGTCAAATATGGACTACTATCTGTCTGATGTAACATCAGCACTCAATGAGTGTGTATAGAAAGTTCATGACTGAGGACTCTTAGGTCAGAAATATGTTCAAGTGGTAAAAAATGGAGTTCTGTATGTCTGATGTGACATCAGACGACGTCAAAGATTCTTTATACTCGATTCTGTATAGAAAGTTTATGATCGAGGACTCTTGGGTCAGAAATATGTTCAGTTGTTCAAATATGGACTACATAGCTGATGTCACATTACAATGACTAAATGAGTATACAAAAAATGTTAAATATCCAATACTATTTGGCCAGAGATATGTTCCGTCTATCAAATATGGACTACTCTATGGCTCATGTGACATCAGAAGGCGTCAAGGATTATATATAAAATGTTCATGATCGAGGACTAATTTTACCAGAAATATGTTCAGTCGGTCACACATGGGCTCATGTATAGCTGAAGTAACATCAGAGTGAGTCAATGAGTATGTATAGAAAGTTCAAGATCGAGTACTCTTTGATCAGAAATATGTTCAGTCAGTTAAATAGGGACTACTGTATGGCTGTTACATCAGAAGGCGTCAATGATTATATTATAAAAGTTCAATGACGTATACTCTTTGGGCCAAAATATGTTCAGTAAATAGTTCATGATCGACGACTCATGGGTCAGAAATATGTTCAGTCGATCGAATATGGATCTGTTTGATTTAACATCAGGACTCAAAGGGTCTGTATAGAAAGTTCAGAAACATGTCCAGGTGGTCAAATATGTAGTTCTGTATGGCTGATGTCACATTAGAAGGCATGAATATATATGTATATAAAGAAGTTAAATATCGAATACTCTTTGGACATAAATATTTTCAGTCGGTCAAATAAGGACATGCTTCATGAAACAGTACGTATATATGGAAAGTTTATGTCAGAGGACTCTTTGGCCAGAAAAATATTCAGTAAGTGATATATGGACTAGCTGAATTATCATCAGAAGGTGTCTATATGACTATGTATAGAGTCAGCGTCTGAGGAAATATGTTCAAAAGGTCAAATATGTGCTACTGTAACAGAACAAGTTAAAGAGTAAGTTTAGAAAGTGTAAGATCGTGGTTTCTTTGGCCAGAAGGTCAAATTAGGACTACTTGTCTGGCTGATGCATCATCTGAAACCTGAGAGGTTATATTGCTGCAACGCATGTTTTATAATGCATATGAGTGCAATGAGTGATCCTGTGCAGCCACCTAGAGGTGTATTGTTTGCTTGCACATTGATTTAAGTTCTGTTAATTTTGCTTGCTAGTGAAGAACAAATGAATGAAACTGAATTCTAAAGATACGGCTTAAATGTGCAACATACAACATTTTATGCATCGTATGTTCTTTTTCGTTGCACTGTACATAAATTACACGGTAACTCAATTTATGCATGTTGTGCATTTGCATTGTCAAGAACGTCTCAGGTTACAGATGTAACCCTGGTTCCCTGAGTAGGGAACGAGACGCTGCGTGGTAACGCATTGGGAACCTTCTGCGTGATGTCGTCACTGAAGCACTCATGTATCTAACCAATCGCGTAGCGAGACGTCAGAGATGGGTGACGTCACGGACCAGGAAACTATAAAGCATACCCGGATGCAGAGCACGCTAGCTTCTGGATAAGTCTGAGACAAATGCTCGCAAGTATGCAGGGGGTACGGCAAGAGACGCAGCGTCTCGTTCCCTACTCAGGGAACCAGGGTTACATCTGTAACCTGAGACGTTCCCTTTCGTGGGAACTGTCGACGCTGTGTGGTAACGCATTGGGAACGCTATCCCAACTGTGCCGTAGCGGCAAATACTTGCCAGGTTATCTTGGCAGAACTGATGACCCCGGAGTGGAGCCGACATCAAGGTTATAAAACCTTACAAACGTGTGCTGACATGACCAGCCAGCCGCGTCACAAATGTCACCGATGGAGACACCTGACATCAAGGCTTTTGATGCCGCCATACCCCGCGTAGAATGGGCACGGACATTCAGAGGAGAAGGCTGTCCGGCCGCATCATATGCAAGTGTGATGGCCTCGACCACCCTCGGCTCATCCTCTGCTTAGATGCAGGGCCCCCTTTCTTAGGGGACCCATAACAGACAAAAAGCTGATCAGTCTTACGCCACAGGGCAGCTCTGTGGACGTAAGTATCCAAGGCCCTCACAGGGCAGAGCAGATTTAGTTTTTCCTGATCCGAAGATTTAAAAGGAGGAGGGCAGAAAGCCTGGAGCACAATGGGACCTGGAACGTGGGTAGGGACCTTAGGGACATAGCCCGGTCTAGGATGCAGGAATGCTTTCACCATTCCTGGAGCAAATTCAAGGTATGAGGGAGCAACTGACAGTGCTTGTAAATCTCCTATCCTTTTCAGAGAAGTGATAGCAAGTAGAAAAATAGTCTTTAGAGTGAGGAACCTCTCAGGAACCTCCTCTATTGGTTCAAAGGGCGCCTCGGCCAACCCTTGTAAAACCACGGCTAGGTCCCAGGCCGGAACCTTTGTGCGCACTGGAGGCCTCAACCTCAGTGTGCCACGGAGGAAGCGAGTGACCAGGGGGTCTCGACCCACCGAAAGGCCACCTACAAGGGGAATATGAAAGGCAGATATAGCCGCAACGTAAACCTTTAATGTTGAAGGGGATAGGCCCTCCGAGAACTTTTCTTGGAGAAATGTAAGCACGTGGCTAATAGAGGCGTGATCAGGGTCCACATTAATACGTCTGCACCAGGCAGAGAACAGATTCCACTTGTATAAATAAAGCTTCCTCGTGGCGGGAGCTCTGGAGTTTAATATGGTCTCCACAACCTCGGATGGGAGACCAGCATCTACGAACCTGGCCCCCTCAGAGGCCAGGCCCATAGTTTCCATAATTCTGGGCGGGGGTGTATTATCCGGCCGCCCGCTTGTGACAGGAGGTCCTGTCTGAGGGGAAGCTCCATTGGGGAGCCGTCTAGTAGGGACACTAGGTCCGAGAACCATATTCTGGTTGGCCAAAAGGGAGCCACCAATATTAGGCTGACCCCCTCCCGGCGTACTTTCTCCAGAACTCCCAGGAGCAAGGCGATCGGGGAAAATGCATACAGACGCCGCCTCGGCCACGTCTGTACCATGGCATCCAGCCCCAGAGGGGATGGGTGAGGGAGTACCAGAGTGGACACTGGGTTGACTCTCCCGAAGCAAATAGGTCGACTTCCGCTCGACCGAAATTTTTCCATAGGAGATCCACCACTTCTGGGTGAAGTCTCCACTCCCCGGGCCTTGGGCCCTGCCTCGACAGGGCGTCTGCTCCCATATTTTGGCGCCCTGGGATGTAAGCTGCTCTCAGGGAGAGCAGCTTCCCTTGGGCCCACAGGAGGATCTGACGGGCCAAGTTGGCGAGACCGCAAACCCCCCTGATGATTTATATAGGCGACCACAGCAGTGTTGTCCGTGCGGACCAACACATGATGGCCTCTCAGGTCTGGGAGAAAGTGTTTTAATGCCAGAAACACCGCCATCATCTCCAGACGATTTATGTGCCAGGAGAGCTGATGGACCTCCCATGAGCCCTGAGCTGGACGGCCACTCATGATCGCCCCCCAGCCCGTGAGGGAAGCATCTGTCGTAAGCATTACGCGACGACCAGAAGTCCCCAGCACGGGTCCCTGGGACAGGAACCAGGGATCTTTCCACATGACCAGAGCACGAAGGCATCGTCGTGACACGGCGCGCCGGCAGACAACCGAATCAAGTGGCCGGCCCTCCTCGAAGGACCGGCGGGGACCGCCGTGCCCTGACGCACACTGGGTGGCAGGGTTGACGGACTGTCCCCCTGAGGGTGCCGAAGGGGAGCGGGGATTAGATGTATTTTTTCCCGGCTTCCTCCGGAGGGGACCACCCTCATTGGGTCCTGACCCACAGATGTCAGGACCGCTTTGAAGCCTTCCTGGCGATGATAACGGCCCGCAGGTCCGTTTTGCCCTTGGAAGGCTTCTTGTGAGCGGACCGACCCAGTCCCCAAGCTGTTTGTGGGGGAGCTCGAGTGGCCACGCTCACTTTCTGTTGCGCTCTGTGGTGCGCTGAGGAGCTCGTGGACGGCCGAGGCTGCTCCCACTCAGCAGCCTCGGGGGGAATAGAGCGGCAGGGGATGAACCTCTGGAACGCCGCTGATTGTTTTTTCGCCTCCTGGAACCTCTCGACGACTGTATTTACAGCGTCGCCGAAGAGGCCCGCAGGGGACTGTGGCGCGTCCATAAGGGCAGCTTTGTCTCGCTCCCTTATGTCCGAGAGGTTCAGGCACAAATGTCTCTCCGTAGCCACCAAGGCTGCCATAGACCGGCCGATTTCTTTGGCCGTCTCTTTGGTGGCACGGAGAGCGAGATCAGTTGCCATCCTGATCTCTTGAATACAATCATAAGTGGCCTCCCCGCTCTCATCAATCTCCCCCAGCAGGTCTGCTTGATATGCTTGAAGCAGCGACATGGTGTGTAGACATGCCGCCGCCTGACCTGCTGCCGTGTATGCTTTGCCCACCAAGCTTGATGTTGTTCTTAAGGACTTGGTGGGCAACGTCGGGGCTTTTAGTGACGATGCCGACTCGGGCGAGAGATAGCCCGCAAGCGTCTCTTCAACCCGGGGCATCGCCGCATAACCGTGCCGTTTCAACCCCACTATATTGCTATATACAGACGTTTGGGGGCTGAATACGCGGTGCTGCACCTCAGTGTGGAGGTCCGTGAAAAACGGCAAACCCCGACGCTGGGGTAGCGACCGAGCGGGCAGAAAGCGCTCATCTAGCTTACTTTTTGGTTTCGGTTCTGCCCGCTCTGCTGGCCAATCAATCTTTAACTTGGCCACAGCCCTGGTCACTACCTCCAGGAGCTCCTCATATGCTGGGGAAGAGGATGGCGGGTCCTCTTCCCCAGTCTCGACGCTCACCACATCAACCTCCTCGGAGGAAGAGAGGTGAAGCGCTGATGCCTCTCTCCGGGGGGAAGAAACCGCAACGCGTGCTTCCGCCGCCTGAGAAGAGACACTGGGGCTGGCGGGTAAAGGGCGAGATAAGGCTGGGCCCGTCTCAACCCCCTCCGCCAGCTCCATCTGCGAACCCCACGACAGCAGCCGGCGCTGCGCCTCAGCAGCAGCAGGACACGACCCGCGGGGAACACTCGCCGAGGCACCCTCCTCGAAGAGTGCTCGGCGAGATCTCAACACTCTGAGGGTTAGTCTCTCGCAATGCACGCAGACAGCTCCCTCGAGAGCTGCCTGGGCATGCTCAACCCCCAGACAAAAAACGCACATATCGTGTGTGTCCCCGTCAGGAATGTATCTGGGGCAGGGTTGCACACACTTCCTGAAACGTTTTTCCTCCGCCATTATAATTGTCTTATTTATATATATATATATATATATATATATATATATATATATATATGAAGAGTTTGGTTCCAAAACGCGATAAACGCCATTTTCAAAAAAATTGAGTTTCCGCCAAAATCAGTATTGTATCTGGTCGGTATTGAAAAGTCATTTATTAATTTTGCGCAAAATGCGATATCCGTTGTGTTATTCTGTCATGTTTTCTCCCTTTCTTTCCAAAACGCAACAAACGCCAGTCTCACTTCTCTGCAGAACGCGATATATCCGCTCAACCAATCACAGCGCACCATTCCATGCACTGTAAACAGTAATGGCGGCGCTCTGAATACACCCCGCATCCTTTATCTACTTTGTACTTTGTGATCAACAAAAACAGAAAAATTAATAATTTCGATGAACATTGCTGAACCTGTGGTGCTTTCTGCGGTGGGGAAGAAACGCAAGCCATCGAAATCATTTACGTGAGGAGATTAAGAAGGCGAGGCACTCGAGTCGGGAGGAGGAAAAATGCCGGCTGTTGCTTGTTTCACGACAGCATCAAATTTCTATCACGCTCCCTAAACTGAACTGTTTATTTTAACCATGCGGTGACGCCAGATACGCCTTGATCGGTAATGACAAACAGAGACATAATTCATTTATAAGATTAACAAGATGACTCGTTGAATTCATTTTGGGAGCGACGAATGAATGTATTTTTAGTCAAATGCATGTACATAAGATTAGTATTGACAAAGTTCAGAGGCTGTCATATATGTGAATTAACTTACTTTCAATATGAAAAATAACTTTTATATTGATGGATTAATTGCATTTTGAAAAAAAAAAAATCAAAACAAAAAAACGTGTCATGCATTTAATGCATTTTGGGGAAAAAATAATAAATTTTTATAATAAACCTTTGAAAATCAAAATCTAGATTTGAATTTTTAATGTTTTTATAACCAAAAGATGCTATGTGAAAGTTTGAAACAGAAAAGAGTGGTTTTCATTTTGCCAATTTCTTGGTAAAGAAAACACCTTTTTACTCAAATTAATCAAAATGGATTTATAGCGTTTTGGAACCAAACTCTTCATATATATATATATGTGTGTGTGTGTGTTCCCAATGCGTTACCACGCAGCGTCGACAGTTCCCACGAAAGGGAACTGAATATTCCATTGTGTGTTGAGGAATAGGACATGTTGTTTTTCATTGCACTTACATAAAGACCTAACTTGTTCCATTGTGCATGGAAGAGAAATAGCATTGCATATGTATTTTTGCATTGCATGGCATGAAAGAGCTAATCTAATCCGGTGTGCATGAAAAAGATGAAACGTGCTGTTGCAAACACCTGACTAATTCCGTTATGCAAGGTAGAATTACAAATAAGCTAAGTACTTGTTTATTTTTATTGTATACAAGAACTTAACGTATTCCGTTGTGCATTGAAGAGATACATATCTGTTTCATTGCATTGCTTACCAGAACTAACTTAATCCGCTCTGCATAACATATGAGCTGTTCCCTTGAAATTCATATGTTCTGCATTGAAGTGCTTTGCACATAACACAGGTGTTGTTGCACTGCATTGCATATGCAAGATTAGCATAATCGTTGTGTGTTGAAAAGATGACACTAAAGTGCATCGTTATTGCAATGAAGAATTACATAGAAGATGTGAACTTGTTTCTTTGCATTGTATTACAAGACTTTTACTTAATCCGTTATGCAACGATGAATTACATATAAACTGTGCACTTGTCTGTTTGCATTGTATACAAGATCTTATTCTGTTGTGCATTGTAGAGATATCACACGACATGTGTTGTTGCATTTCATTGCATGCTTAAGTTATTCCGTTCATTGCATTGCTTACCAGAACTAACTTAATCCGCTCTGCATAACATATGTGCTGTTCCCTGGAACTTCATATGTTCTGCATTGAAGTGCTTTGCACATAACACAGGTGTTGTTGCACTGCTTTGCATATGCAAGATTAGCATAATCATTGTGTGTTGAAAAGATGACACTAAAGTGTTGCATTGCAATTCATACAAGGACTAACTTAATTCGTTATTGCAATGAAGAATTACATAGAAGATGTGAACTTGTGTCTTAGCATTGTATTACAAGACTTTTACTTAATCCGTTTATGCAATGACGAATTACATATAAACTGTGCACTTCTTTGTTTGCATTGTTTACAAGATCTTATTCTGTTGTGCATTGTAGAGATACCACACGACATGTGTTGTTGCATTTCATTGCATAACACATTTGCTGTTGCATTGCCCATATTTTATAACTTCATCTGTTCTGCATTGGAGTGCTTGCACATAACACAGGTTCCCATTCAGTCGGTCACGTTCGACATACGTCGGACAGACCGACGAATAGGAATAGGAATCTCGCTAGAGAGGCCAATCTACTTCGAGTGTAACTAAAACGAGCCAATGCACATTGGCATGCAATCATATGCATCAGCTGCTCGCCTCGCAGCGCGGGTATATAATGAGCAGCAGGTGCGTTGCATCTTCAGGTTTTCGCTGAGGAGCCGAACCGGATAGGCGGCAGCATCAGCGGGGTACAGCGACTGTGGCGACGGGACGTACGTCTCCGTTCCCTCCTTCAGGGAACGAGGGTTACCTTTGTAACCGAGACGTTCCCATTCAGTCGGTCACGTTCGACGTACGTCGGACAGACCGACGAATAGGAATCCCTACCAAAGCGCCACAGGAGCTGCCCCCTTCCAGCGCTCTGTTGTAAGCCACCTGAACCCCCTTGCCTGAGGATGGTGGGACAGGGCTAACACAGAGAGAGTGTTTGTTCCTGTTCTCTGCAAGCGAGTGTCTGCTAGAAGACGAGTCAAGCTTTTTGGTTGAACTTCTCTTTTTTTCCGAGTGCGGGCGAACAGCACAGCAGCGGGGTCGAAGTCCTCTCTTTTTCTGTTTTTGTTTCGTTTGCCGTTTTTGAGCAAATAGCTGTTTGACAGCGTCAGAAGGCTGTTCTCACGGCCGGCACGGTGCGCTTTTGAGCGCTGAAAAGCCGTTTTTACGGCTGGTAAGAGTGAGCGCTTTCAAAGAGAGAGAAAGCACATGACAGGCTGCACACAATCCCTGTCTGTGTTGCGGTGGCCGTTCCCCTGCGTGCTTCAGCACTTCTAAAAGAGTAAAGTCCCTGAAAGAGCTTACACAAGTAGATTCACGTCTTTTTAAAGACGACATCCTACTTGTGTTTCTGGATGCGATCGTTCCTGTCCTCACTGACGGCCACGATCACCGTTTCGCATGTCTGGGCGCGTGCTGAAATGATGTTCGTGGGTGTTCATGTTTTCATATGAGAACATGATCACGTCGACACGCCGGTCGTGACTCTTCTTTCTCCGGGAAGCTTGAGTCCCCTCTGTTGTTGGCCAGCTGCCGCTTGTGTGTAAAAGCACAGCCGCGGGTCTGCCCGACACTCTGGGAGACCGTGGAGATCAACGAGAGCAAACCTCTCGCTCCTCTGCGTGTCGTGTGCCGTCGAGCTGCCGGGCTGCAGCGCGGGTTATCACGGCAACCCAGCGCTCGCTCGGCGCTCTAGATGCGCGGTTCCCTTGCGTAATCTCATTGTAGCACCCTCTCTGGTGCACCAGAAGAGGTCTACTTTGCTGATATGGCTTGGGTGACATGAGGTTGAGGGGTTCCTTCGGGGAACCAACCCCCTAGGGCCCCTCCCTCTCTAGCGCATTGCAAGCTGTGCAGTTTCTGGATTGGATTGCTGGTCCTTTTCATAGGGGAACCTAGCATTTCATTCAGAGCTCCAGCTGAGGGACAGACGTCGATTGCAGCATCGGAGAGAGTGCTGTTATGCTCTGGAAATGAGGGTGACGCTGCCCATTGTAATGGTGTGTGCTTATGCTGACTCAGATTCAGAGTTTACAGCCATGCTTTCCTGGGTCTTCCAGATGTGCATGGAAAACTTGGCAGTATGGGGGTATTTTGGTGCCATAAATATGGAATGCCAAAGGTGCCAGAATCTGCATAAGTTTTTCCTCTCTCACTACCCTCTTGGATGGGGTGGCTGTACACAGACCACACCCACCCTGCATGTGAGGCCAAGGCACTCTTTTTGCATGAGGGTAGTTCTGTGCTGGGGTTGAGCTGCGCTTGTTGACTAACCGTGATTAAAGTCACGGCGCAGGCCCTCAGCCAGACGATGTCCACCTCCGTGGTCCAGAAGTGCCCCCTGGCTTACCTTGTGAGGTGTGAGAGTTTGTCAAGCTAATGCTTTCTTAATGCTCCCATCTTACGAGGTGGCCTTTCGGTGACACTGTCGAGGACTGAGCCCAGCGGTTCTCCTCAGTTAGTAGCGGATCGGGGAGCTTCCCATGACAAACCATTGAGTTCCTCTTGGGCCGCCCCTCAGTCTGCTCGTCGCCAAGGGTGTCGTCCCCTGCAAGAAACTCCGGCCCAGCAGGCTCTGCTGTATCCATTGCGGGGAGATGACGCCTCCCGTCTCTGCAGCTGTTTAACTGGTTGGTGAGAATCACCCCTGAGACGGGCGACCCAGAGATGGGTGGGGCTGCTCTTCCACCCCTGGAGGAGGGCCAGGTGGTAAATCCTTTATTGGGTTTGTTTCTGTTCCACCACTGACCCAAGAGGCAGCGGTACCCAAATTTTAAAGAGCAGTTCCTCCATTTCCAGGTCTGAAGAGGGTTTGGAGAGCAGTGGGAGGAGAAAAACCTCACCACTCTCATCCCCCTCTTCTGTCGCCAGCGGACAGCAGCGAGCAGCGGGCAGCCAAAGCCTCAACTGCTCCCTCTGTCCATCCGTGGAGCCAGGTAAGTGTTGACTAGCACACTGTGACGCCGCTTCGGGCCGCCTCACAAAGAGAGCCCCCCGAGCCGCGTCCCTGTGTTCCACCTCGCTGCCCTGCTGCGGGTACACCGGTGGTCCCTTTGGTCCTGCTTGTACGGTCTCTGCGAGCCGGGTTAGCGCTCCCCAGTCCGTCTCGCTGGCTCCTTCGGACCATCAGGGTCGGCTTTGCGATTCAGTTCGCCCGGCTTCCCCCCCCAAGTTCAGGGACGTCCTCTTCACTACAGTGAAAGATGCCGTTGCCCCTGTCCTGCGTGCGGAGATCGCAGTCCTACTGGCGAAGGACGCGATAGAGCCGGTCCCTCCAGCCGATTTGAGGTCGGGGTTCTACAGCCCCTACTTCATTGTACACAAGAAAAGCGGCGGGTTACGACCGATCTTGGACCTGCGAGTTTTGAATCGGAGCCTCCACAAGCTACCATTCAAAATGCTCACGCAGAAACGCATTTTCGAGTGCATCCGTCCCCGAGATTGGTTTGCAGCGATTGACCTGAAGGACGCGTACTTCCATGTTTCAATTCTTCCGCGACACAGGCCATTCCTGAGATTTGCGTTCGAAGGTCGAGCATATCAGTACAGAGTCCTACCCTTCGGGCTGGCCCTGTCTCCCCGCGTCTTCACGAAAGTCGTGGAGGGAGCCCTTGTTCCCATGAGAGAACAGGGTGTTCGCATTCTCAACTATCTCGATGACTGGCTCATTCTAGCACAGTCCCGGGATCAGTTGTGCAAACACAGGGATTTGGTGCTCAGACACCTCAGCCAGTTGGGGCTTCAGGTCAACTGGGAAAAGAGCAAACTCGCCCCGGTGCAGAGGATCTCTTTTCTCGGTATGGAGTTGGATTCGGTCGAGCAGATAGCACGCCTCACAGAGGAACGTGCTCGGTCGGTGTTGAACTGCCTGAATACATTCAATGGCAGGACAGCGGTCCCACTGAAGTTCTTTCAGAGGCTCCTGGGGCATATGGCGGCTGCTGCGGCTGTAACACCGCTCGGTCTGCTTCATATGAGACCGCTTCAGCACTGGCTTCATGGCCGAGTCCCGAGATGGGCGTGGCAGCGCAGCACGTTCCGGGTGCCAATCACTCAGGAGTGCCGCCGAACCTTCAGTCCGTGGTCGGACCCCTTGTTTCTTCGGGCAGGAGTGCCCCTAGAACAGGTGTCCCGGCATGCTGTGGTGTTCACAGATGCTTCTGCCACCGGCTGGGGTGCCACGTAATACGGGCATGCAGTCTCAGGGGTTTGGACGGGACCCCATCTGCATTGGCACATCAATTGCCTCGAGTTGCTGGCAGTATGCCTTGCTCTGAGCCGCCTCAAAGGCCTGCTTCAGGGCAAGCATGTACTGGTCCGTATGGACAACACTGCGACCGTTGCGTACATCAACCGTCAAGGTGGTCTACGCTCCCGTCGCATGTCGCAACTCGCCCGCCATCTCCTCCTGTGGAGTCGGAAGCATCTGAGGTCGCTTCGCGCCATTCATGTTCCCGGTGTGCTCAACCGTGTGGCCGACGAGCTATCACGAGCTGCACTGCCAGGAGAGTGGCGACCCCACCCCCCAGGTGGTTCAGCTGATCTGGAGAGAATTCGGAGAGGCTCAGGTAGACCTGTTTGCCTCACCAGAAACCTCCCACTGCCAGTTGTTTTACTCTCTGACCGAGGGGACACTCGGGACAGATGCACTGGCTCACAGCTGGCCCCGGGGCCTGCGCAAATATGCGTTTCCCCCAGTGAGCCTACTTGCACAGACCCTGTGCTAAGTCAGGGAGGACGAGGAGCAGGTCTTGTTAGTTGCGCCTTACTGGCCCAACCGGACCTGGTTCCCAGAACTCTCACTCCTCGCGACAGCCCCTCCCTGGCCCATCCCTCTGAGGAAAGACCTTCTTTCTCAGAGACGGGGCACTCTTTGGCACCCACGTCCAGACCTCTGGAAACTCCATGTCTGGTCCCTTGGACGGGATGCGGAGGTTCTAGGTGACTTACCCCCTGAGGTACTTAACACCATCACTTCGGCACGTGCACTGTCTACGAGACGTGCTTACGCCTCAAAGTGGAACCTGTTCGTCGAGTGGTGCTCTTCTCGCCGGGAAGACCCCCGAAGATGCTCGATCAGAGTCGTGCTTTCCTTCTTGCAGTAGGGTTGGAGCGTAGGCTGTCGCCCCTCCAACCTCAATGTCCATACTGCTGCTATATCCGCTTACCACCACCACTTAGATGGCAAATCTGTTGGTCAGCACGACCTGGTCATCAGGTTCCTTAGGGGGCGAGACGGTTAAATCCTTCTCGTCCCCTCTCCATACCCTCTTGGGACCTCACTCTGGTGCTGAGAGCACTTCAGATTGCTCCCTTTGAGCCTTTGCTGTCAGCAGACTTAAAGATTCTGTCTATGAAGACTTTGCTGCTGGTGGCATTGGCCTCCATCAAGAGGGTAGGGGACCTGCAGTCATTTTCGGTCGACGAATCGTGCCTGGAGTTCGGGCCGGGTGATAGCCACGTGGTACTAAGACCCCGGCCTGGCTATGTGCCCAAGGTTCCTACCACTCCCTTCAGGGACCAGGTGGTGAGCCTGCAAGCGCTGCCCTCGGAGGAGGCAGACCCAGCCCTGGCTTTACTCTGTCCAGTCCGCGCTTTGCGACTGTACATAGACAGAACCTAAAGCCTCAGGACCTCAGACCAGCTCTTGTCTGTTATGGAGGCCAGCAGAAGGGAAAGGCTGTCTCCAAGCAGAGGATGGCCCACTGGATAGTGGATGCCATCGCCCTGGCTTACCAAGCTCAGGGCGTGCCCTGCCCGCTCAGGTTGCATGCTCACTCCACGAGAGGTGTCGCATCCTCCTGGGCGCTGGCTCGTGGCGCCTCGCTGACAGACATTTGTAGAGCTGCGGGCTGGGCGACACCTAACACGTTCACTAGACACTATAGCCTTCGTGTCGAGCCGGTCTCCTCCCATGTTCTCGCCACAGGTCAGAGGCACGGAGAGGCCCCGGCTTAGTGTCGGCTTGCTGCGCTACATGCGCTTCTTTTCTCCAGAGAGTCCCTACAAGGCAGACCCTGTCGAGTCCTCCAATATCCCTTCGGCAGCCGACGTGGCGGAGCGTCTGGCGCCAGGCCTATACTCCGTTGTATCCTTGAGAACCGGGTTTAGGCTGGGTTCCATATGTGTGACCCTACGGGGATCCCATATGGTTGGTTCCACGGTTGCTCCTAAACGAAGCCCGTGTCTTTCCCTCTGGGAGAACCTACCCTTCATCGGGTTGGAGTCACCCCAGCTCTTCCATATGTAGCACAGCCCTACAGGGTTAGTCCATATGTACTTCTCCACATAACTCCTTCGGGGAAGGATGTGGCTTCCGCAGCGTTCCTTTCCCAGCGAAGGGTACGCTTTCCCAGCGTTATCCAGTAGTCTCACTGAATGGGTTTTGGGGAACAGCAGTGATCGACTCTCTCTGTGTTAGCCCTGTCCCACCATCCTCAGGCAAGGGGGTTCAGGTGGCTTACAACAGAGCGCTGGAAGGGGGCAGCTCCTGTGGCGCTTTGGTAGGGATTCCTATTCGTCGGTCTGTCCGACGTACGTCGAACGTGACCGACTGAATGGGAACGTCTCGGTTACAAAGGTAACCCTCGTTCCCTGAAGGAGGGAACGGAGACGTACGTCCCGTCGCCACAGTCGCTGTACCCCGCTGATGCTGCCGCCTATCCGGTTCGGCTCCTCAGCGAAAACCTGAAGATGCAACGCACCTGCTGCTCATTATATACCCGCGCTGCGAGGCGAGCAGCTGATGCATATGATTGCATGCCAATGTGCATTGGCTCGTTTTAGTTACACTCGAAGTAGATTGGCCTCTCTAGCGAGATTCCTATTCCTATTCGTCGGTCTGTCCGACGTACGTCTCCGTTCCCTCCTTCAGGAAACGAGGGTTACCTTTGTAACCGAGACGTGTTGTTGCATTGCATCGCATGCAAGATTAACAGTATCGTTGTGTATTGAAAAGATGACTCTTAAGTGTTGTTACATTGCAAATCATACAAGAACTAACTTAATTCGTTATTGCAATGAAGAATTACATAGAAGATGTGAACTACTTTCTTTGCATTGTATTACAAGACTTTCACTTAATCCATTATGCAATGATGTGCACTTGTATGCTTGCATTGTATGAAAGATCTTATTCTGTTGTGCATTGTAGAGATATCACACGACATGTGTTGTTGCATTTAATTGCATGCTTGAGTTATTCCGTTATGCATTAAAGAGATAACGCGTAACTGCTGTGCAATGAATAATAATACATGTAAACTGCACTAATTCATTGCATTGCATACAATAAATGAGTTATTCCATTGCGCATTGAAGAGATAACATGACAGGTGCTTGTTGCACTGCGTTGCATACAAGAACTAACTCTTTTATTGTGCGTTGAAGAATAACACATAAAGAAATGTGGAATTTACTTGCACTGATAAGACCTAACATGTTCCGTTGTGCATGGAAGAGAAATAACATTGCATATGTATTTTTGCATTGCAATGCATTAAAGATCTAACCTAATCCTAATCTGTTGTGCATTGAAGAGATGACACATTTGTGCTGTTGTATTGCATTGCAAACACTTGTTTCTTTTTATTGTATTACAAGACTTTTACTTAATCCGTTTATGCAACAAAGAATTACATAGAAGCTGTGCACTTGTTTCTTTGCATTGTATTACAAGAATTTAACTTAAGAATTTAACAATGTATTGCAAACGAGACCTGACTTATTCCGTTGCCCATTTTAGAGATTATATGTATGTGTTGTTGCTTTGCAATGCATACAAGAACTACTTAATCCGTTATGCAATAAACAATTACATATAAACTGTGCACTTGTTTCTTTGTATTGTATAGTATAACTAAATCCATTGTGCATTGAAGACAATTCACATGCATACATAACTTGTTCTGTTATGCACTGCTTTGTATGCATACAAGATACTCTTTCAATTGTTCGTTGAAGAATAAAACATAAATAATATTGTATTTCATTGCACTGCATAAGACCTAACTTGTTCTGTTGTGCATGAAAGAGAAATAACATTGCATATGTTTTGTTCCATTGCATTTCATGAAAGATCTAACCTAATCTGTTGACCTGTGTCATTGCATTGCATTGTATGCTTAAAATGTAAAATGCACTGATTCATTGCATTGGATAAAATATCTAAGTTATTCCGTTGTGCACTGAAAAGATAACATATCGTATTTGCTGTTATTTCATTACACGAAAAAACAATTCCTTTGTTGTTTTGCATTTAAAGATAGCACATAAAATATGAGCATTGCAGTGAAGATATAACACGCTATGTGCTGTTAAATAAGATGTTAAGTAATATGTCCCTTATCCATTAGGCAGCGATCAGGTGCTTGAAAACAGTTGAGTTACAGTGTTAAAGGAATTGAAGCAAGCCAGTGTGACAGTGTTTGATGAGTCCCATTTAGTACGTGTGTTCAGTCAAAAGCGTTGATGTTAATAAAGCACATTAATGCGTTATTGAAACTGAACAAATTTCATGAAGATTTTATGCAAACTCATTGATTGCTTCTGGTGATACATCAGCCATAGTGAATTACATAGTTAACCTAATGGACATATTTCTGGCCAATGAGCACTCAATCGTTACATTTTTATTTATACTTACTGATGCTTTCTGATGTCACATCAGACATAAAGTAATCCATATTTCAGCTTATGATCATATTTTTAGCAAATTAGTACTCGATCTTGAACATTTCATACATACTCATTGACTCCTCCTGGCAATAAGTCAGCCATAGATTATTGAATATTTGACCTTATGGACATATTTCTGCCCAAAGAGTATTCGAATTTGAACTTTACAAACATTACTATTGACTCTTTCTAATGTTACTTTACCCATACAGAAGTCCATATTAGACCTACTGAACATATATTTCTGGCAAATTAGTCCACGGTGTATCTATATATACGCATTGACACCTTTCGATGTCAAATCAGCCATATAGAAGTCCACATTTCACTTATACTGAACATATTTCTGGCCCAAGAGTACACGATTTTGAACTTTCTATCTAGATTCATTGACTCCTTCTGATTTTATTTCTGCCATTCAGATGAACAGATTAACCCTACTGAACATATTTCTGACCCAAGAGTACTCGATCATGAACTTTCTATACATACTCACTACCTCACTCTGATGTGATTTCAGACATATATGAACCCATTTTGATCTACTGATCATTTTTTTTATGGCAAATTATACCTCGATGATGAGCTTTTTATATAAACTCATTTTATATAAAAAATGTCATTCTGATGTCATTCTGATGTTAATTCAACCATATATGAGCACATATTTGACCTGCTGAACATACCTCTGGCAAATTAGTCCTTGATCATGAATTTTCTGTAGATACTCATAGCCTCACGCTGATGATTCTTCAGCCATATATATATATATATCGATAATGAACTATATATATATATGTTGACTTACTCTGATGTCACATCAGCCATACTGTTGTCCATTTTTGACCTGATGAACATATTTCTGGCCCAAGAGTACTCGATCATTAACTTTCAATACATATTCTTTGATTTACTCTGATGTTACTTCAGCCATAAATGAACCTATTTTGACCTACTGAACAAATTTCGGACAAATTAGACCTCGATCATGAACATTTTATATAAACTCATTGATTTCTTCTGGTGATACATCAGCCATAGTGAAATGCATATTTGACCTAATGGACATATTTCTGGCCAAAGAGCACTCAATCTTGAAAGTTTTATTTATACTTACTGACGCCTTCTGATGTCACATCAGACATAAAGTAATCCATATTTCAGCTAATGATCATACTTTTGGCAAATTAGTACTCGATTTTGAACATTCAGTACATACTCATTGACTCCTTCTGGTAATAAGTCAGCCATAGATTACTGAATATTTTACCTTATGGACATATTTCTGCCCAAAGAGTATTCGATTTTGAACTTCACAAACAATAGTATTGACTCTTTCTTATGTTACTTTACCCATACAGAAGTCCATATTAGACCTACTGAACATATTTCTGGCAAATTAGTCCACGGTCTATCTATATATACGCATTGACACCTTCTGATGTCAAATCCGCTATATGGAAGTCCAAATTTCACTTAAACTGAACATATTTCTGACCCAAGAGTATTCGATTTTGAACTTTACAGACATTACTATTGATTCTTTCTAATTTTACTTTACCCATACAGAAGTCCCTATTAGACCTACTGAACATATGTTTCTGGCAAATTACTCCACGCTCTATCTATATATACTCATTGACACCTTCTGATGTCAAATCAGCCATATAGGAGTCCATATTTGACTTACTGAACATATTTCTGACCCAAAAGTACTTGATCATGAACTTTCTATACATACTCACTGCCTCACTCTGATGTTACTTTAGCCATATATGAACCCATTTTGACCTACTGAAAAAATGTATGGCAAATTAGACCTCGATGATGAGCTTTTTATATAAACTCATGGAATCATTCTGATGTTACTTCAGCAATATATGAGCACATATTTGACCTGCTGAACATATTTCTGGCAAATTAGTCCTTGATCATGAATTTTCTGTAGATACTTATAGCCTTACTCTGATGTCACATCAGCCATACTGTTGTCCATTTTTGACCTGATGAACATATTTCTGGCCCAAGAGTACTCGAGCATGAACTTTCAATACGTGTTCTTTGATTTACTCTGATGTTACTTCAGCCATAAATTAACCTATTTTGACCTACTGAACAAATTTCTGACAAATTAGACCTCGATCATGAACATTTTATATAAACTCATTGATTGCTTCTGGTGATACATCAGCCATAGTGAATTGCATATTTGACCTAATGGACATATTTCTGGCCAAAGAGAACTCAATCTTGAAAGTTTTATTTATACTTACTGATGCCTTCTGATGTCACATCAGACATAAAGTTATCCATATTTCAGCTTACGATCATATTTTTTGCAAATTAGTACTTGATCTTGAATTTCAGTACATACTCATTGACTCCTGGTAATAAGTCAGCCATAGATTATTGAATATTTAACCTTATGGACATATTTCTGGCCCAAGAGTACACGATTTTGAACTTTCTTTCTAGATTCATTGACGCCTTCTGATTTTATTTCAGCCATACAGGTCCATATAAGACCTAATTAATTTTTTCTGTCCCGAGAGTCCTCGATCATGAACTTTCTAAATGCCTCACTCTGATGTTAAATCAGCCATACATGAACCCATGTTTCACCTGCTAAACCTATAACTGCAAATTAGTCCTCAATCACTAACTTTTAATACATACTCATTGACTCCTTCTAATGATATGTCAGCTAAATAGTATTGCATATTTGACCTAATTGACATATTTCTTGTCAAAGAGTAATTGATTAGATTTGACTTTCTATGCATTGCAATTGAGTCCTTCTGATGTTACTTCACCCATACAGAAGTCCATATTAGAATTACTGAACATATTTCTTGTCAAAGAGTAATTGATTTGAACTTTCTATGCATTACAGTTGAGTCCTTCTGATGTTACTTCTCCCATACACAAGTCCATATTAGACTTACTGATCATATTTCTGGCAAATTAGACCTCGATCCTGAACTTTGTATACAGACTCGTTGACTCCTCATGTTTACATCAGACAGACAGTAGTCCACATATGACAAAATTAACATATTCCTTGCCAATGAGTGAGTCTGGAACTATCTCTACATTCTCATTGACTCCTTCTGATATTATTTCTGCCATTCAGAAGTCCATATTAGACCTACTGAACACATTTCTGGCAAATTAGTCCACGGTCTTGAACTTTCTATACTCTTTGACACCTTTCCATGTCAAATCAGCCATATAGAAGTCCAAATTTCACTTATACTGAACATATTTCTGGCCCAAGAGTACACGATTTTGAACTTTCTATCTAGATTCATTGACTCCTTCTGATTTTATTTCTGCCATTCAGAAGAACAGATTAACCCTACTGAACATATTTCTGACCCAAGAGTACTCGATCATGAACTTTCTATACATACTCACTCCCTCACTCTGATGTGATTTCAGACATATATGAACCCATTTTGATCTACTGATCAATTTTTTTATGGCAAATTAGACCTCGATGATGAGCTTTTTATATAAACTCGTGGACTCATTCTGATGTTAATTCAACAATATATGAGCACATATTTGACCTGCTGAACATACTTCTTGCAAATTAGTCCTTGATCATGAATTTTCTGTAGATACTCATAGACTCACGCTTATGATTCTTCAGCCATATATATATCGATAATGAACTATATATATAAATATTGACTTACTCTGATGTCACATCAGCCATACTGTTGTCCATTTTTGACCTGATGAACATATTTCTGGCCCAAGAGTATTCGATCGTGAACTTTCAATACATATTCTTTGATTTACTCTGATGTTACTTCAGCCATAAATGAACCTATTTTGACCTACTGAACAAATTTCTGACAAATTAGACCTCGATCATGAACATTTTATATAAACTCATTGATTGCTTCTGGTGATACATCAGCCATAGTGAATTGCATATTTGACCTAATGGACATATTTCTGGCCAAAGAGCACTCAATCTTGAAAGTTTTATTTATACTTACTGACGCCTTCTGATGTCAAATCAGACATAAAGTAATCCATATTTTAGCTAATGATCATACTTTTGGCAAATTAGTACTCGATTTTGAACATTCAGTACATACTCATTGACTCATTGGTAATAAATCAGCCATAGATAACTGAATATTTTACCTTATGGACATATTTCTGCCCAAAGAGTATTCGATTTTGAACTTTACAAACCATAGTATTGACTCTTTCTTATGTTACTTTACACATACAGAAGTCCAGTCCATATTACACCTACTGAACAAATTTACTGAACAAATTAGTCCACGGTCTATCTATATATACTCATTGACACCTTCTGATGTCAAATCAGCCATATAGAAGTCCATATTTGACTTACTGAACATATTTCTGGCCCAAGAGGACACGATTTTGAACTTTCTTTCTAAATTCATTGATTCCTTCTGATTTTATTTCTGCCATTCAGAAGAACAGATTAACCCTACTGAACATATTTCTGACCCAAGAGTATTCGATTTTGAACTTTACAGACATTACTATTGACTCTTTCTAATTTTACTTTACCCATACAGAAGTCCCTATTAGACCAACTGAACATATGTTTCTGGCATATTACTCCACACTCTATCTATATATACTCATTGACACCTTCTGATGTCAAATCAGCCATATAGAAGTCCATATTTGACTTACTGAACATATTTCTGACCCAAAAGTACTAGATCATGAACTTTCTATACATACTCACTGCCTCACTCTGAGGAAACTCATGGAATCATTCTGATGTTACTTCAGCAATATATGAGCACATATTTGACCTGCTGAACATATTTCTGGCAAATTAGTCCTTGATCATGAATTTTCTGTAGATACTTATAGCCTAACTCTGATGATTCATCAGCCATGTATATCGATAATGAACAATATAAACACATATTGCCTTACTCTGATGTCACATCAGCCATACTGTTGTCCATTTTTGACCTGATGAACATCTTTCTGGCCCAAGAGTACTCGAGCATGAACTTTCAATACGTGTTCTTTGATTTACTCTGATGTTACTTCAGCCATAAATTAACCTATTTTGACCTACTGAACAAATTTCTGACAAATTAGACCTTGATCATGAACATTTTATATAAACTCATTGATTGCTTCTGGTGATACATCAGCCATAGTGAATTGCATATTTGACCTAATGGACATATTTCTGGCCAAAGAGCATTCAATCTTGAAAGTTTTATTTATACTTACTGATGCCTTCTGATGTCACATCAGGCATAACGTAATCCATATTTCAGCTTACGATCATATTTTTTGCAAATTAGTACTCGATCTTGAACTTCAGTACATACTCATTGACTCCTCCTGGTAATATGTCAGCCATAGATTATTGAATATTTAACCTTATGGACATATTTCTGGCCAAAGAGTATTCGATTTTGAACTTTACAAACATTACTATTGACTCTTTCTAATGTTATTTTACCCATACAGAAGTCCATATTAGACCTACTGAACATGTATTTCTGGCAAATTACTCCACGGTCTATCTATATATACTCATTGACACCTTCTGATGTCAAATCAGCCATATAGAAATCCATATTTGACTTACCGAACATATTTCTGGCCCAAGAGTACACGATTTTGAACTTTCTTTCTAGATTCATTGACGCCTTCTGATTTTATTTCAGCTATACAGGTCCATATAAGACCTAATTAATTTTTTCTGTCCTGAGAGTCCTCGATCATGAACTTTCTAAATGCCTCACTCTGATGTTAAATCAGCCATACATGAGCCCATGTTTCACCTGCTAAACCTATAACTGCAAATTAGTCCTCAATCACTAACTTTTAATACATACTCATTGACTCCTTCTAATGATATGTCAGCTATATAGTATTGCATATTTGACCTAATTGACATATTTCTTGTCAAAGAGTAATTGATTAGATTTGACTTTCTATACATTGCAATTGAGTCCTTCTGATGTTACTTCACCCATACAGAAGTCCATATTAGAATTACTGAACATATTTCTTGTCAAAGAGTAATTGATTTGAACTTTCTATGCATTACAGTTGAGTCCTTCTGATGTTACTTCTCCCATACACAAGTCCATATTAGACTTACTGATCATATTTCTGGCAAATTAGACCTCGATCCTGAACTTTGTATACAGACTCGTTGACTCCTTATGTTTACATCAGACAGACAGTAGTCCACATATGACAAAATGAACATATTCCTTGCCAATGAGTACTCAGTCTGGAACTATCTCTACATTCTCAATGACTCCTTCTGATATTATTTCTGCCATTCAGAAGTCCATATTAGACCTACTGAACACATTTCTGGCAAATTAGTCCACGGTCTTGAACTTTCTATACTCTTTGACACCTTTCCATGTCAAATCAGCCATATAGAAGTCCAAATTTCACTTATACTGAACATATTTCTGGCCCAAGAGTACACGATTTTGAACTTTCTATCTAGATTCATTGACTCCTTCTGATTTTATTTCTGCCATTCAGAAGAACAGATTAACCCTACTGAACATATTTCTGACCCAAGAGTACTCGATCATGAACTTTCTATACATACTCACTCCCTCACTCTGATGTGATTTCAGACATATATGAACCCATTTTGATCTACTGATCAATTTTTTTATGGCAAATTAGACCTCGATGATGACATTTTTATATAAACTCGTGGACTCATTCTGATGTTAATTCAACCATATATGAGCACATATTTGACCTGCTGAACATACTTCTGGCAAATTAGTCCTTGATCATGAATTTTCTGTAGATACTCATAGCCTCACGCTGATGATTCTTCAGCTATATATATATATCGATAATGACTCCTTCTGGTAATAAGTCAGCCATAGATTACTGAATATTTTACCTTATGGACATATTTCTGCCCAAAGAGTATTCGATTTTGAACTTCACAAACAATAGTATTGACTCTTTCTTATGTTACTTAACCCATACAGGAGTCCATATTAGACCTACTGAACATATTTCTGGCAAATTAGTCCACGGTCTATCTATATATACTCATTGACACCTTCTGATGTCAACTGTGCCATATAGAAGTCCAAATTTCACTTAAACTGAACATATTTCTGACCCAAGAGTATTCGATTTTGAACTTTACAGACATTACTATTGACTCTTTCTAATTTTACTTTACCCATACAGAAGTCCCTATTAGACCTACTGAACAGATGTTTCTAGCAAATTACTCCACACTCTATCTATATATACTCATTGACACCTTCTGATGTCAAATCAGCCATATAGAAGTCCATATTTGACTTACTGAACATATTTCTGACCCAAAAGTACTAGATCATGAACTTTCTATACATACTCACTGCCTCACTCTGATGTTACTTTAGCCATATATGAACCCATTTTGACCTACTGAACATATTTCTGGCAAATTAGTCCTTGATCATGAATTTTCTGTCATTTTCTGATATTATTTCTGCCATTCAGAAGTCCATATAAGGCCTACTGAACACATTTCTGGCAAATTAGTCCACGGTCTTGAACTTTCTATATATACTCATTGACACCTTTCGATGTCAAATCAGCCATATAGAAGTCCAAATTTCACTTATACTGAACATATTTCTGGCCCAAGAGTACACGATTTTGAACTTTCTATCTAGATTCATTGACTCCTTCTGATTTTCTTTCTGCCATTCAGAAGAACAGATTAACCCTACTGAACATATTTCTGACCCAAGAGTACTCGATCATGAACTTTCTATACATACTCCATCACTCTGATGTGATTTCAGACATATATGAACCCATTTTGATCTACTGATCAATTTTTTTATGGCAAATTAGACCTCGATGATGAGCTTTTTATATAAACTCGTGGACTCATTCTGATGTTGATTCAACCATATATGAGCACATATTTGACCTGCTGAACATACTTCTGGCAAATTAGTCCTTGATCATGAATTTTCTGTAGATACTCATAGCCTCACGCTGATGATTCTTCAGCCATATATATATCGATAATGAACTATATATATAAATATTGACTTACTCTGATGTCACATCAGCCATACTGTTGTCCATTTTTGACCTGATGAACATTTTCTGGCCCAAGAGTACTCGATCGTGAACTTTCAATACATATTCTTTGATTTACTCTGATGTTACTTCAGCCATAAATTAACCTATTTTGACCTACTGAACAAATTTCTGACAAATTAGACCTCGATCATTAACATTTTATATAAACTCATTGATTGCTTCTGGTGATACATCAGCCATAGTGAATTGCATGTTTGACCTAATGGACATATTTCTGGCCAAAGAGCACTCAATCTTGAAAGTTTTATTTATACTTACTGACGCCTTCTGATGTCACATGAGACATAAAGTAATCCATATTTCAGCTAATGATCATACTTTTGGCAAATTAGTACTCGATTTTGAACAGTCAGTACATACTCATTGACTCCTTCTGGTAATAAGTCAGCCATAGATTACTGAATATTTTACCTTATGGACATATTTCTGCCCAAAGAGTATTCGATTTTGAACTTTACAAACAGTAGTATTGACTCGTTCCCTTTTGTGGGAACTATCGATGCTGCGTGAAACGCATTGGGAACCTTCTGCGTGATATCGTCATTGAAGCACTCCTGTATCCAACCAATCGTGTAACGAGACATCAGAGGCGGGTGACGTCACGGACCAGGAAACTATAAAGCATGCCCGGATGCAGAGAACGCTAGCTTCTGTTATCTTCAGCAAGCGCTCTATGTTATCCCGTGTGTCTTATTTATTGTTGTCTGTCTATATATATATATATATATATATATATATATATTATTGGTCTCACTCTTCGTCTGAGGACAAGAGCTGCAGCAACAAGTGTGTGTGTGTCTAAGATCGCTGTTGTGCGTCTTATTGTTTGTGATTCATCTCTCTTTGTCTGAGGACAAAAAGTGTCAACATACATACATACATACACATCATAAGACACAAAAAATATAAAGAAATGGCGGATGAAAGCAGCAAGCGGTTCAGGAAATGTGTCCATCCCTGCACTCGCTTTATCCCTGACGGGGATACGCACGATATGTGTTTTATTTGCCTGGGGGTTGAGCACGCGCAGGCAGCTCTCGAGGGAGCTGTCTGCGTGCATTGCGAAAGGCTCGCCCTCAGAGTGCTGCGATCTCGCCGGGCACTCTTTGATAGAGCGGAGGGTGCCTCGGCTGATGTTCCCTGCGGATCGGGTCCCGCTGCTGCCGAGGCAGAGCGAAGGCTCCATTCGTGGGGTTCACAAATGGATCTGGCAGCGACCCACTGTCTCTCCTGCCGTGGTGGAAGCACGCCCAGCGGTTTCTTCCCCTCGGGGAGAGACATCGGCACTTCATCTGTCTTCATCTGAGGATGTTGATGTGATGAGTGTCGACGCAGTGGAAGAGGAACCGCCATCCTCTTCCTCTGCAGATGAGGAGCTCATGGAGGTAGTGGCCAGAGCTGTTGCCAAATTAAATATTAGCTGGCCAGAAGCAGAGCGGGGAGATGTAAGACCCAAAAGCGAACTCGATGAGCGCTTTCTCCCCGCGCGGTCATTACCTCCACGTCGGTGCTTACCGTTCTTTCCAGATCTACACACTGAGGTGTCTAGATCATGGAACAGACCAGTTCAACACAGAGTGTTCAGCCCCCAGACCTCGGTCTATAGCAACATCGTGGGGCTGAAACAATATGGTTATGCGGCGATGCCCCGGGTTGAAGAGACGCTCGCGGGCTATCTCTCACCCGAGTCGGCACCGTCCTTAAAAGCACTGACGTTGCCCACCAAGCCCCTTAAGACTACATCTTCCTTGGTGGGCAAAGCTTATGCGGCAGCAGGGCAGGCAGCAGCGTGTCTTCACACTATGGCGCTGCTGCAAGCTTATCAAGCTGAAGTGCTGGGGGAAATTGAGACCAGCGGGGAGGCCACATTTGGGTGCATCCAGGAACTGCGCATGGCGACAGACCTGGCTCTCCGTGCCACCAAGGAGACGGCTAAAGAAGTGGGCCGTTCTATGGCAGCCCTGGTGGCCACGGAGAGGCACTTGTGGCTGAACCTCTCCGACATAAGGGACAGAGATAAGTCTGCCCTTATGGACGCGCCGCTGTCTCCTTCGGGCCTCTTCGGTGACGCAGTCACAACTGTCGTCGAGAGGTTCCAGGAGACCAAGAAACAATCTGCGGCGTTTCAGAGGTTCCTCCCCCGCCGGCCTAAAATCCCCGCTGAGACTGTTGAGCGGGAGCAGTCTCGGCCCGCAACGAGCTCCTCAGCGCACCACAGAGCGCAACAAAAAATTAGTGTGGCCGCCCGTGCTCCCCCACGTAGATTCTGGGGACAGGGGCGAGCTGCACAGAAGCCTTCTCAGCCCAAGACAGACCTGCGGGCTGTTATTGTGGCGCGGAAGGCTTCTAAAAAGCGGTCCTGATATCTGTGGATCAGGACCCAGGAAGGCGGCCCCCATCTGGAGGAAGCGTGGTGTTGAAACACCTGGCTCCCGCTTCCATCCAGCGCCCTCCGGGGACCACGCTATTTTTACCATCCAGTGTGCGTTGGGTCCCCGCCAATCCTCTGAGGAGGGTTGGCCTGCACTTGATTCGGCTGACTTCTGCCGGCACGCCGTTTCAGAGCACCGAGCCAAGTGCTCGAGAAACACCAGAGACCAGTCTCGAGAGACTGGTTCCCTTAGTAGATTTTCTGGAAGAATGGAAAACTCTACCGAATATATCAAATTGGGTGCTGCTCGTGATAGAAAAGGGGTACAGAATTCAGTTTGGGTCTCGCCCGCCCAGATTCAATGGGGTCCTTCCCACAGTGGTGACCCCCGAGCAGTCTCTGGTTATGGAACAGGAAGTTATGACACTTTCGCAAAAAGGAGCTATAGAAAGGGTTCCTCCTCCCAGCGAGCTGTCAGGGTTCTACAGCCATTACTTCATAGTTCCGAAGAAGGATGGAGGACTTCGTCCTATCATAGACTTACGGGTGTTGAATCGGTCGGTGCAAAGACTAAAATTCAAAATGCTTACACTCAAACAGATCATTCCCCAAATCAGGTCCGAGGACTGGTTTGTGACGATAGACTTGAAAGATGCTTACTTTCATGTATCCATCCATCCTTCTCATTGGAAGTTCCTCAGGTTTGCTTTCGGGGGCGAAGCTTACCAGTACAAGGTTCTTCCGTTTGGCCTATCATTATCACCCCGCACATTCACGAAGTGCGTGGATGCAGCCCTGGCTCCTTTGAGACCCCAGGGCATTCGCATACTGAATTACATCGACGATTGGTTGATTCTAGCTCGCTCAGAGCAACAAGCAGTTCAACATCGAGATGTTGTTCTGTCTCACATGAAAAGGCTTGGGCTGAGGCTCAATGCCAAGAAGAGTGTGCTGATACCGGCTCAGACCACCAATTATCTAGGTGTTATGTAGGACTCCACAACAATGCGGGCACGTCTGACTCCTGCCCGTGTGAGCTCTGTTCTGTCAGCCGTAAAAGGGGTGAAGTTAGGCCAGTCTCTCACTGTGAAACAGTTTCAGAAACTGTTGGGTCTAATGGCAGCTGCGTCCAACATAATTCCTTTTGGCCTCCTGCATTTAAGACCCCTACAGTGGTGGCTCAGGACCAGGGGGTTTTCCCCGGGGGGGAACCCTTTTTGAATGATCAAAGTCACACGGCGATGCCTTTGTGCTCTAGCCGTGTGGAAAGACCCCTGGTTCCTGTCCCAGGGTCCCGCGTTGGGAGCCTCTGGTTGTCGCGCAATGCTTACGACAGATGCTTCCCTCACGGGCTGGGGAGCGATCATGAGTGGTCGCTCAGCTCAGGGTCTTTGGGAGGACCATCAACTCTCCTGGCATATGAATCGGCTGGAGATGATGACGGTGTTTCTAGCACTAAAACACTTTCTCCCAGACCTGAGAGACCATCATGTGCTGGTCCGCACAGACAATATGTCAGTGGTCTCTTATATAAACCATCAGGGGGGTCTAACTTCTCGCCAACTAAATTACTTTGCCCGTCGGATCCTCCTGTGGTCTCAGGGGAAGCTGCTTTCGTTGAAGGCAGCCTATATCCCCGGGAGTCAGAATGTGGGGGCAGACGCCCTGTCGAGGCAGGGGCCGAGGCCCGGGGAGTGGAGATTCCATCCAGAAGTGGTGGATCTCATTTGGAAAAACTTTGGTCAGGCACAAGTAGACCTGTTTGCTTCGGGAGAGTCAACCCAGTGTCCGCTCTGGTACTCCCTCATGCATCCAGCACCCCTGGGTCTGGATGCCATGGTACAGACGTGGCCGAGGCTACGTCTGTACGCATTTCCCCCGTTCGCTCTGCTCCCACGAGTCCTGGAGAAAGTACGCCAGGAAGGGGTCAGCCTGATACTGGTGGCCCCATACTGGCCGACCCGAATATGGTTTTCGGACTTGGTGTCCATGATAGACGGCGCTCCGATGGAGCTCCCCTTGAGACGGGATCTTCTATCTCAGGCGGGCAGCGCGATAATACATCCCCGCCCAGAACTATGGAAACTAGGGGCCTGGCCTCTGAGGGGGACAGGTTCATAGAGGCTGGTCTCTCATCTGAGGTTGTTGACATTACTATTGACTCTTTCTAATTTTACTTTACCCATACAGAAGTCCCTATTAGACCTACTGAACATATGTTTCTGGCAAATTACTCCACGCTCTATCTATATATACTCATTGACACCTTCTGATGTCAAATCAGCCATATGGAAGTCCATATTTGACTTACTGAACATATTTCTGACCCAAAAGTACTAGATCATGAACTTTCTATACATACTCACTGTCTCACTCTGATGTGATTTCAGACATATATGAACCCATTTTGATCTACTGATCAATTTTTTTTATGGCAAATTAGACCTCGATGATGAGCTTTTTATATAAACTCCTGGACTCATTCTGATGTTAATTCAACCATATATGAGCACATATTTGACCTGCTGAACATACTTCTTGCAAATTAGTCCTTGATCATGAATTTTCTGTAGATACTCATAGCCTCACGCTGATGATTCTTCAGCCATATATATATATCGATAATGAACTATATATATAAATATTGACTTACTCTGATGTCACATCAGCCATACTGTTGTCCATTTTTGACCTGATGAACATATTTCTGGCCCAAGAGTACTCGATCGTGAACTTTCAATACATATTCTTTGATTTACTCTGATGTTACTTGAGCCATAAATGAACCTATTTGGACCTACTGACCAAATTTCTGACAAATTAGACCTCGATCATGAACATTTTATATAAACTCATTGATTGCTTCTGGTGATACATCAGCCATAGTGAATTGCATATTTGACCTAATGGACATATTTCTGGCCAAAGAGCACTCAATCTTGAAAGTTTTATTTATACTTACTCACGCCTTCTGATGTCACATCAGACATAAAGTAATCCATATTTCAGCTAATGATCATACTTTTGGCAAATTAGTACTCGATTTTGAACATTCAGTACATACTCATTGACTCCTTCTGGTAATAAGTCAGCCATAGATTACTGAATATTTAACCTTATGGACATATTTCTGCCCAAAGAGTATTCGATTTTGAACTTTACAAACAATAGTATTGACTCTTTCTTATGTTACTTTACCCATACAGAAGTCCATATTAGACCTACTGAACATATTTCTGGCAAATTAGTCCACGGTCTATCTATATAGACTCATTGACACCTTCTGATGTCAAATCCGCCATATAGAAGTCCAAATTTCACTTAAACTGAACATATTTCTGACCCAAGAGTACACGATTTTGAACTTTCTATCTAGATTCATTGACTCCTTCTGATTTTATTTCTGCCATTCAGAAGAACAGATTAACCCTACTGAACATATTTCTGACCCAAGAGTATTCGATTTTGAACTTTACAGACATTACTATTGATTCTTTCTAATTTTACTTTACCCATACAGAAGTCCCTATTAGACTTACTGAACATATGCTTCTGGCAAATTACTCCACGCTCTATCTATATATACTCATTGACACCTTCTGATGTCAAATCAGCCATATAGAAGTCCATATTTGACTTACTGAACATATTTCTGACCCAAAAGTACTAGATCATGAACTTTCTATACATACTCACTGCCTCACTCTGATGTTACTTTAGCCATATATGAACCCATTTTGACCTACTGAAAAAATGTATGGCAAATTAGACCTCGATGATGAGCTTTTTATATAAACTCATGGAATCATTCTGATGTTACTTCAGCAATATATGAGCACATATTTGACCTGCTGAACATATTTCTGGCAAATTAGTCCTTGATCATAAATTTTCTGTAGATACTTATAGCCTAACTCTGATGATTCATCAGCCATATATATCGATAATGAATATATAAACACATATTTCCTTACTGTGATGTCACATCAGCCATACTGTTGTCCATTTTTGACCTGATGAACATATTTCTGGCCCAAGAGTACTCGAGCATGAACTTTCAATACGTGTTCTTTGATTTACTCTGATGTTACTTCAGCCATAAATTAACCTATTTTGACCTACTGAACAAATTTCTGACAAATTAGACCTCTATCATGAACATTTTATATAAACTCATTGATTGCTTCTGGTGATACATCAGCCATAGTGAATTGCATATTTGACCTAATGGACATATTTCTGGCCAAAGAGCACTCAATCTTGAAAGTTTTATTTATACTTACTGATGCCTTCTGATGTCACATCAGGCATAACGTAATCCATATTTAAGCTTACGATCATATTTTTTGCAAATTAGTACTCGATCTTGAACTTCAGTACATACTCATTGACTCCTCCTGGTAATATGTCAGCCATAGATTATTGAATATTTGACCTTATGGACATATTTCTGGCCAAAGCGTATTCGATTTTGAACTTTACAAACATTACTATTGACTCTTTCTAATGTTACTTTACCCATACAGAAGTCCAAATTAGACCTACTGAACATATATTTCTGGCAAATTACTCCACGGTCTATCTATATATACTCATTGACACCTTCTGATGTCAAATCAGCCATACAGAAGTCCTTATTTGACTTACCGAACATATTTCTGGCCCAAGAGTACACAATTTTGAACTTTCTTTCTAGATTCATTGACGCCTTCTGATTTTATTTCAGCCATACAGGTCCATATAACCCTAATTAATTTTTTCTGTCCCGAGAGTCCTCGATCATGAACTTTCTAAATATACTCATGCCTCACTCTGATGTTAAATCAGCCATACATGAGCCCATGTTTCACCTGCTAAACCTATAACTGCAAATTAGTCCTCAATCACTAACTTTTAATACATACTCATTGACTCCTTCTAATGATATGTCAGCTATAGTATTGCATATTTGACCTAATTGACATATTTCTTGTCAAAGAGTAATTGATTAGATTTGACTTTCTATACATTGCAATTGAGTCCTTCTGATGTTACTTCACCCATACAGAAGTCCATATTAGAATTACTGAACATATTTCTTGTCAAAGAGTAATTGATTTGAACTTTCTATGCATTACAGTTGAGTCCTTCTGATGTTACTTCTCCCATACACAAGTCCATATTAGACTTACTGATCACATTTCTGGCAAATTAGACCTCGATCCTGAACTTTGTATACAGACTCGTTGACTCCTTATGTTTACATCAGACAGACAGTAGTCCACATATGACAAAATGAACATATTCCTTGCCAATGAGTACTCAGTCTGGAACTATCTCTACATTCTCATTGACTCCTTCTGATATTATTTCTGCCATTCAGAAGTCCATATTAGACCTACTGAACACATTTCTGGCAAAATTAGTCCACGGTCTTGAACTTTCTATATATACGCTTTGACACCTTTTGATGTCAAATCAGCCATATAGAAGTCCAGATTTCACTTATACTGAACATATTTCTGGCCCAAGAGTACACGATTTTGAACTTTCTATATAGATTCATTGACTCCTTCTGATTTTATTTCTGCCATTCAGAAGAACAGATTAACCCTACTGAACATATTTCTGACCCAAGAGTACTCGATCATGAACTTTCTATACATACTCACTGCCGCACTCTGATGTTACTTTAGCCATATATGAACCCATTTTGACCTACTGAACATATTTCTGGCAAATTAGTCCTTGATCATGAATTTTCTGTCATTTTCTGATATTATTTCTGCCATTCAGAAGTCCATATTAGACCTACTGAACACATTTCTGGCAAATTAGTCCACGGTCTTGAACTTTCTATATATACTCATTGACACCTTTCGATGTCAAATCAGCCATATAGAAGTCCAAATTTCACTTATACTGAACATATTTCTGGCCCAAGAGTACACGATTTTGAACTTTCTATCTAGATTCATTGACTCCTTCTGATTTTATTTCTGCCATTCAGAAGAACAGATTAACCCTACTGAACATATTTCTGACCCGAGTACTCGATCATGAACTTTCTATACATACTCACTGCCTCACTCTGATGTTACTTCAGCCATATATGAACCCATTTTGACCTACTGAAAAAACAAATGTATGGCAAATGGACCTCGATGATGAGCTTTTTATATGCACTCATGGAATCATTCTGATGTAATATATGCAATATATGAGTACATATTTGAAATGCTGAACATATTTCTGGCAAATTAGAACTTGATCATGAATTTTCTGTAGATACTTATAGCCTAACTCTGATGATTCATCAGCCATATATATCGATAATGAACAATATATATATATATGTTTATATATTGCCTTACTCTGATGTCACATCAGCCATACTGTTGTCCATTTTTGACCTGATGAACATATTTCTGGCCCAAGAGTACTCGATCATGAACTTTCAATACATATTCTTTGATTTACTCTGATTTTACTTCAGCCATAAATGAACCTATTTTGGCCTACTGAACAGATTTCTGACAAATTAGACCTTGATCATGAACATTTTATATAAACTCATTGATTGCTTCTGGTGATACATAAGCCATAGTGAATTGCATATTTTACCTAATGGACATATTTCTGGCCAAACAGCACTTAATCTTTAAATTTTTATTTATACTTACTGATGCCTTTTGATGTCAAATCAGCCATATAGAAGTCCATATTTGACTTACTGAACATATTTCTGACCCAAAAGTACTAGATCATGAACTTTCTATACATACTCACTGCCTCACTCTGATGTTACTTTAGCCATATATGAACCCATTTTGACCTACTGAAAAAGTGTATGGCAAATTAGACCTCGATGATGAGCTTTTTATATAAACTCATGGAATCATTCTGATGTTACTTCAGCAATATATGAGCCATATTTGACCTGCTGAACATATTTCTGGCAAATTAGTCCTTGATCATGAATTTTCTGTAGATACTTATAGCCTAACTCTGATGATTCATCAGCCATATATATCGATAATGAACAATATAAACAAATATTGCCTTACTCTGATGTCACATCAGCCATACTGTTGTCCATTTTTGACCTGATGAACATATTTCTGGCCCAAGAGTACTCGAGCATGAACTTTCAATACGTGTTCTTTGATTTACTCTGATGTTACTTCAGCCATAAATGAACCTATTTTGACCTACTGAACATATTCCTGGCAAATTAGTCCACGGTCTATCTATATATACTCATTGACACCTTCTGATGTCAAATCCGCCATATAGAAGTCCAAATTTCACTTATACTTAACATATTTCTGGCCCAAGAGTACACGATTTTGAACTTTCTATCTAGATTCATTGACTCCTTCTGATTTTATTTCTGCCATTCAGATGAACAGATTAACCCTACTGAACATATTTCTGACCCAAGAGTACTCGATCATGAACTTTCTATACATACTCACTGCCTCACTCTGATGTTACTTCAGCCATAAATTAACCTATTTTGGCCTACTGAACAAATTTCTGACAAATTAGACCTTGATCATGAACATTTTATATAAACCCATTGATTGCTTCTGGTGATACATCAGCCATAGTCAATTGCATATTTGACCTAATGGGCATATTTCTGGCCAAAGAGCACTCAATCTTTAAATTTTTATTTATACTTACTGATGCCTTTTGATTTCACATCAGACATAAAGTAATCCATATTTCAGCTTATGATCATATTTTTTGCAAATTAGTACTCGATCTTGAACATTCAGTGCATACTCATTGACTCCTCCTGGTAATAAGTCAGCCATAGATTACTGAATATTTAACCTTCTGGACATATTTCTGGCCAAAGAGTATTCGATTTTGAACTTTACAAACATTACTATTGACTCTTTCTAATGTTACTTTACCCATACAGAAGTCCATGTTAAACCTACTGAACATATATTTCTGGCAAATTAGTCCACGGTCTATCTATATATACTCATTGACACCTTCTGATGTCAAATCAGCCATATAGAAGTCCATATTTGACTTACTGAACATATTTCTGGCCCAAGAGTACAAGATTTTGAACTTTCTGTCTAGATTCATTGACTCCTTCTGATTTTATTTCTGCCATTCAGAAGAACAGATTAACCCTACTGAACATATTTCTGACCCAAGAGTATTTGATTTTGAACTTTAGAGACATTACTATTGACTCTTTCTAATTTTACTTTACCTATACAGAAGTCCCTATTAGACCTACTGAACATATGTTTCTGGCAAATTACTCCACGCTCTATCTATATATACTCATTGACACCTTCTGATGTCAAATCAGCCATATAGAAGTCCATATTTGACCTACCGAATATATTTCTGGCCCAAGAGTACACGATTTTGAACTTTCTTTCTAGATTCATTGACTCCTTCTGATTTTATTTGAAAATAGTGAATGGCATATTTGACCTAATGGACATATTTCTGGCCAAAGAGCACTCAATCTTTAAATTTTTATTCATATTTACTTCAAGGGGCTGCGTTGTTGTCGTGTCAGGGCACCGGTCCTTTGTCTCATCTGGATTCGGCCCGGATCCGGTTGACTACGGTAAACCTCGGGATAAACAGAAAAACTATTATTAGCGTAGATGCCATTCTTCTTCTGATGTAACGAGTACATCTGGTGTTATAGGAAGTGATTCCGGTTCCAGCTGACCTAATTTATTTAGCCTAATAATCCTTCAACGGATTTGAAAATATAAATGTATAATGTGTTATGCGTATGCGAGGTTAAAAACATTCAACAGTGCTTTGATCTGCCTGCATTGATACTATTCTTTAAGAGCTGCTGTGCAGCCAAATTATATAGGCTACCAGTTATCACTGTAAAGCTGCTTTGACACAATCTGCATTGTAAAAAAGCACTATATAAATAAAGGTGACTTGACTTGACTTACTGATGCCTTCTGATGTCACATCAGACATAAAGTAATCTATATTTCAGCTAATGATCAGTTTTTTGGCAAATTCGTACTCGATCTTGAACATTCAGTACATACTCATTGACTCCTTCTGGTAATAAGTCAGCCATAGATTATTGAATATTTGACCTTATGAACATATTTCTGGCCAAAAAGTATTAGATTTTGAACAGTCCATATTAGACCTACTGAACATATTTCTGGCAAATTTGTCAACAATCTTGAACTTTCTATATATACTCATTGACACCTTCTGATGTCAAATCAGCCATATAGCAGTCCATATTTGACTTACTGAAAGAGTAAGAGTACCCGATTTTCAATTTTTTAACATTCATTGACTCCTTATTTTATTTCAGCCATACATGAGCCCATGAACTTTCTATGCATTACTGTTGAGTCATTCTGATATTACTACTCCCATACAGAAGTCCATATTAGACTTACTGAACATATTTCTGGCAAATTAGTCCTCAATCCTGAACTTTGTATACAGACTCATTGACTCCTTATGTTTACATCAGACAGACAGTAGTCCATATTTGACAAAATGAATAAATTCCTTGACCATGAGTACTCAGTCTTGAACTTTCTTCATATCCTCATTGACTCCTGATTTTATTTCCACCATTCTGAAGTCTATAATAACCTTACTAAACATTTTTCTGACCCAAGAGTACCCCTCGACTATGACCTTTCTATGCATACTCACTGCCTCACTCTGATATTACTTCCTCCAGATATGAATCCATTTTGACCTACTGAACAAATTTCTGTCAAATTAGACCTCGATGATGAGCTTTTTACATAAACTCCTTCTGATGATACATCAGCCATATATTAGGTTTCCTAGAGTATATAGAAAAAGTTCAGTATTGAGTACTCTTAGGCCAGGAATTTGTTAATTATTTAAAATATGGACTACTATCTGTGTGTTGTAACATCAGGACTCAATGAGTCTGTATAGAAAGATTATGATCGAGGACTCTTGTGTCAGAAATATGTTCATTATGTCAGATATGGACTACTTTGAACTCTTTGATCTGTTGTAACATCAGGGCTCAATGAGTCTGTATAGAAAAATCATGATCGAGGACTCGGGTCAGATATATGTTCAGTTTGTCAAATATGGACTTTCTGTATGGCTGATGTCACATTATAATGAGCATGTAAAAAAAAAGTTAAATATGCAATTACTCTTTGGCCAGAAATATGCTAGGTCGGTCAAATATGGACTACTGTATTGCTGATTTGACATCAGAATGCGTCAAGAAGTATATTTAAAAAGTTCAGTATAGAATACACTTTGGACCGAAATATGTTAGGTAAGTCAGATATGGACTACTGTCTGGCTGATCAATGACTACTGCTGGCTGAGTCAATGAGTAAATATAGAAAGTTCATGATCGTGGACTAATTTGTTATGTTCAGTAGGTCTAATATAGTATGTCTAATATATATAATATAGTATTCTTCTGTATGGCTGAAGTAACATCAGATTAAGGTTATGAGTATGTATAGAAAAATCATGATCGACGACTCTTGGGACAGAAAAAAAAATTAAGTAGGTTTCATATGGATTTCTGAATGGCGGAAATAAAATCAGAAGGAGGCAATAAGTATGTATAGAAAGATTAAGATCGAGTACTCTTGTTCATTATGTCAAATATGGACTACTATCTGTCTGATGTAACATCAGCACTCAATGAGTGTGTATAGAAAGTTCATGACTGAGGACTATGAGAAATATGTTCAAGTGGTAAAAAATGGAGTTATGTATGTCTGATGTGACATCAGACGACGTCAAAGATTCTTTATACTCGATTCTGTATAGAAAGTTTATGATCGAGGACTCTTGGGTCAGAAATATGTTCAGTTGTTCAAATATGGACTACATAGCTGATGTCACATTATAATGACTAAATGAGTATACAAAAAATGTTAAATATCCAATACTATTTGGCCAGAGATATGTTCCGTCTATCAAATATGGACTACTCTATATGGCTCATGTGACATCAGAAGGCGTCAAGGATTATATATAAAATGTTCATGATCGAGGACTAATTTGCCAGAAATATGTTCAGTCGGTCACACGTGGGCTCATGTATAGCTGAAGTAACATCAGAGTGAGTCAATGAGTATGTATAGAAAGTTCAAGATCGAGTACTCTTTGATCAGAAATATCAACGCTATCTCAGTTAAATAGGGACTACTGTATGGCTGTTGTTACATCAGAAGGCGTCAATGATTATATATATAAAAGTTCAATGACGTATACTCTTTGGGCCAAAATATGTTCAGTAAATAGTTCATGATCGACGACTCATGGGTCAGAAATATGTTCAGTCGATCGAATCTGTTTGATTTAACATCAGGACTCAATGGGTCTATATAGAAAGTTCAGAAATATGTTCAGGTGGTCAAATATGTAGTTCTGTATGGCTATTGTCACATTAGAAGGCATGAATATATATGTATATAAAGAAGTTAAATATCGAACACTCTTTGGACAGAAGTATTTTCAGTCGGTCAAATAAGGACATGCTTGATGAAACAGTACGTATATATGGAAAGTTTATGTCAGAGGACTCTTTGGCCAGAAAAATATTCAGTAAGTGATATATGGACTAGCTGAATTATCATCAGAAGGTGTCTATATGACTATGTATAGAGTCAGCGTCTGAGGAAATATGTTCAAAAGGTCAAATATGTGCTACTGTAACAGAACAAGTTAAAGAGTAAGTTTAGAAATTTTAAGATCGTGGTTTCTTTGGCCAGAATGTCAAATTAGGACTACTTGTCTGGTTGATGCATCACCTGAAACCTGAGAGGTTATATTGCTGCAACGCATGTTTTATAATGCATATGAGTGCAATGAGTGATCCTCTGCAGCCACCTAGAGGTGTATTGTTTGCTTGCACATTGATTTAAGTTCTGTTAATTTTGCTTGCTAGTGAAGAACAAATGAATGAAACGGCTTAAATGTGCAACATACAACAGTTTATGCATCGTATGTTCTTTTTCGTTGCACTGTACATAAATTACACGGTAACTCAATTTATGCATGTTGTGCGTTTGCATTGTCAAGAACTGAATATTCCATTGTGTGTTGCGGAATGTTGTTTTTCATTGCACTTACATAAAGACCTAACTTGTTCCATTGTACATGGAAGAGAAATAGCATTGCATATGTATTTTTGCATTGCATGGTATGAAAGAGCTAATCTAATCCGGTGTGCATGAAAAAGATGAAACGTGCTGTTGCAAACACCTGACTTATTCCGTTATGCAAGGAAGAATTATATGCAAGATTAGCATAATCGTTGTGTGTTGAAAAGATGACACTAAAGTGTTGTTGCATTGCAATTCATACAAGGACTAACTTAATTCGTTATTGCAATGAAGAATTACATAGAAGATGTGAACTTGTTTCTTTGCATTGTATTACAAGACTTTTACTTATTCCTTTTATGCAATGACGAATTACATATAATCTGTGCACTTGTTTGTTTGCATTGTTTACAAGATCTTATTCTGTTGTGCATTGTAGAGATATCACACGACATGTGTTGTTGCATTTCATTGCATGCTCTTAAGCTATTCCGTTATACATTAAAGAGATAACATGTAACTGCTGTGCAATGAATGATAATACACGTAAAATGCACTAATTCATTGCATTGCATACAATAAATGAGTTATTCCGTTGCGCATTGAAGAGATAACATGACAGGTGCTTGTTGCACTGCGTTGCTTACAAGAACTAACTCTTTCTATTGTGCGTTGAAGAATAACACATAAAGAAATGTTGAATTTATTTGCACTGATAAGACCTAACATGTTCCGTTGTGCATGGAAGAGAAATAATATTTGCATATGTATTTTTGCATTGCAATGCATTAATCTAACCTAATCCGTTGTGCATTGAAGAGATGACACATTTGTGCTGTTGTATTGCATTGCAAACACTTGTTTCTTTTTATTGTATACAAGAACTTAACGTATTCCGTTGTGCATTGAAGAAATACATATCTGTTTCATTGCATTACTTACCAGAACTAACTTAATCCGCTCTGCATAACATATGTGCTGTTCCCTTGAACTTCATATGTTCTGCATTGAAGTGCTTTGCACATAACACAGGTGTTGTTGCACTGCATCGCATGCAAGATTAACAGTATCGTTGTGTATTGAAAAGATGACTCTTAAGTGATGTTGCATAGCAAATCATACAAGAACTAACTTAATTCGTTATTGCAATGAAGAATTACATAGAAGATGTGAACTACTTTCTTTGCATTGTAATACAAGACTTTCACTTAATCCATTATGCAATGATGTGCACTTGTATGCTTGCATTGTATGAAAGATCGTATTCTGTTGTGCATTGTAGAGATATCACACGACATGTGTTGTTGCATTTAATTGCATGCTTGAGTTATTCCGTTATGCATTAAAGAGATAACGCGTAACTGCTGTGCAATGAATAATAATACATGTAAACTGCACTAATTCATTGCATTGCATACAATAAATGAGTTATTCCGTTGCGCATTGAAGAGATAACATGACAGGTGCTTGTTGCACTGCGTTGCATACAAGAACTAACTCTTTTATTGTGCGTTGAAGAATAACACATAAAGAAATGTTGAATTTACTTGCACTGATAAGACCTAACATGTTCCGTTGTGCATGGAAGAGAAATAACATTGCATATGTATTTTTGCATTGCAATGCATTAAACATCTAACCTAAGCCTAATCTGTTGTGCATTGAAGAGATACATATCGGTTTCATTGCATTGCTTACCAGAACTAACTTAATCCGCTCTGCATAACATATGTGCTGTTCCCTGGAACGTCATATGTTCTGCATTGAAGTGCTTTGCACATAACACAGGTGTTGTTGCACTGCATTGCATATATGCAAGATTAGCATAATCGTTGTGTGTTGAAAAGATGTTGTTGCATTGCAATTCATACAAGGACTAACTTAATTCGTTATTGCAATGAAGAATTACATAGAAGATGTGAACTTGTTTCTTTGCATTGTATTACAAGACTTTTACTTATTCCTTTTATGCAATGACGAATTACATATAAACTGTGCACTTGTTTGTTTGCATTGTTTACAAGATCTTATTCTGTTGTGCATTGTAGAGATATCACACGATATGTGTTGTTGCATTTCATTGCATGCTCTTATAGCTTAAGAGCATGCAATGAAATGCAATGCATTCCGTTATACATTAAAGAGATAACGCGTAACTGCTGTGCAATGAATGATAATACACGTAAAATGCACTAATTCATTGCATTGCATACAATAAATGAGTTATTCCGTTGCGCATTGAAGAGATAACATGACAGGTGCTTGTTGCACTGCGTTGCATACAAGAACTAACTCTTTTATTGTGCGTTGAAGAATAACACATAAAGAAATGTTGATTTTTACTTGCACTGATAAGACCTAACATGTTCCGTTGTGCATGGAAGAGAAATAATATTTGCATATGTATTTTTGCATTGCAATGCATTAATCTAACCTAATCCGTTGTTCATTGAAGAGATGACACATTTGTGCTGTTGTATTGCATTGCAAACACTTGTTTCTTTTTATTGTATACAAGAACTTAACGTTTTCCGTTGTGCATTGAAGAGATACATATCTGTTTCATTGCATTGCTTACCAGAACTAACTTAATCCGCTCTGCATAACATATGTGCTGTTCCCTTGAACTTCATCTGTTCTGCATTGGAGTGCTTGCACATAACACAGGTGTTGTTGCACTGCATCGCATGCAAGATTAACAGTATCGTTGTGTATTGAAAAGATGACTCTTAAGTGATGTTGCATAGCAAATCATACAAGAACTAACTTAATTCGTTATTGCAATGAAGAATTACATAGAAGATGTGAACTACTTTCTTTGCATTGTAATACAAGACTTTCACTTAATCCATTATGCAATGATGTGCACTTGTATGCTTGCATTGTATGAAAGATCGTATTCTGTTGTGCATTGTAGAGATATCACACGACATGTGTTGTTGCATTTAATTGCATGCTTGAGTTATTCCGTTATGCATTAAAGAGATAACGCGTAACTGCTGTGCAATGAATAATAATACATGTAAACTGCACTAATTCATTGCATTGCATACAATAAATGAGTTATTCCGTTGCGCATTGAAGAGATAACATGACAGGTGCTTGTTGCACTGCGTTGCATACAAGAACTAACTCTTTTATTGTGCGTTGAAGAATAACACATAAAGAAATGTTGAATTTACTTGCACTGATAAGACCTAACATGTTCCGTTGTGCATGGAAGAGAAATAACATTGCATATGTATTTTTGCATTGCAATGCATTAAACATCTAACCTAAGCCTAATCTGTTGTGCATTGAAGAGATACATATCGGTTTCATTGCATTGCTTACCAGAACTAACTTAATCCGCTCTGCATAACATATGTGCTGTTCCCTGGAACGTCATATGTTCTGCATTGAAGTGCTTTGCACATAACACAGGTGTTGTTGCACTGCATTGCATATATGCAAGATTAGCATAATCGTTGTGTGTTGAAAAGATGTTGTTGCATTGCAATTCATACAAGGACTAACTTAATTCGTTATTGCAATGAAGAATTACATAGAAGATGTGAACTTGTTTCTTTGCATTGTATTACAAGACTTTTACTTATTCCTTTTATGCAATGACGAATTACATATAAACTGTGCACTTGTTTGTTTGCATTGTTTACAAGATCTTATTCTGTTGTGCATTGTAGAGATATCACACGATATGTGTTGTTGCATTTCATTGCATGCTCTTATAGCTTAAGAGCATGCAATGAAATGCAATGCATTCCGTTATACATTAAAGAGATAACGCGTAACTGCTGTGCAATGAATGATAATACACGTAAAATGCACTAATTCATTGCATTGCATACAATAAATGAGTTATTCCGTTGCGCATTGAAGAGATAACATGACAGGTGCTTGTTGCACTGCGTTGCATACAAGAACTAACTCTTTTATTGTGCGTTGAAGAATAACACATAAAGAAATGTTGATTTTTACTTGCACTGATAAGACCTAACATGTTCCGTTGTGCATGGAAGAGAAATAACATTGCATATGTATTTTTGCATTGCAATGCATTAAACATCTAACCTAAGCCTAATCTGTTGTGCATTGAAGAGATACATATCGGTTTCATTGCATTGCTTACCAGAACTAACTTAATCCGCTCTGCATAACATATGTGCTGTTCCCTGGAACGTCATATGTTCTGCATTGAAGTGCTTTGCACATAACACAGGTGTTGTTGCACTGCATTGCATATATGCAAGATTAGCATAATCGTTGTGTGTTGAAAAGATGTTGTTGCATTGCAATTCATACAAGGACTAACTTAATTCGTTATTGCAATGAAGAATTACATAGAAGATGTGAACTTGTTTCTTTGCATTGTATTACAAGACTTTTACTTATTCCTTTTATGCAATGACGAATTACATATAAACTGTGCACTTGTTTGTTTGCATTGTTTACAAGATCTTATTCTGTTGTGCATTGTAGAGATATCACACGATATGTGTTGTTGCATTTCATTGCATGCTCTTATAGCTTAAGAGCATGCAATGAAATGCAATGCATTCCGTTATACATTAAAGAGATAACGCGTAACTGCTGTGCAATGAATGATAATACACGTAAAATGCACTAATTCATTGCATTGCATACAATAAATGAGTTATTCCGTTGCGCATTGAAGAGATAACATGACAGGTGCTTGTTGCACTGCGTTGCATACAAGAACTAACTCTTTTATTGTGCGTTGAAGAATAACACATAAAGAAATGTTGATTTTTACTTGCACTGATAAGACCTAACATGTTCCGTTGTGCATGGAAGAGAAATAATATTTGCATATGTATTTTTGCATTGCAATGCATTAATCTAACCTAATCCGTTGTTCATTGAAGAGATGACACATTTGTGCTGTTGTATTGCATTGCAAACACTTGTTTCTTTTTATTGTATACAAGAACTTAACGTTTTCCGTTGTGCATTGAAGAGATACATATCTGTTTCATTGCATTGCTTACCAGAACTAACTTAATCCGCTCTGCATAACATATGTGCTGTTCCCTTGAACTTCATCTGTTCTGCATTGGAGTGCTTGCACATAACACAGGTGTTGTTGCACTGCATCGCATGCAAGATTAACAGTATCGTTGTGTATTGAAAAGATGACTCTTAAGTGTATTTGCATTGCAAATCATACAAGAACTAACTTAATTCGTTATTGCAATGAAGAATTACATAGAAGATGTGAACTACTTTCTTTGCATTGTATTACAAGACTTTCACTTAATCCATTATGCAATGATGTGCACTTGTATGCTTGCATTGTATGAAAGATCGTATTCTGTTGTGCATTGTAGAGATATCACACGACATGTGTTGTTGCATTTAATTGCATGCTTGAGTTATTCCGTTATCCATTAAAGAGATAACGCGTAACTGCCTGTGCAATGAATGTAAACTGTAAACTGTAAACTGCACTAATTCATTGCATTGCATACAATAAATGAGTTATTCCGTTGCGCATTGAAGAGATAACATGACAGGTGCTTGTTGCACTGCGTTGCTTACAAGAACTAACTTTTTCTATTGTGCGTTGAAGAATAACACATAAAGAAATGTTGAATTTACTTGCACTGATAAGACCTAACATGTTCCGTTGTGCATGGAAGAGAAATAATATTTGCATATATATTTTTGCTTTGCAATGCATTAATCTAACCTAATCCGTTGTGCATTGAAGAGATGACACATTTGTGCTGTTGTATTGCATTGCAAACACTTGTTTCTTTTTATTGTATACAAGAACTTAACGTTTTCCGTTGTGCATTGAAGAGATACATATCTGTTTCATTGAATTGCTTACCAGAACTAACTTAATCCGCTCTGCATAACATATGTGCTGTTCCCTTGAACTTCATATGTTCTGCATTGAAGTGCTTTGCACATTACACAGGTGTTGTTGCACTGCATTGCATATGCAAGATTAGCATAATCGTTGTGTGTTGAAAAGATGTTGTTGCATTGCAATTCATACAAGGATTAACTTAATTCGTTATTGCAATGAAAAATTACATAGAAGATGTGAACTTGTTTCTTTGCATTGTATTACAAGACTTTTACTTATTCCTTTTATGCAATGACGAATTACATATAAACTGTGCACTTGTTTGTTTGCATTGTTTACAAGATCTTATTCTGTTGTGCATTGTAGAGATATCACACGATATGTGTTGTTGCATTTCATTGCATGCTCTTATAGCTTAAGAGCATGCAATGAAATGCAATGCATTCCGTTATACATTAAAGAGATAACGCGTAACTGCTGTGCAATGAATGATAATACACGTAAAATGCACTAATTCATTGCATTGCATACAATAAATGAGTTATTCCGTTGCGCATTGAAGAGATAACATGACAGGTGCTTGTTGCACTGCGTTGCATACAAGAACTAACTCTTTTATTGTGCGTTGAAGAATAACACATAAAGAAATGTTGATTTTTACTTGCACTGATAAGACCTAACATGTTCCGTTGTGCATGGAAGAGAAATAACATTGCATATGTATTTTTGCATTGCAATGCATTAAACATCTAACCTAAGCCTAATCTGTTGTGCATTGAAGAGATACATATCGGTTTCATTGCATTGCTTACCAGAACTAACTTAATCCGCTCTGCATAACATATGTGCTGTTCCCTGGAACGTCATATGTTCTGCATTGAAGTGCTTTGCACATAACACAGGTGTTGTTGCACTGCATTGCATATATGCAAGATTAGCATAATCGTTGTGTGTTGAAAAGATGTTGTTGCATTGCAATTCATACAAGGACTAACTTAATTCGTTATTGCAATGAAGAATTACATAGAAGATGTGAACTTGTTTCTTTGCATTGTATTACAAGACTTTTACTTATTCCTTTTATGCAATGACGAATTACATATAAACTGTGCACTTGTTTGTTTGCATTGTTTACAAGATCTTATTCTGTTGTGCATTGTAGAGATATCACACGATATGTGTTGTTGCATTTCATTGCATGCTCTTATAGCTTAAGAGCATGCAATGAAATGCAATGCATTCCGTTATACATTAAAGAGATAACGCGTAACTGCTGTGCAATGAATGATAATACACGTAAAATGCACTAATTCATTGCATTGCATACAATAAATGAGTTATTCCGTTGCGCATTGAAGAGATAACATGACAGGTGCTTGTTGCACTGCGTTGCATACAAGAACTAACTCTTTTATTGTGCGTTGAAGAATAACACATAAAGAAATGTTGATTTTTACTTGCACTGATAAGACCTAACATGTTCCGTTGTGCATGGAAGAGAAATAATATTTGCATATGTATTTTTGCATTGCAATGCATTAATCTAACCTAATCCGTTGTTCATTGAAGAGATGACACATTTGTGCTGTTGTATTGCATTGCAAACACTTGTTTCTTTTTATTGTATACAAGAACTTAACGTTTTCCGTTGTGCATTGAAGAGATACATATCTGTTTCATTGCATTGCTTACCAGAACTAACTTAATCCGCTCTGCATAACATATGTGCTGTTCCCTTGAACTTCATCTGTTCTGCATTGGAGTGCTTGCACATAACACAGGTGTTGTTGCACTGCATCGCATGCAAGATTAACAGTATCGTTGTGTATTGAAAAGATGACTCTTAAGTGTATTTGCATTGCAAATCATACAAGAACTAACTTAATTCGTTATTGCAATGAAGAATTACATAGAAGATGTGAACTACTTTCTTTGCATTGTATTACAAGACTTTCACTTAATCCATTATGCAATGATGTGCACTTGTATGCTTGCATTGTATGAAAGATCGTATTCTGTTGTGCATTGTAGAGATATCACACGACATGTGTTGTTGCATTTAATTGCATGCTTGAGTTATTCCGTTATCCATTAAAGAGATAACGCGTAACTGCCTGTGCAATGAATGTAAACTGTAAACTGTAAACTGCACTAATTCATTGCATTGCATACAATAAATGAGTTATTCCGTTGCGCATTGAAGAGATAACATGACAGGTGCTTGTTGCACTGCGTTGCTTACAAGAACTAACTTTTTCTATTGTGCGTTGAAGAATAACACATAAAGAAATGTTGAATTTACTTGCACTGATAAGACCTAACATGTTCCGTTGTGCATGGAAGAGAAATAATATTTGCATATGTATTTTTGCTTTGCAATGCATTAATCTAACCTAATCCGTTGTGCATTGAAGAGATGACACATTTGTGCTGTTGTATTGCATTGCAAACACTTGTTTCTTTTTATTGTATACAAGAACTTAACGTTTTCCGTTGTGCATTGAAGAGATACATATCTGTTTCATTGAATTGCTTACCAGAACTAACTTAATCCGCTCTGCATAACATATGTGCTGTTCCCTTGAACTTCATATGTTCTGCATTGAAGTGCTTTGCACATTACACAGGTGTTGTTGCACTGCATTGCATATGCAAGATTAGCATAATCGTTGTGTGTTGAAAAGATGTTGTTGCATTGCAATTCATACAAGGATTAACTTAATTCGTTATTGCAATGAAAAATTACATAGAAGATGTGAACTTGTTTCTTTGCATTGTATTACAAGACTTTTACTTATTCCTTTTATGCAATGACGAATTACATATAAACTGTGCACTTGTTTGTTTGCATTGTTTACAAGATCTTATTCTGTTGTGCATTGTAGAGATATCACACGACATGTGTTGTTGCATTTAATTGCATGCTTGAGTTATTCCGTTATCCATTAAAGAGATAACGCGTAACTGCCTGTGCAATGAATGTAAACTGTAAACTGTAAACTGCACTAATTCATTGCATTGCATACAATAAATGAGTTATTCCGTTGCGCATTGAAGAGATAACATGACAGGTGCTTGTTGCACTGCGTTGCATACAAGAACTAACTCTTTTATTGTGCGTTGAAGAATAACACATAAAGAAATGTGGAATTTACTTGCACTGATAAGACCTAACATGTTCCGTTGTGCATGGAAGAGAAATAACATTGCATATGTATTTTTGCATTGCAATGCATTAAAGATCTAACCTAATCCTAATCTGTTGTGCATTGAAGAGATGACACATTTGTGCTGTTGTATTGCATTGCAAACACTTGTTTCTTTTTATTGTATTACAAGACTTTTACTTAATCCGTTTATGCAACAAAGAATTACATAGAAGCTGTGCACTTGTTTCTTTGCATTGTATTACAAGAATTTAACTTAAGAATTTAACAATGTATTGCAAACGAGACCTGACTTATTCCGTTGCCCATTTTAGAGATTATATGTATGTGTTGTTGCTTTGCAATGCATACAAGAACTACTTAATCCGTTATGCAATAAACAATTACATATAAACTGTGCACTTGTTTCTTTGTATTGTATAGTATAACTAAATCCATTGTGCATTGAAGACAATTCACATGCATACATAACTTGTTCTGTTATGCACTGCTTTGTATGCATACAAGAAACTCTTTCAATTGTTCGTTGAAGAATAAAACATAAATAATATTGTATTTCATTGCACTGCATAAGACCTAACTTGTTCTGTTGTGCATGAAAGAGAAATAACATTGCATATGTTTTGTTCCATTGCATTTCATGAAAGATCTAACCTAATCTGTTGACCTGTGTCATTGCATTGCATTGTATGCTTAAAATGTAAAATGCACTGATTCATTGCATTGGATAAAATATCTAAGTTATTCCGTTGTGCACTGAAAAGATAACATATCGTATTTGCTGTTATTTCATTACACGAAAAAACAATTCCTTTGTTGTTTTGCATTTAAAGATAGCACATAAAATATGAGCATTGCAGTGAAGATATAACACGCTATGTGCTGTTAAATAAGATGTTAAGTAATATGTCCCTTATCCATTAGGCAGCGATCAGGTGCTTGAAAACAGTTGAGTTACAGTGTTAAAGGAATTGAAGCAAGCCAGTGTGACAGTGTTTGATGAGTCCCATTTAGTACGTGTGTTCAGTCAAAAGCGTTGATGTTAATAAAGCACATTAATGCGTTATTGAAACTGAACAAATTTCATGAAGATTTTATGCAAACTCATTGATTGCTTCTGGTGATACATCAGCCATAGTGAATTACATAGTTAACCTAATGGACATATTTCTGGCCAATGAGCACTCAATCGTTACATTTTTATTTATACTTACTGATGCTTTCTGATGTCACATCAGACATAAAGTAATCCATATTTCAGCTTATGATCATATTTTTAGCAAATTAGTACTCGATCTTGAACATTTCATACATACTCATTGACTCCTCCTGGCAATAAGTCAGCCATAGATTATTGAATATTTGACCTTATGGACATATTTCTGCCCAAAGAGTATTCGAATTTGAACTTTACAAACATTACTATTGACTCTTTCTAATGTTACTTTACCCATACAGAAGTCCATATTAGACCTACTGAACATATATTTCTGGCAAATTAGTCCACGGTGTATCTATATATACGCATTGACACCTTTCGATGTCAAATCAGCCATATAGAAGTCCACATTTCACTTATACTGAACATATTTCTGGCCCAAGAGTACACGATTTTGAACTTTCTATCTAGATTCATTGACTCCTTCTGATTTTATTTCTGCCATTCAGATGAACAGATTAACCCTACTGAACATATTTCTGACCCAAGAGTACTCGATCATGAACTTTCTATACATACTCACTACCTCACTCTGATGTGATTTCAGACATATATGAACCCATTTTGATCTACTGATCATTTTTTTTATGGCAAATTATACCTCGATGATGAGCTTTTTATATAAACTCATTTTATATAAAAAATGTCATTCTGATGTCATTCTGATGTTAATTCAACCATATATGAGCACATATTTGACCTGCTGAACATACCTCTGGCAAATTAGTCCTTGATCATGAATTTTCTGTAGATACTCATAGCCTCACGCTGATGATTCTTCAGCCATATATATATATATATATCGATAATGAACTATATATATATATGTTGACTTACTCTGATGTCACATCAGCCATACTGTTGTCCATTTTTGACCTGATGAACATATTTCTGGCCCAAGAGTACTCGATCATTAACTTTCAATACATATTCTTTGATTTACTCTGATGTTACTTCAGCCATAAATGAACCTATTTTGACCTACTGAACAAATTTCGGACAAATTAGACCTCGATCATGAACATTTTATATAAACTCATTGATTTCTTCTGGTGATACATCAGCCATAGTGAAATGCATATTTGACCTAATGGACATATTTCTGGCCAAAGAGCACTCAATCTTGAAAGTTTTATTTATACTTACTGACGCCTTCTGATGTCACATCAGACATAAAGTAATCCATATTTCAGCTAATGATCATACTTTTGGCAAATTAGTACTCGATTTTGAACATTCAGTACATACTCATTGACTCCTTCTGGTAATAAGTCAGCCATAGATTACTGAATATTTTACCTTATGGACATATTTCTGCCCAAAGAATATTCGATTTTGAACTTCACAAACAATAGTATTGACTCTTTCTTATGTTACTTTACCCATACAGAAGTCCATATTAGACCTACTGAACATATTTCTGGCAAATTAGTCCACGGTCTATCTATATATACGCATTGACACCTTCTGATGTCAAATCCGCTATATGGAAGTCCAAATTTCACTTAAACTGAACATATTTCTGACCCAAGAGTATTCGATTTTGAACTTTACAGACATTACTATTGATTCTTTCTAATTTTACTTTACCCATACAGAAGTCCCTATTAGACCTACTGAACATATGTTTCTGGCAAATTACTCCACGCTCTATCTATATATACTCATTGACACCTTCTGATGTCAAATCAGCCATATAGAAGTCCATATTTGACTTACTGAACATATTTCTGACCCAAAAGTACTAGATCATGAACTTTCTATACATACTCACTGCCTCACTCTGATGTTACTTTAGCCATATGTGAACCCATTTTGACCTACTGAAAAAATGTATGGCAAATTAGACCTCGATGATGAGCTTTTTATATAAACTCATGGAATCATTCTGATGTTACTTCAGCAATATATGAGCACATATTTGACCTGCTGAACATATTTCTGGCAAATTAGTCCTTGATCATGAATTTTCTGTAGATACTTATAGCCTTACTCTGATGTCACATCAGCCATACTGTTGTCCATTTTTGACCTGATGAACATATTTCTGGCCCAAGAGTACTCGAGCATGAACTTTCAATACGTGTTCTTTGATTTACTCTGATGTTACTTCAGCCATAAATTGACCTATTTTGACCTACTGAACAAATTTCTGACAAATTAGACCTCGATCATGAACATTTTATATAAACTCATTGATTGCTTCTGGTGATACATCAGCCATAGTGAATTGCATATTTGACCTAATGGACATATTTCTGGCCAAAGAGAACTCAATCTTGAAAGTTTTATTTATACTTACTGATGCCTTCTGATGTCACATCAGACATAAAGTTATCCATATTTCAGCTTACGATCATATTTTTTGCAAATTAGTACTTGATCTTGAATTTCAGTACATACTCATTGACTCCTGGTAATAAGTCAGCCATAGATTATTGAATATTTAACCTTATGGACATATTTCTGGCCCAAGAGTACACGATTTTGAACTTTCTTTCTAGATTCATTGACGCCTTCTGATTTTATTTCAGCCATACAGGTCCATATAAGACCTAATTAATTTTTCTGTCCCGAGAGTCCTCGATCATGAACTTTCTAAATGCCTCACTCTGATGTTAAATCAGCCATACATGAACCCATGTTTCACCTGCTAAACCTATAACTGCAAATTAGTCCTCAATCACTAACTTTTAATACATACTCATTGACTCCTTCTAATGATATGTCAGCTAAATAGTATTGCATATTTGACCTAATTGACATATTTCTTGTCAAAGAGTAATTGATTAGATTTGACTTTCTATGCATTGCAATTGAGTCCTTCTGATGTTACTTCACCCATACAGAAGTCCATATTAGAATTACTGAACATATTTCTTGTCAAAGAGTAATTGATTTGAACTTTCTATGCATTACAGTTGAGTCCTTCTGATGTTACTTCTCCCATACACAAGTCCATATTAGACTTACTGATCATATTTCTGGCAAATTAGACCTCGATCCTGAACTTTGTATACAGACTCGTTGACTCCTCATGTTTACATCAGACAGACAGTAGTCCACATATGACAAAATTAACATATTCCTTGCCAATGAGTGAGTCTGGAACTATCTCTACATTCTCATTGACTCCTTCTGATATTATTTCTGCCATTCAGAAGTCCATATTAGACCTACTGAACACATTTCTGGCAAATTAGTCCACGGTCTTGAACTTTCTATACTCTTTGACACCTTTCCATGTCAAATCAGCCATATAGAAGTCCAAATTTCACTTATACTGAACATATTTCTGGCCCAAGAGTACACGATTTTGAACTTTCTATCTAGATTCATTGACTCCTTCTGATTTTATTTCTGCCATTCAGAAGAACAGATTAACCCTACTGAACATATTTCTGACCCAAGAGTACTCGATCATGAACTTTCTATACATACTCACTCCCTCACTCTGATGTGATTTCAGACATATATGAACCCATTTTGATCTACTGATCAATTTTTTTATGGCAAATTAGACCTCGATGATGAGCTTTTTATATAAACTCGTGGACTCATTCTGATGTTAATTCAACAATATATGAGCACATATTTGACCTGCTGAACATACTTCTTGCAAATTAGTCCTTGATCATGAATTTTCTGTAGATACTCATAGACTCACGCTTATGATTCTTCAGCCATATATATATCGATAATGAACTATATATATAAATATTGACTTACTCTGATGTCACATCAGCCATACTGTTGTCCATTTTTGACCTGATGAACATATTTCTGGCCCAAGAGTATTCGATCGTGAACTTTCAATACATATTCTTTGATTTACTCTGATGTTACTTCAGCCATAAATGAACCTATTTTGACCTACTGAACAAATTTCTGACAAATTAGACCTCGATCATGAACATTTTATATAAACTCATTGATTGCTTCTGGTGATACATCAGCCATAGTGAATTGCATATTTGACCTAATGGACATATTTCTGGCCAAAGAGCACTCAATCTTGAAAGTTTTATTTATACTTACTGACGCCTTCTGATGTCAAATCAGACATAAAGTAATCCATATTTTAGCTAATGATCATACTTTTGGCAAATTAGTACTCGATTTTGAACATTCAGTACATACTCATTGACTCATTGGTAATAAATCAGCCATAGATAACTGAATATTTTACCTTATGGACATATTTCTGCCCAAAGAGTATTCGATTTTGAACTTTACAAACAATAGTATTGACTCTTTCTTATGTTACTTTACACATACAGAAGTCCAGTCCATATTACACCTACTGAACAAATTTACTGAACAAATTAGTCCACGGTCTATCTATATATACTCATTGACACCTTCTGATGTCAAATCAGCCATATAGAAGTCCATATTTGACTTACTGAACATATTTCTGGCCCAAGAGGACACGATTTTGAACTTTCTTTCTAAATTCATTGATTCCTTCTGATTTTATTTCTGCCATTCAGAAGAACAGATTAACCCTACTGAACATATTTCTGACCCAAGAGTATTCGATTTTGAACTTTACAGACATTACTATTGACTCTTTCTAATTTTACTTTACCCATACAGAAGTCCCTATTAGACCAACTGAACATATGTTTCTGGCATATTACTCCACACTCTATCTATATATACTCATTGACACCTTCTGATGTCAAATCAGCCATATAGAAGTCCATATTTGACTTACTGAACATATTTCTGACCCAAAAGTACTAGATCATGAACTTTCTATACATACTCACTGCCTCACTCTGAGGAAACTCATGGAATCATTCTGATGTTACTTCAGCAATATATGAGCACATATTTGACCTGCTGAACATATTTCTGGCAAATTAGTCCTTGATCATGAATTTTCTGTAGATACTTATAGCCTAACTCTGATGATTCATCAGCCATATATATCGATAATGAACAATATAAACACATATTGCCTTACTCTGATGTCACATCAGCCATACTGTTGTCCATTTTTGACCTGATGAACATCTTTCTGGCCCAAGAGTACTCGAGCATGAACTTTCAATACGTGTTCTTTGATTTACTCTGATGTTACTTCAGCCATAAATTAACCTATTTTGACCTACTGAACAAATTTCTGACAAATTAGACCTTGATCATGAACATTTTATATAAACTCATTGATTGCTTCTGGTGATACATCAGCCATAGTGAATTGCATATTTGACCTAATGGACATATTTCTGGCCAAAGAGCATTCAATCTTGAAAGTTTTATTTATACTTACTGATGCCTTCTGATGTCACATCAGGCATAACGTAATCCATATTTCAGCTTACGATCATATTTTTTGCAAATTAGTACTCGATCTTGAACTTCAGTACATACTCATTGACTCCTCCTGGTAATATGTCAGCCATAGATTATTGAATATTTAACCTTATGGACATATTTCTGGCCAAAGAGTATTCGATTTTGAACTTTACAAACATTACTATTGACTCTTTCTAATGTTATTTTACCCATACAGAAGTCCATATTAGACCTACTGAACATGTATTTCTGGCAAATTACTCCACGGTCTATCTATATATACTCATTGACACCTTCTGATGTCAAATCAGCCATATAGAAATCCATATTTGACTTACCGAACATATTTCTGGCCCAAGAGTACACGATTTTGAACTTTCTTTCTAGATTCATTGACGCCTTCTGATTTTATTTCAGCTATACAGGTCCATATAAGACCTAATTAATTTTTTCTGTCCCGAGAGTCCTCGATCATGAACTTTCTAAATGCCTCACTCTGATGTTAAATCAGCCATACATGAGCCCATGTTTCACCTGCTAAACCTATAACTGCAAATTAGTCCTCAATCACTAACTTTTAATACATACTCATTGACTCCTTCTAATGAAATGTCAGCTATATAGTATTGCATATTTGACCTAATTGACATATTTCTTGTCAAAGAGTAATTGATTAGATTTGACTTTCTATACATTGCAATTGAGTCCTTCTGATGTTACTTGACCCATACAGAAGTCCATATTAGAATTACTGAACATATTTCTTGTCAAAGAGTAATTGATTTGAACTTTCTATGCATTACAGTTGAGTCCTTCTGATGTTACTTCTCCCATACACAAGTCCATATTAGACTTACTGATCATATTTCTGGCAAATTAGACCTCGATCCTGAACTTTGTATACAGACTCGTTGACTCCTTATGTTTACATCAGACAGACAGTAGTCCACATATGACAAAATGAACATATTCCTTGCCAATGAGTACTCAGTCTGGAACTATCTCTACATTCTCAATGACTCCTTCTGATATTATTTCTGCCATTCAGAAGTCCATATTAGACCTACTGAACACATTTCTGGCAAATTAGTCCACGGTCTTGAACTTTCTATACTCTTTGACACCTTTCGATGTCAAATCAGCCATATAGAAGTCCAAATTTCACTTATACTGAACATATTTCTGGCCCAAGAGTACACGATTTTGAACTTTCTATCTAGATTCATTGACTCCTTCTGATTTTATTTCTGCCATTCAGAAGAACAGATTAACCCTACTGAACATATTTCTGACCCAAGAGTACTCGATCATGAACTTTCTATACATACTCACTCCCTCACTCTGATGTGATTTCAGACATATATGAACCCATTTTGATCTACTGATCAATTTTTTTATGGCAAATTAGACCTCGATGATGACATTTTTATATAAACTCGTGGACTCATTCTGATGTTAATTCAACCATATATGAGCACATATTTGACCTGCTGAACATACTTCTGGCAAATTAGTCCTTGATCATGAATTTTCTGTAGATACTCATAGCCTCACGCTGATGATTCTTCAGCTATATATATATATCGATAATGACTCCTTCTGGTAATAAGTCAGCCATAGATTACTGAATATTTTACCTTATGGACATATTTCTGCCCAAAGAGTATTCGATTTTGAACTTCACAAACAATAGTATTGACTCTTTCTTATGTTACTTAACCCATACAGGAGTCCATATTAGACCTACTGAACATATTTCTGGCAAATTAGTCCACGGTCTATCTATATATACTCATTGACACCTTCTGATGTCAACTGTGCCATATAGAAGTCCAAATTTCACTTAAACTGAACATATTTCTGACCCAAGAGTATTCGATTTTGAACTTTACAGACATTACTATTGACTCTTTCTAATTTTACTTTACCCATACAGAAGTCCCTATTAGACCTACTGAACAGATGTTTCTAGCAAATTACTCCACACTCTATCTATATATACTCATTGACACCTTCTGATGTCAAATCAGCCATATAGAAGTCCATATTTGACTTACTGAACATATTTCTGACCCAAAAGTACTAGATCATGAACTTTCTATACATACTCACTGCCTCACTCTGATGTTACTTTAGCCATATATGAACCCATTTTGACCTACTGAACATATTTCTGGCAAATTAGTCCTTGATCATGAATTTTCTGTCATTTTCTGATATTATTTCTGCCATTCAGAAGTCCATATAAGGCCTACTGAACACATTTCTGGCAAATTAGTCCACGGTCTTGAACTTTCTATATATACTCATTGACACCTTTCGATGTCAAATCAGCCATATAGAAGTCCAAATTTCACTTATACTGAACATATTTCTGGCCCAAGAGTACACGATTTTGAACTTTCTATCTAGATTCATTGACTCCTTCTGATTTTCTTTCTGCCATTCAGAAGAACAGATTAACCCTACTGAACATATTTCTGACCCAAGAGTACTCGATCATGAACTTTCTATACATACTCCATCACTCTGATGTGATTTCAGACATATATGAACCCATTTTGATCTACTGATCAATTTTTTTATGGCAAATTAGACCTCGATGATGAGCTTTTTATATAAACTCGTGGACTCATTCTGATGTTGATTCAACCATATATGAGCACATATTTGACCTGCTGAACATACTTCTGGCAAATTAGCCCTTGATCATGAATTTTCTGTAGATACTCATAGCCTCACGCTGATGATTCTTCAGCCATATATATATCGATAATGAACTATATATATAAATATTGACTTACTCTGATGTCACATCAGCCATACTGTTGTCCATTTTTGACCTGATGAACATTTTCTGGCCCAAGAGTACTCGATCGTGAACTTTCAATACATATTCTTTGATTTACTCTGATGTTACTTCAGCCATAAATTAACCTATTTTGACCTACTGAACAAATTTCTGACAAATTAGACCTCGATCATTAACATTTTATATAAACTCATTGATTGCTTCTGGTGATACATCAGCCATAGTGAATTGCATGTTTGACCTAATGGACATATTTCTGGCCAAAGAGCACTCAATCTTGAAAGTTTTATTTATACTTACTGACGCCTTCTGATGTCACATGAGACATAAAGTAATCCATATTTCAGCTAATGATCATACTTTTGGCAAATTAGTACTCGATTTTGAACAGTCAGTACATACTCATTGACTCCTTCTGGTAATAAGTCAGCCATAGATTACTGAATATTTTACCTTATGGACATATTTCTGCCCAAAGAGTATTCGATTTTGAACTTTACAAACAGTAGTATTGACTCGTTCCCTTTTGTGGGAACTATCGATGCTGCGTGAAACGCATTGGGAACCTTCTGCGTGATATCGTCATTGAAGCACTCCTGTATCCAACCAATCGTGTAACGAGACATCAGAGGCGGGTGACGTCACGGACCAGGAAACTATAAAGCATGCCCGGATGCAGAGAACGCTAGCTTCTGTTATCTTCAGCAAGCGCTCTATGTTATCCCGTGTGTCTTATTTATTGTTGTCTGTCTATATATATATATATATATATATATATTATTGGTCTCACTCTTCGTCTGAGGACAAGAGCTGCAGCAACAAGTGTGTGTGTGTCTAAGATCGCTGTTGTGCGTCTTATTGTTTGTGATTCATCTCTCTTTGTCTGAGGACAAAAAGTGTCAACATACATACATACATACACATCATAAGACACAAAAAATATAAAGAAATGGCGGATGAAAGCAGCAAGCGGTTCAGGAAATGTGTCCATCCCTGCACTCGCTTTATCCCTGACGGGGATACGCACGATATGTGTTTTATTTGCCTGGGGGTTGAGCACGCGCAGGCAGCTCTCGAGGGAGCTGTCTGCGTGCATTGCGAAAGGCTCGCCCTCAGAGTGCTGCGATCTCGCCGGGCACTCTTTGATAGAGCGGAGGGTGCCTCGGCTGATGTTCCCTGCGGATCGGGTCCCGCTGCTGCCGAGGCAGAGCGAAGGCTCCATTCGTGGGGTTCACAAATGGATCTGGCAGCGACCCACTGTCTCTCCTGCCGTGGTGGAAGCACGCCCAGCGGTTTCTTCCCCTCGGGGAGAGACATCGGCACTTCATCTGTCTTCATCTGAGGATGTTGATGTGATGAGTGTCGACGCAGTGGAAGAGGAACCGCCATCCTCTTCCTCTGCAGATGAGGAGCTCATGGAGGTAGTGGCCAGAGCTGTTGCCAAATTAAATATTAGCTGGCCAGAAGCAGAGCGGGGAGATGTAAGACCCAAAAGCGAACTCGATGAGCGCTTTCTCCCCGCGCGGTCATTACCTCCACGTCGGTGCTTACCGTTCTTTCCAGATCTACACACTGAGGTGTCTAGATCATGGAACAGACCAGTTCAACACAGAGTGTTCAGCCCCCAGACCTCGGTCTATAGCAACATCGTGGGGCTGAAACAATATGGTTATGCGGCGATGCCCCGGGTTGAAGAGATGCTCGCGGGCTATCTCTCACCCGAGTCGGCACCGTCCTTAAAAGCACTGACGTTGCCCACCAAGCCCCTTAAGACTACATCTTCCTTGGTGGGCAAAGCTTATGCGGCAGCAGGGCAGGCAGCAGCGTGTCTTCACACTATGGCGCTGCTGCAAGCTTATCAAGCTGAAGTGCTGGGGGAAATTGAGACCAGCGGGGAGGCCACATTTGGGTGCATCCAGGAACTGCGCATGGCGACAGACCTGGCTCTCCGTGCCACCAAGGAGACGGCTAAAGAAGTGGGCCGTTCTATGGCAGCCCTGGTGGCCACGGAGAGGCACTTGTGGCTGAACCTCTCCGACATAAGGGACAGAGATAAGTCTGCCCTTATGGACGCGCCGCTGTCTCCTTCGGGCCTCTTCGGTGACGCAGTCACAACTGTCGTCGAGAGGTTCCAGGAGACCAAGAAACAATCTGCGGCGTTTCAGAGGTTCCTCCCCCGCCGGTCTAAAATCCCCGCTGAGACTGTTGAGCGGGAGCAGTCTCGGCCCGCAACGAGCTCCTCAGCGCACCACAGAGCGCAACAAAAAATTAGTGTGGCCGCCCGTGCTCCCCCACGTAGATTCTGGGGACAGGGGCGAGCTGCACAGAAGCCTTCTCAGCCCAAGACAGACCTGCGGCTGTTATTGTGGCGCGGAAGGCTTCTAAAAAGCGGTCCTGATATCTGTGGATCAGGACCCAGGAAGGCGGCCCCCGTCTGGAGGAAGCGTGGTGTTGAAACACCTGGCTCCCGCTTCCATCCAGCGCCCTCCGGGGACCACGCTATTTTTACCATCCAGTGTGCGTTGGGTCCCCGCCAATCCTCTGAGGAGGGTTGGCCTGCACTTGATTCGGCTGACTTCTGCCGGCACGCCGTTTCAGAGCACCGAGCCAAGTGCTCGAGAAACACCAGAGACCAGTCTCGAGAGACTGGTTCCCTTAGTAGATTTTCTGGAAGAATGGAAAACTCTACCGAATATATCAAATTGGGTGCTGCTCGTGATAGAAAAGGGGTACAGAATTCAGTTTGGGTCTCGCCCGCCCAGATTCAATGGGGTCCTTCCCACAGTGGTGACCCCCGAGCAGTCTCTGGTTATGGAACAGGAAGTTATGACACTTTCGCAAAAAGGAGCTATAGAAAGGGTTCCTCCTCCCAGCGAGCTGTCAGGGTTCTACAGCCATTACTTCATAGTTCCGAAGAAGGATGGAGGACTTCGTCCTATCATAGACTTACGGGTGTTGAATCGGTCGGTGCAAAGACTAAAATTCAAAATGCTTACACTCAAACAGATCATTCCCCAAATCAGGTCCGAGGACTGGTTTGTGACGATAGACTTGAAAGATGCTTACTTTCATGTATCCATCCATCCTTCTCATTGGAAGTTCCTCAGGTTTGCTTTCGGGGGCGAAGCTTACCAGTACAAGGTTCTTCCGTTTGGCCTATCATTATCACCCCGCACATTCACGAAGTGCGTGGATGCAGCCCTGGCTCCTTTGAGACCCCAGGGCATTCGCATACTGAATTACATCGACGATTGGTTGATTCTAGCTCGCTCAGAGCAACAAGCAGTTCAACATCGAGATGTTGTTCTGTCTCACATGAAAAGGCTTGGGCTGAGGCTCAATGCCAAGAAGAGTGTGCTGATACCGGCTCAGACCACCAATTATCTAGGTGTTATGTAGGACTCCACAACAATGCGGGCACGTCTGACTCCTGCCCGTGTGAGCTCTGTTCTGTCAGCCGTAAAAGGGGTGAAGTTAGGCCAGTCTCTCACTGTGAAACAGTTTCAGAAACTGTTGGGTCTAATGGCAGCTGCGTCCAACATAATTCCTTTTGGCCTCCTGCATTTAAGACCCCTACAGTGGTGGCTCAGGACCAGGGGGTTTTCCCCGGGGGGGAACCCTTTTTGAATGATCAAAGTCACACGGCGATGCCTTTGTGCTCTAGCCGTGTGGAAAGACCCCTGGTTCCTGTCCCAGGGTCCCGCGTTGGGAGCCTCTGGTTGTCGCGCAATGCTTACGACAGATGCTTCCCTCACGGGCTGGGGAGCGATCATGAGTGGTCGCTCAGCTCAGGGTCTTTGGGAGGACCATCAACTCTCCTGGCATATGAATCGGCTGGAGATGATGACGGTGTTTCTAGCACTAAAACACTTTCTCCCAGACCTGAGAGACCATCATGTGCTGGTCCGCACAGACAATATGTCAGTGGTCTCTTATATAAACCATCAGGGGGGTCTAACTTCTCGCCAACTAAATTACTTTGCCCGTCGGATCCTCCTGTGGTCTCAGGGGAAGCTGCTTTCGTTGAAGGCAGCCTATATCCCCGGGAGTCAGAATGTGGGGGCAGACGCCCTGTCGAGGCAGGGGCCGAGGCCCGGGGAGTGGAGATTCCATCCAGAAGTGGTGGATCTCATTTGGAAAAACTTTGGTCAGGCACAAGTAGACCTGTTTGCTTCGGGAGAGTCAACCCAGTGTCCGCTCTGGTACTCCCTCATGCATCCAGCACCCCTGGGTCTGGATGCCATGGTACAGACGTGGCCGAGGCTACGTCTGTACGCATTTCCCCCGTTCGCTCTGCTCCCACGAGTCCTGGAGAAAGTACGCCAGGAAGGGGTCAGCCTGATACTGGTGGCCCCATACTGGCCGACCCGAATATGGTTTTCGGACTTGGTGTCCATGATAGACGGCGCTCCGATGGAGCTCCCCTTGAGACGGGATCTTCTATCTCAGGCGGGCAGCGCGATAATACATCCCCGCCCAGAACTATGGAAACTAGGGGCCTGGCCTCTGAGGGGGACAGGTTCATAGAGGCTGGTCTCTCATCTGAGGTTGTTGACATTACTATTGACTCTTTCTAATTTTACTTTACCCATACAGAAGTCCCTATTAGACCTACTGAACATATGTTTCTGGCAAATTACTCCACGCTCTATCTATATATACTCATTGACACCTTCTGATGTCAAATCAGCCATATGGAAGTCCATATTTGACTTACTGAACATATTTCTGACCCAAAAGTACTAGATCATGAACTTTCTATACATACTCACTGTCTCACTCTGATGTGATTTCAGACATATATGAACCCATTTTGATCTACTGATCAATTTTTTTATGGCAAATTAGACCTCGATGATGAGCTTTTTATATAAACTCCTGGACTCATTCTGATGTTAATTCAACCATATATGAGCACATATTTGACCTGCTGAACATACTTCTTGCAAATTAGTCCTTGATCATGAATTTTCTGTAGATACTCATAGCCTCACGCTGATGATTCTTCAGCCATATATATATATCGATAATGAACTATATATATAAATATTGACTTACTCTGATGTCACATCAGCCATACTGTTGTCCATTTTTGACCTGATGAACATATTTCTGGCCCAAGAGTACTCGATCGTGAACTTTCAATACATATTCTTTGATTTACTCTGATGTTACTTGAGCCATAAATGAACCTATTTGGACCTACTGACCAAATTTCTGACAAATTAGACCTCGATCATGAACATTTTATATAAACTCATTGATTGCTTCTGGTGATACATCAGCCATAGTGAATTGCATATTTGACCTAATGGACATATTTCTGGCCAAAGAGCACTCAATCTTGAAAGTTTTATTTATACTTACTCACGCCTTCTGATGTCACATCAGACATAAAGTAATCCATATTTCAGCTAATGATCATACTTTTGGCAAATTAGTACTCGATTTTGAACATTCAGTACATACTCATTGACTCCTTCTGGTAATAAGTCAGCCATAGATTACTGAATATTTAACCTTATGGACATATTTCTGCCCAAAGAGTATTCGATTTTGAACTTTACAAACAATAGTATTGACTCTTTCTTATGTTACTTTACCCATACAGAAGTCCATATTAGACCTACTGAACATATTTCTGGCAAATTAGTCCACGGTCTATCTATATAGACTCATTGACACCTTCTGATGTCAAATCCGCCATATAGAAGTCCAAATTTCACTTAAACTGAACATATTTCTGACCCAAGAGTACACGATTTTGAACTTTCTATCTAGATTCATTGACTCCTTCTGATTTTATTTCTGCCATTCAGAAGAACAGATTAACCCTACTGAACATATTTCTGACCCAAGAGTATTCGATTTTGAACTTTACAGACATTACTATTGATTCTTTCTAATTTTACTTTACCCATACAGAAGTCCCTATTAGACTTACTGAACATATGCTTCTGGCAAATTACTCCACGCTCTATCTATATATACTCATTGACACCTTCTGATGTCAAATCAGCCATATAGAAGTCCATATTTGACTTACTGAACATATTTCTGACCCAAAAGTACTAGATCATGAACTTTCTATACATACTCACTGCCTCACTCTGATGTTACTTTAGCCATATATGAACACATTTTGACCTACTGAAAAAATGTATGGCAAATTAGACCTCGATGATGAGCTTTTTATATAAACTCATGGAATCATTCTGATGTTACTTCAGCAATATATGAGCACATATTTGACCTGCTGAACATATTTCTGGCAAATTAGTCCTTGATCATAAATTTTCTGTAGATACTTATAGCCTAACTCTGATGATTCATCAGCCATATATATCGATAATGAATATATAAACACATATTTCCTTACTGTGATGTCACATCAGCCATACTGTTGTCCATTTTTGACCTGATGAACATATTTCTGGCCCAAGAGTACTCGAGCATGAACTTTCAATACGTGTTCTTTGATTTACTCTGATGTTACTTCAGCCATAAATTAACCTATTTTGACCTACTGAACAAATTTCTGACAAATTAGACCTCTATCATGAACATTTTATATAAACTCATTGATTGCTTCTGGTGATACATCAGCCATAGTGAATTGCATATTTGACCTAATGGACATATTTCTGGCCAAAGAGCACTCAATCTTGAAAGTTTTATTTATACTTACTGATGCCTTCTGATGTCACATCAGGCATAACGTAATCCATATTTAAGCTTACGATCATATTTTTTGCAAATTAGTACTCGATCTTGAACTTCAGTACATACTCATTGACTCCTCCTGGTAATATGTCAGCCATAGATTATTGAATATTTGACCTTATGGACATATTTCTGGCCAAAGCGTATTCGATTTTGAACTTTACAAACATTACTATTGACTCTTTCTAATGTTACTTTACCCATACAGAAGTCCAAATTAGACCTACTGAACATATATTTCTGGCAAATTACTCCACGGTCTATCTATATATACTCATTGACACCTTCTGATGTCAAATCAGCCATACAGAAGTCCTTATTTGACTTACCGAACATATTTCTGGCCCAAGAGTACACAATTTTGAACTTTCTTTCTAGATTCATTGACGCCTTCTGATTTTATTTCAGCCATACAGGTCCATATAACCCTAATTAATTTTTTCTGTCCCGAGAGTCCTCGATCATGAACTTTCTAAATATACTCATGCCTCACTCTGATGTTAAATCAGCCATACATGAGCCCATGTTTCACCTGCTAAACCTATAACTGCAAATTAGTCCTCAATCACTAACTTTTAATACATACTCATTGACTCCTTCTAATGATATGTCAGCTATAGTATTGCATATTTGACCTAATTGACATATTTCTTGTCAAAGAGTAATTGATTAGATTTGACTTTCTATACATTGCAATTGAGTCCTTCTGATGTTACTTCACCCATACAGAAGTCCATATTAGAATTACTGAACATATTTCTTGTCAAAGAGTAATTGATTTGAACTTTCTATGCATTACAGTTGAGTCCTTCTGATGTTACTTCTCCCATACACAAGTCCATATTAGACTTACTGATCACATTTCTGGCAAATTAGACCTCGATCCTGAACTTTGTATACAGACTCGTTGACTCCTTATGTTTACATCAGACAGACAGTAGTCCACATATGACAAAATGAACATATTCCTTGCCAATGAGTACTCAGTCTGGAACTATCTCTACATTCTCATTGACTCCTTCTGATATTATTTCTGCCATTCAGAAGTCCATATTAGACCTACTGAACACATTTCTGGCAAAATTAGTCCACGGTCTTGAACTTTCTATATATACGCTTTGACACCTTTTGATGTCAAATCAGCCATATAGAAGTCCAGATTTCACTTATACTGAACATATTTCTGGCCCAAGAGTACACGATTTTGAACTTTCTATATAGATTCATTGACTCCTTCTGATTTTATTTCTGCCATTCAGAAGAACAGATTAACCCTACTGAACATATTTCTGACCCAAGAGTACTCGATCATGAACTTTCTATACATACTCACTGCCGCACTCTGATGTTACTTTAGCCATATATGAACCCATTTTGACCTACTGAACATATTTCTGGCAAATTAGTCCTTGATCATGAATTTTCTGTCATTTTCTGATATTATTTCTGCCATTCAGAAGTCCATATTAGACCTACTGAACACATTTCTGGCAAATTAGTCCACGGTCTTGAACTTTCTATATATACTCATTGACACCTTTCGATGTCAAATCAGCCATATAGAAGTCCAAATTTCACTTATACTGAACATATTTCTGGCCCAAGAGTACACGATTTTGAACTTTCTATCTAGATTCATTGACTCCTTCTGATTTTATTTCTGCCATTCAGAAGAACAGATTAACCCTACTGAACATATTTCTGACCCGAGTACTCGATCATGAACTTTCTATACATACTCACTGCCTCACTCTGATGTTACTTCAGCCATATATGAACCCATTTTGACCTACTGAAAAAACAAATGTATGGCAAATGGACCTCGATGATGAGCTTTTTATATGCACTCATGGAATCATTCTGATGTTACTTCAGCAATATATGAGTACATATTTGAAATGCTGAACATATTTCTGGCAAATTAGAACTTGATCATGAATTTTCTGTAGATACTTATAGCCTAACTCTGATGATTCATCAGCCATATATATCGATAATGAACAATATATATATATATGTTTATATATTGCCTTACTCTGATGTCACATCAGCCATACTGTTGTCCATTTTTGACCTGATGAACATATTTCTGGCCCAAGAGTACTCGATCATGAACTTTCAATACATATTCTTTGATTTACTCTGATTTTACTTCAGCCATAAATTAACCTATTTTGGCCTACTGAACAGATTTCTGACAAATTAGACCTTGATCATGAACATTTTATATAAACTCATTGATTGCTTCTGGTGATACATAAGCCATAGTGAATTGCATATTTTACCTAATGGACATATTTCTGGCCAAACAGCACTTAATCTTTAAATTTTTATTTATACTTACTGATGCCTTTTGATGTCAAATCAGCCATATAGAAGTCCATATTTGACTTACTGAACATATTTCTGACCCAAAAGTACTAGATCATGAACTTTCTATACATACTCACTGCCTCACTCTGATGTTACTTTAGCCATATATGAACCCATTTTGACCTACTGAAAAAGTGTATGGCAAATTAGACCTCGATGATGAGCTTTTTATATAAACTCATGGAATCATTCTGATGTTACTTCAGCAATATATGAGCCATATTTGACCTGCTGAACATATTTCTGGCAAATTAGTCCTTGATCATGAATTTTCTGTAGATACTTATAGCCTAACTCTGATGATTCATCAGCCATATATATCGATAATGAACAATATAAACAAATATTGCCTTACTCTGATGTCACATCAGCCATACTGTTGTCCATTTTTGACCTGATGAACATATTTCTGGCCCAAGAGTACTCGAGCATGAACTTTCAATACGTGTTCTTTGATTTACTCTGATGTTACTTCAGCCATAAATGAACCTATTTTGACCTACTGAACATATTCCTGGCAAATTAGTCCACGGTCTATCTATATATACTCATTGACACCTTCTGATGTCAAATCCGCCATATAGAAGTCCAAATTTCACTTATACTTAACATATTTCTGGCCCAAGAGTACACGATTTTGAACTTTCTATCTAGATTCATTGACTCCTTCTGATTTTATTTCTGCCATTCAGATGAACAGATTAACCCTACTGAACATATTTCTGACCCAAGAGTACTCGATCATGAACTTTCTATACATACTCACTGCCTCACTCTGATGTTACTTCAGCCATAAATTAACCTATTTTGGCCTACTGAACAAATTTCTGACAAATTAGACCTTGATCATGAACATTTTATATAAACCCATTGATTGCTTCTGGTGATACATCAGCCATAGTCAATTGCATATTTGACCTAATGGGCATATTTCTGGCCAAAGAGCACTCAATCTTTAAATTTTTATTTATACTTACTGATGCCTTTTGATTTCACATCAGACATAAAGTAATCCATATTTCAGCTTATGATCATATTTTTTGCAAATTAGTACTCGATCTTGAACATTCAGTGCATACTCATTGACTCCTCCTGGTAATAAGTCAGCCATAGATTACTGAATATTTAACCTTCTGGACATATTTCTGGCCAAAGAGTATTCGATTTTGAACTTTACAAACATTACTATTGACTCTTTCTAATGTTACTTTACCCATACAGAAGTCCATGTTAAACCTACTGAACATATATTTCTGGCAAATTAGTCCACGGTCTATCTATATATACTCATTGACACCTTCTGATGTCAAATCAGCCATATAGAAGTCCATATTTGACTTACTGAACATATTTCTGGCCCAAGAGTACAAGATTTTGAACTTTCTGTCTAGATTCATTGACTCCTTCTGATTTTATTTCTGCCATTCAGAAGAACAGATTAACCCTACTGAACATATTTCTGACCCAAGAGTATTTGATTTTGAACTTTAGAGACATTACTATTGACTCTTTCTAATTTTACTTTACCTATACAGAAGTCCCTATTAGACCTACTGAACATATGTTTCTGGCAAATTACTCCACGCTCTATCTATATATACTCATTGACACCTTCTGATGTCAAATCAGCCATATAGAAGTCCATATTTGACCTACCGAATATATTTCTGGCCCAAGAGTACACGATTTTGAACTTTCTTTCTAGATTCATTGACTCCTTCTGATTTTATTTGAAAATAGTGAATGGCATATTTGACCTAATGGACATATTTCTGGCCAAAGAGCACTCAATCTTTAAATTTTTATTCATATTTACTTCAAGGGGCTGCGTTGTTGTCGTGTCAGGGCACCGGTCCTTTGTCTCATCTGGATTCGGCCCGGATCCGGTTGACTACGGTAAACCTCGGGATAAACAGAAAAACTATTATTAGCGTAGATGCCATTCTTCTTCTGATGTAACGAGTACATCTGGTGTTATAGGAAGTGATTCCGGTTCCAGCTGACCTAATTTATTTAGCCTAATAATCCTTCAACGGATTTGAAAATATAAATGTATAATGTGTTATGCGTATGCGAGGTTAAAAACATTCAACAGTGCTTTGATCTGCCTGCATTGATACTATTCTTTAAGAGCTGCTGTGCAGCCAAATTATATAGGCTACCAGTTATCACTGTAAAGCTGCTTTGACACAATCTGCATTGTAAAAAAGCACTATATAAATAAAGGTGACTTGACTTGACTTACTGATGCCTTCTGATGTCACATCAGACATAAAGTAATCTATATTTCAGCTAATGATCAGTTTTTTGGCAAATTCGTACTCGATCTTGAACATTCAGTACATACTCATTGACTCCTTCTGGTAATAAGTCAGCCATAGATTATTGAATATTTGACCTTATGAACATATTTCTGGCCAAAAAGTATTAGATTTTGAACAGTCCATATTAGACCTACTGAACATATTTCTGGCAAATTTGTCAACAATCTTGAACTTTCTATATATACTCATTGACACCTTCTGATGTCAAATCAGCCATATAGCAGTCCATATTTGACTTACTGAAAGAGTAAGAGTACCCGATTTTCAATTTTTTAACATTCATTGACTCCTTATTTTATTTCAGCCATACATGAGCCCATGAACTTTCTATGCATTACTGTTGAGTCATTCTGATATTACTACTCCCATACAGAAGTCCATATTAGACTTACTGAACATATTTCTGGCAAATTAGTCCTCAATCCTGAACTTTGTATACAGACTCATTGACTCCTTATGTTTACATCAGACAGACAGTAGTCCATATTTGACAAAATGAATAAATTCCTTGACCATGAGTACTCAGTCTTGAACTTTCTTCATATCCTCATTGACTCCTGATTTTATTTCCACCATTCTGAAGTCTATAATAACCTTACTAAACATTTTTCTGACCCAAGAGTACCCCTCGACTATGACCTTTCTATGCATACTCACTGCCTCACTCTGATATTACTTCCTCCAGATATGAATCCATTTTGACCTACTGAACAAATTTCTGTCAAATTAGACCTCGATGATGAGCTTTTTACATAAACTCCTTCTGATGATACATCAGCCATATATTAGGTTTCCTAGAGTATATAGAAAAAGTTCAGTATTGAGTACTCTTAGGCCAGGAATTTGTTAATTATTTAAAATATGGACTACTATCTGTGTGTTGTAACATCAGGACTCAATGAGTCTGTATAGAAAGATTATGATCGAGGACTCTTGTGTCAGAAATATGTTCATTATGTCAGATATGGACTACTTTGAACTCTTTGATCTGTTGTAACATCAGGGCTCAATGAGTCTGTATAGAAAAATCATGATCGAGGACTCGGGTCAGATATATGTTCAGTTTGTCAAATATGGACTTTCTGTATGGCTGATGTCACATTATAATGAGCATGTAAAAAAAGTTAAATATGCAATTACTCTTTGGCCAGAAATATGCTAGGTCGGTCAAATATGGACTACTGTATTGCTGATTTGACATCAGAATGCGTCAAGAAGTATATTTAAAAAGTTCAGTATAGAATACACTTTGGACCGAAATATGTTAGGTAAGTCAGATATGGACTACTGTCTGGCTGATCAATGACTACTGCTGGCTGAGTCAATGAGTAAATATAGAAAGTTCATGATCGTGGACTAATTTGTTATGTTCAGTAGGTCTAATATAGTATGTCTAATATATATAATATAGTATTCTTCTGTATGGCTGAAGTAACATCAGATTAAGGTTATGAGTATGTATAGAAAAATCATGATCGACGACTCTTGGGACAGAAAAAAAAATTAAGTAGGTTTCATATGGATTTCTGAATGGCGGAAATAAAATCAGAAGGAGGCAATAAGTATGTATAGAAAGATTAAGATCGAGTACTCTTGTTCATTATGTCAAATATGGACTACTATCTGTCTGATGTAACATCAGCACTCAATGAGTGTGTATAGAAAGTTCATGACTGAGGACTATGAGAAATATGTTCAAGTGGTAAAAAATGGAGTTATGTATGTCTGATGTGACATCAGACGACGTCAAAGATTCTTTATACTCGATTCTGTATAGAAAGTTTATGATCGAGGACTCTTGGGTCAGAAATATGTTCAGTTGTTCAAATATGGACTACATAGCTGATGTCACATTATAATGACTAAATGAGTATACAAAAAATGTTAAATATCCAATACTATTTGGCCAGAGATATGTTCCGTCTATCAAATATGGACTACTCTATATGGCTCATGTGACATCAGAAGGCGTCAAGGATTATATATAAAATGTTCATGATCGAGGACTAATTTGCCAGAAATATGTTCAGTCGGTCACACGTGGGCTCATGTATAGCTGAAGTAACATCAGAGTGAGTCAATGAGTATGTATAGAAAGTTCAAGATCGAGTACTCTTTGATCAGAAATATCAACGCTATCTCAGTTAAATAGGGACTACTGTATGGCTGTTGTTACATCAGAAGGCGTCAATGATTATATATATAAAAGTTCAATGACGTATACTCTTTGGGCCAAAATATGTTCAGTAAATAGTTCATGATCGACGACTCATGGGTCAGAAATATGTTCAGTCGATCGAATCTGTTTGATTTAACATCAGGACTCAATGGGTCTATATAGAAAGTTCAGAAATATGTTCAGGTGGTCAAATATGTAGTTCTGTATGGCTGATGTCACATTAGAAGGCATGAATATATATGTATATAAAGAAGTTAAATATCGAACACTCTTTGGACAGAAGTATTTTCAGTCGGTCAAATAAGGACATGCTTGATGAAACAGTACGTATATATGGAAAGTTTATGTCAGAGGACTCTTTGGCCAGAAAAATATTCAGTAAGTGATATATGGACTAGCTGAATTATCATCAGAAGGTGTCTATATGACTATGTATAGAGTCAGCGTCTGAGGAAATATGTTCAAAAGGTCAAATATGTGCTACTGTAACAGAACAAGTTAAAGAGTAAGTTTAGAAATTTTAAGATCGTGGTTTCTTTGGCCAGAATGTCAAATTAGGACTACTTGTCTGGTTGATGCATCACCTGAAACCTGAGAGGTTATATTGCTGCAACGCATGTTTTATAATGCATATGAGTGCAATGAGTGATCCTCTGCAGCCACCTAGAGGTGTATTGTTTGCTTGCACATTGATTTAAGTTCTGTTAATTTTGCTTGCTAGTGAAGAACAAATGAATGAAACGGCTTAAATGTGCAACATACAACAGTTTATGCATCGTATGTTCTTTTTCGTTGCACTGTACATAAATTACACGGTAACTCAATTTATGCATGTTGTGCGTTTGCATTGTCAAGAACTGAATATTCCATTGTGTGTTGCGGAATGTTGTTTTTCATTGCACTTACATAAAGACCTAACTTGTTCCATTGTACATGGAAGAGAAATAGCATTGCATATGTATTTTTGCATTGCATGGTATGAAAGAGCTAATCTAATCCGGTGTGCATGAAAAAGATGAAACGTGCTGTTGCAAACACCTGACTTATTCCGTTATGCAAGGAAGAATTATATGCAAGATTAGCATAATCGTTGTGTGTTGAAAAGATGACACTAAAGTGTTGTTGCATTGCAATTCATACAAGGACTAACTTAATTCGTTATTGCAATGAAGAATTACATAGAAGATGTGAACTTGTTTCTTTGCATTGTATTACAAGACTTTTACTTATTCCTTTTATGCAATGACGAATTACATATAATCTGTGCACTTGTTTGTTTGCATTGTTTACAAGATCTTATTCTGTTGTGCATTGTAGAGATATCACACGACATGTGTTGTTGCATTTCATTGCATGCTCTTAAGCTATTCCGTTATACATTAAAGAGATAACATGTAACTGCTGTGCAATGAATGATAATACACGTAAAATGCACTAATTCATTGCATTGCATACAATAAATGAGCTATTCCGTTGCGCATTGAAGAGATAACATGACAGGTGCTTGTTGCACTGCGTTGCTTACAAGAACTAACTCTTTCTATTGTGCGTTGAAGAATAACACATAAAGAAATGTTGAATTTATTTGCACTGATAAGACCTAACATGTTCCGTTGTGCATGGAAGAGAAATAATATTTGCATATGTATTTTTGCATTGCAATGCATTAATCTAACCTAATCCGTTGTGCATTGAAGAGATGACACATTTGTGCTGTTGTATTGCATTGCAAACACTTGTTTCTTTTTATTGTATACAAGAACTTAACGTATTCCGTTGTGCATTGAAGAAATACATATCTGTTTCATTGCATTACTTACCAGAACTAACTTAATCCGCTCTGCATAACATATGTGCTGTTCCCTTGAACTTCATATGTTCTGCATTGAAGTGCTTTGCACATAACACAGGTGTTGTTGCACTGCATCGCATGCAAGATTAACAGTATCGTTGTGTATTGAAAAGATGACTCTTAAGTGATGTTGCATAGCAAATCATACAAGAACTAACTTAATTCGTTATTGCAATGAAGAATTACATAGAAGATGTGAACTACTTTCTTTGCATTGTAATACAAGACTTTCACTTAATCCATTATGCAATGATGTGCACTTGTATGCTTGCATTGTATGAAAGATCGTATTCTGTTGTGCATTGTAGAGATATCACACGACATGTGTTGTTGCATTTAATTGCATGCTTGAGTTATTCCGTTATGCATTAAAGAGATAACGCGTAACTGCTGTGCAATGAATAATAATACATGTAAACTGCACTAATTCATTGCATTGCATACAATAAATGAGTTATTCCGTTGCGCATTGAAGAGATAACATGACAGGTGCTTGTTGCACTGCGTTGCATACAAGAACTAACTCTTTTATTGTGCGTTGAAGAATAACACATAAAGAAATGTTGAATTTACTTGCACTGATAAGACCTAACATGTTCCGTTGTGCATGGAAGAGAAATAACATTGCATATGTATTTTTGCATTGCAATGCATTAAACATCTAACCTAAGCCTAATCTGTTGTGCATTGAAGAGATACATATCGGTTTCATTGCATTGCTTACCAGAACTAACTTAATCCGCTCTGCATAACATATGTGCTGTTCCCTGGAACGTCATATGTTCTGCATTGAAGTGCTTTGCACATAACACAGGTGTTGTTGCACTGCATTGCATATATGCAAGATTAGCATAATCGTTGTGTGTTGAAAAGATGTTGTTGCATTGCAATTCATACAAGGACTAACTTAATTCGTTATTGCAATGAAGAATTACATAGAAGATGTGAACTTGTTTCTTTGCATTGTATTACAAGACTTTTACTTATTCCTTTTATGCAATGACGAATTACATATAAACTGTGCACTTGTTTGTTTGCATTGTTTACAAGATCTTATTCTGTTGTGCATTGTAGAGATATCACACGATATGTGTTGTTGCATTTCATTGCATGCTCTTATAGCTTAAGAGCATGCAATGAAATGCAATGCATTCCGTTATACATTAAAGAGATAACGCGTAACTGCTGTGCAATGAATGATAATACACGTAAAATGCACTAATTCATTGCATTGCATACAATAAATGAGTTATTCCGTTGCGCATTGAAGAGATAACATGACAGGTGCTTGTTGCACTGCGTTGCATACAAGAACTAACTCTTTTATTGTGCGTTGAAGAATAACACATAAAGAAATGTTGATTTTTACTTGCACTGATAAGACCTAACATGTTCCGTTGTGCATGGAAGAGAAATAATATTTGCATATGTATTTTTGCATTGCAATGCATTAATCTAACCTAATCCGTTGTTCATTGAAGAGATGACACATTTGTGCTGTTGTATTGCATTGCAAACACTTGTTTCTTTTTATTGTATACAAGAACTTAACGTTTTCCGTTGTGCATTGAAGAGATACATATCTGTTTCATTGCATTGCTTACCAGAACTAACTTAATCCGCTCTGCATAACATATGTGCTGTTCCCTTGAACTTCATCTGTTCTGCATTGGAGTGCTTGCACATAACACAGGTGTTGTTGCACTGCATCGCATGCAAGATTAACAGTATCGTTGTGTATTGAAAAGATGACTCTTAAGTGATGTTGCATAGCAAATCATACAAGAACTAACTTAATTCGTTATTGCAATGAAGAATTACATAGAAGATGTGAACTACTTTCTTTGCATTGTAATACAAGACTTTCACTTAATCCATTATGCAATGATGTGCACTTGTATGCTTGCATTGTATGAAAGATCGTATTCTGTTGTGCATTGTAGAGATATCACACGACATGTGTTGTTGCATTTAATTGCATGCTTGAGTTATTCCGTTATGCATTAAAGAGATAACGCGTAACTGCTGTGCAATGAATAATAATACATGTAAACTGCACTAATTCATTGCATTGCATACAATAAATGAGTTATTCCGTTGCGCATTGAAGAGATAACATGACAGGTGCTTGTTGCACTGCGTTGCATACAAGAACTAACTCTTTTATTGTGCGTTGAAGAATAACACATAAAGAAATGTTGAATTTACTTGCACTGATAAGACCTAACATGTTCCGTTGTGCATGGAAGAGAAATAACATTGCATATGTATTTTTGCATTGCAATGCATTAAACATCTAACCTAAGCCTAATCTGTTGTGCATTGAAGAGATACATATCGGTTTCATTGCATTGCTTACCAGAACTAACTTAATCCGCTCTGCATAACATATGTGCTGTTCCCTGGAACGTCATATGTTCTGCATTGAAGTGCTTTGCACATAACACAGGTGTTGTTGCACTGCATTGCATATATGCAAGATTAGCATAATCGTTGTGTGTTGAAAAGATGTTGTTGCATTGCAATTCATACAAGGACTAACTTAATTCGTTATTGCAATGAAGAATTACATAGAAGATGTGAACTTGTTTCTTTGCATTGTATTACAAGACTTTTACTTATTCCTTTTATGCAATGACGAATTACATATAAACTGTGCACTTGTTTGTTTGCATTGTTTACAAGATCTTATTCTGTTGTGCATTGTAGAGATATCACACGATATGTGTTGTTGCATTTCATTGCATGCTCTTATAGCTTAAGAGCATGCAATGAAATGCAATGCATTCCGTTATACATTAAAGAGATAACGCGTAACTGCTGTGCAATGAATGATAATACACGTAAAATGCACTAATTCATTGCATTGCATACAATAAATGAGTTATTCCGTTGCGCATTGAAGAGATAACATGACAGGTGCTTGTTGCACTGCGTTGCATACAAGAACTAACTCTTTTATTGTGCGTTGAAGAATAACACATAAAGAAATGTTGATTTTTACTTGCACTGATAAGACCTAACATGTTCCGTTGTGCATGGAAGAGAAATAATATTTGCATATGTATTTTTGCATTGCAATGCATTAATCTAACCTAATCCGTTGTTCATTGAAGAGATGACACATTTGTGCTGTTGTATTGCATTGCAAACACTTGTTTCTTTTTATTGTATACAAGAACTTAACGTTTTCCGTTGTGCATTGAAGAGATACATATCTGTTTCATTGCATTGCTTACCAGAACTAACTTAATCCGCTCTGCATAACATATGTGCTGTTCCCTTGAACTTCATCTGTTCTGCATTGGAGTGCTTGCACATAACACAGGTGTTGTTGCACTGCATCGCATGCAAGATTAACAGTATCGTTGTGTATTGAAAAGATGACTCTTAAGTGATGTTGCATAGCAAATCATACAAGAACTAACTTAATTCGTTATTGCAATGAAGAATTACATAGAAGATGTGAACTACTTTCTTTGCATTGTAATACAAGACTTTCACTTAATCCATTATGCAATGATGTGCACTTGTATGCTTGCATTGTATGAAAGATCGTATTCTGTTGTGCATTGTAGAGATATCACACGACATGTGTTGTTGCATTTAATTGCATGCTTGAGTTATTCCGTTATGCATTAAAGAGATAACGCGTAACTGCTGTGCAATGAATAATAATACATGTAAACTGCACTAATTCATTGCATTGCATACAATAAATGAGTTATTCCGTTGCGCATTGAAGAGATAACATGACAGGTGCTTGTTGCACTGCGTTGCATACAAGAACTAACTCTTTTATTGTGCGTTGAAGAATAACACATAAAGAAATGTTGAATTTACTTGCACTGATAAGACCTAACATGTTCCGTTGTGCATGGAAGAGAAATAACATTGCATATGTATTTTTGCATTGCAATGCATTAAACATCTAACCTAAGCCTAATCTGTTGTGCATTGAAGAGATACATATCGGTTTCATTGCATTGCTTACCAGAACTAACTTAATCCGCTCTGCATAACATATGTGCTGTTCCCTGGAACGTCATATGTTCTTGCATTGAAGTGCTTTGCACATAACACAGGTGTTGTTGCACTGCATTGCATATATGCAAGATTAGCATAATCGTTGTGTGTTGAAAAGATGTTGTTGCATTGCAATTCATACAAGGACTAACTTAATTCGTTATTGCAATGAAGAATTACATAGAAGATGTGAACTTGTTTCTTTGCATTGTATTACAAGACTTTTACTTATTCCTTTTATGCAATGACGAATTACATATAAACTGTGCACTTGTTTGTTTGCATTGTTTACAAGATCTTATTCTGTTGTGCATTGTAGAGATATCACACGATATGTGTTGTTGCATTTCATTGCATGCTCTTATAGCTTAAGAGCATGCAATGAAATGCAATGCATTCCGTTATACATTAAAGAGATAACGCGTAACTGCTGTGCAATGAATGATAATACACGTAAAATGCACTAATTCATTGCATTGCATACAATAAATGAGTTATTCCGTTGCGCATTGAAGAGATAACATGACAGGTGCTTGTTGCACTGCGTTGCATACAAGAACTAACTCTTTTATTGTGCGTTGAAGAATAACACATAAAGAAATGTTGATTTTTACTTGCACTGATAAGACCTAACATGTTCCGTTGTGCATGGAAGAGAAATAACATTGCATATGTATTTTTGCATTGCAATGCATTAAACATCTAACCTAAGCCTAATCTGTTGTGCATTGAAGAGATACATATCGGTTTCATTGCATTGCTTACCAGAACTAACTTAATCCGCTCTGCATAACATATGTGCTGTTCCCTGGAACGTCATATGTTCTGCATTGAAGTGCTTTGCACATAACACAGGTGTTGTTGCACTGCATTGCATATATGCAAGATTAGCATAATCGTTGTGTGTTGAAAAGATGTTGTTGCATTGCAATTCATACAAGGACTAACTTAATTCGTTATTGCAATGAAGAATTACATAGAAGATGTGAACTTGTTTCTTTGCATTGTATTACAAGACTTTTACTTATTCCTTTTATGCAATGACGAATTACATATAAACTGTGCACTTGTTTGTTTGCATTGTTTACAAGATCTTATTCTGTTGTGCATTGTAGAGATATCACACGATATGTGTTGTTGCATTTCATTGCATGCTCTTATAGCTTAAGAGCATGCAATGAAATGCAATGCATTCCGTTATACATTAAAGAGATAACGCGTAACTGCTGTGCAATGAATGATAATACACGTAAAATGCACTAATTCATTGCATTGCATACAATAAATGAGTTATTCCGTTGCGCATTGAAGAGATAACATGACAGGTGCTTGTTGCACTGCGTTGCATACAAGAACTAACTCTTTTATTGTGCGTTGAAGAATAACACATAAAGAAATGTTGATTTTTACTTGCACTGATAAGACCTAACATGTTCCGTTGTGCATGGAAGAGAAATAATATTTGCATATGTATTTTTGCATTGCAATGCATTAATCTAACCTAATCCGTTGTTCATTGAAGAGATGACACATTTGTGCTGTTGTATTGCATTGCAAACACTTGTTTCTTTTTATTGTATACAAGAACTTAACGTTTTCCGTTGTGCATTGAAGAGATACATATCTGTTTCATTGCATTGCTTACCAGAACTAACTTAATCCGCTCTGCATAACATATGTGCTGTTCCCTTGAACTTCATCTGTTCTGCATTGGAGTGCTTGCACATAACACAGGTGTTGTTGCACTGCATCGCATGCAAGATTAACAGTATCGTTGTGTATTGAAAAGATGACTCTTAAGTGTATTTGCATTGCAAATCATACAAGAACTAACTTAATTCGTTATTGCAATGAAGAATTACATAGAAGATGTGAACTACTTTCTTTGCATTGTATTACAAGACTTTCACTTAATCCATTATGCAATGATGTGCACTTGTATGCTTGCATTGTATGAAAGATCGTATTCTGTTGTGCATTGTAGAGATATCACACGACATGTGTTGTTGCATTTAATTGCATGCTTGAGTTATTCCGTTATCCATTAAAGAGATAACGCGTAACTGCCTGTGCAATGAATGTAAACTGTAAACTGTAAACTGCACTAATTCATTGCATTGCATACAATAAATGAGTTATTCCGTTGCGCATTGAAGAGATAACATGACAGGTGCTTGTTGCACTGCGTTGCTTACAAGAACTAACTTTTTCTATTGTGCGTTGAAGAATAACACATAAAGAAATGTTGAATTTACTTGCACTGATAAGACCTAACATGTTCCGTTGTGCATGGAAGAGAAATAATATTTGCATATGTATTTTTGCTTTGCAATGCATTAATCTAACCTAATCCGTTGTGCATTGAAGAGATGACACATTTGTGCTGTTGTATTGCATTGCAAACACTTGTTTCTTTTTATTGTATACAAGAACTTAACGTTTTCCGTTGTGCATTGAAGAGATACATATCTGTTTCATTGAATTGCTTACCAGAACTAACTTAATCCGCTCTGCATAACATATGTGCTGTTCCCTTGAACTTCATATGTTCTGCATTGAAGTGCTTTGCACATTACACAGGTGTTGTTGCACTGCATTGCATATGCAAGATTAGCATAATCGTTGTGTGTTGAAAAGATGTTGTTGCATTGCAATTCATACAAGGATTAACTTAATTCGTTATTGCAATGAAAAATTACATAGAAGATGTGAACTTGTTTCTTTGCATTGTATTACAAGACTTTTACTTATTCCTTTTATGCAATGACGAATTACATATAATCTGTGCACTTGTTTGTTTGCATTGTTTACAAGATCTTATTCTGTTGTGCATTGTAGAGATATCACACGACATGTGTTGTTGCATTTCATTGCATGCTCTTAAGCTATTCCGTTATACATTAAAGAGATAACATGTAACTGCTGTGCAATGAATGTAAACTGTAAACTGTAAACTGCACTAATTCATTGCATTGCATACAATAAATGAGCTATTCCGTTGCGCATTGAAGAGATAACATGACAGGTGCTTGTTGCACTGCGTTGCTTACAAGAACTAACTCTTTCTATTGTGCGTTGAAGAATAACACATAAAGAAATGTTGAATTTATTTGCACTGATAAGACCTAACATGTTCCGTTGTGCATGGAAGAGAAATAATATTTGCATATGTATTTTTGCATTGCAATGCATTAATCTAACCTAATCCGTTGTGCATTGAAGAGATGACACATTTGTGCTGTTGTATTGCATTGCAAACACTTGTTTCTTTTTATTGTATACAAGAACTTAACGTATTCCGTTGTGCATTGAAGAAATACATATCTGTTTCATTGCATTACTTACCAGAACTAACTTAATCCGCTCTGCATAACATATGTGCTGTTCCCTTGAACTTCATATGTTCTGCATTGAAGTGCTTGCACATAACACAGGTGTTGTTGCACTGCATCGCATGCAAGATTAACAGTATCGTTGTGTATTGAAAAGATGACTCTTAAGTGATGTTGCATAGCAAATCATACAAGAACTAACTTAATTCGTTATTGCAATGAAGAATTACATAGAAGATGTGAACTACTTTCTTTGCATTGTAATACAAGACTTTCACTTAATCCATTATGCAATGATGTGCACTTGTATGCTTGCATTGTATGAAAGATCGTATTCTGTTGTGCATTGTAGAGATATCACACGACATGTGTTGTTGCATTTAATTGCATGCTTGAGTTATTCCGTTATGCATTAAAGAGATAACGCGTAACTGCTGTGCAATGAATAATAATACATGTAAACTGCACTAATTCATTGCATTGCATACAATAAATGAGTTATTCCGTTGCGCATTGAAGAGATAACATGACAGGTGCTTGTTGCACTGCGTTGCATACAAGAACTAACTCTTTTATTGTGCGTTGAAGAATAACACATAAAGAAATGTTGAATTTACTTGCACTGATAAGACCTAACATGTTCCGTTGTGCATGGAAGAGAAATAACATTGCATATGTATTTTTGCATTGCAATGCATTAAACATCTAACCTAAGCCTAATCTGTTGTGCATTGAAGAGATACATATCGGTTTCATTGCATTGCTTACCAGAACTAACTTAATCCGCTCTGCATAACATATGTGCTGTTCCCTGGAACGTCATATGTTCTTGCATTGAAGTGCTTTGCACATAACACAGGTGTTGTTGCACTGCATTGCATATATGCAAGATTAGCATAATCGTTGTGTGTTGAAAAGATGTTGTTGCATTGCAATTCATACAAGGACTAACTTAATTCGTTATTGCAATGAAGAATTACATAGAAGATGTGAACTTGTTTCTTTGCATTGTATTACAAGACTTTTACTTATTCCTTTTATGCAATGACGAATTACATATAAACTGTGCACTTGTTTGTTTGCATTGTTTACAAGATCTTATTCTGTTGTGCATTGTAGAGATATCACACGATATGTGTTGTTGCATTTCATTGCATGCTCTTATAGCTTAAGAGCATGCAATGAAATGCAATGCATTCCGTTATACATTAAAGAGATAACGCGTAACTGCTGTGCAATGAATGATAATACACGTAAAATGCACTAATTCATTGCATTGCATACAATAAATGAGTTATTCCGTTGCGCATTGAAGAGATAACATGACAGGTGCTTGTTGCACTGCGTTGCATACAAGAACTAACTCTTTCTATTGTGCGTTGAAGAATAACACATAAAGAAATGTTGATTTTTACTTGCACTGATAAGACCTAACATGTTCCGTTGTGCATGGAAGAGAAATAACATTTGCATATGTATTTTTGCATTGCAATGCATTAAACATCTAACCTAATCCATTGTGCATTGAAGAGATGACACATTTGTGCTGTTGTATTGCATTGCAAACACTTGTTTCTTTTTATTGTATACAAGAACTTAACGTATTCCGTTGTGCATTGAAGAGATACATATCGGTTTCATTGCATTGCTTACCAGAACTAACTTAATCCGCTCTGCATAACATATGTGCTGTTCCCTGGAACGTCATATGTTCTGCATTGAAGTGCTTTGCACATAACACAGGTGTTGTTGCACTGCATTGCATATATGCAAGATTAGCATAATCGTTGTGTGTTGAAAAGATGACACTTAATTGTTGTTGCATTGCAATTCATACAAGGACTAACTTAATTCGTTATTGCAATGAAGAATTACATAGAAGATGTGAACTTGTTTCTTTGCATTGTATTACAAGACTTTTACTTATTCCTTTTATGCAATGACGAATTACATATAAACTGTGCACTTGTTTGTTTGCATTGTTTACAAGATCTTATTCTGTTGTGCATTGTAGAGATATCACACGATATGTGTTGTTGCATTTCATTGCATGCTCTTATAGCTTAAGAGCATGCAATGAAATGCAATGCATTCCGTTATACATTAAAGAGATAACGCGTAACTGCTGTGCAATGAATGATAATACACGTAAAATGCACTAATTCATTGCATTGCATACAATAAATGAGTTATTCCGTTGCGCATTGAAGAGATAACATGACAGGTGCTTGTTGCACTGCGTTGCATACAAGAACTAACTCTTTTATTGTGCGTTGAAGAATAACACATAAAGAAATGTTGATTTTTACTTGCACTGATAAAGACCTAACATTTTCCGTTGTGCATGGAAGAGAAATAATATTTGCATATGTATTTTTGCATTGCAATGCATTAATCTAACCTAATCCGTTGTTCATTGAAGAGATGACACATTTGTGCTGTTGTATTGCATTGCAAACACTTGTTTCTTTTTATTGTATACAAGAACTTAACGTTTTCCGTTGTGCATTGAAGAGATACATATCTGTTTCATTGCATTGCTTACCAGAACTAACTTAATCCGCTCTGCATAACATATGTGCTGTTCCCTTGAACTTCATCTGTTCTGCATTGGAGTGCTTGCACATAACACAGGTGTTGTTGCACTGCATCGCATGCAAGATTAACAGTATCGTTGTGTATTGAAAAGATGACTCTTAAGTGTATTTGCATTGCAAATCATACAAGAACTAAACTTAATTCGTTATTGCAATGAAGAATTACATAGAAGATGTGAACTACTTTCTTTGCATTGTATTACAAGACTTTCACTTAATCCATTATGCAATGATGTGCACTTGTATGCTTGCATTGTATGAAAGATCGTATTCTGTTGTGCATTGTAGAGATATCACACGACATGTGTTGTTGCATTTAATTGCATGCTTGAGTTATTCCGTTATCCATTAAAGAGATAACGCGTAACTGCCTGTGCAATGAATGTAAACTGTAAACTGTAAACTGCACTAATTCATTGCATTGCATACAATAAATGAGTTATTCCGTTGCGCATTGAAGAGATAACATGACAGGTGCTTGTTGCACTGCGTTGCTTACAAGAACTAACTTTTTCTATTGTGCGTTGAAGAATAACACATAAAGAAATGTTGAATTTACTTGCACTGATAAGACCTAACATGTTCCGTTGTGCATGGAAGAGAAATAATATTTGCATATGTATTTTTGCTTTGCAATGCATTAATCTAACCTAATCCGTTGTGCATTGAAGAGATGACACATTTGTGCTGTTGTATTGCATTGCAAACACTTGTTTCTTTTTATTGTATACAAGAACTTAACGTTTTCCGTTGTGCATTGAAGAGATACATATCTGTTTCATTGAATTGCTTACCAGAACTAACTTAATCCGCTCTGCATAACATATGTGCTGTTCCCTTGAACTTCATATGTTCTGCATTGAAGTGCTTTGCACATTACACAGGTGTTGTTGCACTGCATTGCATATGCAAGATTAGCATAATCGTTGTGTGTTGAAAAGATGTTGTTGCATTGCAATTCATACAAGGATTAACTTAATTCGTTATTGCAATGAAAAATTACATAGAAGATGTGAACTTGTTTCTTTGCATTGTATTACAAGACTTTTACTTATTCCTTTTATGCAATGACGAATTACATATAATCTGTGCACTTGTTTGTTTGCATTGTTTACAAGATCTTATTCTGTTGTGCATTGTAGAGATATCACACGACATGTGTTGTTGCATTTCATTGCATGCTCTTAAGCTATTCCGTTATACATTAAAGAGATAACATGTAACTGCTGTGCAATGAATGATAATACACGTAAAATGCACTAATTCATTGCATTGCATACAATAAATGAGCTATTCCGTTGCGCATTGAAGAGATAACATGACAGGTGCTTGTTGCACTGCGTTGCTTACAAGAACTAACTCTTTCTATTGTGCGTTGAAGAATAACACATAAAGAAATGTTGAATTTATTTGCACTGATAAGACCTAACATGTTCCGTTGTGCATGGAAGAGAAATAATATTTGCATATGTATTTTTGCATTGCAATGCATTAATCTAACCTAATCCGTTGTGCATTGAAGAGATGACACATTTGTGCTGTTGTATTGCATTGCAAACACTTGTTTCTTTTTATTGTATACAAGAACTTAACGTATTCCGTTGTGCATTGAAGAAATACATATCTGTTTCATTGCATTACTTACCAGAACTAACTTAATCCGCTCTGCATAACATATGTGCTGTTCCCTTGAACTTCATATGTTCTGCATTGAAGTGCTTTGCACATAACACAGGTGTTGTTGCACTGCATCGCATGCAAGATTAACAGTATCGTTGTGTATTGAAAAGATGACTCTTAAGTGATGTTGCATAGCAAATCATACAAGAACTAACTTAATTCGTTATTGCAATGAAGAATTACATAGAAGATGTGAACTACTTTCTTTGCATTGTAATACAAGACTTTCACTTAATCCATTATGCAATGATGTGCACTTGTATGCTTGCATTGTATGAAAGATCGTATTCTGTTGTGCATTGTAGAGATATCACACGACATGTGTTGTTGCATTTAATTGCATGCTTGAGTTATTCCGTTATGCATTAAAGAGATAACGCGTAACTGCTGTGCAATGAATAATAATACATGTAAACTGCACTAATTCATTGCATTGCATACAATAAATGAGTTATTCCGTTGCGCATTGAAGAGATAACATGACAGGTGCTTGTTGCACTGCGTTGCATACAAGAACTAACTCTTTTATTGTGCGTTGAAGAATAACACATAAAGAAATGTTGAATTTACTTGCACTGATAAGACCTAACATGTTCCGTTGTGCATGGAAGAGAAATAACATTGCATATGTATTTTTGCATTGCAATGCATTAAACATCTAACCTAAGCCTAATCTGTTGTGCATTGAAGAGATACATATCGGTTTCATTGCATTGCTTACCAGAACTAACTTAATCCGCTCTGCATAACATATGTGCTGTTCCCTGGAACGTCATATGTTCTGCATTGAAGTGCTTTGCACATAACACAGGTGTTGTTGCACTGCATTGCATATATGCAAGATTAGCATAATCGTTGTGTGTTGAAAAGATGTTGTTGCATTGCAATTCATACAAGGACTAACTTAATTCGTTATTGCAATGAAGAATTACATAGAAGATGTGAACTTGTTTCTTTGCATTGTATTACAAGACTTTTACTTATTCCTTTTATGCAATGACGAATTACATATAAACTGTGCACTTGTTTGTTTGCATTGTTTACAAGATCTTATTCTGTTGTGCATTGTAGAGATATCACACGATATGTGTTGTTGCATTTCATTGCATGCTCTTATAGCTTAAGAGCATGCAATGAAATGCAATGCATTCCGTTATACATTAAAGAGATAACGCGTAACTGCTGTGCAATGAATGATAATACACGTAAAATGCACTAATTCATTGCATTGCATACAATAAATGAGTTATTCCGTTGCGCATTGAAGAGATAACATGACAGGTGCTTGTTGCACTGCGTTGCATACAAGAACTAACTCTTTTATTGTGCGTTGAAGAATAACACATAAAGAAATGTTGATTTTTACTTGCACTGATAAGACCTAACATGTTCCGTTGTGCATGGAAGAGAAATAATATTTGCATATGTATTTTTGCATTGCAATGCATTAATCTAACCTAATCCGTTGTTCATTGAAGAGATGACACATTTGTGCTGTTGTATTGCATTGCAAACACTTGTTTCTTTTTATTGTATACAAGAACTTAACGTTTTCCGTTGTGCATTGAAGAGATACATATCTGTTTCATTGCATTGCTTACCAGAACTAACTTAATCCGCTCTGCATAACATATGTGCTGTTCCCTTGAACTTCATCTGTTCTGCATTGGAGTGCTTGCACATAACACAGGTGTTGTTGCACTGCATCGCATGCAAGATTAACAGTATCGTTGTGTATTGAAAAGATGACTCTTAAGTGATGTTGCATAGCAAATCATACAAGAACTAACTTAATTCGTTATTGCAATGAAGAATTACATAGAAGATGTGAACTACTTTCTTTGCATTGTAATACAAGACTTTCACTTAATCCATTATGCAATGATGTGCACTTGTATGCTTGCATTGTATGAAAGATCGTATTCTGTTGTGCATTGTAGAGATATCACACGACATGTGTTGTTGCATTTAATTGCATGCTTGAGTTATTCCGTTATGCATTAAAGAGATAACGCGTAACTGCTGTGCAATGAATAATAATACATGTAAACTGCACTAATTCATTGCATTGCATACAATAAATGAGTTATTCCGTTGCGCATTGAAGAGATAACATGACAGGTGCTTGTTGCACTGCGTTGCATACAAGAACTAACTCTTTTATTGTGCGTTGAAGAATAACACATAAAGAAATGTTGAATTTACTTGCACTGATAAGACCTAACATGTTCCGTTGTGCATGGAAGAGAAATAACATTGCATATGTATTTTTGCATTGCAATGCATTAAACATCTAACCTAAGCCTAATCTGTTGTGCATTGAAGAGATACATATCGGTTTCATTGCATTGCTTACCAGAACTAACTTAATCCGCTCTGCATAACATATGTGCTGTTCCCTGGAACGTCATATGTTCTGCATTGAAGTGCTTTGCACATAACACAGGTGTTGTTGCACTGCATTGCATATATGCAAGATTAGCATAATCGTTGTGTGTTGAAAAGATGTTGTTGCATTGCAATTCATACAAGGACTAACTTAATTCGTTATTGCAATGAAGAATTACATAGAAGATGTGAACTTGTTTCTTTGCATTGTATTACAAGACTTTTACTTATTCCTTTTATGCAATGACGAATTACATATAAACTGTGCACTTGTTTGTTTGCATTGTTTACAAGATCTTATTCTGTTGTGCATTGTAGAGATATCACACGATATGTGTTGTTGCATTTCATTGCATGCTCTTATAGCTTAAGAGCATGCAATGAAATGCAATGCATTCCGTTATACATTAAAGAGATAACGCGTAACTGCTGTGCAATGAATGATAATACACGTAAAATGCACTAATTCATTGCATTGCATACAATAAATGAGTTATTCCGTTGCGCATTGAAGAGATAACATGACAGGTGCTTGTTGCACTGCGTTGCATACAAGAACTAACTCTTTTATTGTGCGTTGAAGAATAACACATAAAGAAATGTTGATTTTTACTTGCACTGATAAGACCTAACATGTTCCGTTGTGCATGGAAGAGAAATAATATTTGCATATGTATTTTTGCATTGCAATGCATTAATCTAACCTAATCCGTTGTTCATTGAAGAGATGACACATTTGTGCTGTTGTATTGCATTGCAAACACTTGTTTCTTTTTATTGTATACAAGAACTTAACGTTTTCCGTTGTGCATTGAAGAGATACATATCTGTTTCATTGCATTGCTTACCAGAACTAACTTAATCCGCTCTGCATAACATATGTGCTGTTCCCTTGAACTTCATCTGTTCTGCATTGGAGTGCTTGCACATAACACAGGTGTTGTTGCACTGCATCGCATGCAAGATTAACAGTATCGTTGTGTATTGAAAAGATGACTCTTAAGTGATGTTGCATAGCAAATCATACAAGAACTAACTTAATTCGTTATTGCAATGAAGAATTACATAGAAGATGTGAACTACTTTCTTTGCATTGTAATACAAGACTTTCACTTAATCCATTATGCAATGATGTGCACTTGTATGCTTGCATTGTATGAAAGATCGTATTCTGTTGTGCATTGTAGAGATATCACACGACATGTGTTGTTGCATTTAATTGCATGCTTGAGTTATTCCGTTATGCATTAAAGAGATAACGCGTAACTGCTGTGCAATGAATAATAATACATGTAAACTGCACTAATTCATTGCATTGCATACAATAAATGAGTTATTCCGTTGCGCATTGAAGAGATAACATGACAGGTGCTTGTTGCACTGCGTTGCATACAAGAACTAACTCTTTTATTGTGCGTTGAAGAATAACACATAAAGAAATGTTGAATTTACTTGCACTGATAAGACCTAACATGTTCCGTTGTGCATGGAAGAGAAATAACATTGCATATGTATTTTTGCATTGCAATGCATTAAACATCTAACCTAAGCCTAATCTGTTGTGCATTGAAGAGATACATATCGGTTTCATTGCATTGCTTACCAGAACTAACTTAATCCGCTCTGCATAACATATGTGCTGTTCCCTGGAACGTCATATGTTCTTGCATTGAAGTGCTTTGCACATAACACAGGTGTTGTTGCACTGCATTGCATATATGCAAGATTAGCATAATCGTTGTGTGTTGAAAAGATGTTGTTGCATTGCAATTCATACAAGGACTAACTTAATTCGTTATTGCAATGAAGAATTACATAGAAGATGTGAACTTGTTTCTTTGCATTGTATTACAAGACTTTTACTTATTCCTTTTATGCAATGACGAATTACATATAAACTGTGCACTTGTTTGTTTGCATTGTTTACAAGATCTTATTCTGTTGTGCATTGTAGAGATATCACACGATATGTGTTGTTGCATTTCATTGCATGCTCTTATAGCTTAAGAGCATGCAATGAAATGCAATGCATTCCGTTATACATTAAAGAGATAACGCGTAACTGCTGTGCAATGAATGATAATACACGTAAAATGCACTAATTCATTGCATTGCATACAATAAATGAGTTATTCCGTTGCGCATTGAAGAGATAACATGACAGGTGCTTGTTGCACTGCGTTGCATACAAGAACTAACTCTTTTATTGTGCGTTGAAGAATAACACATAAAGAAATGTTGATTTTTACTTGCACTGATAAGACCTAACATGTTCCGTTGTGCATGGAAGAGAAATAACATTGCATATGTATTTTTGCATTGCAATGCATTAAACATCTAACCTAAGCCTAATCTGTTGTGCATTGAAGAGATACATATCGGTTTCATTGCATTGCTTACCAGAACTAACTTAATCCGCTCTGCATAACATATGTGCTGTTCCCTGGAACGTCATATGTTCTGCATTGAAGTGCTTTGCACATAACACAGGTGTTGTTGCACTGCATTGCATATATGCAAGATTAGCATAATCGTTGTGTGTTGAAAAGATGTTGTTGCATTGCAATTCATACAAGGACTAACTTAATTCGTTATTGCAATGAAGAATTACATAGAAGATGTGAACTTGTTTCTTTGCATTGTATTACAAGACTTTTACTTATTCCTTTTATGCAATGACGAATTACATATAAACTGTGCACTTGTTTGTTTGCATTGTTTACAAGATCTTATTCTGTTGTGCATTGTAGAGATATCACACGATATGTGTTGTTGCATTTCATTGCATGCTCTTATAGCTTAAGAGCATGCAATGAAATGCAATGCATTCCGTTATACATTAAAGAGATAACGCGTAACTGCTGTGCAATGAATGATAATACACGTAAAATGCACTAATTCATTGCATTGCATACAATAAATGAGTTATTCCGTTGCGCATTGAAGAGATAACATGACAGGTGCTTGTTGCACTGCGTTGCATACAAGAACTAACTCTTTTATTGTGCGTTGAAGAATAACACATAAAGAAATGTTGATTTTTACTTGCACTGATAAGACCTAACATGTTCCGTTGTGCATGGAAGAGAAATAATATTTGCATATGTATTTTTGCATTGCAATGCATTAATCTAACCTAATCCGTTGTTCATTGAAGAGATGACACATTTGTGCTGTTGTATTGCATTGCAAACACTTGTTTCTTTTTATTGTATACAAGAACTTAACGTTTTCCGTTGTGCATTGAAGAGATACATATCTGTTTCATTGCATTGCTTACCAGAACTAACTTAATCCGCTCTGCATAACATATGTGCTGTTCCCTTGAACTTCATCTGTTCTGCATTGGAGTGCTTGCACATAACACAGGTGTTGTTGCACTGCATCGCATGCAAGATTAACAGTATCGTTGTGTATTGAAAAGATGACTCTTAAGTGTATTTGCATTGCAAATCATACAAGAACTAACTTAATTCGTTATTGCAATGAAGAATTACATAGAAGATGTGAACTACTTTCTTTGCATTGTATTACAAGACTTTCACTTAATCCATTATGCAATGATGTGCACTTGTATGCTTGCATTGTATGAAAGATCGTATTCTGTTGTGCATTGTAGAGATATCACACGACATGTGTTGTTGCATTTAATTGCATGCTTGAGTTATTCCGTTATCCATTAAAGAGATAACGCGTAACTGCCTGTGCAATGAATGTAAACTGTAAACTGTAAACTGCACTAATTCATTGCATTGCATACAATAAATGAGTTATTCCGTTGCGCATTGAAGAGATAAAATGACAGGTGCTTGTTGCACTGCGTTGCTTACAAGAACTAACTTTTTCTATTGTGCGTTGAAGAATAACACATAAAGAAATGTTGAATTTACTTGCACTGATAAGACCTAACATGTTCCGTTGTGCATGGAAGAGAAATAATATTTGCATATGTATTTTTGCTTTGCAATGCATTAATCTAACCTAATCCGTTGTGCATTGAAGAGATGACACATTTGTGCTGTTGTATTGCATTGCAAACACTTGTTTCTTTTTATTGTATACAAGAACTTAACGTTTTCCGTTGTGCATTGAAGAGATACATATCTGTTTCATTGAATTGCTTACCAGAACTAACTTAATCCGCTCTGCATAACATATGTGCTGTTCCCTTGAACTTCATATGTTCTGCATTGAAGTGCTTTGCACATTACACAGGTGTTGTTGCACTGCATTGCATATGCAAGATTAGCATAATCGTTGTGTGTTGAAAAGATGTTGTTGCATTGCAATTCATACAAGGATTAACTTAATTCGTTATTGCAATGAAAAATTACATAGAAGATGTGAACTTGTTTCTTTGCATTGTATTACAAGACTTTTACTTATTCCTTTTATGCAATGACGAATTACATATAAACTGTGCACTTGTTTGTTTGCATTGTTTACAAGATCTTATTCTGTTGTGCATTGTAGAGATATCACACGACATGTGTTGTTGCATTTAATTGCATGCTTGAGTTATTCCGTTATCCATTAAAGAGATAACGCGTAACTGCCTGTGCAATGAATGTAAACTGTAAACTGTAAACTGCACTAATTCATTGCATTGCATACAATAAATGAGTTATTCCGTTGCGCATTGAAGAGATAACATGACAGGTGCTTGTTGCACTGCGTTGCTTACAAGAACTAACTCTTTCTATTGTGCGTTGAAGAATAACACATAAAGAAATGTTGAATTTACTTGCACTGATAAGACCTAACATGTTCCGTTGTGCATGGAAGAGAAATAATATTTGCATATGTATTTTTGCTTTGCAATGCATTAATCTAACCTAATCCGTTGTGCATTGAAGAGATGACACATTTGTGCTGTTGTATTGCATTGCAAACACTTGTTTCTTTTTATTGTATACAAGAACTTAACGTTTTCCGTTGTGCATTGAAGAGATACATATCTGTTTCATTGCATTGCTTACCAGAACTAAGTTAATCCGCTCTGCATAACATATGTGCTGTTCCCTTGAACTTCATCTGTTCTGCATTGGAGTGCTTGCACATAACACAGGTGTTGTTGCACTGCATCGCATGCAAGATTAACAGTATCGTTGTGTATTGAAAAGATGACTCTTAAGTGTTGTTGCATTGCAAATCATACAAGAACTAACTTAATTCGTTATTGCAACGAAGAATTACATAGAAGATGTGAACTCCTTTCTTTGCATTGTATTACAAGACTTTCACTTAATCCATTATGCCATTTTGTGCACTTGTATGCTTGCATTGTATGAAAGATCGTATTCTGTTGTGCATTGTAGAGATATCACACGACATGTGTTGTTGCATTTAATTGCATGCTTGAGTTATTCCGTTATGCATTAAAGAGATAACGCGTAACTGCTGTGCAATGAATAATAATACATGTAAACTGCACTAATTCATTGCATTGCATACAATAAATGAGTTATTCCGTTGCGCATTGAAGAGATAACATGACAGGTGCTTGTTGCACTGCGTTGCATACAAGAACTAACTCTTTCATTGTGCGTTGAAGAATAACACATAAAGAAATGTTGAATTTACTTGCACGGATAAAGACCTAACATGTTCCGTTGAGCATGGAAGAGAAATAACATTGCATATGTATTTTTGCATTGCAATGCATTAAACATCTAACCTAATCCTAATCTGTTGTGCATTGAAGAGATACATATCGGTTTCATTGCATTGCTTACCAGAACTAACTTAATCCGCTCTGCATAACATATGTGCTGTTCCCTGGAACGTCATATGTTCTGCATTGAAGTGCTTTGCACATAACACAGGTGTTGTTGCACTGCATTGCATATGCAAGATTAGCATAATCGTTGTGTGTTGAAAAGATGTTGTTGCATTGCAATTCATACAAGGACTAACTTAATTCGTTATTGCAATGAAGAATTACATAGAAGATGTGAACTTGTTTCTTTGCATTGTATTACAAGACTTTTACTTGTTCCTTTTATGCAATGACGAATTACATATAAACTGTGCACTTGTTTGTTTGCATTGTTTACAAGATCTTATTCTGTTGTGCATTGTAGAGATATCACACGACATGTGTTGTTGCATTTCATTGCATGCTCTTAAGCTATTCCGTTATACATTAAAGAGATAACGCGTAACTGCTGTGCAATGAATGTAAACTGTAAACTGTAAACTGCACTAATTCATTGCATTGCATACAATAAATGAGTTATTCCGTTGCGCATTGAAGAGATAACATGACAGGTGCTTGTTGCACTGCGTTGCATACAAGAACTAACTCTTTCTATTGTGCGTTGAAGAATAACACATAAAGAAATGTTGATTTTTACTTGCACTGATAAGACCTAACATGTTCCGTTGTGCATGGAAGAGAAATAATATTTGCATATGTATTTTTGCATTGCAATGCATTAATCTAACCTAATCCATTGTGCATTGAAGAGATGACACATTTGTGCTGTTGTATTGCATTGCAAACACTTGTTTCTTTTTATTGTATACAAGAACTTAACGTATTCCGTTGTGCATTGAAGAGATACATATCTGTTTCATTGAATTGCTTACCAGAACTAACTTAATCCGCTCTGCATAACATATGTGCTGTTCCCTTGAACTTCATATGTTCTGCATTGAAGTGCTTTGCACATTACACAGGTGTTGTTGCACTGCATCGCATGCGAGATTAACAGTATCGTTGTGTATTGAAAAGATGACTCTTAAGTGTTGTTGCATTGCAAATCATACAAGAACTAACTTAATTCGTTATTGCAACGAAGAATTACATAGAAGATGTGAACTCCTTTCTTTGCATTGTATCACAAGACTTTCACTTAATCCATTATGCCATTTTGTGCACTTGTATGCTTGCATTGTATGAAAGATCGTATTATGTAGTGCATTGTAGAGATATCACACGACATGTGTTGTTGCATTTAATTGCATGCTTGAGTTATTCCGTTATGCATTAAAGAGATAACGCGTAACTGCTGTGCAATGAATAATAATACATGTAAACTGCACTAATTCATTGCATTGCATACAATAAATGAGTTATTCCGTTGCGCATTGAAGAGATAACATGACAGGTGCTTGTTGCACTGCGTTGCATACAAGAACTAACTCTTTCATTGTGCGTTGAAGAATAACACATAAAGAAATGTTGATTTTTACTTGCACTGATAAAGACCTAACATGTTCCGTTGTGCATGGAAGAGAAATAATATTTGCATATGTATTTTTGCATTGCAATGCATTAATCTAACCTAATCCGTTGTGCATTGAAGAGATGACACATTTGTGCTGTTGTATTGCATTGCAAACACTTGTTTCTTTTTATTGTATACAAGAACTTAACGTATTCCGTTGTGCATTGAAGAGATACATATCTGTTTCATTGAATTGCTTACCAGAACTAACTTAATCCGCTCTGCATAACATATGTGCTGTTCCCTTGAACTTCATATGTTCTGCATTGAAGTGCTTTGCACATTACACAGGTGTTGTTGCACTGCATCGCATGCAAGATTAACAGTATCGTTGTGTATTGAAAAGATGACTCTTAAGTGTTGTTGCATTGCAAATCATACAAGAACTAAACTTAATTCGTTATTGCAACGAAGAATTACATAGAAGATGTGAACTCCTTTCTTTGCATTGTATTACAAGACTTTCACTTAATCCATTATGCCATTTTGTGCACTTGTATGCTTGCATTGTATGAAAGATCGTATTCTGTAGTGCATTGCAGAGATATCACACGACATGTGTTGTTGCATTTAATTGCATGCTTGAGTTATTCCGTTATGCATTAAAGAGATAACGCGTAACTGCTGTGCAATGAATAATAATACATGTAAACTGCACTAATTCATTGCATTGCATACAATAAATGAGTTATTCCGTTGCGCATTGAAGAGATAACATGACAGGTGCTTGTTGCACTGCGTTGCATACAAGAACTAACTCTTTCATTGTGCGTTGAAGAATAACACATAAAGAAATGTTGATTTTTACTTGCACTGATAAAGACCTAACATGTTCCGTTGTGCATGGAAGAGAAATAATATTTGCATATGTATTTTTGCATTGCAATGCATTAATCTAACCTAATCCGTTGTGCATTGAAGAGATGACACATTTGTGCTGTTGTATTGCATTGCAAACACTTGTTTCTTTTTATTGTATACAAGAACTTAACGTATTCCGTTGTGCATTGAAGAGATACATATCTGTTTCATTGCATTGCTTACCAGAACTAACTTAATCCGCTCTGCATGACATATGTGCTGTTCCCTGGAACGTCATATGTTCTGCATTGAAGTGCTTTGCACATAACACAGGTGTTGTTGCACTGCATTGCATATGCAAGATTAGCATAATCGTTGTGTGTTGAAAAGATGTTGTTGCATTGCAATTCATACAAGGACTAACTTAATTCGTTATTGCAATGAAGAATTACATAGAAGATGTGAACTTGTTTCTTTGCATTGTATTACAAGACTTTTACTTATTCCTTTTATGCAATGACGAATTACATATAAACTGTGCACTTGTTTGTTTGCATTGTTTACAAGATCTTATTCTGTTGTGCATTGTAGAGATATCACACGACATGTGTTGTTGCATTTCATTGCATGCTCTTAAGCTATTCCGTTATACATTAAAGAGATAACGCGTAACTGCTGTGCAATGAATGTAAACTGTAAACTGTAAACTGCACTAATTCATTGCATTGCATACAATAAATGAGTTATTCCGTTGCGCATTGAAGAGATAACATGACAGGTGCTTGTTGCACTGCGTTGCATACAAGAACTAACTCTTTCATTGTGCGTTGAAGAATAACACATAAAGAAATGTTGATTTTTACTTGCACTGATAAAGACCTAACATGTTCCGTTGTGCATGGAAGAGAAATAATATTTGCATATGTATTTTTGCATTGCAATGCATTAATCTAACCTAATCCGTTGTGCATTGAAGAGATGACACATTTGTGCTGTTGTATTGCATTGCAAACACTTGTTTCTTTTTATTGTATACAAGAACTTAACGTATTCCGTTGTGCATTGAAGAGATACATATCTGTTTCATTGAATTGCTTACCAGAACTAACTTAATCCGCTCTGCATAACATATGTGCTGTTCCCTTGAACTTCATATGTTCTGCATTGAAGTGCTTTGCACATTACACAGGTGTTGTTGCACTGCATCGCATGCAAGATTAACAGTATCGTTGTGTATTGAAAAGATGACTCTTAAGTGTTGTTGCATTGCAAATCATACAAGAACTAAACTTAATTCGTTATTGCAACGAAGAATTACATAGAAGATGTGAACTCCTTTCTTTGCATTGTATTACAAGACTTTCACTTAATCCATTATGCCATTTTGTGCACTTGTATGCTTGCATTGTATGAAAGATCGTATTCTGTAGTGCATTGTAGAGATATCACACGACATGTGTTGTTGCATTTAATTGCATGCTTGAGTTATTCCGTTATGCATTAAAGAGATAACGCGTAACTGCTTTGCAATGAATAATAATACATGTAAACTGCACTAATTCATTGCATTGCATACAATAAATGAGTTATTCCGTTGCGCATTGAAGAGATAACATGACAGGTGCTTGTTGCACTGCGTTGCATACAAGAACTAACTCTTTTATTGTGCGTTGAAGAATAACACATAAAGAAATGTTGAATTTACTTGCACGGATAAAGACATAACATGTTCCGTTGTGCATGGAAGAGAAATAACATTGCATATGTATTTTTGCATTGCAATGCATTAAACATCTAACCTAATCCTAATCTGTTGTGCATTGAAGAGATACATATCGGTTTCATTGCATTGCTTACCAGAACTAACTTAATCCGTTCTGCATAACATATGAGCTGTTCCCTTGAACTTCATATGTTCTGCATTGAAGTGCTTTGCACATAACACAGGTGTTTTTTGCACTGCATTGCATATGCAAGATTAGCATAATCGTTGTGTGTTGAAAAGATGACACTAAAGTGTTGTTGCATTGCAATTCATACAAGGACTAACTTAATTCGTTATTGCAATGAAGAATTACATAGAAGATGTGAACTTGTTTCTTTGCATTTTATTACAAGACTTTTACTTAATCCGTTTATGCAATGACGAATTACACATAAACTGTGCACTTGTTTGTTTGCATTGTTTACAAGATCTTATTCTGTTGTGCATTGTAGAGATATCACACGACATGTGTTGTTGCATTTCATTGCATGCTCTTAAGCTATTCCGTTATACATTAAAGAGATAACGCGTAACTGCTGTGCAATGAATGATAATACACGTAAAATGCACTAATTCATTGCATACAATAAATGAGTTATTCCGTTGCGCATTGAAGAGATAACATGACAGGTGCTTGTTGCACTGCGTTGCATACAAGAACTAACTCTTTTATTGTGCGTTGAAGAATAACACATAAAGAAATGTTGATTTTACTTGCACTGATAAGACCTAACATGTTCCGTTGTGCATGGAAGAGAAATAATATTTGCATATGTATTTTTGCTTTGCAATGCATTAATCTAACCTAATCCGTTGTGCATTAAAGAGATGACACATTTGTGCTGTTGTATTGCATTGCAAACACTTGTTTCTTTTTATTGTATACAAGAACTTAACGTTTTCCGTTGTGCATTGAAGAGATACATATCTGTTTCATTGCATTGCTTACCAGAACTAAGTTAATCCGCTCTGCATAACATATGTGCTGTTCCCTTGAACTTCATCTGTTCTGCATTGGAGTGCTTGCACATAACACAGGTGTTGTTGCACTGCAATCGCATGCAAGATTAACAGTATCGTTGTGTATTGAAAAGATGACTCTTAAGTGTTGTTGCATTGCAAATCATACAAGAACTAACTTAATTCGTTATTGCAATGAAGAATTACATAGAAGATGTGAACTACTTTCTTTGCATTGTATTACAAGACTTTCACTTAATCCATTATGCAATGATGTGCACTTGTACGCTTGCATTGTATGAAAGATCGTATTCTGTTGTGCATTGTAGAGATATCACACGACATGTGTTGTTGCATTTAATTGCATGCTTGAGTTATTCCGTTATGCATTAAAGAGATAACGCGTAACTGCTGTGCAATGAATGATAATACACGTAAAATGCACTAATTCATTGCATACAATAAATGAGTTATTCCGTTGCGCATTGAAGAGATAACATGACAGGTGCTTGTTGCACTGCGTTGCATACAAGAACTAACTCTTTTATTGTGCGTTGAAGAATAACACATAAAGAAATGTTGATTTTACTTGCACTGATAAGACCTAACATGTTCCGTTGTGCATGGAAGAGAAATAATATTTGCATATGTATTTTTGCATTGCAATGCTTTAATCTAACCTAATCCGTTGTGCATTAAAGAGATGACACATTTGTGCTGTTGTATTGCATTGCAAACACTTGTTTCTTTTTATTGTATACAAGAACTTAACGTATTCCGTTGTGCATTGAAGAGATGCATATCTGTTTCATTGCATTGCTTACCAGAACTAACTTAATCCGCTCTGCATAACATATGTGCTGTTCCCTTGAACTTCATATGTTCTGCATTGAAGTGCTTTGCACATAACACAGGAGTTGTTGTTGCACTGCATTGCATATGCAAGATTAGCATAATCGTTGTGTGTTGAAAAGATGACACTAAAGTGTTATTGCATTGCAATTCATGCAAGGACTAACTTATTGCAATGAAGAATTACATACAAGATGTGAACTTGTTTCTTTGCATTGTATTACAAGACTTTTACTTAATCCGTTTATGCAACGAAGAATTTACATAGAAGCTTAGCACTTGTTTCTTTGCATTGTATAGTATAACTAAATCCATTGTGCATTGAAGACAATTCACATGCATACATAACTTGTTCTGTTATGCACTGCTTTGTATGCATACAAGAAACTAACTCTTTCAATTGTTCGTTGAAGAATAAAACATAAGTAATATTGTATTTCATTGCACTGCATAAGACCTAACTTGTTCTGTTGTGCATGAAAGAGAAATCACATTGCATATGAATTGTTCCATTGCATTTCATGAAAGATCTATCCTAATCTGTTGACCTGTGTCATTGCATTGCATTGTATGCTTAAAATTAAAATGCACTGATTCATTGCATTGGATAAAATATCTAAGTTATTCCGTTGTGCACTGAAGAGATAACATATCGTATTTGCTGTTATTTCATTACACGAAAAAACAATTCCTTTGTTGTTTTGCATTTATAGATAGCACATAAAATATGAGCATTGCAGTGAAGATATAACACGTTATGTTCTGTTAAACAAGATGTTAAGTAACATGTCCCTTATCCATTAGGCAGCGACCAGGTGCTTGAAAACAGTTGAGTTACAGTGTTAAAGGAATTGAAGCAAGCCAGTGTGACAGTGTTTGATGAGTCCAATTTAGTACGTGTGTTCAGTCAAAAGCGTTGATGTTAATAAAGCACATTAATGCGTTATTGAAACTGAACAAATTTCATGAAGATTTTATGCAAACTAATTGATTGCTTCTGGTGAAACATCAGCCATAGTGAATTGCATAGTTGACCTAATGGACATATTTCTAGTCAATGAGCACTCAATCGTTACATTTTTACTTACGTAAAACTTAACTTAATCGTTACTTACTGATGCTTTCTGATGTCACATCAGACATAAAGTAATCCATATTTCAGCTTATGATCATATTTTTAGCAAATTAGTACTCGATCTTGAACATTTCATACATACTCATTGACTCCTCCTGGTAATAAGTCAGCCATAGATTATTGAATATTTGACCTTATGGACATATTTCTGCCCAAAGAGTATTTGAATTTGAACTTTACCCATACAGAAGTTCATATTAGACCTACTGAACATATATTTCTGGCAAATTAGTCCACGGTGTATCTATATATACTAATTGACACCTTCTGATGTCAAATCCGCCATGTCGAAGTCCAAATTTCTCTTATACTGAACATATTTCTGGCCCAAAACTACTAGATCATGAACTTTCTATACATACTCACTGCCTCACTCTGATGTTACTTTAGCCATATATGAACCCATTTTGACCTACTGAAAGAATGTATGGCAAATTAGACCTCGATGATGAGCTTTTTATATAAACTCATGGAATCATTCTGATGTTACTTCAGCAATATATGAGCACATATTTGACCTGCTGAACATATTTCTGGCAAATTAGTCCTTGATCATGAATTTTCTGTAGATACTTATAGCCTTACTCTGATGTCACATCAGCCATACTGTTGTCCATTTTTGACCTGATGAACATATTTCTGGCCCAAGAGTACTCGAGCATGAACTTTCAATACATATTCTTTGATTTACTCTGATGTTACTTCAGCCATAAATGAACCTATTTTGATCTACTGAACAAATTTCTGACAAATTAGACCTCGATCATGAACATTTTATATAAACTCATTGATTGCTTCTGGTGATACATCAGCCATAGTGAATTGCATATTTGACCTAATGGACATATTTCTGGCCAAAGAGCACTCAATCTTGAAAGTTTTATTTATACTTACTGATGCCTTCTGATGTCACATCAGACATAAAGTAATCCATATATCAGCTGATGATCATACTTTTGGCAAATTAGTACTCGATTTTGAACATTTAGTACATACTCATTGACTCCTTCTGGTAATAAGTCAGCCATAGATTACTGAATATTTAACCTTCTGGACATATTTCTGGCCAAAGAGAGTATTCGATTCTGAACTTCACAAACAATAGTATTGACTCTTTCTTATGTTACTTTACCCATACAGAAGTCCCTATTAGACCTACTGAACATATGTTTCTATCTAGATTCATTGACTCCTTCTGATTTTATTTCTGCCATTCAGAAGAACAGATTAACCCTACTGAACATATTTCTGACCCAAGATTATTCGATTTTGAACTTTACAGACATTACTATTGACTCTTTCTAATTTTACTTTACCCATACAGAAGTCCCTATTAGACCTACTGAACATATGTTTCTGGCAAATTAGTCCACGGTGTATCTACATATACTCATTGACACCTTCTGATGTCAAATCAGCCATATAGAAGTCCATATTTGACTTACTGAACATATTTCTGACCCAAAAGTACTTGATCATGAACTTTCTATACATACTCACTGCCTCACTCTGATGTTACTTTAGCCATATATGAACCCATTTTGACCTACTGAAAAAATGTATGGCAAATTAGACCTCGATGATGAGCTTTTTATATAAACTCATGGAATCATTCTGATGTTACTTCAGCAATATATGAGCACATATTTGACCTGCTGAACATATTTCTGGCAAATTAGTCCTTGATCATGAATTTTCTGTAGATACTTATAGCCTTACTCTGATGTCACATCAGCCATACTGTTGTCCATTTTTGACCGGATGAACATATTTCTGGCCCAAGAGTACTCGAGCATGAACTTTCAATACATATTCTTTGATTTACTCTGATGTTACTTCAGCCATAAATGAACCTATTTTGATCTACTGAACAAATTTCTGACAAATTAGACCTCGATCATGAACATTTTATATAAACTCATTGATTGCTTCTGGTGATACATCAGCCATAGTGAATTGCATATTTGACCTAATGGACATATTTCTGGCCAAAGAGCACTCAATCTTGAAAGTTTTATTTATACTTACTGATGCCTTCTGATGTCACATCAGACATAAAGTAATCCATATATCAGCTGATGATCATACTTTTGGCAAATTAGTACTCGATTTTGAACATTTAGTACATACTCATTGACTCCTTCTGGTAATAAGTCAGCCATAGATTACTGAATATTTAACCTTCTGGACATATTTCTGGCCAAAGAGAGTATTCGATTCTGAACTTCACAAACAATAGTATTGACTCTTTCTTATGTTACTTTACCCATACAGAAGTCCCTATTAGACCTACTGAACATATGTTTCTATCTAGATTCATTGACTCCTTCTGATTTTATTTCTGCCATTCAGAAGAACAGATTAACCCTACTGAACATATTTCTGACCCAAGATTATTCGATTTTGAACTTTACAGACATTACTATTGACTCTTTCTAATTTTACTTTACCCATACAGAAGTCCCTATTAGACCTACTGAACATATGTTTCTGGCAAATTAGTCCACGGTGTATCTACATATACTCATTGACACCTTCTGATGTCAAATCAGCCATATAGAAGTCCATATTTGACTTACTGAACATATTTCTGACCCAAAAGTACTAGATCATGAACTTTGTATACATACTCACTGCCTCACTCTGATGTTACTTTAGCCATATATGAACCCATTTTGACCTACTGAAAAAATGTATGGCAAATTAGACCTCGATGATGAGCTTTTTATATAAACTCATGGAATCATTCTGATGTTACTTCAGCAATATATGAGCACATATTTGACCTGCTGAACATATTTCTGGCAAATTAGTCCTTGATCATGAATTTTCTGTAGATACTTATAGCCTTACTCTGATGTCACATCAGCCATACTGTTGTCCATTTTTGACCGGATGAACATATTTCTGGCCCAAGAGTACTCGAGCATGAACTTTCAATACATATTCTTTGATTTACTCTGATGTTACTTCAGCCATAAATGAACTTATTTTGATCTACTGAACAAATTTCTGACAAATTAGACCTCGATCATGAACATTTTATATAAACTCATTGATTGCTTCTGGTGATACATCAGCCATAGTGAATTGCATATTTGACCTAATGGACATATTTCTGGCCAAAGAGCACTCAATCTTGAAAGTTTTATTTATACTTACTGACGCCTTCTGATGTCACATCAGACATAAAGTAATCCATATATCAGCTGATGATCATACTTTTGGCAAATTAGTACTCGATTTTGAACATTCAGTACATACTCATTGACTCCTTCTGGTAATAAGTCAGCCATAGATTACTGAATATTTAACCTTCTGGACATATTTCTGGCCAAAGAGAGTATTCGATTCTGAACTTCACAAACAATAGTATTGACTCTTTCTTATGTTACTTTACCCATACAGAAGTCCCTATTAGACCTACTGAACATATGTTTCTATCTAGATTCATTGACTCCTTCTGATTTTATTTCTGCCATTCAGAAGAACAGATTAACCCTACTGAACATATTTCTGACCCAAGGTTATTCGATTTTGAACTTTACAGACATTACTATTGACTCTTTCTAATTTTACTTTACCCATACAGAAGTCCATATTAGACCTACTGAACATATTTCTGGCAAATTAGTCCACGGTCTATCTATATATACTAATTGACACCTTCTGATGTCAAATCCGCCATGTAGAAGTCCAAATTTCTCTTATACTGAACATATTTCTGGCCCAAAAGTACTAGATCATGAACTTTCTATACATACTCACTGCCTCACTCTGATGTTACTTTAGCCATATATGAACCCATTTTGACCTACTGAAAGAATGTATGGCAAATTAGACCTCGATGATGAGCTTTTTATATAAACTCATGGAATCATTCTGATGTTACTTCAGCAATATATGAGCACATATTTGACCTGCTGAACATATTTCTGGCAAATTAGTCCTTGATCATGAATTTTCTGTAGAAACTTATAGCCTTACTCTGATGTCACATCAGCCATACTGTTGTCCATTTTTGACCTGATGAACATATTTCTGGCCCAAGAGTACTTGAGCATGAACTTTCAATACATATTCTTTGATTTACTCTGATGTTACTTCAGCCATAAATGAACCTATTTTGATCTACTGAACAAATTTCTGACAAGTTAGACCTCGATCATGAACATTTTATATAAACTCATTGATTGCTTCTGGTGATACATCAGCCATAGTGAATTGCATATTTGACCTAATGGACATATTTCTGGCCAAAGAGCACTCAATCTTGAAAGTTTTATTTATACTTACTGACGCCTTCTGATGTCACATCAGACATAAAGTAATCCATATATTAGCTAATGATCATACTTTTGGCAAATTAGTACTCGATTTTGAACATTCAGTACATACTCATTGACTCCTTCTGGTAATAAGTCAGCCATAGATTACTGAATATTTAACCTTATGGACATATTTCTGGCCAAAGAGTATTCGATTTTGAACTTCACAAACAATAGTATTGACTCTTTCTTATGTTGCTTTACCCATACAGAAGTCCATATTAGACCTACTGAACATATTTCTGGCAAATTAGTCCACAGTCTATCTATATATACCCATTGACAGCTTCTGATGTCAAATCCGCCATATAGAATTCCAAATTTCACTTATACTGAACATATTTCTGGCCCAAGAGTACACGATTTTGAACTTTCTATCTAGATTCATTGACTCCTTCTGCTTTTATTTCTGCCATTCAGAAGAACAGATTAACCCTACTGAACATATTTCTGACCCAAGATTATTCGATTTTGAACTTTACAGACATTACTATTGACTCTTTCTAATTTTACTTTACCCATACAGAAGTCCATATTAGACCTACTGAACATATTTCTGGCAAATTAGTCCACGGTCTATCTATATATACTAATTGACACCTTCTGATGTCATCCGCCATGTAGAAGTCCAAATTTCTCTTATACTGAACATATTTCTGGCCCAAGAGTACACGATTTTGAACTTTCTATCTAGATTCATTGACTCCTTCTGATTTTATTTCTGCCATTCTGATGAACAGATTAACCCTACTGAACATATTTCTGGCCCAAAAGTACTAGATCATGAACTTTCTATACATACTCACTGCCTCACTCTGATGTTACTTTAGCCATATATGAACCCATTTTGACCTACTGAAAGAATGTATAGCAAATTAGACCTCGATGATGAGCTTTTTATATAAACTCATGGAATCATTCTGATGTTACTTCAGCAATATATGAGCACATATTTGACCTGCTGAACATATTTCTGGCAAATTAGTCCTTGATCGTGAATTCTCGGTAGATACTTATAGCCTTACTCTGATGTCACATCAGCCATACTGTTGTCCATTTTTGACCTGATGAACATATTTCTGGCCCAAGAGTACTCGAGCATGAACTTTCAATACATATTCTTTGATTTACTCTGATGTTACTTCAGCCATAAATGAACCTATTTTGATCTACTGAACAAATTTCTGACAAATTAGACCTCGATCATGAACATTTTATATAAACTCATTGATTGCTTCTGGTGATACATCAGCCATAGTGAATTGCATATTTGACCTAATGGACATATTTCTGGCCAAAGAGCACTCAATCTTGAAAGTTTTATTTATACTTACTGACGCCTTCTGATGTCACATCAGACATAAAGTAATCCATATATCAGCTAATGATCATACTTTTGGCAAATTAGTACTCGATTTTGAACATTCAGTACATACTCATTGACTCCTTCTGATAATAAGTCAGCCATAGATTACTGAATATTTAACCTTATGGACATATTTCTGCCCAAAGAGTATTCGATTTTGAACTTCACAAACAATAGTATTGACTCTTTCTTATGTTACTTTAACAATACAGAAGTCCCTATTAGACCTACTGAACATATGTTTCTATCTAGATTCATTGACTCCTTCTGATTTTATTTCTGCCATTCAGAAGAACAGATTAACCCTACTGAACATATTTCTGACCCAAGGTTATTCGATTTTGAACTTTACAGACATTACTATTGACTCTTTCTAATTTTACTTTACCCATACAGAAGTCCATATTAGACCTACTGAACATATTTCTGGCAAATTAGTCCACGGTCTATCTATATATACTAATTGACACCTTCTGATGTCAAATCCGCCATGTAGAAGTCCAAATTTCTCTTATACTGAACATATTTCTAGCCCAAAAGTACTAGATCATGAACTTTCTATACATACTCACTGCTTCACTCTGATGTTACTTTAGCCATATATGAACCCATTTTGACCTACTGAAAGAATGTATGGCAAATTAGACCTCGATGATGAGCTTTTTATATAAACTCATGGAATCATTCTGATGTTACTTCAGCAATATATGAGCACATATTTGACCTGCTGAACATATTTCTGGCAAATTAGTCCTTGATCATGAATTTTCGGTAGATACTTATAGCCTTACTCTGATGTCACATCAGCCATACTGTTGTCCATTTTTGACCTGATGAACATATTTCTGGCCCAAGAGTACTCGAGCATGAACTTTCAATACATATTCTTTGATTTACTCTGATGTTACTTCAGCCATAAATGAACCTATTTTGATCTACTGAACAAATTTCTGACAAATTAGACCTCGATCATGAACATTTTATATAAACTCATTGATTGCTTCTGGTGATACATCAGCCATAGTGAATTGCATATTTGACCTAATGGACATATTTCTGGCCAAAGAGCACTCAATCTTGAAAGTTTTATTTATACTTACTGACGCCTTCTGATGTCACATCAGACATAAAGTAATCCATATATCAGCTAATGATCATACTTTTGGCAAATTAGTACTCGATTTTGAACATTCAGTACATACTCATTGACTCCTTCTGATAATAAGTCAGCCATAGATTACTGAATATTTAACCTTATGGACATATTTCTGCCCAAAGAGTATTCGATTTTGAACTTCACAAACAATAGTATTGACTCTTTCTTATGTTACTTTAACAATACAGAAGTCCCTATTAGACCTACTGAACATATGTTTCTATCTAGATTCATTGACTCCTTCTGATTTTATTTCTGCCATTCAGAAGAACAGATTAACCCTACTGAACATATTTCTGACCCAAGGTTATTCGATTTTGAACTTTACAGACATTACTATTGACTCTTTCTAATTTTACTTTACCCATACAGAAGTCCATATTAGACCTACTGAACATATTTCTGGCAAATTAGTCCACGGTCTATCTATATATACTAATTGACACCTTCTGATGTCAAATCCGCCATGTAGAAGTCCAAATTTCTCTTATACTGAACATATTTCTAGCCCAAAAGTACTAGATCATGAACTTTCTATACATACTCACTGCCTCACTCTGATGTTACTTTAGCCATATATGAACCCATTTTGACCTACTGAAAGAATGTATGGCAAATTAGACCTCGATGATGAGCTTTTTATATAAACTCATGGAATCATTCTGATGTTACTTCAGCAATATATGAGCACATATTTGACCTGCTGAACATATTTCTGGCAAATTAGTCCTTGATCATGAATTTTCGGTAGATACTTATAGCCTTACTCTGATGTCACATCAGCCATACTGTTGTCCATTTTTGACCTGATGAACATATTTCTGGCCCAAGAGTACTCGAGCATGAACTTTCAATACATATTCTTTGATTTACTCTGATGTTACTTCAGCCATAAATGAACCTATTTTGATCTACTGAACAAATTTCTGACAAATTAGACCTCGATCATGAACATTTTATATAAACTCATTGATTGCTTCTGGTGATACATCAGCCATAGTGAATTGCATATTTGACCTAATGGACATATTTCTGGCCAAAGAGCACTCAATCTTGAAAGTTTTATTTATACTTACTGACGCCTTCTGATGTCACATCAGACATAAAGTAATCCATATATCAGCTAATGATCATACTTTTGGCAAATTAGTACTCGATTTTGAACATTCAGTACATACTCATTGACTCCTTCTGATAATAAGTCAGCCATAGATTACTGAATATTTAACCTTATGGACATATTTCTGCCCAAAGAGTATTCGATTTTGAACTTCACAAACAATAGTATTGACTCTTTCTTATGTTACTTTAACAATACAGAAGTCCCTATTAGACCTACTGAACATATGTTTCTATCTAGATTCATTGACTCCTTCTGATTTTATTTCTGCCATTCAGAAGAACAGATTAACCCTACTGAACATATTTCTGACCCAAGGTTATTCGATTTTGAACTTTACAGACATTACTATTGACTCTTTCTAATTTTACTTTACCCATACAGAAGTCCATATTAGACCTACTGAACATATTTCTGGCAAATTAGTCCACGGTCTATCTATATATACTAATTGACACCTTCTGATGTCAAATCCGCCATGTAGAAGTCCAAATTTCTCTTATACTGAACATATTTCTAGCCCAAAAGTACTAGATCATGAACTTTCTATACATACTCACTGCCTCACTCTGATGTTACTTTAGCCATATATGAACCCATTTTGACCTACTGAAAGAATGTATGGCAAATTAGACCTCGATGATGAGCTTTTTATATAAACTCATGGAATCATTCTGATGTTACTTCAGCAATATATGAGCACATATTTGACCTGCTGAACATATTTCTGGCAAATTAGTCCTTGATCATGAATTTTCGGTAGATACTTATAGCCTTACTCTGATGTCACATCAGCCATACTGTTGTCCATTTTTGACCTGATGAACATATTTCTGGCCCAAGAGTACTCGAGCATGAACTTTCAATACATATTCTTTGATTTACTCTGATGTTACTTCAGCCATAAATGAACCTATTTTGATCTACTGAACAAATTTCTGACAAATTAGACCTCGATCATGAACATTTTATATAAACTCATTGATTGCTTCTGGTGATACATCAGCCATAGTGAATTGCGTATTTGACCTAATGGACATATTTCTGGCCAAAGAGCACTCAATCTTGAAAGTTTTATTTATACTTACTGACTCCTTCTGATGTCACATCAGACATAAAGTAATCCATATATCAGCTAATGATCATACTTTTGGCAAATTAGTACTCGATTTTGAACATTCAGTACATACTCATTGACTCCTTCTGATAATAAGTCAGCCATAGATTACTGAATATTTAACCTTATGGACATATTTCTGCCCAAAGAGTATTCGATTTTGAACTTCACAAACAATAGTATTGACTCTTTCTTATGTTACTTTAACAATACAGAAGTCCCTATTAGACCTACTGAACATATGTTTCTATCTAGATTCATTGACTCCTTCTGATTTTATTTCTGCCATTCAGAAGAACAGATTAACCCTACTGAACATATTTCTGACCCAAGGTTATTCGATTTTGAACTTTACAGACATTACTATTGACTCTTTCTAATTTTACTTTACCCATACAGAAGTCCATATTAGACCTACTGAACATATTTCTGGCAAATTAGTCCACGGTCTATCTATATATACTAATTGACACCTTCTGATGTCAAATCCGCCATGTAGAAGTCCAAATTTCTCTTATACTGAACATATTTCTAGCCCAAAAGTACTAGATCATGAACTTTCTATACATACTCACTGCCTCACTCTGATGTTACTTTAGCCATATATGAACCCATTTTGACCTACTGAAAGAATGTATGGCAAATTAGACCTCGATGATGAGCTTTTTATATAAACTCATGGAATCATTCTGATGTTACTTCAGCAATATATGAGCACATATTTGACCTGCTGAACATATTTCTGGCAAATTAGTCCTTGATCATGAATTTTCGGTAGATACTTATAGCCTTACTCTGATGTCACATCAGCCATACTGTTGTCCATTTTTGACCTGATGAACATATTTCTGGCCCAAGAGTACTCGAGCATGAACTTTCAATACATATTCTTTGATTTACTCTGATGTTACTTCAGCCATAAATGAACCTATTTTGATCTACTGAACAAATTTCTGACAAATTAGACCTCGATCATGAACATTTTATATAAACTCATTGATTGCTTCTGGTGATACATCAGCCATAGTGAATTGCGTATTTGACCTAATGGACATATTTCTGGCCAAAGAGCACTCAATCTTGAAAGTTTTATTTATACTTACTGACTCCTTCTGATGTCACATCAGACATAAAGTAATCCATATATCAGCTAATGATCATACTTTTGGCAAATTAGTACTCGATTTTGAACATTCAGTACATACTCATTGACTCCTTCTGATAATAAGTCAGCCATAGATTACTGAATATTTAACCTTATGGACATATTTCTGCCCAAAGAGTATTCGATTTTGAACTTCACAAACAATAGTATTGACTCTTTCTTATGTTACTTTAACAATACAGAAGTCCCTATTAGACCTACTGAACATATGTTTCTATCTAGATTCATTGACTCCTTCTGATTTTATTTCTGCCATTCAGAAGAACAGATTAACCCTACTGAACATATTTCTGACCCAAGGTTATTCGATTTTGAACTTTACAGACATTACTATTGACTCTTTCTAATTTTACTTTACCCATACAGAAGTCCATATTAGACCTACTGAACATATTTCTGGCAAATTAGTCCACGGTCTATCTATATATACTAATTGACACCTTCTGATGTCAAATCCGCCATGTAGAAGTCCAAATTTCTCTTATACTGAACATATTTCTAGCCCAAAAGTACTAGATCATGAACTTTCTATACATACTCACTGCCTCACTCTGATGTTACTTTAGCCATATATGAACCCATTTTGACCTACTGAAAGAATGTATGGCAAATTAGACCTCGATGATGAGCTTTTTATATAAACTCATGGAATCATTCTGATGTTACTTCAGCAATATATGAGCACATATTTGACCTGCTGAACATATTTCTGGCAAATTAGTCCTTGATCATGAATTTTCGGTAGATACTTATAGCCTTACTCTGATGTCACATCAGCCATACTGTTGTCCATTTTTGACCTGATGAACATATTTCTGGCCCAAGAGTACTCGAGCATGAACTTTCAATACATATTCTTTGATTTACTCTGATGTTACTTCAGCCATAAATGAACCTATTTTGATCTACTGAACAAATTTCTGACAAATTAGACCTCGATCATGAACATTTTATATAAACTCATTGATTGCTTCTGGTGATACATCAGCCATAGTGAATTGCGTATTTGACCTAATGGACATATTTCTGGCCAAAGAGCACTCAATCTTGAAAGTTTTATTTATACTTACTGACGCCTTCTGATGTCACATCAGACATAAAGTAATCCATATATCAGCTAATGATCATACTTTTGGCAAATTAGTACTCGATTTTGAACATTCAGTACATACTCATTGACTCCTTCTGATAATAAGTCAGCCATAGATTACTGAATATTTAACCTTATGGACATATTTCTGCCCAAAGAGTATTCGATTTTGAACTTCACAAACAATAGTATTGACTCTTTCTTATGTTACTTTAACAATACAGAAGTCCCTATTAGACCTACTGAACATATGTTTCTATCTAGATTCATTGACTCCTTCTGATTTTATTTCTGCCATTCAGAAGAACAGATTAACCCTACTGAACATATTTCTGACCCAAGGTTATTCGATTTTGAACTTTACAGACATTACTATTGACTCTTTCTAATTTTACTTTACCCATACAGAAGTCCATATTAGACCTACTGAACATATTTCTGGCAAATTAGTCCACGGTCTATCTATATATACTAATTGACACCTTCTGATGTCAAATCCGCCATGTAGAAGTCCAAATTTCTCTTATACTGAACATATTTCTAGCCCAAAAGTACTAGATCATGAACTTTCTATACATACTCACTGCCTCACTCTGATGTTACTTTAGCCATATATGAACCCATTTTGACCTACTGAAAGAATGTATGGCAAATTAGACCTCGATGATGAGCTTTTTATATAAACTCATGGAATCATTCTGATGTTACTTCAGCAATATATGAGCACATATTTGACCTGCTGAACATATTTCTGGCAAATTAGTCCTTGATCATGAATTTTCGGTAGATACTTATAGCCTTACTCTGATGTCACATCAGCCATACTGTTGTCCATTTTTGACCTGATGAACATATTTCTGGCCCAAGAGTACTCGAGCATGAACTTTCAATACATATTCTTTGATTTACTCTGATGTTACTTCAGCCATAAATGAACCTATTTTGATCTACTGAACAAATTTCTGACAAATTAGACCTCGATCATGAACATTTTATATAAACTCATTGATTGCTTCTGGTGATACATCAGCCATAGTGAATTGCGTATTTGACCTAATGGACATATTTCTGGCCAAAGAGCACTCAATCTTGAAAGTTTTATTTATACTTACTGACTCCTTCTGATGTCACATCAGACATAAAGTAATCCATATATCAGCTAATGATCATACTTTTGGCAAATTAGTACTCGATTTTGAACATTCAGTACATACTCATTGACTCCTTCTGATAATAAGTCAGCCATAGATTACTGAATATTTAACCTTATGGACATATTTCTGCCCAAAGAGTATTCGATTTTGAACTTCACAAACAATAGTATTGACTCTTTCTTATGTTACTTTAACAATACAGAAGTCCCTATTAGACCTACTGAACATATGTTTCTATCTAGATTCATTGACTCCTTCTGATTTTATTTCTGCCATTCAGAAGAACAGATTAACCCTACTGAACATATTTCTGACCCAAGGTTATTCGATTTTGAACTTTACAGACATTACTATTGACTCTTTCTAATTTTACTTTACCCATACAGAAGTCCATATTAGACCTACTGAACATATTTCTGGCAAATTAGTCCACGGTCTATCTATATATACTAATTGACACCTTCTGATGTCAAATCCGCCATGTAGAAGTCCAAATTTCTCTTATACTGAACATATTTCTAGCCCAAAAGTACTAGATCATGAACTTTCTATACATACTCACTGCCTCACTCTGATGTTACTTTAGCCATATATGAACCCATTTTGACCTACTGAAAGAATGTATGGCAAATTAGACCTCGATGATGAGCTTTTTATATAAACTCATGGAATCATTCTGATGTTACTTCAGCAATATATGAGCACATATTTGACCTGCTGAACATATTTCTGGCAAATTAGTCCTTGATCATGAATTTTCGGTAGATACTTATAGCCTTACTCTGATGTCACATCAGCCATACTGTTGTCCATTTTTGACCTGATGAACATATTTCTGGCCCAAGAGTACTCGAGCATGAACTTTCAATACATATTCTTTGATTTACTCTGATGTTACTTCAGCCATAAATGAACCTATTTTGATCTACTGAACAAATTTCTGACAAATTAGACCTCGATCATGAACATTTTATATAAACTCATTGATTGCTTCTGGTGATACATCAGCCATAGTGAATTGCGTATTTGACCTAATGGACATATTTCTGGCCAAAGAGCACTCAATCTTGAAAGTTTTATTTATACTTACTGACTCCTTCTGATGTCACATCAGACATAAAGTAATCCATATATCAGCTAATGATCATACTTTTGGCAAATTAGTACTCGATTTTGAACATTCAGTACATACTCATTGACTCCTTCTGATAATAAGTCAGCCATAGATTACTGAATATTTAACCTTATGGACATATTTCTGCCCAAAGAGTATTCGATTTTGAACTTCACAAACAATAGTATTGACTCTTTCTTATGTTACTTTAACAATACAGAAGTCCCTATTAGACCTACTGAACATATGTTTCTATCTAGATTCATTGACTCCTTCTGATTTTATTTCTGCCATTCAGAAGAACAGATTAACCCTACTGAACATATTTCTGACCCAAGGTTATTCGATTTTGAACTTTACAGACATTACTATTGACTCTTTCTAATTTTACTTTACCCATACAGAAGTCCATATTAGACCTACTGAACATATTTCTGGCAAATTAGTCCACGGTCTATCTATATATACTAATTGACACCTTCTGATGTCAAATCCGCCATGTAGAAGTCCAAATTTCTCTTATACTGAACATATTTCTAGCCCAAAAGTACTAGATCATGAACTTTCTATACATACTCACTGCCTCACTCTGATGTTACTTTAGCCATATATGAACCCATTTTGACCTACTGAAAGAATGTATGGCAAATTAGACCTCGATGATGAGCTTTTTATATAAACTCATGGAATCATTCTGATGTTACTTCAGCAATATATGAGCACATATTTGACCTGCTGAACATATTTCTGGCAAATTAGTCCTTGATCATGAATTTTCGGTAGATACTTATAGCCTTACTCTGATGTCACATCAGCCATACTGTTGTCCATTTTTGACCTGATGAACATATTTCTGGCCCAAGAGTACTCGAGCATGAACTTTCAATACATATTCTTTGATTTACTCTGATGTTACTTCAGCCATAAATGAACCTATTTTGATCTACTGAACAAATTTCTGACAAATTAGACCTCGATCATGAACATTTTATATAAACTCATTGATTGCTTCTGGTGATACATCAGCCATAGTGAATTGCGTATTTGACCTAATGGACATATTTCTGGCCAAAGAGCACTCAATCTTGAAAGTTTTATTTATACTTACTGACTCCTTCTGATGTCACATCAGACATAAAGTAATCCATATATCAGCTAATGATCATACTTTTGGCAAATTAGTACTCGATTTTGAACATTCAGTACATACTCATTGACTCCTTCTGATAATAAGTCAGCCATAGATTACTGAATATTTAACCTTATGGACATATTTCTGCCCAAAGAGTATTCGATTTTGAACTTCACAAACAATAGTATTGACTCTTTCTTATGTTACTTTAACAATACAGAAGTCCCTATTAGACCTACTGAACATATGTTTCTATCTAGATTCATTGACTCCTTCTGATTTTATTTCTGCCATTCAGAAGAACAGATTAACCCTACTGAACATATTTCTGACCCAAGGTTATTCGATTTTGAACTTTACAGACATTACTATTGACTCTTTCTAATTTTACTTTACCCATACAGAAGTCCATATTAGACCTACTGAACATATTTCTGGCAAATTAGTCCACGGTCTATCTATATATACTAATTGACACCTTCTGATGTCAAATCCGCCATGTAGAAGTCCAAATTTCTCTTATACTGAACATATTTCTAGCCCAAAAGTACTAGATCATGAACTTTCTATACATACTCACTGCCTCACTCTGATGTTACTTTAGCCATATATGAACCCATTTTGACCTACTGAAAGAATGTATGGCAAATTAGACCTCGATGATGAGCTTTTTATATAAACTCATGGAATCATTCTGATGTTACTTCAGCAATATATGAGCACATATTTGACCTGCTGAACATATTTCTGGCAAATTAGTCCTTGATCATGAATTTTCGGTAGATACTTATAGCCTTACTCTGATGTCACATCAGCCATACTGTTGTCCATTTTTGACCTGATGAACATATTTCTGGCCCAAGAGTACTCGAGCATGAACTTTCAATACATATTCTTTGATTTACTCTGATGTTACTTCAGCCATAAATGAACCTATTTTGATCTACTGAACAAATTTCTGACAAATTAGACCTCGATCATGAACATTTTATATAAACTCATTGATTGCTTCTGGTGATACATCAGCCATAGTGAATTGCGTATTTGACCTAATGGACATATTTCTGGCCAAAGAGCACTCAATCTTGAAAGTTTTATTTATACTTACTGACGCCTTCTGATGTCACATCAGACATAAAGTAATCCATATATCAGCTAATGATCATACTTTTGGCAAATTAGTACTCGATTTTGAACATTCAGTACATACTCATTGACTCCTTCTGATAATAAGTCAGCCATAGATTACTGAATATTTAACCTTATGGACATATTTCTGCCCAAAGAGTATTCGATTTTGAACTTCACAAACAATAGTATTGACTCTTTCTTATGTTACTTTAACAATACAGAAGTCCCTATTAGACCTACTGAACATATGTTTCTATCTAGATTCATTGACTCCTTCTGATTTTATTTCTGCCATTCAGAAGAACAGATTAACCCTACTGAACATATTTCTGACCCAAGGTTATTCGATTTTGAACTTTACAGACATTACTATTGACTCTTTCTAATTTTACTTTACCCATACAGAAGTCCATATTAGACCTACTGAACATATTTCTGGCAAATTAGTCCACGGTCTATCTATATATACTAATTGACACCTTCTGATGTCAAATCCGCCATGTAGAAGTCCAAATTTCTCTTATACTGAACATATTTCTAGCCCAAAAGTACTAGATCATGAACTTTCTATACATACTCACTGCCTCACTCTGATGTTACTTTAGCCATATATGAACCCATTTTGACCTACTGAAAGAATGTATGGCAAATTAGACCTCGATGATGAGCTTTTTATATAAACTCATGGAATCATTCTGATGTTACTTCAGCAATATATGAGCACATATTTGACCTGCTGAACATATTTCTGGCAAATTAGTCCTTGATCATGAATTTTCGGTAGATACTTATAGCCTTACTCTGATGTCACATCAGCCATACTGTTGTCCATTTTTGACCTGATGAACATATTTCTGGCCCAAGAGTACTCGAGCATGAACTTTCAATACATATTCTTTGATTTACTCTGATGTTACTTCAGCCATAAATGAACCTATTTTGATCTACTGAACAAATTTCTGACAAATTAGACCTCGATCATGAACATTTTATATAAACTCATTGATTGCTTCTGGTGATACATCAGCCATAGTGAATTGCGTATTTGACCTAATGGACATATTTCTGGCCAAAGAGCACTCAATCTTGAAAGTTTTATTTATACTTACTGACTCCTTCTGATGTCACATCAGACATAAAGTAATCCATATATCAGCTAATGATCATACTTTTGGCAAATTAGTACTCGATTTTGAACATTCAGTACATACTCATTGACTCCTTCTGATAATAAGTCAGCCATAAATTACTGAATATTTAACCTTATGGACATATTTCTGCCCAAAGAGTATTCGATTTTGAACTTCACAAACAATAGTATTGACTCTTTCTTATGTTACTTTAACAATACAGAAGTCCCTATTAGACCTACTGAACATATGTTTCTATCTAGATTCATTGACTCCTTCTGATTTTATTTCTGCCATTCAGAAGAACAGATTAACCCTACTGAACATATTTCTGACCCAAGGTTATTCGATTTTGAACTTTACAGACATTACTATTGACTCTTTCTAATTTTACTTTACCCATACAGAAGTCCATATTAGACCTACTGAACATATTTCTGGCAAATTAGTCCACGGTCTATCTATATATACTAATTGACACCTTCTGATGTCAAATCCGCCATGTAGAAGTCCAAATTTCTCTTATACTGAACATATTTCTAGCCCAAAAGTACTAGATCATGAACTTTCTATACATACTCACTGCCTCACTCTGATGTTACTTTAGCCATATATGAACCCATTTTGACCTACTGAAAGAATGTATGGCAAATTAGACCTCGATGATGAGCTTTTTATATAAACTCATGGAATCATTCTGATGTTACTTCAGCAATATATGAGCACATATTTGACCTGCTGAACATATTTCTGGCAAATTAGTCCTTGATCATGAATTTTCGGTAGATACTTATAGCCTTACTCTGATGTCACATCAGCCATACTGTTGTCCATTTTTGACCTGATGAACATATTTCTGGCCCAAGAGTACTCGAGCATGAACTTTCAATACATATTCTTTGATTTACTCTGATGTTACTTCAGCCATAAATGAACCTATTTTGATCTACTGAACAAATTTCTGACAAATTAGACCTCGATCATGAACATTTTATATAAACTCATTGATTGCTTCTGGTGATACATCAGCCATAGTGAATTGCGTATTTGACCTAATGGACATATTTCTGGCCAAAGAGCACTCAATCTTGAAAGTTTTATTTATACTTACTGACGCCTTCTGATGTCACATCAGACATAAAGTAATCCATATATCAGCTAATGATCATACTTTTGGCAAATTAGTACTCGATTTTGAACATTCAGTACATACTCATTGACTCCTTCTGATAATAAGTCAGCCATAGATTACTGAATATTTAACCTTATGGACATATTTCTGCCCAAAGAGTATTCGATTTTGAACTTCACAAACAATAGTATTGACTCTTTCTTATGTTACTTTAACAATACAGAAGTCCCTATTAGACCTACTGAACATATGTTTCTATCTAGATTCATTGACTCCTTCTGATTTTATTTCTGCCATTCAGAAGAACAGATTAACCCTACTGAACATATTTCTGACCCAAGGTTATTCGATTTTGAACTTTACAGACATTACTATTGACTCTTTCTAATTTTACTTTACCCATACAGAAGTCCATATTAGACCTACTGAACATATTTCTGGCAAATTAGTCCACGGTCTATCTATATATACTAATTGACACCTTCTGATGTCAAATCCGCCATGTAGAAGTCCAAATTTCTCTTATACTGAACATATTTCTAGCCCAAAAGTACTAGATCATGAACTTTCTATACATACTCACTGCCTCACTCTGATGTTACTTTAGCCATATATGAACCCATTTTGACCTACTGAAAGAATGTATGGCAAATTAGACCTCGATGATGAGCTTTTTATATAAACTCATGGAATCATTCTGATGTTACTTCAGCAATATATGAGCACATATTTGACCTGCTGAACATATTTCTGGCAAATTAGTCCTTGATCATGAATTTTCGGTAGATACTTATAGCCTTACTCTGATGTCACATCAGCCATACTGTTGTCCATTTTTGACCTGATGAACATATTTCTGGCCCAAGAGTACTCGAGCATGAACTTTCAATACATATTCTTTGATTTACTCTGATGTTACTTCAGCCATAAATGAACCTATTTTGATCTACTGAACAAATTTCTGACAAATTAGACCTCGATCATGAACATTTTATATAAACTCATTGATTGCTTCTGGTGATACATCAGCCATAGTGAATTGCGTATTTGACCTAATGGACATATTTCTGGCCAAAGAGCACTCAATCTTGAAAGTTTTATTTATACTTACTGACTCCTTCTGATGTCACATCAGACATAAAGTAATCCATATATCAGCTAATGATCATACTTTTGGCAAATTAGTACTCGATTTTGAACATTCAGTACATACTCATTGACTCCTTCTGATAATAAGTCAGCCATAGATTACTGAATATTTAACCTTATGGACATATTTCTGCCCAAAGAGTATTCGATTTTGAACTTCACAAACAATAGTATTGACTCTTTCTTATGTTACTTTAACAATACAGAAGTCCCTATTAGACCTACTGAACATATGTTTCTATCTAGATTCATTGACTCCTTCTGATTTTATTTCTGCCATTCAGAAGAACAGATTAACCCTACTGAACATATTTCTGACCCAAGGTTATTCGATTTTGAACTTTACAGACATTACTATTGACTCTTTCTAATTTTACTTTACCCATACAGAAGTCCATATTAGACCTACTGAACATATTTCTGGCAAATTAGTCCACGGTCTATCTATATATACTAATTGACACCTTCTGATGTCAAATTCGCCATGTAGAAGTCCAAATTTCTCTTATACTGAACATATTTCTAGCCCAAAAGTACTAGATCATGAACTTTCTATACATACTCACTGCCACACTCTGATGTTACTTTAGCCATATATGAACCCATTTTGACCTACTGAAAGAATGTATGGCAAATTAGACCTCGATGATGAGCTTTTTATATAAACTCATGGAATCATTCTGATGTTACTTCAGCAATATATGAGCACATATTTGACCTGCTGAACATATTTCTGGCAAATTAGTCCTTGATCATGAATTTTCGGTAGATACTTATAGCCTTACTCTGATGTCACATCAGCCATACTGTTGTCCATTTTTGACCTGATGAACATATTTCTGGCCCAAGAGTACTCGAGCATGAACTTTCAATACATATTCTTTGATTTACTCTGATGTTACTTCAGCCATAAATGAACCTATTTTGATCTACTGAACAAATTTCTGACAAATTAGACCTCGATCATGAACATTTTATATAAACTCATTGATTGCTTCTGGTGATACATCACCCATAGTGAATTGCGTATTTGACCTAATGGACATATTTCTGGCCAAAGAGCACTCAATCTTGAAAGTTTTATTTATACTTACTGACTCCTTCTGATGTCACATCAGACATAAAGTAATCCATATATCAGCTAATGATCATACTTTTGGCAAATTAGTACTCGATTTTGAACATTCAGTACATACTCATTGACTCCTTCTGATAATAAGTCAGCCATAGATTACTGAATATTTAACCTTATGGACATATTTCTGCCCAAAGAGTATTCGATTTTGAACTTCACAAACAATAGTATTGACTCTTTCTTATGTTACTTTAACAATACAGAAGTCCCTATTAGACCTACTGAACATATGTTTCTATCTAGATTCATTGACTCCTTCTGATTTTATTTCTGCCATTCAGAAGAACAGATTAACCCTACTGAACATATTTCTGACCCAAGGTTATTCGATTTTGAACTTTACAGACATTACTATTGACTCTTTCTAATTTTACTTTACCCATACAGAAGTCCATATTAGACCTACTGAACATATTTCTGGCAAATTAGTCCACGGTCTATCTATATATACTAATTGACACCTTCTGATGTCAAATTCGCCATGTAGAAGTCCAAATTTCTCTTATACTGAACATATTTCTAGCCCAAAAGTACTAGATCATGAACTTTCTATACATACTCACTGCCACACTCTGATGTTACTTTAGCCATATATGATCCCATTTTGACCTACTGAAAGAATGTATGGCAAATTAGACCTCGATGATGAGCTTTTTATATAAACTCATGGAATCATTCTGATGTTACTTCAGCAATATATGAGCACATATTTGACCTGCTGAACATATTTCTGGCAAATTAGTCCTTGATCATGAATTTTCGGTAGATACTTATAGCCTTACTCTGATGTCACATCAGCCATACTGTTGTCCATTTTTGACCTGATGAACATATTTCTGGCCCAAGAGTACTCGAGCATGAACTTTCAATACATATTCTTTGATTTACTCTGATGTTACTTCAGCCATAAATGAACCTATTTTGATCTACTGAACAAATTTCTGACAAATTAGACCTCGATCATGAACATTTTATATAAACTCATTGATTGCTTCTGGTGATACATCAGCCATAGTGAATTGCGTATTTGACCTAATGGACATATTTCTGGCCAAAGAGCACTCAATCTTGAAAGTTTTATTTATACTTACTGACTCCTTCTGATGTCACATCAGACATAAAGTAATCCATATATCAGCTAATGATCATACTTTTGGCAAATTAGTACTCGATTTTGAACATTCAGTACATACTCATTGACTCCTTCTGATAATAAGTCAGCCATAGATTACTGGATATTTAACCTTATGGACATATTTCTGCCCAAAGAGTATTCGATTTTGAACTTCACAAACAATAGTATTGATTCTTTCTTATGTTACTTTAACAATACAGAAGTCCCTATTAGACCTACTGAACATATGTTTCTATCTAGATTCATTGACTCCTTCTGATTTTATTTCTGCCATTCAGAAGAACAGATTAACCCTACTGAACATATTTCTGACCCAAGGTTATTCGATTTTGAACTTTACAGACATTACTATTGACTCTTTCTAATTTTACTTTACCCATACAGAAGTCCATATTAGACCTACTGAACATATTTCTGGCAAATTAGTCCACGGTCTATCTATATATACTAATTGACACCTTCTGATGTCAAATCCGCCATGTAGAAGTCCAAATTTCTCTTATACTGAACATATTTCTAGCCCAAAAGTACTAGATCATGAACTTTCTATACATACTCACTGCCTCACTCTGATGTTACTTTAGCCATATATGAACCCATTTTGACCTACAGAAAGAATGTATGGCAAATTAGACCTCGATGATGAGCTTTTTATATAAACTCATGGAATCATTCTGATGTTACTTCAGCAATATATGAGCACATATTTGACCTGCTGAACATATTTCTGGCAAATTAGTCCTTGATCATGAATTTTCGGTAGATACTTATAGCCTTACTCTGATGTCACATCAGCCATACTGTTGTCCATTTTTGACCTGATGAACATATTTCTGGCCCAAGAGTACTCGAGCATGAACTTTCAATACATATTCTTTGATTTACTCTGATGTTACTTCAGCCATAAATGAACCTATTTTGATCTACTGAACAAATTTCTGACAAATTAGACCTCGATCATGAACATTTTATATAAACTCATTGATTGCTTCTGGTGATACATCAGCCATAGTGAATTGCGTATTTGACCTAATGGACATATTTCTGGCCAAAGAGCACTCAATCTTGAAAGTTTTATTTATACTTACTGACTCCTTCTGATGTCACATCAGACATAAAGTAATCCATATATCAGCTAATGATCATACTTTTGGCAAATTAGTACTCGATTTTGAACATTCAGTACATACTCATTGACTCCTTCTGATAATAAGTCAGCCATAGATTACTGAATATTTAACCTTATGGACATATTTCTGCCCAAAGAGTATTCGATTTTGAACTTCACAAACAATAGTATTGACTCTTTCTTATGTTACTTTAACAATACAGAAGTCCCTATTAGACCTACTGAACATATGTTTCTATCTAGATTCATTGACTCCTTCTGATTTTATTTCTGCCATTCAGAAGAACAGATTAACCCTACTGAACATATTTCTGACCCAAGGTTATTCGATTTTGAACTTTACAGACATTACTATTGACTCTTTCTAATTTTACTTTACCCATACAGAAGTCCATATTAGACCTACTGAACATATTTCTGGCAAATTAGTCCACGGTCTATCTATATATACTAATTGACACCTTCTGATGTCAAATCCGCCATGTAGAAGTCCAAATTTCTCTTATACTGAACATATTTCTAGCCCAAAAGTACTAGATCATGAACTTTCTATACATACTCACTGCCTCACTCTGATGTTACTTTAGCCATATATGAACCCATTTTGACCTACTGAAAGAATGTATGGCAAATTAGACCTCGATGATGAGCTTTTTATATAAACTCATGGAATCATTCTGATGTTACTTCAGCAATATATGAGCACATATTTGACCTGCTGAACATATTTCTGGCAAATTAGTCCTTGATCATGAATTTTCGGTAGATACTTATAGCCTTACTCTGATGTCACATCAGCCATACTGTTGTCCATTTTTGACCTGATGAACATATTTCTGGCCCAAGAGTACTCGAGCATGAACTTTCAATACATATTCTTTGATTTACTCTGATGTTACTTCAGCCATAAATGAACCTATTTTGATCTACTGAACAAATTTCTGACAAATTAGACCTCGATCATGAACATTTTATATAAACTCATTGATTGCTTCTGGTGATACATCAGCCATAGTGAATTGCGTATTTGACCTAATGGACATATTTCTGGCCAAAGAGCACTCAATCTTGAAAGTTTTATTTATACTTACTGACGCCTTCTGATGTCACATCAGACATAAAGTAATCCATATATCAGCTAATGATCATACTTTTGGCAAATTAGTACTCGATTTTGAACATTCAGTACATACTCATTGACTCCTTCTGATAATAAGTCAGCCATAGATTACTGAATATTTAACCTTATGGACATATTTCTGCCCAAAGAGTATTCGATTTTGAACTTCACAAACAATAGTATTGACTCTTTCTTATGTTACTTTAACAATACAGAAGTCCCTATTAGACCTACTGAACATATGTTTCTATCTAGATTCATTGACTCCTTCTGATTTTATTTCTGCCATTCAGAAGAACAGATTAACCCTACTGAACATATTTCTGACCCAAGGTTATTCGATTTTGAACTTTACAGACATTACTATTGACTCTTTCTAATTTTACTTTACCCATACAGAAGTCCATATTAGACCTACTGAACATATTTCTGGCAAATTAGTCCACGGTCTATCTATATATACTAATTGACACCTTCTGATGTCAAATCCGCCATGTAGAAGTCCAAATTTCTCTTATACTGAACATATTTCTAGCCCAAAAGTACTAGATCATGAACTTTCTATACATACTCACTGCCTCACTCTGATGTTACTTTAGCCATATATGAACCCATTTTGACCTACTGAAAGAATGTATGGCAAATTAGACCTCGATGATGAGCTTTTTATATAAACTCATGGAATCATTCTGATGTTACTTCAGCAATATATGAGCACATATTTGACCTGCTGAACATATTTCTGGCAAATTAGTCCTTGATCATGAATTTTCGGTAGATACTTATAGCCTTACTCTGATGTCACATCAGCCATACTGTTGTCCATTTTTGACCTGATGAACATATTTCTGGCCCAAGAGTACTCGAGCATGAACTTTCAATACATATTCTTTGATTTACTCTGATGTTACTTCAGCCATAAATGAACCTATTTTGATCTACTGAACAAATTTCTGACAAATTAGACCTCGATCATGAACATTTTATATAAACTCATTGATTGCTTCTGGTGATACATCAGCCATAGTGAATTGCGTATTTGACCTAATGGACATATTTCTGGCCAAAGAGCACTCAATCTTGAAAGTTTTATTTATACTTACTGACTCCTTCTGATGTCACATCAGACATAAAGTAATCCATATATCAGCTAATGATCATACTTTTGGCAAATTAGTACTCGATTTTGAACATTCAGTACATACTCATTGACTCCTTCTGATAATAAGTCAGCCATAGATTACTGAATATTTAACCTTATGGACATATTTCTGCCCAAAGAGTATTCGATTTTGAACTTCACAAACAATAGTATTGACTCTTTCTTATGTTACTTTAACAATACAGAAGTCCCTATTAGACCTACTGAACATATGTTTCTATCTAGATTCATTGACTCCTTCTGATTTTATTTCTGCCATTCAGAAGAACAGATTAACCCTACTGAACATATTTCTGACCCAAGGTTATTCGATTTTGAACTTTACAGACATTACTATTGACTCTTTCTAATTTTACTTTACCCATACAGAAGTCCATATTAGACCTACTGAACATATTTCTGGCAAATTAGTCCACGGTCTATCTATATATACTAATTGACACCTTCTGATGTCAAATCCGCCATGTAGAAGTCCAAATTTCTCTTATACTGAACATATTTCTAGCCCAAAAGTACTAGATCATGAACTTTCTATACATACTCACTGCCTCACTCTGATGTTACTTTAGCCATATATGAACCCATTTTGACCTACTGAAAGAATGTATGGCAAATTAGACCTCGATGATGAGCTTTTTATATAAACTCATGGAATCATTCTGATGTTACTTCAGCAATATATGAGCACATATTTGACCTGCTGAACATATTTCTGGCAAATTAGTCCTTGATCATGAATTTTCGGTAGATACTTATAGCCTTACTCTGATGTCACATCAGCCATACTGTTGTCCATTTTTGACCTGATGAACATATTTCTGGCCCAAGAGTACTCGAGCATGAACTTTCAATACATATTCTTTGATTTACTCTGATGTTACTTCAGCCATAAATGAACCTATTTTGATCTACTGAACAAATTTCTGACAAATTAGACCTCGATCATGAACATTTTATATAAACTCATTGATTGCTTCTGGTGATACATCAGCCATAGTGAATTGCGTATTTGACCTAATGGACATATTTCTGGCCAAAGAGCACTCAATCTTGAAAGTTTTATTTATACTTACTGACGCCTTCTGATGTCACATCAGACATAAAGTAATCCATATATCAGCTAATGATCATACTTTTGGCAAATTAGTACTCGATTTTGAACATTCAGTACATACTCATTGACTCCTTCTGATAATAAGTCAGCCATAGATTACTGAATATTTAACCTTATGGACATATTTCTGCCCAAAGAGTATTCGATTTTGAACTTCACAAACAATAGTATTGACTCTTTCTTATGTTACTTTAACAATACAGAAGTCCCTATTAGACCTACTGAACATATGTTTCTATCTAGATTCATTGACTCCTTCTGATTTTATTTCTGCCATTCAGAAGAACAGATTAACCCTACTGAACATATTTCTGACCCAAGGTTATTCGATTTTGAACTTTACAGACATTACTATTGACTCTTTCTAATTTTACTTTACCCATACAGAAGTCCATATTAGACCTACTGAACATATTTCTGGCAAATTAGTCCACGGTCTATCTATATATACTAATTGACACCTTCTGATGTCAAATCCGCCATGTAGAAGTCCAAATTTCTCTTATACTGAACATATTTCTAGCCCAAAAGTACTAGATCATGAACTTTCTATACATACTCACTGCCTCACTCTGATGTTACTTTAGCCATATATGAACCCATTTTGACCTACTGAAAGAATGTATGGCAAATTAGACCTCGATGATGAGCTTTTTATATAAACTCATGGAATCATTCTGATGTTACTTCAGCAATATATGAGCACATATTTGACCTGCTGAACATATTTCTGGCAAATTAGTCCTTGATCATGAATTTTCGGTAGATACTTATAGCCTTACTCTGATGTCACATCAGCCATACTGTTGTCCATTTTTGACCTGATGAACATATTTCTGGCCCAAGAGTACTCGAGCATGAACTTTCAATACATATTCTTTGATTTACTCTGATGTTACTTCAGCCATAAATGAACCTATTTTGATCTACTGAACAAATTTCTGACAAATTAGACCTCGATCATGAACATTTTATATAAACTCATTGATTGCTTCTGGTGATACATCAGCCATAGTGAATTGCGTATTTGACCTAATGGACATATTTCTGGCCAAAGAGCACTCAATCTTGAAAGTTTTATTTATACTTACTGACTCCTTCTGATGTCACATCAGACATAAAGTAATCCATATATCAGCTAATGATCATACTTTTGGCAAATTAGTACTCGATTTTGAACATTCAGTACATACTCATTGACTCCTTCTGATAATAAGTCAGCCATAGATTACTGAATATTTAACCTTATGGACATATTTCTGCCCAAAGAGTATTCGATTTTGAACTTCACAAACAATAGTATTGACTCTTTCTTATGTTACTTTAACAATACAGAAGTCCCTATTAGACCTACTGAACATATGTTTCTATCTAGATTCATTGACTCCTTCTGATTTTATTTCTGCCATTCAGAAGAACAGATTAACCCTACTGAACATATTTCTGACCCAAGGTTATTCGATTTTGAACTTTACAGACATTACTATTGACTCTTTCTAATTTTACTTTACCCATACAGAAGTCCATATTAGACCTACTGAACATATTTCTGGCAAATTAGTCCACGGTCTATCTATATATACTAATTGACACCTTCTGATGTCAAATCCGCCATGTAGAAGTCCAAATTTCTCTTATACTGAACATATTTCTAGCCCAAAAGTACTAGATCATGAACTTTCTATACATACTCACTGCCTCACTCTGATGTTACTTTAGCCATATATGAACCCATTTTGACCTACTGAAAGAATGTATGGCAAATTAGACCTCGATGATGAGCTTTTTATATAAACTCATGGAATCATTCTGATGTTACTTCAGCAATATATGAGCACATATTTGACCTGCTGAACATATTTCTGGCAAATTAGTCCTTGATCATGAATTTTCGGTAGATACTTATAGCCTTACTCTGATGTCACATCAGCCATACTGTTGTCCATTTTTGACCTGATGAACATATTTCTGGCCCAAGAGTACTCGAGCATGAACTTTCAATATATATTCTTTGATTTACTCTGATGTTACTTCAGCCATAAATGAACCTATTTTGATCTACTGAACAAATTTCTGACAAATTAGACCTCGATCATGAACATTTTATATAAACTCATTGATTGCTTCTGGTGATACATCAGCCATAGTGAATTGCGTATTTGACCTAATGGACATATTTCTGGCCAAAGAGCACTCAATCTTGAAAGTTTTATTTATACTTACTGACGCCTTCTGATGTCACATCAGACATAAAGTAATCCATATATCAGCTAATGATCATACTTTTGGCAAATTAGTACTCGATTTTGAACATTCAGTACATACTCATTGACTCCTTCTGATAATAAGTCAGCCATAGATTACTGAATATTTAACCTTATGGACATATTTCTGCCCAAAGAGTATTCGATTTTGAACTTCACAAACAATAGTATTGACTCTTTCTTATGTTACTTTAACAATACAGAAGTCCCTATTAGACCTACTGAACATATGTTTCTATCTAGATTCATTGACTCCTTCTGATTTTATTTCTGCCATTCAGAAGAACAGATTAACCCTACTGAACATATTTCTGACCCAAGGTTATTCGATTTTGAACTTTACAGACATTACTATTGACTCTTTCTAATTTTACTTTACCCATACAGAAGTCCATATTAGACCTACTGAACATATTTCTGGCAAATTAGTCCACGGTCTATCTATATATACTAATTGACACCTTCTGATGTCAAATCCGCCATGTAGAAGTCCAAATTTCTCTTATACTGAACATATTTCTAGCCCAAAAGTACTAGATCATGAACTTTCTATACATACTCACTGCCTCACTCTGATGTTACTTTAGCCATATATGAACCCATTTTGACCTACTGAAAGAATGTATGGCAAATTAGACCTCGATGATGAGCTTTTTATATAAACTCATGGAATCATTCTGATGTTACTTCAGCAATATATGAGCACATATTTGACCTGCTGAACATATTTCTGGCAAATTAGTCCTTGATCATGAATTTTCGGTAGATACTTATAGCCTTACTCTGATGTCACATCAGCCATACTGTTGTCCATTTTTGACCTGATGAACATATTTCTGGCCCAAGAGTACTCGAGCATGAACTTTCAATACATATTCTTTGATTTACTCTGATGTTACTTCAGCCATAAATGAACCTATTTTGATCTACTGAACAAATTTCTGACAAATTAGACCTCGATCATGAACATTTTATATAAACTCATTGATTGCTTCTGGTGATACATCAGCCATAGTGAATTGCGTATTTGACCTAATGGACATATTTCTGGCCAAAGAGCACTCAATCTTGAAAGTTTTATTTATACTTACTGACTCCTTCTGATGTCACATCAGACATAAAGTAATCCATATATCAGCTAATGATCATACTTTTGGCAAATTAGTACTCGATTTTGAACATTCAGTACATACTCATTGACTCCTTCTGATAATAAGTCAGCCATAGATTACTGAATATTTAACCTTATGGACATATTTCTGCCCAAAGAGTATTCGATTTTGAACTTCACAAACAATAGTATTGACTCTTTCTTATGTTACTTTAACAATACAGAAGTCCCTATTAGACCTACTGAACATATGTTTCTATCTAGATTCATTGACTCCTTCTGATTTTATTTCTGCCATTCAGAAGAACAGATTAACCCTACTGAACATATTTCTGACCCAAGGTTATTCGATTTTGAACTTTACAGACATTACTATTGACTCTTTCTAATTTTACTTTACCCATACAGAAGTCCATATTAGACCTACTGAACATATTTCTGGCAAATTAGTCCACGGTCTATCTATATATACTAATTGACACCTTCTGATGTCAAATCCGCCATGTAGAAGTCCAAATTTCTCTTATACTGAACATATTTCTAGCCCAAAAGTACTAGATCATGAACTTTCTATACATACTCACTGCCTCACTCTGATGTTACTTTAGCCATATATGAACCCATTTTGACCTACTGAAAGAATGTATGGCAAATTAGACCTCGATGATGAGCTTTTTATATAAACTCATGGAATCATTCTGATGTTACTTCAGCAATATATGAGCACATATTTGACCTGCTGAACATATTTCTGGCAAATTAGTCCTTGATCATGAATTTTCGGTAGATACTTATAGCCTTACTCTGATGTCACATCAGCCATACTGTTGTCCATTTTTGACCTGATGAACATATTTCTGGCCCAAGAGTACTCGAGCATGAACTTTCAATACATATTCTTTGATTTACTCTGATGTTACTTCAGCCATAAATGAACCTATTTTGATCTACTGAACAAATTTCTGACAAATTAGACCTCGATCATGAACATTTTATATAAACTCATTGATTGCTTCTGGTGATACATCAGCCATAGTGAATTGCGTATTTGACCTAATGGACATATTTCTGGCCAAAGAGCACTCAATCTTGAAAGTTTTATTTATACTTACTGACTCCTTCTGATGTCACATCAGACATAAAGTAATCCATATATCAGCTAATGATCATACTTTTGGCAAATTAGTACTCGATTTTGAACATTCAGTACATACTCATTGACTCCTTCTGATAATAAGTCAGCCATAGATTACTGAATATTTAACCTTATGGACATATTTCTGCCCAAAGAGTATTCGATTTTGAACTTCACAAACAATAGTATTGACTCTTTCTTATGTTACTTTAACAATACAGAAGTCCCTATTAGACCTACTGAACATATGTTTCTATCTAGATTCATTGACTCCTTCTGATTTTATTTCTGCCATTCAGAAGAACAGATTAACCCTACTGAACATATTTCTGACCCAAGGTTATTCGATTTTGAACTTTACAGACATTACTATTGACTCTTTCTAATTTTACTTTACCCATACAGAAGTCCATATTAGACCTACTGAACATATTTCTGGCAAATTAGTCCACGGTCTATCTATATATACTAATTGACACCTTCTGATGTCAAATTCGCCATGTAGAAGTCCAAATTTCTCTTATACTGAACATATTTCTAGCCCAAAAGTACTAGATCATGAACTTTCTATACATACTCACTGCCACACTCTGATGTTACTTTAGCCATATATGAACCCATTTTGACCTACTGAAAGAATGTATGGCAAATTAGACCTCGATGATGAGCTTTTTATATAAACTCATGGAATCATTCTGATGTTACTTCAGCAATATATGAGCACATATTTGACCTGCTGAACATATTTCTGGCAAATTAGTCCTTGATCATGAATTTTCGGTAGATACTTATAGCCTTACTCTGATGTCACATCAGCCATACTGTTGTCCATTTTTGACCTGATGAACATATTTCTGGCCCAAGAGTACTCGAGCATGAACTTTCAATACATATTCTTTGATTTACTCTGATGTTACTTCAGCCATAAATGAACCTATTTTGATCTACTGAACAAATTTCTGACAAATTAGACCTCGATCATGAACATTTTATATAAACTCATTGATTGCTTCTGGTGATACATCAGCCATAGTGAATTGCGTATTTGACCTAATGGACATATTTCTGGCCAAAGAGCACTCAATCTTGAAAGTTTTATTTATACTTACTGACTCCTTCTGATGTCACATCAGACATAAAGTAATCCATATATCAGCTAATGATCATACTTTTGGCAAATTAGTACTCGATTTTGAACATTCAGTACATACTCATTGACTCCTTCTGATAATAAGTCAGCCATAGATTACTGAATATTTAACCTTATGGACATATTTCTGCCCAAAGAGTATTCGATTTTGAACTTCACAAACAATAGTATTGACTCTTTCTTATGTTACTTTAACAATACAGAAGTCCCTATTAGACCTACTGAACATATGTTTCTATCTAGATTCATTGACTCCTTCTGATTTTATTTCTGCCATTCAGAAGAACAGATTAACCCTACTGAACATATTTCTGACCCAAGGTTATTCGATTTTGAACTTTACAGACATTACTATTGACTCTTTCTAATTTTACTTTACCCATACAGAAGTCCATATTAGACCTACTGAACATATTTCTGGCAAATTAGTCCACGGTCTATCTATATATACTAATTGACACCTTCTGATGTCAAATTCGCCATGTAGAAGTCCAAATTTCTCTTATACTGAACATATTTCTAGCCCAAAAGTACTAGATCATGAACTTTCTATACATACTCACTGCCACACTCTGATGTTACTTTAGCCATATATGATCCCATTTTGACCTACTGAAAGAATGTATGGCAAATTAGACCTCGATGATGAGCTTTTTATATAAACTCATGGAATCATTCTGATGTTACTTCAGCAATATATGAGCACATATTTGACCTGCTGAACATATTTCTGGCAAATTAGTCCTTGATCATGAATTTTCGGTAGATACTTATAGCCTTACTCTGATGTCACATCAGCCATACTGTTGTCCATTTTTGACCTGATGAACATATTTCTGGCCCAAGAGTACTCGAGCATGAACTTTCAATACATATTCTTTGATTTACTCTGATGTTACTTCAGCCATAAATGAACCTATTTTGATCTACTGAACAAATTTCTGACAAATTAGACCTCGATCATGAACATTTTATATAAACTCATTGATTGCTTCTGGTGATACATCAGCCATAGTGAATTGCGTATTTGACCTAATGGACATATTTCTGGCCAAAGAGCACTCAATCTTGAAAGTTTTATTTATACTTACTGACTCCTTCTGATGTCACATCAGACATAAAGTAATCCATATATCAGCTAATGATCATACTTTTGGCAAATTAGTACTCGATTTTGAACATTCAGTACATACTCATTGACTCCTTCTGATAATAAGTCAGCCATAGATTACTGAATATTTAACCTTATGGACATATTTCTGCCCAAAGAGTATTCGATTTTGAACTTCACAAACAATAGTATTGACTCTTTCTTATGTTACTTTAACAATACAGAAGTCCCTATTAGACCTACTGAACATATGTTTCTATCTAGATTCATTGACTCCTTCTGATTTTATTTCTGCCATTCAGAAGAACAGATTAACCCTACTGAACATATTTCTGACCCAAGGTTATTCGATTTTGAACTTTACAGACATTACTATTGACTCTTTCTAATTTTACTTTACCCATACAGAAGTCCATATTAGACCTACTGAACATATTTCTGGCAAATTAGTCCACGGTCTATCTATATATACTAATTGACACCTTCTGATGTCAAATCCGCCATGTAGAAGTCCAAATTTCTCTTATACTGAACATATTTCTAGCCCAAAAGTACTAGATCATGAACTTTCTATACATACTCACTGCCTCACTCTGATGTTACTTTAGCCATATATGAACCCATTTTGACCTACAGAAAGAATGTATGGCAAATTAGACCTCGATGATGAGCTTTTTATATAAACTCATGGAATCATTCTGATGTTACTTCAGCAATATATGAGCACATATTTGACCTGCTGAACATATTTCTGGCAAATTAGTCCTTGATCATGAATTTTCGGTAGATACTTATAGCCTTACTCTGATGTCACATCAGCCATATTGTTGTCCATTTTTGACCTGATGAACATATTTCTGGCCCAAGAGTACTCGAGCATGAACTTTCAATACATATTCTTTGATTTACTCTGATGTTACTTCAGCCATAAATGAACCTATTTTGATCTACTGAATAAATTTCTGACAAATTAGACCTCGATCATGAACATTTTATATAAACTCATTGATTGCTTCTGGTGATACATCAGCCATAGTGAATTGCGTATTTGACCTAATGGACATATTTCTGGCCAAAGAGCACTCAATCTTGAAAGTTTTATTTATACTTACTGACGCCTTCTGATGTCACATCAGACATAAAGTAATCCATATATCAGCTAATGATCATACTTTTGGCAAATTAGTACTCGATTTTGAACATTCAGTACATACTCATTGACTCCTTCTGATAATAAGTCAGCCATAGATTACTGAATATTTAACCTTATGGACATATTTCTGCCCAAAGAGTATTCGATTTTGAACTTCACAAACAATAGTATTGACTCTTTCTTATGTTACTTTAACAATACAGAAGTCCCTATTAGACCTACTGAACATATGTTTCTATCTAGATTCATTGACTCCTTCTGATTTTATTTCTGCCATTCAGAAGAACAGATTAACCCTACTGAACATATTTCTGACCCAAGGTTATTCGATTTTGAACTTTACAGACATTACTATTGACTCTTTCTAATTTTACTTTACCCATACAGAAGTCCATATTAGACCTACTGAACATATTTCTGGCAAATTAGTCCACGGTCTATCTATATATACTAATTGACACCTTCTGATGTCAAATCCGCCATGTAGAAGTCCAAATTTCTCTTATACTGAACATATTTCTAGCCCAAAAGTACTAGATCATGAACTTTCTATACATACTCACTGCCTCACTCTGATGTTACTTTAGCCATATATGAACCCATTTTGACCTACTGAAAGAATGTATGGCAAATTAGACCTCGATGATGAGCTTTTTATATAAACTCATGGAATCATTCTGATGTTACTTCAGCAATATATGAGCACATATTTGACCTGCTGAACATATTTCTGGCAAATTAGTCCTTGATCATGAATTTTCGGTAGATACTTATAGCCTTACTCTGATGTCACATCAGCCATACTGTTGTCCATTTTTGACCTGATGAACATATTTCTGGCCCAAGAGTACTCGAGCATGAACTTTCAATACATATTCTTTGATTTACTCTGATGTTACTTCAGCCATAAATGAACCTATTTTGATCTACTGAACAAATTTCTGACAAATTAGACCTCGATCATGAACATTTTATATAAACTCATTGATTGCTTCTGGTGATACATCAGCCATAGTGAATTGCGTATTTGACCTAATGGACATATTTCTGGCCAAAGAGCACTCAATCTTGAAAGTTTTATTTATACTTACTGACTCCTTCTGATGTCACATCAGACATAAAGTAATCCATATATCAGCTAATGATCATACTTTTGGCAAATTAGTACTCGATTTTGAACATTCAGTACATACTCATTGACTCCTTCTGATAATAAGTCAGCCATAGATTACTGAATATTTAACCTTATGGACATATTTCTGCCCAAAGAGTATTCGATTTTGAACTTCACAAACAATAGTATTGACTCTTTCTTATGTTACTTTAACAATACAGAAGTCCCTATTAGACCTACTGAACATATGTTTCTATCTAGATTCATTGACTCCTTCTGATTTTATTTCTGCCATTCAGAAGAACAGATTAACCCTACTGAACATATTTCTGACCCAAGGTTATTCGATTTTGAACTTTACAGACATTACTATTGACTCTTTCTAATTTTACTTTACCCATACAGAAGTCCATATTAGACCTACTGAACATATTTCTGGCAAATTAGTCCACGGTCTATCTATATATACTAATTGACACCTTCTGATGTCAAATTCGCCATGTAGAAGTCCAAATTTCTCTTATACTGAACATATTTCTAGCCCAAAAGTACTAGATCATGAACTTTCTATACATACTCACTGCCACACTCTGATGTTACTTTAGCCATATATGAACCCATTTTGACCTACTGAAAGAATGTATGGCAAATTAGACCTCGATGATGAGCTTTTTATATAAACTCATGGAATCATTCTGATGTTACTTCAGCAATATATGAGCACATATTTGACCTGCTGAACATATTTCTGGCAAATTAGTCCTTGATCATGAATTTTCGGTAGATACTTATAGCCTTACTCTGATGTCACATCAGCCATACTGTTGTCCATTTTTGACCTGATGAACATATTTCTGGCCCAAGAGTACTCGAGCATGAACTTTCAATACATATTCTTTGATTTACTCTGATGTTACTTCAGCCATAAATGAACCTATTTTGATCTACTGAACAAATTTCTGACAAATTAGACCTCGATCATGAACATTTTATATAAACTCATTGATTGCTTCTGGTGATACATCAGCCATAGTGAATTGCGTATTTGACCTAATGGACATATTTCTGGCCAAAGAGCACTCAATCTTGAAAGTTTTATTTATACTTACTGACTCCTTCTGATGTCACATCAGACATAAAGTAATCCATATATCAGCTAATGATCATACTTTTGGCAAATTAGTACTCGATTTTGAACATTCAGTACATACTCATTGACTCCTTCTGATAATAAGTCAGCCATAGATTACTGAATATTTAACCTTATGGACATATTTCTGCCCAAAGAGTATTCGATTTTGAACTTCACAAACAATAGTATTGACTCTTTCTTATGTTACTTTAACAATACAGAAGTCCCTATTAGACCTACTGAACATATGTTTCTATCTAGATTCATTGACTCCTTCTGATTTTATTTCTGCCATTCAGAAGAACAGATTAACCCTACTGAACATATTTCTGACCCAAGGTTATTCGATTTTGAACTTTACAGACATTACTATTGACTCTTTCTAATTTTACTTTACCCATACAGAAGTCCATATTAGACCTACTGAACATATTTCTGGCAAATTAGTCCACGGTCTATCTATATATACTAATTGACACCTTCTGATGTCAAATTCGCCATGTAGAAGTCCAAATTTCTCTTATACTGAACATATTTCTAGCCCAAAAGTACTAGATCATGAACTTTCTATACATACTCACTGCCACACTCTGATGTTACTTTAGCCATATATGAACCCATTTTGACCTACTGAAAGAATGTATGGCAAATTAGACCTCGATGATGAGCTTTTTATATAAACTCATGGAATCATTCTGATGTTACTTCAGCAATATATGAGCACATATTTGACCTGCTGAACATATTTCTGGCAAATTAGTCCTTGATCATGAATTTTCGGTAGATACTTATAGCCTTACTCTGATGTCACATCAGCCATACTGTTGTCCATTTTTGACCTGATGAACATATTTCTGGCCCAAGAGTACTCGAGCATGAACTTTCAATACATATTCTTTGATTTACTCTGATGTTACTTCAGCCATAAATGAACCTATTTTGATCTACTGAACAAATTTCTGACAAATTAGACCTCGATCATGAACATTTTATATAAACTCATTGATTGCTTCTGGTGATACATCAGCCATAGTGAATTGCGTATTTGACCTAATGGACATATTTCTGGCCAAAGAGCACTCAATCTTGAAAGTTTTATTTATACTTACTGACTCCTTCTGATGTCACATCAGACATAAAGTAATCCATATATCAGCTAATGATCATACTTTTGGCAAATTAGTACTCGATTTTGAACATTCAGTACATACTCATTGACTCCTTCTGATAATAAGTCAGCCATAGATTACTGAATATTTAACCTTATGGACATATTTCTGCCCAAAGAGTATTCGATTTTGAACTTCACAAACAATAGTATTGACTCTTTCTTATGTTACTTTAACAATACAGAAGTCCCTATTAGACCTACTGAACATATGTTTCTATCTAGATTCATTGACTCCTTCTGATTTTATTTCTGCCATTCAGAAGAACAGATTAACCCTACTGAACATATTTCTGACCCAAGGTTATTCGATTTTGAACTTTACAGACATTACTATTGACTCTTTCTAATTTTACTTTACCCATACAGAAGTCCCTATTAGACCTACTGAACATATGTTTCTGGCAAATTACTCCACGCTCTATCTATATATACTCATTGACACCTTCTGATGTCAAATCAGCCATATAGAAGTCCATATTTGACTTACCGAACATATTTCTGGCCCAAAAGTACACGATTTTGAACTTTCTTTCTAGATTCATTGACTCCTTCTGATTTTATTTCTGCCATTCAGAAGAACAGATTAACCTTACTGAACATATTTCTGACCCAAGAGTACTCGATCATGAACTTTCTATAGATACTCACTGCCTCACTCTGATGTTACTTCAGCCATATATGAACACATTTTTACCTACTGAAAAAATGTATGGCAAATTAGACCTCGATGATGAGCTTTTTATATAAACTCATGTAATCATTCTGATGTTACTTCAGCAATATGTGAGTACATATTTGACCTGCTGAACATATTTCTGGCAAATTAGTCCTTGATCATGAATTTTCTTTAGATACTTATAGCCTAACTCTGATGATTCATCAGCCATATATATCGATAATGAACAATATAAACACACATTGCCTTACTCTGATGTCACATCAGCCATACTGTCGTCCATTTTTGACCTGATGAACATATTTCTGGCCCAAGAGTACTCAATCATGAACTTTCAATACGTATTCTTTGATTTACTCTGATGGTACTTCAGCCATAAATGAACCTAGTTTGGCCTACTGAACAGATTTCTGACAAATTAGACCATGATCATGAAAATTTTATATAAACTCATTGATTGCTTCTGTTGATACATCAGCCATAGTGAATTGCATATTTGACCTAATGGACATATTTCTGGCCAAAGAGCACTCAATCTTTGAATTTTTATTTATACTTACTGATGCCTTCTGATGTCACATCAGACAGAAAGTAATCCATATTTCAGCTTATGATCATTTTTTTTGCAAATTAGTACTCAATCTTGAACATTCAGTACATACTCATTTACTCCTCCTGGTAATAAGTCAGCCATAGATTATTGAATATTTGACCTTATGGACATATTTCTGGCCAAAGAGTATTCGATTTTGAACTTTACAAACATTACTATTGACTCTTTCTAATGTTACTTTACCCATACAGAAGTCCCTATTAAACCTACTGAACATATATTTCTGGCAAATTAGTCCACGGTCTATCTATGTATACTCATTGACACCTTCTGATGTCAAATCAGCCATATAGAAGTCCATATTTGACTTACTGAACATATTTCTGGCCCAAGAGTACAAGATTTTGAACTTTCTGTCTAGATTCATTGACTCCTTCTGATTTTATTTCTGCCATTCAGAAGAACAGATTAACCCTACTGAACATATTTCTGACCCAAGAGTACTCGATCATGAACTTTCTATACATACTCACTTCCTCACTCTGATGTTACTTTAGCCATATATGAACCCATTTTGACCTACTGAAAAAAAAAATGTATGGCAAATTAGACCTCGATGATGAGCTTTTTATATAATCTCATGGAATCATTCTGATGTTACTTCAGCGACATATGAGCACATATTTGACCTGCTGAACATATTTCTGGCAAATTAGTCCTTGATCATGAATTTTCTGTAGATACTTATAGCCTCACTCTGATGATTCATCAGCCATATATATCGATAATGAACAATATAAACACATATTGCCTTACTCTGATGTCACATCAGCCATACTGTTGTCCATTTTTGACCTGCTGAACATATTTCTGGCCCAAGAGTACTCGATCATGAACTTTCAATACACATTCTTTGATTTACTCTGATGTTACTTCAGCCATAAATTAACCTATTTTGGCCTACTGACCAGATTTCTGACAAATTAGACCTTGATCATGAACATTTTATATAAACTCATTGATTGCTTCTGGTGATACATCAGCCATAGTGAATTGCATATTTGACCTAATGGACATATTTCTGGCCAAATAGCACGCAATCTTTAAATTTTTGTTTATTCTTACTGATGCCTTCTGATGTCACATCAGACATAAAGTAATCCATATTTCAGCTTACGATCATATTTTTTGCAAATTAGTACTCGATCTTGAACATTCAGTACATACTCATTGACTCCTCCTGGGAATAAGTCAGCCATATTGAATATTTGACCTTATGGACATATTTCTGGCCAAAGAGTATTCGATTTTGAACTTTACAAACATTACTATTGACTCTTTCTAAAGTTACTTTACCCACACAGAAGTCCCTTTTAGACCTACTGAAAAAATGTATGGCAAATTAGACCTCGATGATGAGCTTTTTATATAAACTCATGGAATCATTCTGATGTTACTTCAGCAATATATGAGTACATATTTGACCTGCTGAACATATTTATGGCAAATTAGTCCTAGATCATGAATTTTCTGTAGATACTTATAGCCTCACTCTGATGATTCATCAGACATATATATCGATAATGAACATTATAAACACATATTGCCTTACTCTGATGTCACATCAGCCATACTGTTGTCCATTTTTGACGTGATGAACATATTTCTGGCCCAAGAGTACTCGATCATGAACTTTCAATACATATTCTTTGATTTTTTCTGATGTTACTTCAGCCATATATGAACCTATTTTGGCCTACTGAACAAATTTCTGACAAATTAGACCTCGATCATGAACATTTTATATAAACTCATTGATTGCTTCTGGTGATACATCAGCCGTAGTGAATTGCATATTTGACCTAATGGACATATTTCTGGCCAAAGAGCACTCAATCTTTAAATTTTTATTTATACTTACTGATGCCTTCTGCTGTCACATCAGACATAAAGTAATCCATATTTCAGCTTATTATCATATTTTTTGCAAATTACTACTCGATCTTGAACATTCAGTACATACTCATTGACTCCTGGTAATAAGTCAGTCATAGATTATTGAATATTTGACTTTATGGACATATTTCTGGCCAAAGAGTATTCGATTTTGAACTTTACAAACATTACTATTGACTCTTTCTAATGTTACTTTACCCATACAGTAGTCCCTATTAGACCTACTGAACATATTTCTGACCCAAGAGTACTCGATCATGAACTTTCTATATATACTCACTGCCTCACTCTGATGTTACTTTAGCCATATATGAACCCATTTTGACCTACTGAAAAAAAAAATGTATGGCAAATTAGACCTCGATGATGAGCTTTTTATATAATCTCATGGAATCATTCTGATGTTACTTCAGCGACATATGAGCACATATTTGACCTGCTGAACATTTTTCTGGCAAATTAGTCCTTGATCATGAATTTTCTGTAGATACTTATAGTCTCACTCTGATGATTCATCAGCCATATATATCGATAATGAACAATATAAACACATATTGCCTTACTCTGATGTCACATCAGCCATACTGTTGTCCATTTTTGACCTGATGAACATATTTCTGGCCCAAGAGTACTCGATCATGAACTTTCAATACATATTCTTTGATTTACTCTGATGTTACTTCAGCCATATATGAACCTATTTTGGCCTACTGAACAAATTTCTGACAAATTAGACCTCGATCATGAACATTTTATATAAACTCATTGATTGCTTCTGGTGATACATCAGCCGTAGTGAATTGCATATTTGACCTAATGGACATATTTCTGGCCAAAGAGCACTCAATCTTTAAATTTTTATTTATACTTACTGATGCCTTCTGCTGTCACATCAGACATAAAGTAATCCATATTTCAGCTTATGATCATATTTTTTGCAAATTACTACTCGATCTTGAACATTCAGTACATACTCATTGACTCCTGGTAATAAGTCAGCCATAGATTATTGAATATTTGACTTTATGGACATATTTCTGGCCAAAGAGTATTCGATTTCGAACTTTACAAACATTACTATTGACTCTTTCTAATGTTACTTTACCCATACAGAAGTCCCTATTAAACCTACTGAACATATATTTCTGGCAAATTAGTCCACGGTCTATCTATGTATACTCATTGACACCTTCTGATGTCAAATCAGCCATATAGAAGTCCATATTTGACTTACTGAACATATTTCTGGCCCAAGAGTACAAGATTTTGAACTTTCTGTCTAGATTCATAGACTTCTTCTGATTTTATTTCTGCCATTCAGAAGAACAGATTAACCCTACTGAACATATTTCTGACCCAAGAGTACTCGATCATGAACTTTCTATACATACTCACTGCCTCACTCTGATGTTACTTTAGCCATATATGAACCCATTTTGACCTACTGAAAAAAAAAAAGTATGGCAAATTAGACCTCGATGATGAGCTTTTTATATAATCTCATGGAATCATTCTGATGTTACTTCAGCGACATATGAGCACATATTTGACCTGCTGAACATATTTCTGGCAAATTAGTCCTTGATCATGAATTTTCGGTAGATACTTATAGCCTCACTCTGATGATTCATCAGCCATATATATCGATAATGAACAATATAAGCACATATTGCCTTACTCTGATGTCACATCAGCCATACTATTGTCCATTTTTGACCTGATGAGCATATTTCTGGCCCAAGACTACTCGATCATGAACTTTCAATAAACATTCTTTGATTTACTCTGATGTTACTTCAGCCATAAATTAACCTATTTTGTCCTACTGAACAGATTTCTGACAAATTAGACCTCGATCATGAACATTTTATATAAACTCATTGATTGCTTCTGGTGATACATCAGCCATAGTGAATTGCATATTTGACCTAATGGACATATTTCTGGCCAAAGAGTACTCAATCTTTAAATTTTTATTTATACTTACTGATGCCTTCTGATGTCACATCAGACATAAAGTAATCCATATTTCAGCTTATGATCATATTTTTTGCAAATTAGTACTCGATCTTGAACATTCAGTACATACTCATTGACTCATGGTAATAAGTCAGCCATAGATTATTGAATATTTGACCTTATGGACATATTTCTGGCCAAAGAGTATTCGATTTTGAACTTTACAAACATTACTATTGACTCTTTCTAATGTTACTTTACCCATACAGAAGTCCCTATTAAACCTACTGAACATATATTTCTGGCAAATTAGTCCACGGTCTATCTATGTATACTCATTGACACCTTCTGATGTCAAATCAGCCATATAGAAGTCCATATTTGACTTACTGAACATATTTCTGGCCCAAGAGTACAAGATTTTGAACTTTCTGTCTAGATTCATTGACTCCTTCTTATTTTATTTCTGCCATTCAGAAGAACAGATTAACCCTACTGAACATATTTCTGACCCAAGGGTACTCGATCATGAACTTTCTATACATACTCACTTCCTCACTCTGATGTTACTTTAGCCATATATGAACCCATTTTGACCTACTGAAAAAAAAAATGTATGGCAAATTAGACCTCGATGATGAGCTTTTTATATAATCTCATGGAATCATTCTGATGTTACTTCAGCGACATATGAGCACATATTTGACCTGCTGAACATATTTCTGGCAAATTAGTCCTTGATCATGAATTTTCTGTAGATACTTATAGCCTCACTCTGATGATTCATCAGCCATATATATCGATAATGAACAATATAAACACATATTGCCTTACTCTGATGTCACATCAGCCATACTGTTGTCCATTTTTGACCTGATGAACATATTTCTGGCCCAAGAGTACTCGATCATGAACTTTCAATACACATTCTTTGATTTACTCTGATGTTACTTCAGCCATAAATTAACCTATTTTGGCCTACTGACCAGATTTCTGACAAATTAGACCTTGATCATGAACATTTTATATAAACTCATTGATTGCTTCTGGTGATACATCAGCCATAGTGAATTGCATATTTGACCTAATGGACATATTTCTGGCCAAATAGCACGCAATCTTTAAATTTTTGTTTATTCTTACTGATGCCTTCTGATGTCACATCAGACATAAAGTAATCCATATTTCAGCTTACGATCATATTTTTTGCAAATTAGTACTCGATCTTGAACATTCAGTACATACTCATTGACTCCTCCTGGGAATAAGTCAGCCATATTGAATATTTGACCTTATGGACATATTTCTGGCCAAAGAGTATTCGATTTTGAACTTTACAAACATTACTATTGACTCTTTCTAAAGTTACTTTACCCACACAGAAGTCCCTTTTAGACCTACTGAAAAAATGTATGGCAAATTAGACCTCGATGATGAGCTTTTTATATATACTCACTGCCTCACTCTGATGTTACTTTAGCCATATATGAACCCATTTTGACCTACTGAAAAAAAAAATGTATGGCAAATTAGACCTCGATGATGAGCTTTTTATATAATCTCATGGAATCATTCTGATGTTACTTCAGCGACATATGAGCACATATTTGACCTGCTGAACATATTTCTGGCAAATTAGTCCTTGATCATGAATTTTCTGTAGATACTTATAGCCTCACTCTGATGATTCATCAGCCATATATATCGATAATGAACATTATAAACACATATTGCCTTACTCTGATGTCACATCAGCCATACTGTTGTCCATTTTTGACCTGATGAACATATTTCTGGCCCAAGAGTACTCGATCATGAACTTTCAATACATATTCTTTGATTTACTCTGATGTTACTTCAGCCATATATGAACCTATTTTGGCCTACTGAACAAATTTCTGACAAATTAGACCTCGATCATGAACATTTTATATAAACTCATTGATTGCTTCTGGTGATACATCAGCCGTAGTGAATTGCATATTTGACCTAATGGACATATTTCTGGCCAAAGAGCACTCAATCTTTAAATTTTTATTTATACTTACTGATGCCTTCTGCTGTCACATCAGACATAAAGTAATCCATATTTCAGCTTATGATCATATTTTTTGCAAATTACTACTCGATCTTGAACATTCAGTACATACTCATTGACTCCTGGTAATAAGTCAGCCATAGATTATTGAATATTTGACTTTATGGACATATTTCTAGCCAAAGAGTATTCGATTTTGAACTTTACAAACATTACTATTGACTCTTTCTAATGTTACTTTACCCATACAGAAGTCCCTATTAGACCTACTGAACATATTTCTGACCCAAGAGTATTCGATCATGAACTTTCTATATATACTCACTGCCTCACTCTGATGTTACTTTAGCCATATATGAACCCATTTTGACCTACTGAAAAAAAAAATGTATGGCAAATTAGACCTCGATGATGAGCTTTTTATATAATCTCATGGAATCATTCTGATGTTACTTCAGCGACATATGAGCACATATTTGACCTGCTGAACATATTTCTGGCAAATTAGTCCTTGATCATGAATTTTCTGTAGATACTTATAGCCTTACTCTGATGATTCATCAGCCATATATATCGATAATGAACAATATAAACACATATTGCCTTACTCTGATGTAACATCAGCCATACTGTTGTCCATTTTTGACCTGATGAACATATTTCTGGCCCAAGACTACTCGATCATGAACTTTCAATACACATTCTTTGATTTACTCTGATGTTACTTCAGCCATAAATTAACCTATTTTGGCCTACTGACCAGATTTCTGACAAATTAGACTTCGATCATGAACATTTTATATAAACTCATTGATTGCTTCTGGTGATAAATCAGCCATAGTGAATTGCATATTTGACCTAATGGACATATTTCTGGCCAAATAGCACGCAATCTTTAAATTTTTATTTATTCTTACTGATGCCTTCTGATGTCACATCAGACATAAAGTAATCCATATTTCAGCTTACGATCATATTTTTTGCAAATTAGTACTCGATCTTGAACATTCAGTACATACTCATTGACTCCTCCTGGGAATAAGTCAGCCATATTGAATATTTGACCTTATGGACATAATTCTGGCCAAAGAGTATTCGATTTTGAACTTTACAAACATTACTATTGACTCTTTCTAAAGTTACTTTACCCACACAGAAGTCCCTTTTAGACCTACTGAACATATTTCTGACCCAAGAGTACTCGATCATGAACTTTCTATACATACTCACTGTCTCACTCTGATGTTACTTTAGCCATATATGAACCCATTTTGACCTACTGAAAAAAAAGAATGCATGGCAAATTAGACCTCGATGATGAGCTTTTTATATAAACTCATGGAATCATTCTGATGTTACTTCAGCAATATATGAGCACTTAATTGACCTGCTGAACATATTTCTGGCAAATTAGTCCTTGATCATGAATTTTCTGTAGATACTGACAGCCTAACTCTGATGATTCATCAGCCATATATATCTATAATGAACAATATAAACACATATTGCCTTACTCTGATGTCACATCAGCCATACTGTTGTCCAGAAGTCCATTTTAGACCTACTGAACATATTTCTGGCAAATTAGTCCACGGTCTATCTATATATACTCATTGACACCTTCTGATGTCAAATCCGCCATATAGATGTCCAAATTTCACTTATACTGAACATATTTCTGGCAAATTAGTCCACGGTCTATCTATATATACTCATTGACACCTTCTGATATCAAATCCGCCATATAGATGTCCAAATTTCACTTATACTGAACATATTTCTGGCAAATTAGTCCACGGTCTATCTATATATACTCATTGACACCTTCTGATGTCAAATCCGCCATATAGATGTCCAAATTTCACTTATACTGAACATATTTCTGGCCCAAGAGTACACGATTTTGAACTTTCTATCTAGATTCATTGACTCCTTCTGATTTTATTTCTGCCATTCAGAAGATCAGATTAACCCTACTGAACATATTTCTGACCCAAGAGTATTCGATTTTGAACTTTACAGACATTACTATTGACTCTTTCTAATTTTACTTTACCCATACAGAAGTCCCTATTAGACCTACTGAACATATGTTTCTGGCAAATTACTCCACGCTCTATCTATATATACTCATTGACACCTTCTGATGTCAAATCAGCCATATGGAAATCCATATTTGACTTACTGAACATATTTCCGACCCAAAAGTACTAGATCATGAACTTTCTATACATACTCACTGCCTCACTCTGATGTTACTTTAGCCATATATGAACCCATTTTGACCTACTGAAAAAATGTATGGCAAATTAGACCTCGATGATGAGCTTTTTATATAAACTCATGGAATCATTCTGATGTTACTTCAGCAATATATGAGCACATATTTGACCTGCTGAACATATTTCTGGCAAATTAGTCCTTGATCATGAATTTTCTGTAGATACTTATAGCCTAACTCTGATGATTCATCAGCCATATATATCGATAATGAACATTATAAACACATATTGCCTTACTCTGATGTCACATCAGCCATACTGTTGTCCATTTTTGACGTGATGAACATATTTCTGGGCCAAGAGTACTCGATCATGAACTTTCAATACATATTCTTTGATTTACTCTGATGTTACTTCAGCCATAAATTAACCTATTTTGACCTACTGAACAAATTTCTGACAAATTAGTCCTTGATCATGAACATTTTATATAAACTCATTGATTGCTTCTGGTGATACATCAGCCATAGTGAATTGCATATTTGACCTAATGGACATATTTCTGGCCAAAGAGCACTCAATCTTTAAATTTTTATTCATATTTACTTCAAGGGGCTGCGTTGTGGTCGTGTCAGGGCACCGGTCCTTTGTCTCATCTGGATACAGCCCGGATCCGGTTGAATACGGTAAACCTCGGGATAAACAGAAAAACTATTATTAGCGTAGATGCCATTCTTCTTCTGATGTAAAGAGTACATCCTGGTTCGAGCTGACCTAATTTATTTAGCCTAATAATCCTTTAACGGATTTGAAAATATAAATTTATAATGTGTTATGCATATGCGAGGTTAAAAACATTCAACAGAGCTTTGATCTGCGTGCATTGATACTATTCTTTAAGAGCTGCTGTGCAGCCAAATTATATAGGCTACCAGTTATCACTCTAAAGCTGCTTTGACGCAATCTGCATTGTAAAAAAGCGCTATATAAATAAAGGTGACTTGACTTGACTTACTTATGCCTTCTGATGTCACATTAGACATAAAGTAATCTATATTTCAGCTAATGATCATATTTTTTGGCAAATTCGTACTCGATCTTGAACATTCAGTACATACTCATTGACTCCTTCTGGTAATATGTCAGCCATAGATTACTGAATATTTGACCTTATGAACATATTTCTGGCCAAAAAGTATTAGATTTTGAACTTTACAAAGATTACTATTGACTCTTTCTTATGTTACTTTACCCATACAGAAGTCCATATTAGACCTACTGAACATATTTCTGGCAAATTTGTCGACAATCTTGAACTTTCTATAAATACTCATTGACACCTTCTGATGTCAAATCAGACATATATAAGTCCATATTTGACTTACTGAATATATTTCAGGCCCAAGAGTACCCGATTTTCAATTTTTGAAGATTCATTGACTCCTTTTTATTTCAGCCATACATGAGCCCATGAACTTCCTATGCATTACTGTTGAGTCATTCTGATATTACTTCTCCCATACAGAAGTCCATATTAGACTTACTGAACATATTTCTGGCAAATTAGTCCTCAATCCTGAACTTTGTATACAGACTCGTTGACTCCTTATGTTTGTATCAGACAGATTTGACAAAATGAACAAATTCCTTGACCATGAGTACTCAGTGTTGAACTCTCTTCATATCCTCATTGACTCCTGATTTTATTTCCACCATTCTGAAGTCTATAATAACCCTACTAAACATTTTTCTGACCCAAGAGCCAATTATGACCTTTCTATGCATACTCACTGCCTCACTCTGATATTACTTCCTCCAGATATGAATCCATTTAGACCTACTGAAAAAAAAAAAAAAAGTATGGCAAATTAGACCTCGATGATGAGCTTTTTACATAAACTCCTTCTGATGATACATCAGCCATATATTAGGCTTCCTAGAGTATATATAAAAAGTTCAGTGTTGAGTGCTCTTAGGCCAGGAATTTGTTAATTATTTTAAAATATGGACTACTATCTTTGTGTTGTAACATCAGGACTCAATGAGTCTGTATAGAAAAATCATGATCGAGGACTCGGTCTAAAAAATGGATTTCTGTATGTCTGATGTGACATCAGACGACGTCAAAGATTCTTTATACTCGATTCTGTATAGAAAATTTATGATCGAGGACTCTTGGGTCAGAAATATGTTCAGTTTGTCAAATATGGACTTTCTGTATGGCTGATGTCACATTATAATGAGCATGTAAAAAAAAGTTAAATATGCAATTACTCTTTGGCCAGAAATATGCTAGGTCGGTCAAATATGGACTACTGTATTGCTGATTTGACATCAGAATGCGTCAAGGAGTATATTTAAAAAGTTCAATATAGAATACACTTTGGACCGAAATATGTTAGGTAAGTCAGATATGGACTACTGTCTGGCTGATCAATGACTACTGCTGGCTGAGTCAATGAGTAAATATAGAAAGGTCATGACCTGAGAGGTTATATTGCTGCAACTAATTTGTTATGTTCAGTAGGTCTAATATAGTATGTCTAATATATATAATATAGTAGTCTTCTGTATGGCTGAAGTAACATCAGATTAAGGATGAACTCTTGGGACAGAAAAAAATTAAGTAGGTTTCATATGGATTTCTGAATGGCGGAAATAAAATCAGAAGGAGGCAATGAATGTATGTATAGAAAGATTAAGATCGAGTACTCTTGTTCATTATGTCAAATTTGGACTACTATCTGTCTGATGTAACATCAGCACTCAATGAGTGTGTATAGAAATTTCATGATCGAGAACTCTTGGGTCAGAAATATGTTCAGTTGTTCAAATATGGACTACATAGCTGATGTCACATTACAATGACTAAATGAGTATACAAGAAATGTTATATATCCAATACTATTTGGCCAGAGATATGTTCCGTCTATCAAATATGGACTACTCTATGGCTCATGTGACATCAGAAGGCGTCAAGGATTATATAAAAAAATGTTCATTATCGAGGACTAATTTGCCAATTTATTATTTATAGCTGAAGTAACATCAGAGTGAGTCAATGAGTATGTATAGAAAGTTCAAGATCGAGTACTCTTTGATCAGAAATATGTTCAGTCAGTTAAATAGGGACTACTGTATGGCTGTTGTTATATCAGAAGGCATCAATGATTATATATATAAAAGTTCAATGGCGTATACTCTTTGGGCCAAAATATGTTCAGTAAATAGTTCATGATCGACGACTCATCAGAAATATGTTCAGTCGATCGAATATGGATCTGTTTGATTTAACATCAGGACTCAATGGGTCTATATAGGAAGTTCATAAATATGTTCAGGTGGTCAAATATGTAGTTCACATTAGAAGGCATGAATATATATGTATATAAAGAAGTTAAATATCGAATACTCTTTGGACAGAAATATTTTCAGTCGGTCAAATAAGGACATGCTTGATGAAACAGTACGTATATATGGAAAATTTATGTCAGAGGACTCTTTGGCCAGAAAAAATATTCAGTAAGTGATATATGGACTAGCTGAACAAGTTAAAGAGTAAGTTTAGAAATTTTAAGATCGTGGTTTCTTTGGCCAGAAGGTCAAATTGGGACTACTTGTCTGGCTGATGCATCATCTGAAACCTGAGAGGTTATATTGCTGCAACGCATGTTTTATAATGCATATGACTGCAATGAGTGATCCTCTGCAGCCACCTAGAGGTGTATTGTTTGCTTGCACATTGATTTAAGTTCTGTTAATTTTGCTTCCTAGTGAAGAACAAATGAATGAAACTGAATTCTAAAGATACGGCTTAAATGTACAACATACAACAGTTTATGCATCGTATGTGCTTTTTCGTTGCACTGTACATAAATTATACGGTAACTCTATTTATGCATGTTGTGCGTTTGCATTGTCAAGAACTGAATATTCCATTGTGTGTTGAGGAATGTTGTTTTTCATTGCACTTACATAAAGACCTAACTTGTTCCATTGTGCATGGAAGAGAAATAGCATTGCATATGTACTTTTTCATTGCATGGTATGAAAGAGCTAATCTAATCCGGTGTGCATGAAAAAGATGAAACGTGCTGTTGCAAACACCTGATTTATTCCGTAATGCAAGGAAGAATTACAAATAAGCTAAGTACATGTTTCTTTTTATTGTATACAAGAACTTAACGTATTCCGTTGTAAATTGCATTGCTTACCAGAACTAACATAATCCGCTCTGCATAACATATGAGCTGTTCCCTTGAAATTCATATGTTCTGCTTTGAAGTGCTTTGCACATAACACAGGTGTTGTTGCACTGCATTGCATATGCAAGATTAGCATAATCGTTGTGTGTTGAAAAGATGACACTAAAGTGTTGTTGCATTGCAATTCATATTTGCGTAACTGCTGTGCAATGAATAATAATACATGTAAACTGCACTAATTCATTGCATTGCATACAATAAATGAGTTATTCCGTTGCGCATTGAAGAGATAACATGACAGGTGTTTGTTGCACTGCGACTGCGTTGCATACAAGAACTAACTCTTTTATTGTGCGTTGAAGAATAACACATAAAAAAATGTTGAATTTACTTGCACTGGTAAGACCTAACATGTTCCGTTGTGTATGGAAGCGAAATAACATTTGCGTATGTATTTTTGCATTGCAATGCATTAAATATCTAACCTAATCCTAATCTGTTGTGCATTGAAGAGATGACACATTTGTGCTGTTGTATTGTACTGCAAACACTTGTTTATTTTTATTGTAAACAAGAACTTAACGTATTCCGTTGTGCATTGAAGAGATACATATCTGTTTCATTGTATTGCTTACCAGAACTAACTTAATCCGCTCTGCATAACATATGTGCTGTTCCCTTGAACTTCATATGTTCTGCTTTGAAGTGCTTTGCACATAACACAGGTGTTGTTGCACTGCATTGCATATGCAAGATTAGCATAATCGTTGTGTGTTGAAAAGATGATACTAAAGTGTTGTTGCATTGCAATTCATACAAGGACTAACTTAATTCGTTATTGCAATGAATTACATAGAAGATGTGAACTTGTTTCTTTGCATTGTATTACAAGACTTTTACTTATTCCTTTTATGCAATGACGAATTACATATAAACTGTGCACTTGTTTGTTTGCATTGTTTACAAGATCTTATTCTGTTGTGCATTGTAGAAATATCTCACGACATGTGTTGTTGCATTTCATTGCATAACACATTTGCTGTTGCATTGCCCATATTTTATAACTTCATCTGTTCTGCATTGGAGTGCTTGCACATAACACAGGTGTTGTTGCACTGCATCGCATGCAAGATTAACAGTGGTGTGTGTTGAAAAGATGACTCTTAAGTGTTGTTGCATTGCAAATCATACAAGAACTAACTTAATTCGTTATTGCAATGAAGAATTACATAGAAGATGTGAACTACTTTCTTTGAATTGTATTACAAGACTTTCACTTAATCCATTATGCAATGATGTGCACTTGTATGCTTGCATTGTATGAAAGATCGTATTCTGTTGTGCATTGTAGAGCTATCACACGACATGTGTTGTTGCATTTCATCGCATGCTTAAGTTATTCCGTTATGCATTAAAGAGATAACGCGTAACTGCTGTGCAATGAATAATAATACATGTAAAACGCACTAATTCCTTTCATGAGTTGCAAATTAGTTATTCCGTTGCGCATTGAAGAGATAACATGACAGGTGCTTGTTGCACTGCGTTGTAACTCTTTCTATTGTGCGTTGAAGAATAACACATAAAGAAATGTTGAATTTACTTGCACTGATAAGACCTAACATGTTTCGTTGTGCATGGAAGCGCAATAACATTGCATATGTATTTTTGCATTGCAATGCATTAAATATCTAACCTAATCCTAATCTGTTGTGCATTGAAGAGATGACACATTTGTGCTGTTGTATTGTACTGCAAACACTTGTTTCTTTTTATTGTAAACAAGAATTTAACGTATTCCGTTGTGCACTGAAGAGATACATATCTGTTTCATTGTATTGCTTACCAGAACTAACTTAATCCGCTCTGCATAACATATGTGCTGTTCCCTTGAACTTCATATGTTCTGTTTTGAAGTGCTTTGCACATAACACAGGTGTTGTTGCACTGCATTGCATATGCAAGATTAGCATAATCGTTGTGTGTTGAAAAGATGACACTAAAGTGTTGTTGCATTGCAATTCATACAAGGACTAACTTAATTCGTTATTGCAACGAAGAATTACATAGAAGCTGTGCACTTGTTTCTTTGCATTGTATTACAAGAATTTAACTTAATCCGTTATGCAATCGTTATGCAATGATGAATTACATATAAACTGTGCATTTGTTTGTTTACAAGATCTTATTCTGTTGTGCATTGTTTCTGGCAAATTAGTCCACGGTCTTGAACTTTATACTACATACTACTATTGACACCTTCTGATGTCAATATATCACACGACGTGTTGCATTTCTTTGCATGCTTAAGTTATGCATTAAAGAGATAACGCGTAACTGCTGTGCAATGAATAATACATGTAAAATGCACTAATTCATAGCATTGCATACAATAACTGAGAAAAGATAACATGACAGGTTCTTGTAGAATTGCTTTGCTTGAAAGAGCTAATCTAATCCGTTGTGCACTGAAGTTGAAGGGATGACATGTGTGCTGTGCAATGTATTGCAGACGAGACCTGACTTATTCCGTTGCCCATTTTAGAGAATATATATATGTGTTGTTGCTTTGCAATGCACACAAGAACTACTTAATCCGTTATGCAATAAACAATTACATATAAACTGTGCACTTGTTTCTTTGTATTGTATAGTATAACTAAATCCATTGTGCATTGAAAACAATTCACATACATAACTTGTTCTGTTATGCACTGCATTTTATGCATACAAGAAACTAACTCTTTCAATTGTGCGTTGAAGAATAAAACATAAGTAATATTGTATTTCATTGCACTGCATAAGACCTAACTTGTTCTGTTGTGCATGAAAGAGAAATAACATTGCAAATGTATTGTTCCATTGCATTTCATGAAAGATTTAACCTAATCTGTTGACCTGTGTCATTGCATTGCATTGTATGCTTAAAACTGTAAAATGCACTGATTGCATTGGATAAAATATCTAAGTTATTCCGTTGTGCACTGAAGAGATAACATATTGTATTTGCTGTTATTTCATTACACGACAAAACAATTCCTTTGTTGTTATGCATTTAAAGATAACACATAACATATGAGCATTGCAGTGAAGACATAACACGTTATGAGCTGTTAAATAAGATGTTAAGTAATATGTCCCTTATCCATTAGGCAGCGATCAGGTGCTTGAAAACAGTTGAGTTTCAGTGTTAAAGGAATTGAAGCAAGCCAGTGTGACAGTGTTTGATGAGTCCCATTTATGACGTGTGTTCAGTCAAAAGCGTTGATGTTAATAAAGCACATTAATGCGTTATTGAAACTCAACAAATTTCATGAAGATTTTATAAAAACTCATTGATTGCTTTTGGTGATACATCAGCCATAGTGAATTGCATAGTTGACCTAATGGACATATTTCTGGCCAATGAGCACTCAATCTTTAAATTTTTATTTATACTTACTGATGCTTTCTGATGTCACATCAGCTTATGACCATATTTTTAGCAAATTATTACTCGATCTTGAATATTCCATACATACTTATTGACTCCTCCTGGTAATAAGTCAGCCATAGATTATTGAATATTTTACCTTATGTACATATTTCTGCCCAAAGAGTATTCGATTTTGAACTTTACAAACAATAGTATTGACTCTTTCTTATGTTACTTTACACATACAGAAGTCCAGTCCATATTACACCTACTGAACAAATTTACTGAACAAATTAGTCCACGGTCTATCTATATATACTCATTGACACCTTCTGATGTCAAATCAGCCATATAGAAGTCCATATTTGACTTACTGAACATATTTCTGGCCCAAGAGGACACGATTTTGAACTTTCTTTCTAAATTCATTGATTCCTTCTGATTTTATTTCTGCCATTCAGAAGAACAGATTAACCCTACTGAAAATATTTCTGAGCCAAGAGTATTCGATTTTGAACTTTACAAACATTACTATTGACTCTTCACTATTACTCCACTGTCTATCTATATATACTCATTGACACCTTCTGATGTCAAATCAGCCATATAGAAGTCCATATTTGACTTACTGAACATATTTCTGACCCAAAAGTACTAGATCATGAACTTTCTATGCATACTCACTGCCTTACTCTGATGTTACTTTAGCCATATATGAACCCATTTTGACCTACTGAAAAAAAAATGTATGGCAAATTAGACCTCGATGATGAGCTTTTTATATAAACTCATGGAATCATTCTGATGTTACTTCAGCAATATATGAGCACATATTTGACCTGCTGAACATATTTCTGGCAAATTAGTCCTTGATCATGAATTTTCTGTAGATACTTATAGCCTTACTCTGATGTCACATCAGCCATACTGTTGTCCATTTTTGACCTGATGAATATATTTCTGGCCCAAGAGTACTCGAGCATGAACTTTCAATACATATTCTTTGATTTACTCTGATGTTACTTCAGTCATAAATGTACCTATTTTGATCTACTGAACAAATTTCTGACAAATTAGACCTCGATCATGAACATTTTATGTAAACTCATTGATTGCTTCTGGTGATACATCAGCCATAGTGAATTGCATATTTGACCTAATGGACATATTTTTGGCCAAAGAGCACTCAATCTTGAAAGTTTTATTTATACTTACTGACGCCTTCTGATGTCACATCAGACATAAAGTAATCCATATATCAGCTAATGATCATACTTTTGGCAAATTAGTACTCGATTTTGAACATTCAGTACATACTCATTGACTCCTTCTGGTAATAAGTCAGCAATAGATTACTGAATATTTTACCTTATGGACATATTTCTGCCCAAAGAGTATTCGATTTTGAACTTCACAAACAATAGTATTGACTCTTTCTTATGTTACTTTACCCATACAGAAGTCCCTATTAGACCTACTGAACATATGTTTCTATCTAGATTCATTGACTCCTTCTGATTTTATTTCTGCCATTCAGAAGAACAGATTAACCCTACTGAACATATTTCTGACCCAAGATTATTCGATTTTGAACTTTACAGACATTACTATTGAATCTTTCTAATTTTACTTTACCCATACAGAAGTCCCTATTAGACCTACTGAACATATGTTTCTATCTAGATTCATTGACTCCTTCTGATTTTATTTCTGCCATTCAGAAGAACAGATTAACCCTACTGAACATATTTCTGACCCAAGATTATTCGATTTTGAATTTTACAGACATTACTATTGACTCTTTCTAATTTTACTTTACCCATACAGAAGTCCCTATTAGACCTACTGAACATATGTTTCTGGCAAATTACTCCACGCTCTATCTATATATACTCATTGACACCTTCTGATGTCAAATCAGCCGTATAGAAGTCAATATTTGACTTACTGAACATATTTCTGACCCAAAAGTACTAGATCATGAACTTTCTATACATACTCACTGCCTCACTCTGATGTTACTTTAGCCATATATGAACCCATTTTGACCTACTGAAAAAATGTATGGCAAATTAGACCTCGATGATGAGCTTATCATATAAACTCATGGAATCATTCTGATGTTACTTCAGCAATATATGAGCACATATTTAACCTGCTGAACATATTTCTGGCAAATTAGTCCTTGATCATGAATTTTCTGTAGATACTTATAGCCTTACTCTGATGTCACATCAGCCATACTGTTGTCCATTTTTGACCTGATGAACATATTTCTGGCCCAAGAGTACTCAAGCATGAACTTTCAATACATGTTCTTTGATTTACTCTGATGTTACTTCAGCCATAAATGAACCTATTTTGATCTACTGAACAAATTTCTGACAAATTAGACCTCGATCATGAACATTTTATATAAACTCATTGATTGCTTCTGGTGATACATCAGCCATAGTGAATTGCATATTTTACCTAATGGACATATTTCTGGCCAAAGAGCACTCAATCTTGAAAGTTTTATTTATACTTACTGACGCCTTCTGATGTCACATCAGACATAAAGTTATCCATATTTCAGCTTATGATCATATTTTTTGCAAATTAGTACTCGATCTTGAACATTCAGTACATACTCATTGACTCCTGGTAATAAGTCAGCCATAGATTATTGAATATTTGACATTATGGACATATTTCTGGCCAAAGAGTATTCGATTTTGAACTTTACAAACATTACTATTGACTCTTTCTAATGTTACTTTACCCATACAGAAGTCCCTATTAGACCTACTGAACATATTTCTGACCCAAGAGTACTCGATCATGAACTTTCTATACATACTCACTGCCTCACTCTGATGTTACTTTAGCCATATATGAACCCATTTTGACCTACTGAAAAAAAAATGTATGGCAAATTAGACCTCGATGATGAGCTTTTTATATAATCTCATGGAATCATTCTGATGTTACTTCAGCGACATATGAGCACATATTTGACCTGCTGAACATATTTCTGGCAAATTAGTCCTTGATCATGAATTTTCTGTAGATACTTATAGCCTCACTCTGATGATTCATCAGCCATATATATCGATAATGAACAATATAAACACATATTGCCTTACTCTGATCTCACATCAGCCATCATCTCACATGTTGTCCATTTTTGACGTGATGAACATATTTCTGGCCCAAGAGTACTCCATCATGAACTTTCAATACATATTCTTTGATTTACTCTGATGTTACTTCAGCCATATATGAACCTATTTTGGCCTACTGAACAAATTTCTGACAAATTAGACCTCGATCATGAAAATTTTATATAAACTCATTGATTGCTTCTGGTGATACATCAGCCATAGTGAATTGCATATTTGACCTAATGGACATATTTCTGGCCAAAGAGCACTCAATCTTTAAATTTTTATTTATACTTACTGATGCTTTCTGATGTCACATCAGACATAAAGTAATCCATATTTCAGCTTACAATCATATTTTTTGCAAATTAGTACTCGATCTTGAACATTCAGTACATACTCATTGACTCCTCCTGAGAATAAGTCAGCCATATTGAATATTTGACCTTATGGACATATTTCTGGCCAAAGAGTATTCGATTTTGAACTTTACAAACATTACTATTGACTCTTTCTAATGTTACTTTACCCATACAGAAGTCCCTATTAGACCTACTGAACATATTTCTGACCCAAGAGTACTCGATCATGAACTTTCTATACATACTCACTGCCTCACTCTGATGTTACTTTAGCCATAAAATGGGTTCGATTTTGAACTTTACAAACATTACTATTGACTCCTTCTAATGTTACTTTACCCATACAGAAGTCCCTATTAAACCTACTGAACATATATTTCTGGCAAATTAATCCCCGGTCTATCTATATATACTCATTGACACCTTCTGATGTCATATCAGCCATATAGAAGTCCATATTTGACTTACTGAACATATTTCTGGCCCAAGAGTTAAGATTTTGAACTTTCTGTCTAGATTCATTGACTCCTTCTGATTTTATTTCTGCCATTCAGAAGAACAGATTAACCCTACTGAACATATTTCTGACCCAAGAGTACTCGATCATGAACTTTCTATACATACTCACTGCCTCACTCTGATGTTACTTTAGCCATATATGAACCCATTTTGACCTACTGAAAAAAAAAAATGTATGGCAAATTAGACCTCGATGATGAGCTTTTTATATAATCTCATGGAATCATTCTGATGTTACTTCAGCGACATATGAGCACATATTTGACCTGCTGAACATATTTCTGGCAAATTAGTCCTTGATCATGAATTTTCTGTAGATACTTATAGCCTCACTCTGATGATTCATCAGCCATATATATCGATAATGAACAATATAAACACATATTGCCTTACTCTGATGTCACATCAGCCATACTGTTGTCCATTTTTGACCTGATGAACATATTTCTTGCCCAAGACTACTCGATCATGAACTTTCAATACACATTCTTTGATTTACTCTGATGTTACTTCAGCCATAAATTAACCTATTTTGTCCTACTGAACAGATTTCTGACAAATTAGACCTCGATCATGAACATTTTATATAAACTCATTGATTGCTTCTGGTGATACATCAGCCATAGTGAATTGCATATTTGACCTAATGGACATATTTCTGGCCAAAGAGCACTCAATCTTTAAATTTTTATTTATACTTACTGATGCCTTCTGATGTCACATCAGACATAAAGTAATCCATATTTCAGCTTATGATCATATTTTTTGCAAATTAGTACTCAATCTTGAACATTCAGTACATACTCATTGACTCCTCCTTGTAATAAGTCAGCCATAGATTATTGAATATTTGACCTTATGGACATATTTCTAGCCAAAGAGTATTCGATTTTGAACTTTACAAACATTACTATTGACTCTTTCTAATGTTTCTTTACCCATACAGAAGTCCCTATTAAACCTACTGAACATATTTCTGACCCAAGAGTACTCGATCATGAACTTTCTATACATACTCACTGCCTCCCTCTGATGTTACTTTAGCCATATATGAACCCATTTTGACCTACTGAAAAAAAAGAATGTATGGCAAATTAGACCTCGATGATGAGCTTTTTATATAAACTCATGGAATCATTCTGATGTTACTTCAGCAATATATGAGCACTTAATTGACCTGCTGAACATATTTCTGGCAAATTAGTCCTTGATCATGAATTTTCTGTAGATACTAATAGCCTAACTCTGATGATTCATCAGCCATATATATCGATAATGAACAATATAAACACATATTGCCTTACTCTGATGTCACATCAGCCATACTGTTGTCCATTTTTGACCTGATGAACATATTTCTGGCAAATTAGTCCTTGATCATGCATTTTCTGTAGATACTGATAGCCTAACTCTGATGATTCATCAGCCATATATATCGATAATGAACAATATAAACACATATTGCCTTACTCTGATGTCACATCAGCCATACTGTTGTCCAGAAGTCCATTTTAGACCTACTGAACATATTTCTGGCAAATTAGTCCACGGTCTATCTATATATACTCATTGACACCTTCTGATGTCAAATCAGCCATATAGATGTCCAAATTTCACTTATACTGAACATATTTCTGGCCCAAGAGTACACGATTTTGAACTTTCTATCTAGATTCATTGACTCCTTCTGATTTTATTTCTGCCATTCAGAAGAACAGATTAACCCTACTGAACATATTTCTGACCCAAGAGTATTCGATTTTGAACTTTACAGACATTACTATTGACTCTTTCTAATTTTACTTTACCCATACAGAAGTCCCTATTAGACCTACTGAACATATGTTTCTGGCAAATTACTCCACGCTCTATCTATATATACTCATTGACACCTTCTGATGTCAAATCAGCCATATGGAAATCCATATTTGACTTACTGAACATATTTCCGACCCAAAAGTACTAGATCATGAACTTTCTATACATACTCACTGCCTCACTCTGATGTTACTTTAGCCATATATGAACCCATTTTGACCTACTGAAAAAATGTATGGCAAATTAGACCTCGATGATGAGCTTTTTATATAAACTCATGGAATCATTCTGATGTTACTTCAGCAATATATGAGCACATATTTGACCTGCTGAACATATTTCTGGCAAATTAGTCATTGATCATGAATTTTCTGTAGATACTTATAGCCTAACTCTGATGATTCATCAGCCATATATATCGATAATGAACATTATAAACACATATTGCCTTACTCTGATGTCACATCAGCCATACTGTTGTCCATTTTTGACGTGATGAACATATTTCTGGGCCAAGAGTACTCGATCATGAACTTTCAATACATATTCTTTGATTTACTCTGATGTTACTTCAGCCATAAATTAACCTATTTTGACCTACTGAACAAATTTCTGACAAATTAGTCCTTGATCATGAACATTTTATATAAACTCATTGATTGCTTCTGGTGATACATCAGCCATAGTGAATTGCATATTTGACCTAATGGACATATTTCTGGCCAAAGAGCACTCAATCTTTAAATTTTTATTCATATTTACTTCAAGGGGCTGCGTTGTGGTCGTGTCAGGGCACCGGTCCTTTGTCTCATCTGGATACAGCCCGGATCCGGTTGAATACGGTAAACCTCGGGATAAACAGAAAAACTATTATTAGCGTAGATGCCATTCTTCTTCTGATGTAAAGAGTACATCTGGTGTTATAGGAAGTGTTCCTGGTTCGAGCTGACCTAATTTATTTAGCCTAATAATCCTTTAACGGATTTGAAAATATAAATTTATAATGTGTTATGCATATGCGAGGTTAAAAACGTTCAACAGAGCTTTGATCTGCGTGCATTGATACTATTCTTTAAGAGCTGCTGTGCAGCCAAATTATATAGGCTACCAGTTATCACTCTAAAGCTGCTTTGACACAATCTGCATTGTAAAAAAGCGCTATATAAATAAAGGTGACTTGACTTGACTTACTTATGCCTTCTGATGTCACATTAGACATAAAGTAATCTATATTTCAGCTAATGATCATATTTTTTGGCAAATTCGTACTCGATCTTGAACATTCAGTACATACTCATTGACTCCTTCTGGTAATATGTCAGCCATAGATTACTGAATATTTGACCTTATGAACATATTTCTGGCCAAAAAGTATTAGATTTTGAACTTTACAAAGATTACTATTGACTCTTTCTTATGTTACTTTACCCATACAGAAGTCCATATTAGACCTACTGAACATATTTCTGGCAAATTTGTCGACAATCTTGAACTTTCTATATATACTCATTGACACCTTCTGATGTCAAATCAGACATATATAAGTCCATATTTGACTTACTGAATATATTTCAGGCCCAAGAGTACCCGATTTTCAATTTTTGAAGATTCATTGACTCCTTTTTATTTCAGCCATACATGAGCCCATGAACTTCCTATGCATTACTGTTGAGTCATTCTGATATTACTTCTCCCATACAGAAGTCCATATTAGACTTACTGAACATATTTCTGGCAAATTAGTCCTCAATCCTGAACTTTGTATACAGACTCGTTGACTCCTTATGTTTACATCAGACAGATTTGACAAAATGAACAAATTCCTTGACCATGAGTACTCAGTGTTGAACTCTCTTCATATCCTCATTGACTCCTGATTTTATTTCCACCATTCTGAAGTCTATAATAACCCTACTAAACATTTTTCTGACCCAAGAGCCAATTATGACCTTTCTATGCATACTCACTGCCTCACTCTGATATTACTTCCTCCAGATATGAATCCATTTAGACCTACTGAAAAAAAAAAAAAAAGTATGGCAAATTAGACCTCGATGATGAGCTTTTTACATAAACTCCTTCTGATGATACATCAGCCATATATTAGGCTTCCTAGAGTATATATAAAAAGTTCAGTGTTGAGTGCTCTTAGGCCAGGAATTTGTTAATTATTTAAAATATGGACTACTATCTTTGTGTTGTAACACCAGGACTCAATGAGTCTGTATAGAAAAATCATGATCGAGGACTCGGTCTAAAAAATGGATTTCTGTATGTCTGATGTGACATCAGACGACGTCAAAGATTCTTTATACTCGATTCTGTATAGAAAATTTATGATCGAGGACTCTTGTGTCAGAAATATGTTCAGTTTGTCAAATATGGACTTTCTGTATGGCTGATGTCACATTATAATGAGCATGTAAAAAAAAGTTAAATATGCAATTACTCTTTGGCCAGAAATATGCTAGGTCGGTCAAATATGGACTACTGTATTGCTGATTTGACATCAGAATGCGTCAAGGAGTATATTTAAAAAGTTCAATATAGAATACACTTTGGACCGAAATATGTTAGGTAAGTCAGATATGGACTACTGTCTGGCTGATCAATGACTACTGCTGGCTGAGTCAATGAGTAAATATAGAAAGGTCATGGTCGTGGACTAATTTGTTATATTCAGTAGGTCTAATATAGTATGTCTAATATATATAATATAGTAGTCTTCTGTATGGCTGAAGTAACATCAGATTAAGGATGAACTCTTGGGAAGAAAAAAATTAAGTAGGTTTCATATGGATTTCTGAATGGCGGAAATAAAATCAGAAGGAGGCAATGAATGTATGTATAGAAAGATTAAGATCGAGTACTCTTGTTCATTATGTCAAATTTGGACTACTATCTGTCTGATGTAACATCAGCACTCAATGAGTGTGTATAGAAATTTCATGATCGAGAACTCTTGGGTCAGAAATATGTTCAGTTGTTCAAATATGGACTAGCTGATGTCACATTACAATGACTAAATGAATATACAAGAAATGTTAAATATCCAATACTATTTGGCCAGAGATATGTTCCGTCTATCAAATATGGACTACTCTATGGCTCATGTGACATCAGAAGGCGTCAAGGATTATATAAAAAAATGTTCATTATCGAGGACTAATTTGCCAATTTATTATTTATAGCTGAAGTAACATCAGAGTGAGTCAATGAGTATGTATAGAAAGTTCAAGATCGAGTACTCTTTGATCAGAAATATGTTCAGTCAGTTAAATAGGGACTACTGTATGGCTGTTGTTATATCAGAAGGCATCAATGATTATATATATAAAAGTTCAATGGCGTATACTCTTTGGGCCAAAATATGTTCAGTAAATAGTTCATGATCGACGACTCATCAGAAATATGTTCAGTCGATCGAATATGGATCTGTTTGATTTAACATCAGGACTCAATGGGTCTATATAGGAAGTTATGTTCAGGTGGTCAAATATGTAGTTCTGTATGGCTGATGTCACATTAGAAGGCATGAATATATATGTATATAAAGAAGTTAAATATCGAATACTCTTTGGACAGAAATATTTTCAGTCGGTCAAATAAGGACATGCTTGATGAAACAGTACGTATATATGGAAAATTTATGTCAGAGGACTCTTTGGCCAGAAAAAATATTCAGTAAGTGATATATGGACTAGCTGAACAAGTTAAAGAGTAAGTTTAGAAATTTTAAGATCGTGGTTTTTTTGGCCAGAAGGTCAAATTGGGACTACTTGTCTGGCTGATGCATCATCTGAAACCTGAGAGGTTATATTGCTGCAACGCATGTTTTATAATGCATATGACTGCAATGAGTGATCCTCTGCAGCCACCTAGAGGTGTATTGTTTGCTTGCACATTGATTTAAGTTCTGTTAATTTTGCTTCCTAGTGAAGAACAAATGAATGAAACTGAATTCTAAAGATACGGCTTAAATGTACAACATACAACAGTTTATGCATCGTATGTGCTTTTTCGTTGCACTGTACATAAATTATACGGTAACTCTATTTATGCATGTTGTGCGTTTGCATTGTCAAGAACTGAATATTCCATTGTGTGTTGAGGAATGTTGTTTTTCATTGCACTTACATAAAGACCTAACTTGTTCCATTGTGCATGGAAGAGAAATAGCATTGCATATGTACTTTTTCATTGCATGGTATGAAAGAGCTAATCTAATCCGGTGTGCATGAAAAAGATGAAACGTGCTGTTGCAAACACCTGATTTATTCCGTAATGCAAGGAAGAATTACAAATAAGCTAAGTACATATTTCTTTTTATTGTATACAAGAACTTAACGTATTCCGTTGTGCATTGCATTGCTTACCAGAACTAACATAATCCGCTCTGCATAACATATGAGCTGTTCCCTTGAAATTCATATGTTCTGCTTTGAAGTGCTTTGCACATAACACAGGTGTTGTTGCACTGCATTGCATATGCAAGATTAGCATAATCGTTGTGTGTTGAAAAGATGACACTAAAGTGTTGTTGCATTGCAATTCATACAAGGACTAACTTAATTCGTTATTGCAATGACGAATTACATAGAAGATGTGAACTTGTTTCTTTGCATTGTATTACAAGACTTTTACTTAATCTGTTTATGCAATGACGAATTACATATAAACTGTGCACTTGTTTGTTTGCATTGTTTACAAGATCTTATTCTGTTGTGCATTGTAGAGATATCTCACGACATGTGTTGTTGCATTTCATTGCATAACACATTTGCTGTTGCATTGCCCATATTTTATAACTTCATCTGTTCTGCATTGAAGTGCTTGCACATAACACAGGTGTTGTTGCACTGCATCGCATGCAAGATTAACAGTGGTGTGTGTTGAAAAGATGACTCTTAAGTGTTGTTGCATTGCAAATCATACAAGAACTAACTTAATTCGTTATTGCAATGAAGAATTACATAGAAGATGTGAACTACTTTCTTTGCATTGTATTACAAGACTTTCACTTAATCCATTATGCAATGATGTGCACTTGTATGCTTGCATTGTATGAAAGATCGTATTCTGTTGTGCATTGTAGAGCTATCACACGACATGTGTTGTTGCATTTCATTGCATGCTTAAGTTATTCCGTTATGCATTAAAGAGATAACGCGTAACTGCTGTGCAATGAATAATAATACATGTAAACTGCACTAATTCATTGCATTGCATACAATAAATGAGTTATTCCGTTGCGCATTGAAGAGATAACATGACAGGTGTTTGTTGCACTGCGACTGCGTTGCATACAAGAACTAACTCTTTTATTGTGCGTTGAAGAATAACACATAAAAAAATGTTGAATTTACTTGCACTGGTAAGACCTAACATGTTCCGTTGTGTATGGAAGCGAAATAACATTTGCGTATGTATTTTTGCATTGCAATGCATTAAATATCTAACCTAATCCTAATCTGTTGTGCATTGAAGAGATGACACATTTGTGCTGTTGTATTGTACTGCAAACACTTGTTTAATTTTATTGTAAACAAGAACTTAACGTATTCCGTTGTGCATTGAAGAGATACATATCTGTTTCATTGTATTGCTTACCAGAACTAACTTAATCCGCTCTGCATAACATATGTGCTGTTCCCTTGAACTTCATATGTTCTGCTTTGAAGTGCTTTGCACATAACACAGGTGTTGTTGCACTGCATTGCATATGCAAGATTAGCATAATCGTTGTGTGTTGAAAAGATGATACTAAAGTGTTGTTGCATTGCAATTCATACAAGGACTAACTTAATTCGTTATTGCAATGAATTACATAGAAGATGTGAACTTGTTTCTTTGCATTGTATTACAAGACTTTTACTTAATTTGTTTATGCAATGACGAATTACATATAAACTGTGCACTTGTTTGTTTGCATTGTTTACAAGATCTTATTCTGTTGTGCATTGTAGAAATATCTCACGACATGTGTTGTTGCATTTCATTGCATAACACATTTGCTGTTGCATTGCCCATATTTTATAACTTCATCTGTTCTGCATTGGAGTGCTTGCACATAACACAGGTGTTGTTGCACTGCATCGCATGCAAGATTAACAGTGGTGTGTGTTGAAAAGATGACTCTTAAGTGTTGTTGCATTGCAAATCATACAAGAACTAACTTAATTCGTTATTGCAATGAAGAATTACATAGAAGATGTGAACTACTTTCTTTGAATTGTATTACAAGACTTTCACTTAATCCATTATGCAATGATGTGCACTTGTATGCTTGCATTGTATGACAGATCGTATTCTGTTGTGCATTGTAGAGCTATCACACGACATGTGTTGTTGCATTTCATCGCATGCTTAAGTTATTCCGTTATGCATTAAAGAGATAACGCGTAACTGCTGTGCAATGAATAATAATACATGTAAAACGCACTAATTCCTTTCATGAGTTGCAAATTAGTTATTCCGTTGCGCATTGAAGAGATAACATGACAGGTGTTTGTTGCACTGCGTTGCATACAAGAACTAACTCTTTTATTGTGCGTTGAAGAATAACACATAAAGAAATGTTGAATTTACTTGCACTGATAAGACCTAACATGTTTCGTTGTGCATGGAAGCGCAATAACATTGCATATGTATTTTTGCATTGCAATGCATTAAATATCTAACCTAATCCTAATCTGTTGTGCATTGAAGAGATGACACATTTGTGCTGTTGTATTATATAATATGTCCCTTATCCATTAGGCAGCGATCAGGTGCTTGAAAACAGTTGAGTTTCAGTGTTAAAGGAATTGAAGCAAGCCAGTGTGACAGTGTTTGATGAGTCCCATTTATGACGTGTGTTCAGTCAAAAGCGTTGATGTTAATAAAGCACATTAATGCGTTATTGAAACTGAACAAATTTCATGAAGATTTTATAAAAACTCATTGATTGCTTTTGGTGATACATCAGCCATAATGAATTGCATAGTTGACCTAATGGACATATTTCTGGCCAATGAGCACTCAATCTTTAAATTTTTATTTATACTTACTGATGCTTTCTGATGTCACATCAGCTTATGACCATATTTTTAGCAAATTATTACTCGATCTTGAATATTCCATACATACTTATTGACTCCTCCTGGTAATAAGTCAGCCATAGATTATTGAATATTTTACCTTATGGACATATTTCTGCCCAAAGAGTATTCGATTTTGAACTTTACAAACAATAGTATTGACTCTTTCTTATGTTACTTTACACATACAGAAGTCCAGTCCATATTACACCTACTGAACAAATTTACTGAACAAATTAGTCCACGGTCTATCTATATATACTCATTGACACCTTCTGATGTCAAATCAGCCATAGAGAAGTCCATATTTGACTTACTGAACATATTTCTGGCCCAAGAGGACAAGATTTTGAACTTTCTTTCTAAATTCATTGATTCCTTCTGATTTTATTTCTGCCATTCAGAAGAACAGATTAACCCTACTGAACATATTTCTGAGCCAAGAGTATTCGATTTTGAACTTTACAAACATTACTATTGACTCTTCACTATTACTCCACTGTCTATCTATATATACTCATTGACACCTTCTGATGTCAAATCAGCCATATAGAAGTCCATATTTGACTTACTGATCATATTTCTGACCCAAGAGTACTAGATCATAAACTTTCTATACATACTCACTGCCTAACTCTGATGTTACTTCAGCCATATGTGAACCCATTTTGATCTACTGAACAATTTTTTATGGCAAATTAGACCTCGACGATGAGCTTTTTATATAAACTCATGGAATCATTCTGATGTTACTTTAGCAATATATGAGCACATATTTTACCTGCTGAACATATTTCTGGCAAATTAGACCTCGATCATGAACATTTTATATAAACTCATTGATTGCTTCTGGTGATACATCAGCCATAGTGAATTGCATATTTGACCTAATGGACATATTTCTGGCCAAAGAGCACTCAATCTTGAAAGTTTTATTTATACTTACTGACGCCTTCTGATGTCACATCAGACATAAAGTAATCCATATTTCAGCTAATGATCATACTTTTGGCAAATTAGTACTCGATTTTGAACATTCAGTACATACTCTTTGACTCCTTCTGGTAATAAGTCAGCCATAGATTACTGAATATTTTACCTTATGGACATATTTCTGCCCAAAGAGTATTCGATTCTGAACTTCACAAACAATAGTATTGACTCTTTCTTATGTTACTTTACCCATACAGAAGTCCCTATTAGACCTACTGAACATATGTTTCTATCTAGATTCATTGACTCCTTCTGATTTTATTTCTGCCATTCAGAAGAACAGATTAACCCTACTGAACATATTTCTGACCCAAGATTATTCGATTTTGAACTTTACAGACATTACTATTGAATCTTTCTAATTTTACTTTACCCATACAGAAGTCCCTATTAGACCTACTGAACATATGTTTCTATCTAGATTCATTGACTCCTTCTGATTTTATTTCTGCCATTCAGAAGAACAGATTAACCCTACTGAACATATTTCTGACCCAAGATTATTCGATTTTGAACTTTACAGACATTACTATTGACTCTTTCTAATTTTACTTTACCCATACAGAAGTCCCTATTAGACCTACTGAACATATGTTTCTGGCAAATTACTCCACGCTCTATCTATATATACTCATTGACACCTTCTGATGTCAAATCAGCCATATAGAAGTCCATATTTGACTTACTGAACATATTTCTGACCCAAAAGTACTAGATCATGAACTTTCTATGCATACTCACTGCCTTACTCTGATGTTACTTTAGCCATATATGAACCCATTTTGACCTACTGAAAAAAAAATGTATGGCAAATTAGACCTCGATGATGAGCTTTTTATATAAACTCATGGAATCATTCTGATGTTACTTCAGCAATATATGAGCACATATTTGACCTGCTGAACATATTTCTGGCAAATTAGTCCTTGATCATGAATTTTCTGTAGATACTTATAGCCTTACTCTGATGTCACATCAGCCATACTGTTGTCCATTTTTGACCTGATGAACATATTTCTGGCCCAAGAGTACTCGAGCATGAACTTTCAATACATATTCTTTGATTTACTCTGATGTTACTTCAGTCATAAATGAACCTATTTTGATCTACTGAACAAATTTCTGACAAATTAGACCTCGATCATGAACATTTTATGTAAACTCATTGATTGCTTCTGGTGATACATCAGCCATAGTGAATTGCATATTTGACCTAATGGACATATTTCTGGCCAAAGAGCACTCAATCTTTAAATTTTTATTTATACTTACTGATGCTTTCTGATGTCACATCAGACATAAAGTAATCCATATTTCAGCTTACAATCATATTTTTTGCAAATTAGTACTCGATCTTGAACATTCAGTACATACTCATTGACTCCTCCTGAGAATAAGTCAGCCATATTGAATATTTGACCTTATGGACATATTTCTGGCCAAAGAGTATTCGATTTTGAACTTTACAAACATTACTATTGACTCTTTCTAATGTTACTTTACCCATACAGAAGTCCCTATTAGACCTACTGAACATATTTCTGACCCAAGAGTACTCGATCATGAACTTTCTATACATACTCACTGCCTCACTCTGATGTTACTTTAGCCATAAAATGGGTTCGATTTTGAACTTTACAAACATTACTATTGACTTTTTCTAATGTTACTTTACCCATACAGAAGTCCCTATTAAACCTACTGAACATATATTTCTGGCAAATTACTCCACGCTCTATCTATATATACTCATTGACACCTTCTGATGTCAAATCAGCCATATAGAAGTCCATATTTGACTTACTGAACATATTTCTGACCCAAAAGTACTAGATCATGAACTTTCTATGCATACTCACTGCCTTACTCTGATGTTACTTTAGCCATATATGAACCCATTTTGACCTACTGAAAAAAAAATGTATGGCAAATTAGACCTCGATGATGAGCTTTTTATATAAACTCATGGAATCATTCTGATGTTACTTCAGCAATATATGAACACATATTTGACCTGCTGAACATATTTCTGGCAAATTAGTCCTTGATCATGAATTTTCTGTAGATACTTATAGCCTTACTCTGATGTCACATCAGCCATACTGTTGTCCATTTTTGACCTGATGAACATATTTCTGGCCCAAGAGTACTCGAGCATGAACTTTCAATACATATTCTTTGATTTACTCTGATGTTACTTCAGTCATAAATGAACCTATTTTGATCTACTGAACAAATTTCTGACAAATTAGACCTCGATCATGAACATTTTATGTAAACTCATTGATTGCTTCTGGTGATACATCAGCCATAGTGAATTGCATATTTGACCTAATGGACATATTTTTGGCCAAAGAGCACTCAATCTTGAAAGTTTTATTTATACTTACTGACGCCTTCTGATGTCACATCAGACATAAAGTAATCCATATATCAGCTAATGATCATACTTTTGGCAAATTAGTACTCGATTTTGAACATTCAGTACATACTCATTGACTCCTTCTGGTAATAAGTCAGGCATAGATTACTGAATATTTTACCTTATGGACATATTTCTGCCCAAAGAGTATTCGATTTTGAACTTCACAAACAATAGTATTGACTCTTTCTTATGTTACTTTACCCATACAGAAGTCCCTATTAGACCTACTTAACATATGTTTCTATCTAGATTCATTGACTCCTTCTGATTTTATTTCTGCCATTCAGAAGAACAGATTAACCCTACTGAACATATTTCTGACCCAAGATTATTCGATTTTGAACTTTACAGACATTACTATTGAATCTTTCTAATTTTACTTTACCCATACAGAAGTCCCTATTAGACCTACTGAACATATGTTTCTATCTAGATTCATTGACTCCTTCTGATTTTATTTCTGCCATTCAGAAGAACAGATTAACCCTACTGAACATATTTCTGACCCAAGATTATTCGATTTTGAACTTTACAGACATTACTATTGACTCTTTCTAATTTTACTTTACCCATACAGAAGTCCCTATTAGACCTACTGAACATATGTTTCTGGCAAATTACTCCACGCTCTATCTATATAGACTCATTGACACCTTCTGATGTCAAATCAGCCGTATAGAAGTCAATATTTGACTTACTGAACATATTTCTGACCCAAAAGTACTAGATCATGAACTTTCTATACATACTCACTGCCTCACTCTGATGTTACTTTAGCCATATATGAACCCATTTTGACCTACTGAAAAAATGTATGGCAAATTAGACCTCGATGATGAGCTTATCATATAAACTCATGGAATCATTCTGATGTTACTTCAGCAATATATGAGCACATATTTAACCTGCTGAACATATTTCTGGCAAATTAGTCCTTGATCATGAATTTTCTGTAGATACTTATAGCCTTACTCTGATGTCACATCAGCCATACTGTTGTCCATTTTTGACCTGATGAACATATTTCTGGCCCAAGAGTACTCAAGCATGAACTTTCAATACATGTTCTTTGATTTACTCTGATGTTACTTCAGCCATAAATGAACCTATTTTGATCTACTGAACAAATTTCTGACAAATTAGACCTCGATCATGAACATTTTATATAAACTCATTGATTGCTTCTGGTGATACATCAGCCATAGTGAATTGCATATTTTACCTAATGGACATATTTCTGGCCAAAGAGCACTCAATCTTGAAAGTTTTATTTATACTTACTGACGCCTTCTGATGTCACATCAGACATAAAGTTATCCATATTTCAGCTTATGATCATATTTTTTGCAAATTAGTACTCGATCTTGAACATTCAGTACATACTCATTGACTCCTGGTAATAAGTCAGCCATAGATTATTGAATATTTGACATTATGGACATATTTCTGGCCAAAGAGTATTCGATTTTGAACTTTACAAACATTACTATTGACTCTTTCTAATGTTACTTTACCCATACAGAAGTCCCTATTAGACCTACTGAACATATTTCTGACCCAAGAGTACTCGATCATGAACTTTCTATACATACTCACTGCCTCACTCTGATGTTACTTTAGCCATATATGAACCCATTTTGACCTACTGAAAAAAAAAATGTATGGCAAATTAGACCTCGATGATGAGCTTTTTATATAATCTCATGGAATCATTCTGATGTTACTTCAGCGACATATGAGCACATATTTGACCTGCTGAACATATTTCTGGCAAATTAGTCCTTGATCATGAATTTTCTGTAGATACTTATAGCCTCACTCTGATGATTCATCAGCCATATATATCGATAATGAACAATATAAACACATATTGCCTTACTCTGATCTCACATCAGCCATCATCTCACATGTTGTCCATTTTTGACGTGATGAACATATTTCTGGCCCAAGAGTACTCCATCATGAACTTTCAATACATATTCTTTGATTTACTCTGATGTTACTTCAGCCATATATGAACCTATTTTGGCCTACTGAACAAATTTCTGACAAATTAGACCTCGATCATGAAAATTTTATATAAACTCATTGATTGCTTCTGGTGATACATCAGCCATAGTGAATTGCATATTTGACCTAATGGACATATTTCTGGCCAAAGAGCACTCAATCTTTAAATTTTTATTTATACTTACTGATGCTTTCTGATGTCACATCAGACATAAAGTAATCCATATTTCAGCTTACAATCATATTTTTTGCAAATTAGTACTCGATCTTGAACATTCAGTACATACTCATTGACTCCTCCTGAGAATAAGTCAGCCATATTGAATATTTGACCTTATGGACATATTTCTGGCCAAAGAGTATTCGATTTTGAACTTTACAAACATTACTATTGACTCTTTCTAATGTTACTTTACCCATACAGAAGTCCCTATTAGACCTACTGAACATATTTCTGACCCAAGAGTACTCGATCATGAACTTTCTATACATACTCACTGCCTCACTCTGATGTTACTTTAGCCATAAAATGGGTTCGATTTTGAACTTTACAAACATTACTATTGACTCTTTCTAATGTTACTTTACCCATACAGAAGTCCCTATTAAACCTACTGAACATATATTTCTGGCAAATTAATCCCCGGTCTATCTATATATACTCATTGACACCTTCTGATGTCATATCAGCCATATAGAAGTCCATATTTGACTTACTGAACATATTTCTGGCCCAAGAGTTAAGATTTTGAACTTTCTGTCTAGATTCATTGACTCCTTCTGATTTTATTTCTGCCATTCAGAAGAACAGATTAACCCTACTGAACATATTTCTGACCCAAGAGTACTCGATCATGAACTTTCTATACATACTCACTGCCTCACTCTGATGTTACTTTAGCCATATATGAACCCATTTTGACCTACTGAAAAAAAAAAATGTATGGCAAATTAGACCTCGATGATGAGCTTTTTATATAATCTCATGGAATCATTCTGATGTTACTTCAGCGACATATGAGCACATATTTGACCTGCTGAACATATTTCTGGCAAATTAGTCCTTGATCATGAATTTTCTGTAGATACTTATTGCCTCACTCTGATGATTCATCAGCCATATATATCGATAATGAACAATATAAACACATATTGCCTTACTCTGATGTCACATCAGCCATACTGTTGTCCAGAAGTCCATTTTAGACCTACTGAACATATTTCTGGCAAATTAGTACTCGATCATGAACATTCAGTACATACTCATTGACACCTTCTGATGTCAAATCAGCCATATAGATGTCCAAATTTCACTTATACTGAACATATTTCTGGCCCAAGAGTACACGATTTTGAACTTTCTATCTAGATTCATTGACTCCTTCTGATTTTATTTCTGCCATTCAGAAGAACAGATTAACCCTACTGAACATATTTCTGACCCAAGAGTATTCGATTTTGAACTTTACAGACATTACTATTGACTCTTTCTAATTTTACTTTACCCATACAGAAGTGCCTATTAGACCTACTGAACATATGTTTCTGGCAAATTACTCCACGCTCTATCTATATATACTCATTGACACCTTCTGATGTCAAATCAGCCATATGGAAATCCATATTTGACTTACTGAACATATTTCCGACCCAAAAGTACTAGATCATGAACTTTCTATACATACTGCCTCACTCTGATGTTACTTTAGCCATATATGAACCCATTTTGACCTACTGAAAAAATATATGGCAAATTAGACCTCGATGATGAGCTTTTTATATAAACTCATGGAATCATTCTGATGTTACTTCAGCAATATATGAGCACATATTTGACCTGCTGAACATATTTCTGGCCAATTAGTCCTTGATCATGAATTTTCTGTAGATATTTATAGCCTTACTCTGATGTCACATCAGCCATACTGTTGTCCATTTTTGACCTGATGAACATATTTCTGGCCCAAGAGTACTCGAGCATGAACTTTCAATACATATTCTTTGATTTACTCTGATGTTACTTCAGTCATAAATGAACCTATTTTGATCTACTGAACAAATTTCTGACAAATTAGACCTCGATCATGAACATTTTATGTAAACTCATTGATTGCTTCTGGTGATACATCAGCCATAGTGAATTGCATATTTGACCTAATGGACATATTTTTGGCCAAAGAGCACTCAATCTTGAAAGTTTTATTTATACTTACTGACGCCTTCTGATGTCACATCAGACATAAAGTAATCCATATATCAGCTAATGATCATACTTTTGGCAAATTAGTACTCGATTTTGAACATTCAGTACATACTCATTGACTCCTTCTGGTAATAAGTCAGGCATAGATTACTGAATATTTTACCTTATGGACATATTTCTGCCCAAAGAGTATTCGATTTTGAACTTCACAAACAATAGTATTGACTCTTTCTTATGTTACTTTTCCCATACAGAAGTCCCTATTAGACCTACTTAACATATGTTTCTATCTAGATTCATTGACTCCTTCTGATTTTATTTCTGCCATTCAGAAGAACAGATTAACCCTACTGAACATATTTCTGACCCAAGATTATTCGATTTTGAACTTTACAGACATTACTATTGAATCTTTCTAATTTTACTTTACCCATACAGAAGTCCCTATTAGACCTACTGAACATATGTTTCTATCTAGATTCATTGACTCCTTCTGATTTTATTTCTGCCATTCAGAAGAACAGATTAACCCTACTGAACATATTTCTGACCCAAGATTATTCGATTTTGAACTTTACAGACATTACTATTGACTCTTTCTAATTTTACTTTACCCATACAGAAGTCCATATTAGACCTACTGAACATATGTTTCTGGCAAATTACTCCACGCTCTATCTATATATACTCATTGACACCTTCTGATGTCAAATCAGCCATATAGAAGTCCATATTTGACTTACTGAACATATTTCTGACCCAAAAGTACTAGATCATGAACTTTCTATGCATACTCACTGCCTTACTCTGATGTTACTTTAGCCATATATGAACCCATTTTGACCTACTGAAAAAAAAATGTATGGCAAATTAGACCTCGATGATGAGCTTTTTATATAAACTCATGGAATCATTCTGATGTTACTTCAGCAATATATGAGCACATATTTGACCTGCTGAACATATTTCTGGCAAATTAGTCCTTGATCATGAATTTTCTGTAGATACTTATAGCCTTACTCTGATGTCACATCAGCCATACTGTTGTCCATTTTTGACCTGATGAACATATTTCTGGCCCAAGAGTACTCGAGCATGAACTTTCAATACATATTCTTTGATTTACTCTGATGTTACTTCAGTCATAAATGAACCTATTTTGATCTACTGAACAAATTTCTGACAAATTAGACCTCGATCATGAACATTTTATGTAAACTCATTGATTGCTTCTGGTGATACATCAGCCATAGTGAATTGCATATTTGACCTAATGGACATATTTCTGGCCAAAGAGCACTCAATCTTGAAAGTTTTATTTATACTTACTGACGCCTTCTGATGTCACATCAGACATAAAGTAATCCATATTTCAGCTAATGATCATACTTTTGGCAAATTAGTACTCGATTTTGAACATTCAGTACATACTCATTGACTCCGTCTGGTAATAAGTCAGCCATAGATTACTGAATATTTTACCTTATGGACATATTTCTGCCCAAAGAGTATTCGATTTTGAACTTCACAAACAATAGTATTGACTCTTTCTTATGTTACTTTACCCATACAGAAGTCCCTATTAGACCTACTGAACATATGTTTCTATCTAGATTCATTGACTCCTTCTGATTTTATTTCTGCCATTCAGAAGAACAGATTAACCCTACTGAACATATTTCTGACCCAAGATTATTCGATTTTGAACTTTACAGACATTACTATTGAATCTTTCTAATTTTACTTTACCCATACAGAAGTCCCTATTAGACCTACTGAACATATGTTTCTATCTAGATTCATTGACTCCTTCTGATTTTATTTCTGCCATTCAGAAGAACAGATTAACCCTACTGAACATATTTCTGACCCAAGATTATTCGATTTTGAACTTTACAGACATTACTATTGACTCTTTCTAATTTTACTTTACCCATACAGAAGTCCCTATTAGACCTACTGAACATATGTTTCTGTCAAATTACTCCACGCTCTATCTATATAGACTCATTGACACCTTCTGATGTCAAATCAGCCGTATAGAAGTCAATATTTGACTTACTGAACATATTTCTGACCCAAAAGTACTAGATCATGAACTTTCTATACATACTCACTGCCTCACTCTGATGTTACTTTAGCCATATATGAACCCATTTTGACCTACTGAAAAAATGTATGGCAAATTAGACCTCGATGATGAGCTTATCATATAAACTCATGGAATCATTCTGATGTTACTTCAGCAATATATGAGCACATATTTAACCTGCTGAACATATTTCTGGCAAATTAGTCCTTGATCATGAATTTTCTGTAGATACTTATAGCCTTACTCTGATGTCACATCAGCCATACTGTTGTCCATTTTTGACCTGATGAACATATTTCTGGCCCAAGAGTACTCAAGCATGAACTTTCAATACATGTTCTTTGATTTACTCTGATGTTACTTCAGCCATAAATGAACCTATTTTGATCTACTGAACAAATTTCTGACAAATTAGACCTCGATCATGAACATTTTATATAAACTCATTGATTGCTTCTGGTGATACATCAGCCATAGTGAATTGCATATTTTACCTAATGGACATATTTCTGGCCAAAGAGCACTCAATCTTGAAAGTTTTATTTATACTTACTGACGCCTTCTGATGTCACATCAGACATAAAGTTATCCATATTTCAGCTTATGATCATATTTTTTGCAAATTAGTACTCGATCTTGAACATTCAGTACATACTCATTGACTCCTGGTAATAAGTCAGCCATAGATTATTGAATATTTGACATTATGGACATATTTCTGGCCAAAGAGTATTCGATTTTGAACTTTACAAACATTACTATTGACTCTTTCTAATGTTACTTTACCCATACAGAAGTCCCTATTAGACCTACTGAACATATTTCTGACCCAAGAGTACTCGATCATGAACTTTCTATACATACTCACTGCCTCACTCTGATGTTACTTTAGCCATATATGAACCCATTTTGACCTACTGAAAAAAAAAATGTATGGCAAATTAGACCTCGATGATGAGCTTTTTATATAATCTCATGGAATCATTCTGATGTTACTTCAGCGACATATGAGCACATATTTGACCTGCTGAACATATTTCTGGCAAATTAGTCCTTGATCATGAATTTTCTGTAGATACTTATAGCCTCACTCTGATGATTCATCAGCCATATATATCGATAATGAACAATATAAACACATATTGCCTTACTCTGATCTCACATCAGCCATCATCTCACATGTTGTCCATTTTTGACGTGATGAACATATTTCTGGCCCAAGAGTACTCCATCATGAACTTTCAATACATATTCTTTGATTTACTCTGATGTTACTTCAGCCATATATGAACCTATTTTGGCCTACTGAACAAATTTCTGACAAATTAGACCTCGATCATGAAAATTTTATATAAACTCATTGATTGCTTCTGGTGATACATCAGCCATAGTGAATTGCATATTTGACCTAATGGACATATTTCTGGCCAAAGAGCACTCAATCTTTAAATTTTTATTTATACTTACTGATGCTTTCTGATGTCACATCAGACATAAAGTAATCCATATTTCAGCTTACAATCATATTTTTTGCAAATTAGTACTCGATCTTGAACATTCAGTACATACTCATTGACTCCTCCTGAGAATAAGTCAGCCATATTGAATATTTGACCTTATGGACATATTTCTGGCCAAAGAGTATTCGATTTTGAACTTTACAAACATTACTATTGACTCTTTCTAATGTTACTTTACCCATACAGAAGTCCCTATTAGACCTACTGAACATATTTCTGACCCAAGAGTACTCGATCATGAACTTTCTATACATACTCACTGCCTCACTCTGATGTTACTTTAGCCATAAAATGGGTTCGATTTTGAACTTTACAAACATTACTATTGACTCTTTCTAATGTTACTTTACCCATACAGAAGTCCCTATTAAACCTACTGAACATATATTTCTGGCAAATTAATCCCCGGTCTATCTATATATACTCATTGACACCATCTGATGTCAAATCAGCCATATAGAAGTCCATATTTGACTTACTGATCATATTTCTGACCCAAGAGTACTAGATCATGAACTTTCTGTACATACTCACTGCCTCACTCTGATGTTACTTCAGCCATATATGAACCCATTTTGATCTACTGAACAATTTTTTATGGCAAATTAGACCTCGACGATGAGCTTTTTATATAAACTCATGGAATCATTCTGATATTACTTTAGCAATATATGAGCACATATTTTACCTGCTGAACATATTTCTGGCAAATTAGACCTCGATCATGAACATTTTATATAAACTCATTGATTGCTTCTGGTGATACATCAGCCATAGTGAATTGCATATTTGACCTAATGGACATATTTCTGGCCAAAGAGCACTCAATCTTGAAAGTTTTATTTATACTTACTGACGCCTTCTGATGTCACATCAGACATAAAGTAATCCATATATCAGCTAATGATCATACTTTTGGCAAATTAGTACTCGATTTTGAACATTCAGTACATACTCATTGACTCCTTCTGGTAATAAGTCAGGCATAGATTACTGAATATTTTACCTTATGGACATATTTCTGCCCAAAGAGTATTCGATTTTGAACTTCACAAACAATAGTATTGACTCTTTCTTATGTTACTTTACCCATACAGAAGTCCCTATTAGACCTACTTAATATATGTTTCTATCTAGATTCATTGACTCCTTCTGATTTTATTTCTGCCATTCAGAAGAACAGATTAACCCTACTGAACATATTTCTGACCCAAGATTATTCGATTTTGAACTTTACAGACATTACTATTGAATCTTTCTAATTTTACTTTACCCATACAGAAGTCCCTATTAGACCTACTGAACATATGTTTCTATCTAGATTCATTGACTCCTTCTGATTTTATTTCTGCCATTCAGAAGAACAGATTAACCCTACTGAACATATTTCTGACCCAAGATTATTCGATTTTGAACTTTACAGACATTACTATTGACTCTTTCTAATTTTACTTTACCCATACAGAAGTCCCTATTAGACCTACTGAACATATGTTTCTGGCAAATTACTCCACGCTCTATCTATATATACTCATTGACACCTTCTGATGTCAAATCAGCCATATAGAAGTCCATATTTGACTTACTGAACATATTTCTGACCCAAAAGTACTTGATCATGAACTTTCTATACATACTCACTGCCTCACTCTGATGTTACTTTAGCCATATATGAACCCATTTTGACCTACTGAAAAAAAAATGTATGGCAAATTAGACCTCGATGATGAGCTTTTTATATAAACTCATGGAATCATTCTGATGTTACTTCAGCAATATATGAGCACATATTTGACCTGCTGAACATATTTCTGGCAAATTAGTCCTTGATCATGAATTTTCTGTAGATACTTATAGCCTTACTCTGATGTCACATCAGCCATACTGTTGTCCATTTTTGACCTGATGAACATATTTCTGGCCCAAGAGTACTCGAGCATGAACTTTCAATACATATTCTTTGATTTACTCTGATGTTACTTCAGCCATAAATGAACCTATTTTGATCTACTGAACAAATTTCTGACAAATTAGTCCTCGATCATGAACATTTTATATAAACTCATTGATTGCTTCTGGTGATACATCAGCCATAGTGAATTGCATATTTGACCTAATGGACATATTTCTGGCCAAAGAGCACTCAATCTTGAAAGTTTTATTTATACTTACTGACGCCTTCTGATGTCACATCAGACATAAAGTAATCCATATATCAGCTAATGATCATACTTTTGGCAAATTAGTACTCGATTTTGAACATTCAGTACATACTCATTGACTCCGTCTGGTAATAAGTCAGCCATAGATTACTGAATATTTTACCTTATGGACATATTTCTGCCCAAAGAGTATTCGATTCTGAACTTCACAAACAATAGTATTGACTCTTTCTTATGTTACTTTACCCATACAGAAGTCCCTATTAGACCTACTGAACATATGTTTCTATCTAGATTCATTGACTCCTTCTGATTTTATTTCTGCCATTCAGAAGAACAGATTAACCCTACTGAACATATTTCTGACCCAAGATTATTCGATTTTGAACTTTACAGACATTACTATTGAATCTTTCTAATTTTACTTTACCCATACAGAAGTCCCTATTAGACCTACTGAACATATGTTTCTATCTAGATTCATTGACTCCTTCTGATTTTATTTCTGCCATTCAGAAGAACAGATTAACCCTACTGAACATATTTCTGACCCAAGATTATTCGATTTTGAACTTTACAGACATTACTATTGACTCTTTCTAATTTTACTTTACCCATACAGAAGTCCCTATTAGACCTACTGAACATATGTTTCTGGCAAATTACTCCACGCTCTATCTATATATACTCATTGACACCTTCTGATGTCAAATCAGCCATATAGAAGTCCATATTTGACTTACTGAACATATTTCTGACCCAAAAGTACTAGATCATGAACTTTCTATGCATACTCACTGCCTCACTCTGATGTTACTTTAGCCATATATGAACCCATTTTGACCTACTGAAAAAATGTATGGCAAATTAGACCTCGATGATGAGCTTATCATATAAACTCATGGAATCATTCTGATGTTACTTCAGCAATATATGAGCACATATTTAACCTGCTGAACATATTTCTGGCAAATTAGTCCTTGATCATGAATTTTCTGTAGATACTTATAGCCTTACTCTGATGTCACATCAGCCATACTGTTGTCCATTTTTGACCTGATGAACATATTTCTGGCCCAAGAGTACTCAAGCATGAACTTTCAATACATGTTCTTTGATTTACTCTGATGTTACTTCAGCCATAAATGAACCTATTTTGATCTACTGAACAAATTTCTGACAAATTAGACCTCGATCATGAACATTTTATATAAACTCATTGATTGCTTCTGGTGATACATCAGCCATAGTGAATTGCATATTTTACCTAATGGACATATTTCTGGCCAAAGAGCACTCAATCTTGAAAGTTTTATTTATACTTACTGACGCCTTCTGATGTCACATCAGACATAAAGTTATCCATATTTCAGCTTATGATCATATTTTTTGCAAATTAGTACTCGATCTTGAACATTCAGTACATACTCATTGACTCCTGGTAATAAGTCAGCCATAGATTATTGAATATTTGACATTATGGACATATTTCTGGCCAAAGAGTATTCGATTTTGAACTTTACAAACATTACTATTGACTCTTTCTAATGTTACTTTACCCATACAGAAGTCCCTATTAGACCTACTGAACATATTTCTGACCCAAGAGTACTCGATCATGAACTTTCTATACATACTCACTGCCTCACTCTGATGTTACTTTAGCCATATATGAACCCATTTTGACCTACTGAAAAAAAAAAATGTATGGCAAATTAGACCTCGATGATGAGCTTTTTATATAATCTCATGGAATCATTCTGATGTTACTTCAGCGACATATGAGCACATATTTGACCTGCTGAACATATTTCTGGCAAATTAGTCCTTGATCATGAATTTTCTGTAGATACTTATAGCCTCACTCTGATGATTCATCAGCCATATATATCGATAATGAACAATATAAACACATATTGCCTTACTCTGATCTCACATCAGCCATCATCTCACATGTTGTCCATTTTTGACGTGATGAACATATTTCTGGCCCAAGAGTACTCCATCATGAACTTTCAATACATATTCTTTGATTTACTCTGATGTTACTTCAGCCATATATGAACCTATTTTGGCCTACTGAACAAATTTCTGACAAATTAGACCTCGATCATGAAAATTTTATATAAACTCATTGATTGCTTCTGGTGATACATCAGCCATAGTGAATTGCATATTTGACCTAATGGACATATTTCTGGCCAAAGAGCACTCAATCTTTAAATTTTTATTTATACTTACTGATGCTTTCTGATGTCACATCAGACATAAAGTAATCCATATTTCAGCTTACAATCATATTTTTTGCAAATTAGTACTCGATCTTGAACATTCAGTACATACTCATTGACTCCTCCTGAGAATAAGTCAGCCATAGATTTGAATATTTGACCTCATGGACATATTTCTGGCCAAAGAGTATTCGATTTTGAACTTTACAAACATTACTATTGACTCTTTCTAATGTTACTTTACCCATACAGAAGTCCCTATTAGACCTACTGAACATATTTCTGACCCAAGAGTACTCGATCATGAACTTTCTATACATACTCACTGCCTCACTCTGATGTTACTTTAGCCATAAAATGGGTTCGATTTTGAACTTTACAAACATTACTATTGACTCTTTCTAATGTTACTTTACCCATACAGAAGTCCCTATTAAACCTACTGAACATATATTTCTGGCAAATTAATCCCCGGTCTATCTATATATACTCATTGACACCTTCTGATGTCAAATCAGCCATATAGAAGTCCATATTTGACTTACTGATCATATTTCTGACCCAAGAGTACTAGATCATGAACTTTCTATACATACTCACTGCCTCACTCTGATGTTACTTCAGCCATATATGAACCCATTTTGATCTACTGAACAATTTTTTATGGCAAATTAGACCTCGACGATGAGCTTTTTATATAAACTCATGGAATCATTCTGATATTACTTTAGCAATATATGAGCACATATTTTACCTGCTGAACATATTTCTGGCAAATTCGACCTCGATCATGAACATTTTATATAAACTCATTGATTGCTTCTGGTGATACATCAGCCATAGTGAATTGCATATTTGACCTAATGGACATATTTCTGGCCAAAGAGCACTCAATCTTGAAAGTTTTATTTATACTTACTGACGCCTTCTGATGTCACATCAGACATAAAGTAATCCATATATCAGCTAATGATCATACTTTTGGCAAATTAGTACTCGATTTTGAACATTCAGTACATACTCATTGACTCCTTCTGGTAATAAGTCAGGCATAGATTACTGAATATTTTACCTTATGGACATATTTCTGCCCAAAGAGTATTCGATTTTGAACTTCACAAACAATAGTATTGACTCTTTCTTATATTACTTTACCCATACAGAAGTCCCTATTAGACCTACTTAACATATGTTTCTATCTAGATTCATTGACTCCTTCTGATTTTATTTCTGCCATTCAGAAGAACAGATTAACCCTACTGAACATATTTCTGACCCAAGATTATTCGATTTTGAACTTTACAGACATTACTATTGAATCTTTCTAATTTTACTTTACCCATACAGAAGTCCCTATTAGACCTACTGAACATATGTTTCTATCTAGATTCATTGACTCCTTCTGATTTTATTTCTGCCATTCAGAAGAACAGATTAACCCTACTGAACATATTTCTGACCCAAGATTATTCGATTTTGAACTTTACAGACATTACTATTGACTCTTTCTAATTTTACTTTACCCATACAGAAGTCCCTATTAGACCTACTGAACATATGTTTCTGGCAAATTACTCCACGCTCTATCTATATATACTCATTGACACCTTCTGATGTCAAATCAGCCATATAGAAGTCCATATTTGACTTACTGAACATATTTCTGACCCAAAAGTACTAGATCATGAACTTTCTATGCATACTCACTGCCTCACTCTGATGTTACTTTAGCCATATATGAACCCATTTTGACCTACTGAAAAAATGTATGGCAAATTAGACCTCGATGATGAGCTTATCATATAAACTCATGGAATCATTCTGATGTTACTTCAGCAATATATGAGCACATATTTAACCTGCTGAACATATTTCTGGCAAATTAGTCCTTGATCATGAATTTTCTGTAGATACTTATAGCCTTACTCTGATGTCACATCAGCCATACTGTTGTCCATTTTTGACCTGATGAACATATTTCTGGCCCAAGAGTACTCAAGCATGAACTTTCAATACATGTTCTTTGATTTACTCTGATGTTACTTCAGCCATAAATGAACCTATTTTGATCTACTGAACAAATTTCTGACAAATTAGACCTCGATCATGAACATTTTATATAAACTCATTGATTGCTTCTGGTGATACATCAGCCATAGTGAATTGCATATTTTACCTAATGGACATATTTCTGGCCAAAGAGCACTCAATCTTGAAAGTTTTATTTATACTTACTGACGCCTTCTGATGTCACATCAGACATAAAGTTATCCATATTTCAGCTTATGATCATATTTTTTGCAAATTAGTACTCGATCTTGAACATTCAGTACATACTCATTGACTCCTGGTAATAAGTCAGCCATAGATTATTGAATATTTGACATTATGGACATATTTCTGGCCAAAGAGTATTCGATTTTGAACTTTACAAACATTACTATTGACTCTTTCTAATGTTACTTTACCCATACAGAAGTCCCTATTAGACCTACTGAACATATTTCTGACCCAAGAGTACTCGATCATGAACTTTCTATACATACTCACTGCCTCACTCTGATGTTACTTTAGCCATATATGAACCCATTTTGACCTACTGAAAAAAAAAATGTATGGCAAATTAGACCTCGATGATGAGCTTTTTATATAATCTCATGGAATCATTCTGATGTTACTTCAGCGACATATGAGCACATATTTGACCTGCTGAACATATTTCTGGCAAATTAGTCCTTGATCATGAATTTTCTGTAGATACTTATAGCCTCACTCTGATGATTCATCAGCCATATATATCGATAATGAACAATATAAACTCATATTGCCTTACTCTGATCTCACATCAGCCATCATCTCACATGTTGTCCATTTTTGACGTGATGAACATATTTCTGGCCCAAGAGTACTCCATCATGAACTTTCAATACATATTCTTTGATTTACTCTGATGTTACTTCAGCCATATATGAACCTATTTTGGCCTACTGAACAAATTTCTGACAAATTAGACCTCGATCATGAAAATTTTATATAAACTCATTGATTGCTTCTGGTGATACATCAGCCATAGTGAATTGCATATTTGACCTAATGGACATATTTCTGGCCAAAGAGCACTCAATCTTTAAATTTTTATTTATACTTACTGATGCTTTCTGATGTCACATCAGACATAAAGTAATCCATATTTCAGCTTACAATCATATTTTTTGCAAATTAGTACTCGATCTTGAACATTCAGTACATACTCATTGACTCCTCCTGAGAATAAGTCAGCCATATTGAATATTTGACCTTATGGACATATTTCTGGCCAAAGAGTATTCGATTTTGAACTTTACAAACATTACTATTGACTCTTTCTAATGTTACTTTACCCATACAGAAGTCCCTATTAGACCTACTGAACATATTTCTGACCCAAGAGTACTCGATCATGAACTTTCTATACATACTCACTGCCTCACTCTGATGTTACTTTAGCCATAAAATGGGTTCGATTTTGAACTTTACAAACATTACTATTGACTCTTTCTAATGTTACTTTACCCATACAGAAGTCCCTATTAAACCTACTGAACATATATTTCTGGCAAATTAATCCCCGGTCTATCTATATATACTCATTGACACCTTCTGATGTCATATCAGCCATATAGAAGTCCATATTTGACTTACTGAACATATTTCTGGCCCAAGAGTTAAGATTTTGAACTTTCTGTCTAGATTCATTGACTCCTTCTGATTTTATTTCTGCCATTCAGAAGAACAGATTAACCCTACTGAACATATTTCTGACCCAAGAGTACTCGATCATGAACTTTCTATACATACTCACTGCCTCACTCTGATGTTACTTTAGCCATATATGAACCCATTTTGACCTACTGAAAAAAAAGAATGTATGGCAAATTAGACCTCGATGATGAGCTTTTTATATAAACTCATGGAATCATTCTGATGTTACTTCAGCAATATATGAGCACTTAATTGACCTGCTGAACATATTTCTGGCAAATTAGTCCTTGATCATGAATTTTCTGTAGATACTAATAGCCTAACTCTGATGATTCATCAGCCATATATATCGATAATGAACAATATAAACACATATTGCCTTACTCTGATGTCACATCAGCCATACTGTTGTCCATTTTTGACCTGATGAACATATTTCTGGCAAATTAGTCCTCGATCATTAACTTTCAATACATATTCTTTGATTTACTCTGATGTTACTTCAGCCATAAATGAACCTATTTTGATCTACTGAACAGATTTCTGACAAATTAGACCTCGATCATGAACATTTTATATAAACTCATTGATTGCTTCTGGTGATACATCAGCCATACTGTTGTCCAGAAGTCCATTTTAGACCTAATGGACATATTTCTGGCCAATTAGAGCACGCAATCTTTAAATTTTTATTTATACTTACTGATGCCTTCTGATGTCACATCAGACATAAAGTAATCCATATTTCAGCTTATACTGATCATATTTTTTGCCCAAGAGTACTCGATCTTGAACATTCAGTACATACTCATTGACTCCTCCTGATAATAAGTCAGCCATAGATTATTGAATATTTGACCTTATGGACATATTTCTGACCAAAGAGTATTCGATTTTGAACTTTACAAACATTACTATTGACTCTTTCTAATTTCACTTTACCCATACAGAAGTCCCTATTAGACCTACTGAACATATGTTTCTGGCACATTACTCCACGCTCTATCTATATATACTCATTGACACCTTCTGATGTCAAATCAGCCATATGGAAATCCATATTTGACTTACTGAACATATTTCTGACCCAAGAGTACTAGATCATGAACTTTCTATACATACTCACTGCCTCACTCTGATGTTACTTTAGCCATATATGAACCCATTTTGACCTACTGAAAAAATGTATGGCAAATTAGACCTCGATGATGAGCTTTTTATATAAACTCATGGAATCATTCTGATGTTACTTCAGCAATATATGAGCACATATTTGACCTGCTGAACATATTTCTGGCAAATTAGTCCTTGATCATGAATTTTCTGTAGATACTTATAGCCTAACTCTGATGATTCATCAGCCATATATATCGATAATGAACAATATAAACACATATTGCCTTACTCTGATGTCACATCAGCCATACTGTTGTCCATTTTTGACCTGATGAACATATTTCTGGGCCAAGAGTACTCGATCATGAACTTTCAATACATATTCTTTGATTTACTCTGATGTTACTTCAGCCATAAATTAACCTATTTTGACCTACTGAACAAATTTCTGACAAATTAGTCCTTGATCATGAACATTTTATATAAACTCATTGATTGCTTCTGGTGATACATCAGCCATAGTGAATTGCATATTTGACCTAATGGACATATTTCTGGCCAAAGAGCACTCAATCTTTAAATTTTTATTCATATTTACTTCAAGGGGCTGCGTTGTGGTCGTGTCAGGGCACCGGTCCTTTGTCTCATCTGGATACAGCCCGGATCCGGTTGAATACGGTAAACCTCGGGATAAACAGAAAAACTATTATTAGCGTAGATGCCATTCTTCTTCTGATGTAAAGAGTACATCTGGTGTTATAGGAAGTGTTCCTGGTTCGAGCTGACCTAATTTATTTAGCCTAATAATCCTTTAACGGATTTGAAAATATAAATTTATAATGTGTTATGCATATGCGAGGTTAAAAACATTCAACAGAGCTTTGATCTGCGTGCATTGATACTATTCTTTAAGAGCTGCTGTGCAGCCAAATTATATAGGCTACCAGTTATCACTCTAAAGCTGCTTTGACACAATCTGCATTGTAAAAAAGCGCTATATAAATAAAGGTGACTTGACTTGACTTACTTATGCCTTCTGATGTTACATCAGACATAAAGTAATCTATATTTCAGCTAATGATCATATTTTTTGGCAAATTAGTACTCAATCTTGAACATTCAGTACATACTCATTGACTCCTTCTGGTAATATGTCAGCTATAGATTACTGAATATTTGACCTTATGAACATATTTCTTGTCAAAGAGTAATTGATTAGATTTGACTTTCTATACATTACAATTGAGTCCTTCTGATGTTACTTTACCCATACAGAAGTCCATATTAGACCTACTGAACATATTTCTGGCAAATTTGTCGACAATCTTGAACTTTCTATATATACTCATTGACACCTTCTGATGTCAAATCAGACATATATAAGTCCATATTTGACTTACTGAATATATTTCAGGCCCAAGAGTACCCGATTTTCAATTTTTGAAGATTCATTGACTCCTTTTTATTTCAGCCATACATGAGCCCATGAACTTCCTATGCATTACTGTTGAGTCATTCTGATATTATTTCTGCCATTCAGAAGTCAATATTAGACCTACTGAAACACATTTCTGGCAAATTAGTCCTCAATCCTGAACTTTGTATACAGACTCATTGACTCCTTGTTTACATCAGACAGACAGTAGTCCATATTTGACAAAATGAACAAATTCCTTGACCATGAGTACTCAGTCTTGAACTTTCTTCATATACTCATTGACTCCTGATTTTATTTCCACCATTCTGAAGTCTATAATAACCCTACTAAACATTTTTCTGACCCAAGAGCTCAATTATGACCTTTCTATGCATACTCACTGCCTCACTCTGATATTACTTCCTCTAGATATGAATCCATTTTGACCTACTGAAAAAAAAAAAAAAAAGTATGGCAAATTAGACCTCGATGATGAGCTTTTTACATAAACTCCTTCTGATGATACATATATTAGGCTTCCTAGAGTATATATATATATATATATATATATATATATATATATATATATATATATATATATATATATATATATATATATAAATGTTCAGTATTGAGTACTCTTAGGCCAGGAATTTGTTAATTATTTAAAATATGGACTACTATCTGTGTGTTGTAACATCAGGACTCAATGAGTCTGTATAGAAAAATTATGATTGAGGACTCTTGGGTCAGAAATATGGATTTCATTATGTCAAATATGACATCAGACTACGTCAAAGCTATCTGTTGTAACATCAGGACTCAATGATTCTGTATAGAAAATTTATGATCGAGGACTCGGGTCAGAAATATGTTCATTTGTCAAATATGGACTTTCTGTATGGCTGATGTCACATTATAATGAGCATGTAAAAAAAAAAAGGTTAAATATGCAATTACTCTTTGGCCAGAAATATGCTAGGTTGGTCAAATATGGACTACTGTATTGCTGATTTGACATCAGAAGGCGTCAAGGAGTATATTTAAAAAGTTCAATATAGAATACACTTTGGACCGAAATATGTTAGGTAAGTCAGATATGGACTACTGTCTGGCTGATCAATGACTACTGCTGGCTGAGTCAATGAGTAAATATAGAAAGTTCATGATCGTGGACTAATTTGTTATGTTCAGTAGGTCTAGTATGTCTAATATATATAATATAGTAGTCTTCTGTATGGCTGAAGTAACATCAGATTAAGGTTATGAGTATTTATAGAAAAATCATGATCGACGACTCTTGGGACAGAAAAAAATTAAGTAGGTTTCATATGGATTTCTGAATGGCGGAAATAAAATCAGAAGGAGGCAATATGTATAGAAAGATTAAGATCGAGTACTCTTGTTCATTATGTCAAATATGGACTACTATCTGTCTGATGTAACATCAGCACTCAATGAGTGTGTATAGAAAGTTAATGACTGAGGACTCTTAGGTCAGAAATATGTTCAAGTGGTAAAAAATGGAGTTCTGTATGTCTGATGTGACATTACAGACGACGTCAAAGATTCTTTATACTCGATTCTGTATAGATAGTTTATGATTGAGGACTCTTGGGTCAGAAATATGTTCAGTTGTTCAAATATGGACTACTCTATGGCTCATGTGACATCAGAAGGCGTCAAGGATTATATAAAAAAATGTTCATTATCGAGGACTAATTTGCCAATTTATTATTTATAGCTGATGTCACATTATAATGACTAAATGAGTATACAAGAAATGTTAAATATCCAATACTATTTGGCCAGAGATATGTTCCGTCTATCATATATGGACTACTCTATGGCTCATGTGAAAAGTTCAATGACGTATATTCTTTGGGCCAAAATATGTTCAGTAAATAGTTCATGATCGACGACTCATGGGTCAGAAATTTGTTCAGTCGATCGAATATGGATCTGTTTGATTTAACATCAGGACTCAATGGGTCTATATAGGAAGTTCAGAAATATGTTCAGGTGGTCAAATATGTAGTTCTGTATGGCTATTGTCACATTAGAAGGCATGAATATATATGTATATAAAGAAGTTAAATATCGAATACTCTTTGGACAGAAATATTTTCAGTAGGTCAAATAAGGACATGCTTGATGAAACAGTACGTATAAATGGAAAGTTTATGTCAGAGGACTCTTTGGCCAGAAAAATATTCAGTAAGTGATATATGGACTAGCTGAATTATCATCAGAAGGTGTCTATATGACTATGTATAGAGTCAGCGTCTGAGGAAATATGTTCAAAAGGTCAAATATGTGCTACTGTAACAGAACAAGTTAAAGAGTAAGTTTAGAAATTTTAAGATCGTGGTTTCTTTGGCCAGAAAGTCAAATTAGGACTACTTGTCTGGCTGATGCATCATCTGAAACCTGAGAGGTTATATTGCTGCAACGCATGTTTTATAATGCATATGACTGCAATGAGTGATCCTCTGCAGCCACCTAGATGTGTATTGTTTGCTTGCACATTGATTTAAGTTCTGTTAATTTTGCTTGCTAGTGAAGAACAAATGAATGAAACTGAATTCTAAAGATACGGCTTAAATGTGCAACATACAACAGTTTATGCATCGTATGTGCTTTTTCGTTACACTGTACATAAATTACACGGTAACTCACTTTATGCATGTTGTGCGTTTGCATTGTCAAGTAACTGAATATTCCATTGTGTGTTAAGGAATAGGACATGTTGTTTTTCATTGCACTTACATAAAGACCTAACTTGTTCCATTGTGCATGGAAGAGAAATAGCATATGTATGCATATGTACTTTTTCATTGCATGGTATGAAAGAGCTAATCTAATCCGGTGTGCATGAAAAAGATGAAACGTGCTGTTGCAAACACCTGACTTATTCCGTTATGCAAGGAAGAATTACAAATAAGCTAAGTACTTGTTTCTTTTTATTGTATTGTATACAAGATCTTATTCTGTTGTGCACTGTAGAGATATCACACGACATGTGTTGTTGCATTTCATTGCATGATTAAGTTATTCCGTTATGCATTAAAGAGATAACGCGTAACTGCTGTGCAATGAATAATAATACATGTAAAATGCACTAATTCCTTTCATGAGTTGCAAATTAGTTATTCCGTTGCGCATTGAAGAGATAACATGACAGGTGTTTGTTGCACTGCGACTGCGTTGCATACAAGAACTAACTCTTTTATTGTGCGTTGAAGAATAACACATAAAAAAATGTTGAATTTACTTGCACTGGTAAGACCTAACATGTTCCGTTGTGTATGGAAGCGAAATAACATTGCATATGTATTTTTGCACTGCAATGCATTAAAGATCTAACCTAATCCTAATCTGTTGTGCACTGAAGAGATGACACATTTGTGCTGTTGTATTGTACTGGAAACACTTGTTTATTTTTATTGTAAACAAGAACTCAATGTATTCCGTTGTGCATTGAAGAGATACATATCTGTTTCACATTGCATTGCTCACCAGAACTAACTTAATCCGCTCTGCATAACATATGTGCTGTTCCCTTGAACTTCATATGTTCTGCATTGAAGTTCTTTGCACATAACACAGGTGTTGTTGAACTGCATTGCATATGCAAGATTAGCATAGTCGTTGTGTGTTGAAAAGATGACACTAAAGTGTTGTTGCATTACAATTCATACAAGGACTAACTTAATTCGTTATTGCAATGAAGAATTACATAGAAGATGTGAACTTGTTTATTTGCATTGTATTACAAGACTTTTACTTAATCCGTTTATGCAATGACGAATTACATATAAACTGTGCACTTGTTTGTTTGCAAGATCTTATTCTGTTGTGCATTGTAGAGATATCTCACGACATGTGTTGTTGCATTTCATTGCATAACACATTTGCTGTTGCATTGTCCATATTTTATAACTTCATCTGTTCTGCATTGGAGTGCATAACACAGGTGTTGTTGCACTGCATCGCATGCAAGATTAACAGTATCGATGTGTATTGAAAAGATGACTCTTAAGTGTTGCTGCATTGCAAATCACACAAGAACTAACTTAATTCGTTATTGCAATGAAGAATTACATAGAAGATGTGAACTACTTTCTTTGCATTGTATTACAAAACTTTCACTTAATCCGTTATGCATGCACTTGTATGCTTGCATTGTATGAAAGATCTTATTCTGTTGTGCATTGTAGAGATATCACGCGACATGTGTTGTTGCATTTCATTGCATGCTTGAGTTATACCGTTATGCATTAAAGAGATAACGCATAAATGCTGTGTAATGAATAATAATAATGAATAAGCTGCACTAATTCATTGCATTGCATACAATAAATGAGTTATTCCGTTGCGCATTGAAGAGATAACATGACAGGTGTTTGTTGCACTGCGTTGCATACAAGAACTAACTCTTTTATTGTGCGTTGAAGAATAACACATAAAGAAATGTTGAATTTACTTGCACTGATAACACCTACCGTTGTGCATGGAAGAGAAATAACATGATGCATGGAAGAGAAATAATACATAGAAGATGTGAACTTGTTTATTTGCATTGTATTACAAGACTTTTACTTAATCCGTTTATGCAATGACGAATTACATATTAACTGTGCACTTGTTTGTTTGCATTGTTTACAAGATCTTATTCTGTTGTGCATTGTAGAGATATCACACGACATGTGTTTTTGCATTTCATTGCATAACACATTTGCTGTTGCATTGCCCATATTTATAACACACAGGTGTTGTTGCACTGCATCGCATGCAAGATTAACAGTATCGTTGTGTATTGAAAAGATGACTCTTAAGTGTTGTTGCATTGCAAATTATACAAGAACTAACTTAATTCGTTATTGCAATGAAGAATTACATAGAAGATGTGAACTACTTTCTTCGCATTGTATTACAAGACTTTCACTTAATCCGTTATGCATGCACTTGTATGCTTGCATTGTATGAAAGATCTTATTCTGTTGTGCATTGTAGAGATATCACGCGACATGTGTTGTTGCATTTCATTGCATAACACATTTGCTGTTGCATTGCCCATATTTTATAACTTCATCTGTTCTGCATTGGAGTGCTTGCACATAACACAGGTGTTGTTGCACTGCATCGCATGCAAGATTACCAGTATCGATGTGTATTGAAAAGATGACTCTTAAGTGTTGTTGCATTGCAAATCATACAAGAACTAACTTAATTCGTTATTGCAATGAAGAATTACATAGAAGATGTGAACTACTTTCTTTGCATTGTATTACAAGACTTTCACTTAATCCGTTATGCAATGATGTGCACTTGTATTGCTTGCATTGTATGAAAGATCTTATTCTGTTGTGCATTGTAGAGAGATCACGCGACATGTGTTGTTGCATTTCATTGCATGCTTAATTTATTCCGTTATGCATTAAAGAGATAACGCGTAACTGCTGTGCAATGAATAATAATACATGTAAAACGCACTAATTCCTTGCATGAGTTGCAAATTAGTTATTCCGTTGCGCATTGAAGAGATAACATGACAGGTGCTTGTTGCACTGCGTTGCATACAAGAACTAACTCTCTATTGTGCGTTGAAGAATAACACATAAAGAAATGTTGAATTTACTTGCACTTATAAGACCTAACATGTTCCGTTGTGCATGGAAGAGAAATAACATTGCATATGTAGTTTTGCACTGCAATGCATTAAAGATCTAACCTAATCCTAATCTGTTGTGCATTGAAGAGATGACACATTTGTGCTGTTGTATTGTACTGCAAACACTTGTTTATTTTTATTGTAAACAAGAACAAGTTTACAAGATCTTATTCTGTTGTGCATTGTAGAGATATCACGCGACATGTGTTGTTGCATTTAAAATTGCATGCTTGAGTTATTCCGTTATGCATTAAAGAGATAAAACGTAACTGCTGTGCAATGAATAATAATACATGTAAACTGCACTAATTCATTGCATTGCATACAATAAATGAGTTATTCCGTTGCGCATTGAAGAGATAACATGACAGGTGTTTGTTGCACTGCGTTGCATACAAGAACTAACTCTTTTATTGTGTGTTGAAGAATAACACATAAAGAAATGTTGAATTTACTTGTACTTACTGATAAGACCTAACATGTTTCGTTGTGCATGGAAGCGAAATAACATTGCATATGTATTTTTGCATTGCAATGCATTAAATATCTAACCTAATCCTAATATGTTGTTCATTGAAGAGATGACACATTTGTGCTGTTGTATTGTACTGCAAACACTTGTTTCTTTTTATTGTAAACAATAATTTTTTTTTAACTTATTCTGTTGTGCACTGAAGAGATACATATCTGTGTAATTACATTGCTTACCAGAACTAACATATTCCGCTCTGCATAACATATGAGCTGGTGCATTGAACTTCATATGTTCTGCATTGAAGTGCTTTGTACATAACACAGTTGTTGCACTGCATTGCATATGCAAGATTAGCATAATCGTTGTGTGTTGAAAAGATAACATGACAGGTGCTTGTTGCACTGCGTTGCTTACAAGAACTAACTCTTTCTATTGTGCGTTGAAGAATAACACATAAAGAAATGTTGAATTTACTTGCACTGATAAGACCTAACATGTTCCGTTGTGCATGGAAGAGAAATAATATTTGCATATGTATTTTTGCATTGCAATGCATTAATCTAACCTAATCCGTTGTGCATTGAAGAGATGACACATTTGTGCTGTTGTACTGCATTACAAACACTTGTTTCGTTTTATTGTATACAAGAACTTAACGTATTCCGTTGTGCATTGAAGAGATACATATCTGTTTCATTGTATTGCTTACGAGAACTAACTTAATCCGCTCTGCATAACATATGTGCTGTTCCCTTGAACTTCATATGTTCTGTTTTGAAGTGCTTTGCCCATAACACAGGTGTTGTTGCACTGCATTGCATATGCAAGATTAGCATAATCGTTGTGTGTTGAAAAGATGACACTAAAGTGTTGTTGCATTGCAATTCATACAAGGACTAACTTAATTCGTTATTGCAACGAAGAATTACATAGAAGCTGTGCACTTGTTTCTTTGCATTGTATTACAAGAATTTAACTTAATCCGTTATGCAATTGTTATGCAATGATGAATTACATATAAACTGTGCATTTGTTTGTTTACAAGATCTTATTCTGTTGTGCATTGTTTCTGGCAAATTAGTCCACGGTCTTGAACTTTCTATATATATATATATATATATATATATATATATATATATATATATATATATATATATATATATATATATATATATATATATTCACACTCATTGACACCTTCTGATGTCAATATATCACACGACGTGTTGCATTTCATTGCATGCTTAAGTTATGCATTAAAGAGATAACGCGTAACTGCTGTGCATTGAATAATAATACATGTAAAATGCACTAATTCATTGCATTGCATACAATAACTGAGAAAACATAACATGACAGGTGCTTGTAGAATTGCATTGCATGAAAGAGCTAATCTAATCCGTTGTGCACTGAAGTTGAAGGGATGACGTGTGCTGTGCAATGTATTGCAAACGAGACCTGACTTATTCCGTTGCCCATTTTAGAGAATATATATATGTGTTGTTGCTTTGCAATGCACACAAGAACTACTTAATCCGTTATGCAATAAACAATTACATATAAACTGTGTACTTGTTTCTTTGTATTGTATAGTATAACTAAATCCATTGTGCATTGAAGACAATTCACATGCATACATAACTTGTTCTGTCATTGAATGCATACAAGAAACTAACTCTTTCAATTGTGCGTTGAAGAATAAAACATAAGTAATATTGTATTTCATTGCACTGCATAAGACCTAACTTGTTCTGTTGTGCATGAAAGAGAAATAACATTGCAAATGTATTGTTCCATTGCATTTCATGAAAGATTTAACCTAATCTGTTGACCTGTGTCATTGCATTGCATTGTATGCTTAAAACTGTAAAATGCACTGATTCATTGCATTGGATAAAATATCTAAGTTATTCCGTTGTGCACTGAAGAGATAACATATCGTATTTAATGTTATTTCATTACACGACAAAACAATTCCTTTGTTGTTATGCATTTAAAGATAACACATAACATATGAGCATTGCAGTGAAGACATAACACGTTATGAGCTGTTAAATAAGATGTTAAGTAATATGTCCCTTATCCATTAGGCAGCGATCAGGTGCTTGAAAACAGTTGAGTTACAGTGTTAAAGGAATTGAAGCAGGACAGTGTTTGATGAGTCCCATTTAGGACGTGTGTTCAGTCAAAAGCGTTGATGTTAATAAAGCACATTAATGCGTTATTGAAACTGAACAAATTTCATGAAGATTTTATATAAACTCATTGATTGCTTTTGGTGATACATCAGCCATAGTGAATTGCATAGTTGACCTAATGGACATATTTCTGGCCAATGAGCACTCAATTAAATATTTATTTATACTTACTGATGCTTTCTGATGTCACATCAGACATAAAGTAATCCATATTTCAGCTTATGATCATATTTTTAGCAAATTAGTACTCGATTTTGAACATTCCATACATACTCATTGACTCCTCCTGGTAATAAGTCAGCCATAGATTATTGAATATTTTACCTTATGGACATATTTCTGCCCAAAGAGTATTCGATTTTGAACTTTACAAACAATAGCATTGACTCTTTCTTATGTTACATTACCCATACAGAAGTCCATATTACACCTACTGAACAATTTTTTTATGGCAAATTAGACCTCGATGATGAGCTTTTTATATAAACTCGTGGACTCATTCTGATGTTAATTCAACCATATACATATTTGACCTGCTGAACATACTTCTGGCAAATTAGTCCTTGATCATGAATTTTCTTTAGATACTCATAGCCGCACACTGATGATTCTTCAGCCATATATATCGATAATGAACTATATATATAAATATTGACTTACTCTGATGTCACATCAGCCATACTGTTGTCCATTTTTGACCTGATGAACATATTTCTGGCCCAAGAGTACTCGATCATGAACTTTCAATACATATTCTTTGATTTACTCTGATGTTACTTCAGCCATATATGTACCTATTTTGACCCACTGAACAAATTTCTGACAAATTCGACCTCGATCATGAACATTTTATATAAACTCATTGATTGCTTCTGGTGATACATCAGCCATAGTGAATTTCATATTTGATCTAATGGACATATTTCTGGCCAAAGAGCACTGAATCTTGAAAGTTTTATTTATACTTACTGACGCCTTCTGATTTCACATCAGACATAAAGTAATCCATATTTCAGCTAATGATCATACTTTTGGCAAATTACTACTCAATCTTGAACATTCAGTACATACTCATTGATTCCTTCTGGTAATAAGTCAGTAGATTATTGAATATTTTACCTTATGGACATATTTCTGCCCAAAGAGTATTCGATTTTGAACTTTACAAACAATAGTATTGACTCTTTCTTATGTTACCTTACCCATACAGAAGTCCATATTACACCTAATGAACAAATTTACTGAACAAATTAGTCCATGGTCTATCTATATATACTCATTGACACCTTCTGATGTCAAATCAGCCATATAGAAGTCCATATTTGACTTACTGAACATATTTCTGGCCCAAGAGGACAAGATTTTGAACTTTCTTTCTAAATTCATTGATTCCTTCTGATTTTATTTCTGCCATTCAGAAGAACAGATTAACCCTACTGAACATATTTCTGAGCCAAGAGTATTCGATTTTGAACTTTACAAACATTACTATTGACTCTTTCTAATGTTACTTTACCCAAACAGAAGTCCCTATTAAACCTACTGAACATATATTTCTGGCAAATTACTCAACTGTCTATCTATATATACTCATTGACACCTTCTGATGTCAAATCAGCCATATAGAAGTCCATATTTGACTTACTGATCATATTTCTGACCCAAGAGTACTAGATCATGAACTTTCTATACATACTCACTGCCTCACTCGGATGTTACTTCAGTCATATACCCATTTTGATCTACTGAACAATTTTTTTATGGCAAATTAGACCTCGATGATGAGCTTTTTATATAAACTCATGGAATCATTCTGATGTCACTTTAGCAATATATGAGCACATATTTGACCTGCTGAACATATTTCTAGTCCTTAATCATGAATTTTCTGTACATACTTATAGCCTAACTCTGATGATTCATCAACCATATATATCGATAATGAACAATATAAACACATATTGCCTTGCTCTGATGTCACATCAGCCATACTGTTGTCCATTTTTGACCTGATGAACATATTTCTGGCCCAAGAGTACTCAATCATGAACTTTCAATACGTATTCTTTGATTTACTCTGATGGTACTTCAGCCATAAATGTCATAAACTTCAGCCTATTTTGACCTACTGAACAAATTTCGGACAAATTAGACCTCGATCATGAACATTTTATATAAACTCATTGATTGCTTCTGGTGATACATCAGCCATAGATTATTGAATATTTGACCTTATGGACATATTTCTGGCCAAAGAGTATTCGATTTTGAACTTTACAAACATTACTATTGACTCTTTCTAATGTTACTTTACCCATACAGAAATCCCTATTAGACCTGCTGAACATATATTTCTGGCAAATTACTCCACGCTCTATCTAGATATACTCATTGACACCTTCTGATGTCAAATCAGCCATATAGAAGTCCATATTTGACTTACTGAACATATTTCTGGCCCAAGAGGACACGATTTTGAACTTTCTTTCTAAATTCACTGACTCCTTCTGATTTTATTTCAGCCATACAGGTCCATATAACCCTAATTAATTTTTTCTGTCCCGAGAGTCCTCGATCATGAACTTTCTAAATATACTCATGCCTCACTCTGATGTTAAATCAGCCATACATGAACCCATGTTTCACCTGCTAAACCTATAACTGCAAATTAGTCCTCAGTCACTAACTTTTAATACATACTCATTCACTCCTTCTAATGATATGTCAGCTATATAGTATTGTATATTTGACCTAATTGACATATTTCTTGTCAAAGAGTAATTGATTAGATTTGACTTTCTATACATTACAATTGAGTCCTTCTGATGTTACTTCACCCATACAGAAGTCCATATTAGAATTACTGAACATATTTCTTGTCAAAGAGTAATTGATTTGAACTTTCTATGCATTACAGTTGAGTCCTTCTGATGTTACTTCTTCCATACAGAAGTCCATATTAGACTTACTGAACATATTTCTGGCAAATTAGACCTCGATCCTGAACTTTGTATACAGACTCGTTGACTCCTTATGTTTACATCAGACAGATAGTGGTCCACATATGACAAAATGAACATATTCCTTGCCAATGAGTACTCAGTCTGGAACTATCTCTACATCCTTATTGACTCCTGATATTATTTCTGCCATATTAGACCTACTGAACACATTTCTGGCAAATTAGTCCATGGTCTTGAACTTTTTATATATACTCATTGACACCTTTCGATGTTAAATCAGCCATATAGAAGTCCAAATTTCACTTATACTGAACATATTTCTGGCCCAAGAGTACACGATTTTGAACTTTCTATCTAGATTCATTGACTCCTTCTGATTTTATTTCTGCCATTCAGAAGAACAGATTAACCCTACTGATCATATTTCTGACCCAAGAGTACTCGATCATGAACTTTCTATACATACTCACTCCCTCACTCTGATGTTACTTCAGCCATATATGAACCCATTTTGATCTACTGAACAATTTTTTTTATGGCAAATTAGACCTCGATGATGAGCTTTTTATATAAACTCGTGGACTCATTCTGATGTTAATTCAACCATATATGAGCATATATTTGACCTGCTGAACATACTTCTGGCAAATTAGTCCTTGATCATGAATTTTCTGTAGATACTCATAGCCTCACACTGATGATTCTTCAGCCATATATATCGATAATGAACTATATATATAAATATTGACTTACTCTGATGTCACATCAGCCATACTGTTGTCCATTTTTGACCTGATGAACATATTTCTGGCCCAAGAGTACTCGATCATGAACTTTCAATACATATTCTTTGATTTACTCTGATGTTACTTCAGCCATATATGAACCTATTTTGACCTACTGAACAAATTTCTGACAAATTCGACCTCGATCATGAACATTTTATATAAACTCATTGATTGCTTCTGGTGATACATCAGCCACAGTGAATTTCATATTTGATCTAATGGACATATTTCTGGCCAAAGAGCACTGAATCTTGAAAGTTTTATTTATACTTACTGACGCCTTCTGATGTCACATCAGACATAAAGTAATCCATATTTCAGCTAATGATCATACTTTTGGCAAATTACTACTCAATCTTGAACATTCAGTACATTGATTCCTTCTGGTAATAAGTCAGTAGATTATTGAATATTTTACCTTATGGACATATTTCTGCCCAAAGAGTATTCGATTTTGAACTTTACAAACAATAGTATTGACTCTTTCTTATGTTACCTTACCCATACAGAAGTCCATATTACACCTAATGAACAAATTTACTGAACAAATTAGTCCATGGTCTATCTATATATACTCATTGACACCTTCTGATGTCAAATCAGCCATATAGAAGTCCATATTTGACTTACTGAACATATTTCTGGCCCAAGAGGACACGATTTTGAACTTTCTTTCTAAATTCATTGACTCCTTCTGATTTTATTTCTGCCATTCAGAAGATCAGATTAACCCTACTGAACATATTTCTGAGCCAAGAGTATTCGATTTTGAACTTTACAAACATATTGACTCTTTCTAATGTTACTTTACCCATACAGAAGTCCCTATTAGACCTACTGAACATATATTTCTGGCAAATTACTCCACGGTCTATCTATATATACTCATTGACACCTTCTGATGTCAAATCAGCCATATAGAAGTCCATATTTGACTTACTGAACATATTTCTGACCCAAGAGTACTAGATCATGAACTTTCTATACATACTCACTCTGATGTTACTTCAGCCATATATGAACCCATTTTGATCTACTGAACAATTTCTTTTATGGAAAAATTAGACCTCGATGATGAGCTTTTTATATAAACTCATGGAATCATTCTGATGTTACTTTAGCAATATATGAGCACATATTTGACCTGCTGAACATATTTCTGGCAAATTAGTCCTTAATCATGAATTTTCTGTAGAGACTTATAGCCTAACTCTGACGATTCATCAGCCTTATATATCGATAATGAACAATATAAACACATATTGCCTTACTCTGATGTCACATCAGCCATACTGTTGTCCATTTTTGACCTGATGAATATATTTCTGGCCCAAGAGTACTCAATCATGAACTTTAAATACGTATTCTTTGATTTACTCTGATGTTACTTCAGCCATATATGAACCTATTTTGACCTACTGAACAAATTTCTGACAAATTCGCCCTCGATCATGAACATTTTATATAAACTCACTGATTGCTTCTGGTGATACATCAGCCATAGTGAATTTCATATTTGACCTAATGGACATATTTCTGGCCAAAGAGCACTGAATCTTGAAAGTTTTATTTATACTTACAGGCCCAAGTATATATATATATAAGAATATATTTCAGGCCCAAGAGTACCCGATTTTCAACATTTGAAGATTCATTGACTCCTTATTTTATTTCAGCCATACATGAGCCCATGAACTTTCTATGCATTAATGTTGAGTCATTCTGATATTACTTCTCCCATACAGAAGTCCATATTAGACTTACTGAACATATTTCTGGCAAATTAGTCCTCAATCCTGAACTTTGTATACAGACTCATTGACTCCTTATGTTTACATCAGACAGACAGTAGTCCATATTTGACAAAATGAACAAATTCCTTGACCATGAGTACTCAGTCTTGAACTTTCTTCATATACTCATTGACTCCTGATTTTATTTCCACCATTCTGAAGTCTATAATAACCCTACTAAACATTTTTCTGACCCAAGAGTACCCCTCAATTATTACCTTTCTATGCATAATCACTGCCTCACTCTGATATTACTTCCTCCAGATATGAATCCATTTTGACCTACTGAACAAATTTCTGTCAAATTAGACCTCGATGATGAGCTTTTTACATAAACTCCTTCTGATGATACATATATTAGGCTTCCTAGAGTATATATATATATATATATATATAAATGTTCAGTATTGAGTACTCTTAGGCCAGGAATTTGTTAATTATTTAAAATATGGACTACTATTTGTGTGTTGTAACATCAGGACTCAATGAGTCTGTATAGAAAGATTATGATTGAGGACTCTTGGGTCAGAAATATGTTCATTATGTCAAATATGGACTACAAGCTATCTGTTGTAACATCAGGACTCAATGAGCCTGTATAGAAAAATCATGATCGAGGACTCGGGTCAGAAATATGTTCAGTTTGTCAAATATGGACTTTCTGTATGGCTGATGTCACAGCATGTAAAAAAAAGGTTAAATATGCAATTACTCTTTGGCCAGAAATATGCTAGGTTGGTCAAATATGGACTACTGTATTGCTGATTTGACATCAGAAGGCATCAAGGAGTATATTTAAAAAGTTCAATATAGAATACACTTTGGACCGAAATATGTTAGGTAAGTCAGATATGGACTACTGTCTGGCTGATCAATGACTACTGCTGGCTGAGTCAATGAGTAAATATAGAAAGTTCATGATCGTGGACTAATTTGTTATGTTCAGTAGGTCTAGTATGTCTAATATATATAATATAGTAGTCTTCTGTATGGCTGAAGTAACATCAGATTAAGGTTATGAGTATTTATAGAAAAATCATGATCGACGACTCTTGGGACAGAAAAAAATTAAGTAGGTTTCATATGGATTTCTGAATGGCGGAAATAAAATCAGAAGGAGGCAATATGTATAGAAAGATTAAGATCGAGTACTCTTGTTCATTATGTCAAATATGGACTACTATCTGTCTGATGTAACATCAGCACTCAATGAGTGTGTATAGAAAGTTAATGACTGAGGACTCTTAGGTCAGAAATATGTTCAAGTGATAAAAAATGGAGTTCTGTATGTCTGATGTGACATCAGACGACGTCAAAGATTCTTTATACTCGATTCTGTATAGATAGTTTATGATTGAGGACTCTTGGGTCAGAAATATGTTCAGTTGTTCAAATATGGACTATATAGCTGATGTCACATTACAATGACTAAAGGAGTATACAAGAAATGTTAAATATCCAATACTATATAGAGTCAGCGTCTGAGGAAATATGTTCAAAAGGTCAAATATGTGCTACTGTAACAGAACAAGTTAAAGAGTAAGTTTAGAAATTTTAAGATCGTGGTTTCTTTGGCCAGAAAGTCAAATTAGGACTACTTGTCTGGCTGATGCATCATCTGAAACCTGAGAGGTTATATTGCTGCAACGCATGTTTTATAATGCATATGACTGCAATGAGTGATCCTCTGCAGCCACCTAGAGGTGTATTGTTTGCTTGCACATTGATTTAAGTTCTGTTAATTTTGCTTGCTAGTGAAGAACAAATGAATGAAACTGAATTCTAAAGATACGGCTTAAATGTGCAACATACAACAGTTTATGCATCGTATGTGCTTTTTCGTTACACTGTACATAAATTACACGGTAACTCACTTTATGCATGTTGTGCGTTTGCATTGTCAAGTAACTGTATATTCCATTGTGTGTTGAGGAATAGGACATGTTGTTTTTCATTGCACTTACATAAAGACCTAACTTGTTCCATTGTGCATGGAAGAGAAATAGCATATGTATGCATATGTACTTTTTCATTGCATGGTATGAAAGAGCTAATCTAATCCGGTGTGCATGAAAAAGATGAAACGTGCTGTTGCAAACACCTGACTTATTCCGTTATGCAAGGAAGAATTACAAATAAGCTAAGTACTTGTTTCTTTTTATTGTATTGTATACAAGATCTTATTCTGTTGTGCACTGTAGAGATATCACACGACATGTGTTGTTGCATTTCATTGCATGATTAAGTTATTCCGTTATGCATTAAAGAGATAACGCGTAACTGCTGTGCAATGAATAATAATACATGTAAAATGCACTAATTCATTGCATGAGTCGCAAATGAGTTATTCCGTTGCGCATTGAAGAGATAACATGACAGGTGCTTGTTGCACTGCGTTGCATACAAGAACTATTTCTATTGTGCGTTGAAGAATAATACATAAAGAAATGTTGAATTAACTGAAATAACATTGCATATGTATTTTTGCACTGCAATGCATTAAAGATCTAACCTAATCCTAATCTGTTGTGCATTGAAGAGATGACACATTTGTGCTGTTGTATTGTACTGGAAACACTTGTTTATTTTTATTGTAAACAAGAACTCAATGTATTCCGTTGTGCATTGAAGAGATACATATCTGTTTCACATTGCATTGCTCACCAGAACTAACTTAATCCGCTCTGCATAACATATGTGCTGTTCCCTTGAACTTCATATGTTCTGCATTGAAGTTCTTTGCACATAACACAGGTGTTGTTGCACTGTATTGCATATGCAGGATTAGCATAATCGTTGTGTGTTGAAGAGATGACACTAAAGTGTTGTTGCATTTCATTGCATAACACATTTGCTGTTGCATTGCCCATATTTTATAACTTCATCTGTTCTGCATTGGAGTGCTTGCACATAACACAGGTGTTGTTGCACTGCATTGCATGCAAGATTAACAGTATCGATGTGTATTGAAAAGATGACTCTTAAGTGTTGTTGCATTGTAAATCACACAAGAACTAACTTAATTCGTTATTGCAATGAAGAATTACATAGAAGATGTGAACTACTTTCTTTGCATTGTATTACAAGACTTTCACTTAATCCGTTATGCATGCACTTGTATGCTTGCATTGTATGAAAGATCTTATTCTGTTGTGCATTGTAGAGATATCACGCGACATGTGTTGTTGCATTTCATTGCATGCTTGAGTTATACCGTTATGCATTAAAGAGATAACGCATAACTGCTGTGTAATGAATAATATTAATGAATAAGCTGCACTAATTCATTGCATTGCATACAATAAATGAGTTATTCCGTTGCGCATTGAAGAGATAACATGACAGGTGTTTGTTGCACTGCGTTGCATACAAGAACTAACTCTTTTATTGTGCGTTGAAGAATAACACATAAAGAAATGTTGAATTTACTTGCACTGATAACACCTACCGTTGTGCATGGAAGAGAAATAACATGATGCATGGAAGAGAAATAATACATAGAAGATGTGAACTTGTTTATTTGCATTGTATTACAAGACTTTTACTTAATCCGTTTATGCAATGACGAATTACATATTAACTGTGCACTTGTTTGTTTGCATTGTTTACAAGATCTTATTCTGTTGTGCATTGTAGAGATATCACACGACATGTGTTTTTGCATTTCATTGCATAACACATTTGCTGTTGCATTGCCCATATTTATAACACACAGGTGTTGTTGCACTGCATCGCATGCAAGATTAACAGTATCGTTGTGTATTGAAAAGATGACTCTTAAGTGTTGTTGCATTGCAAATTATACAAGAACTAACTTAATTTGTTATTGCAATGAAGAATTAAATAGAAGATGTGAACTACTTTCTTCGCATTGTATTACAAGACTTTCACTTAATCCGTTATGCATGCACTTGTATGCTTGCATTGTATGAAAGATCTTATTCTGTTGTGCATTGTAGAGATATCACGCGACATGTGTTGTTGCATTTCATTGCATGCTTGAGTTATTCCGTTATGCATTAAAGAGATAACGCATAACTGCTGTTTAATGAATAATAAATAAAACATGTAAACTGCACTAATGCATTGCATTGCATACAATAAATGAGTTATTCCGTTGCGCATTGAAGAGATAACATGACAGGTGTTTGTTGCACTGCGTTGCATACAAGAACTAACTCTTTTATTGTGCGTTGAAGAATAACACATAAAGAAATGTTGAATTTACTTCCTGATAAGACCTAACATGTTCCGTTGTGCATGGAAGAGAAATAACATTGCATATGTTTTTTTGCCTTGCAATGCATTAAAGATCTAACCTAATCCTAATCTGTTGTGCATTGAAGAGATGACACATTTGTGCTGTTGTACTGCAAACACTTGTCTCTTTTTCTTGTAAACAAGAACTTAACGTATTCCGTTGTGCATTGAAGAGATACATATCTGTTTCACATTGCATTGCTTACCAGAACTAACTTAATCCGCTCTGCATAACATATGTGCTGTTCCCTTGAACTTCATATGTTCTGCATTGAAGTTCTTTGCACATAACACAGGTGTTGTTGCACTGCATTGCATATGCAAGATTAGCATAATCGTTGTGTGTTGAAAAGATGACACTAAAGTGTTGTTGCATTGCAATTCATACAAGGACTAACTTAATTCGTTATTGCAATGAAGAATTACATAGAAGATGTGAACATGTTTCTTTGCATTATATTACAAGACTTTTACTTAAACCGTTTATGCAATGACGAATTACATATAAACTGTGCACTTGTTTGTTTGCAAGATCTTATTCTGTTGTGCATTGTAGCGATATCTCACGACATGTGTTGTTGCATTTCATTGCATAACACATTTGCTGTTGCATTGCCCATATTTTATAACTTCATCTGTTCTGCATTGGAGTGCTTGCACATAACACAGGTGTTGTTGCACTGCATCGCATGCAAGATTAACAGTATCGATGTGTATTGAAAAGATGACTCTTAAGTGTTGTTGCATTGCAAATCACACAAGAACTAACTTAATTCGTTATTGCAATGAAGAATTACATAGAAGATGTGAACTACTTTCTTTGCATTGTATTACAAGACTTTCACTTAATCCGTTATGCATGCACTTGTATGCTTGCATTGTATGAAAGATCTTATTCTGTTGTGCATTGTAGAGATATCACGCGACATGTGTTGTTGCATTTCATTGCATGCTTGAGTTATTCCGTTATGCATTAAAGAGATAACGCATAACTGCTGTGTAATGAATAATAATACATGTAAGCTACACTAATGCATTGCATTGCATACAATAAATGAGTTATTCCGTTGCGCATTGAAGAGATAACATGACAGGTGTTTGTTGCACTGCGTTGCATACAAGAACTAACTCTTTTATTGTGCGTTGAAGAATAACATAAAGAAATGTTGAATTTACTTGCACTGATAAGACCTAACATGTTCCGTTGTGCATGGAAGAGAAATAACATTGCATATGTTTTTTTGCCTTGCAATGCAATAAAGATCTAACCTAATCCTAATCTGTTGTGCATTGAAGAGATGACACATTTGTGCTGTTGTATTGTACTGCAAACACTTGTTTATTTTTATTGTAAACAAGAACTTAACGTATTCCGTTGTGCATTGAAGAGATACATATCTGTTTCACATTGCATTGCTTACCAGAACTAACTTAATCCGCTCTGCATAACATATGTGCTGCTCCTTTGAACTTCATATATTCTGCATTGAAGTTCTTTGTATATAACACAGGTGTTGTTGCACTGTATTGCATATGCAAGATTAGCATAATCGTTGTGTGTTGAAAAGATGACACTAAAGTGTTGTTGCATTGCAATTCATACAAGGACTAACTTAAATTGTTATTGCAATGAAGAATTACATAGAAGATGTGAACTTGTTTATTTGCATTGTATTACAAGACTTTTACTTCGTTTATGCAATGACGAATTACATATAAACTGTGCACTTGTTTGTTTGCATTGTTTACAAGATCTTATTCTGTTGTGCATTGTAGAGATATCACACGACATGTGTTGTTGCATTTCATTGCATAACACATTTGCTGTTGCATTGCCCATATTTTATAACTTCATCTGTTCTGCATTGGAGTGCTTGCACATAACTTAGGTGTTGTTGCACTGCATCGCATGCAAGATTAACAGTATCGATGTGTATTGAAAAGATGACTCTTAAGTGTTGTTGCATTGCAAATCACACAAGAACTAACTTAATTCGTTATTGCAATGAAGAATTACATAGAAGATGTGAACTACTTTCTTTGCATTGTATTACAAGACTTTCACTTAATCCGTTATGCATGCACTTGTATGCTTGCATTGTATGAAAGATCTTATTCTGTTGTGCATTGTAGAGATATCACGCAACATTTGTTGTTGCATTTCATTGCATGCTTGAGTTATTCCGTTATGCATTAAAGAGATAACGCATAACTGCTGTGTAATGAATAATAATACATATAAGCTACACTAATGCATTGCATTGCATACAATAAATGAGTTATTCCGTTGCGCATTGAAGAGATAACATGACAGGTGTTTGTTGCACTGCGTTGCATACAAGAACTAACTCTTTTATTGTGCGTTGAAGAATAACATAAAGAAATGTTGAATTTACTTGCACTGATAAGACCTAACATGTTCCGTTGTGCATGGAAGAGAAATAACATTGCATATGTTTGCCTTGCAATGCATTAAAGATCTAACCTAATCCTAATCTGTTGTGCATTGAAGAGATGACACATTTGTACTGCAAACACTTGTTTATTTTTATTGTAAACAAGAACTTAACGTATTCCGTTGTGCATTGAAGAGATACATATCTGTTTCACATTGCATTGCTTACCAGAACTAACTTAATCCGCTCTGCATAACATATGTGCTGTTCCTTTGAACTTCATATGTTCTGCATTGAAGTTCTTTGCACATAACACAGGTGTTGTTGCACTGCATTGCATATGCAAGATTAGCATAATCGTTGTGTGTTGAAAAGATGACACTAAAGTGTTGTTGCATTGCAATTCATACAAGGACTAACTTAATTCGTTATTGCAATGAATAATTACATAGAAGATGTGAACTTGTTTATTTGCATTGTATTACAAGACTTTTACTTAATCCGTTTATGCAATGACGAATTACATATAAACTGTGCTCTTGTTTGTTTGCATTGTTTACAAGATCTTATTCTGTTGTGCATTGTAGAGATATCACACGACATGTGTTTTTGCATTTCATTGCATAACACATTTGCTGTTGCATTGCCCATATTTTATAACTTCATCTGTTCTGCATTGGAGTGCTTGCACATAACACGCAAGATTAACAGTATCGTTGTGTATTGAAAAGATGACTCTTAAGTGTTGTTGCATTGCAAATTATACAAGAACTAACTTAATTCGTTATTGCAATGAAGAATTAAATAGAAGATGTGAACTACTTTGCATTGTATTACAAGACTTTCACTTAATCCATTATGCAATGATGTGCACATGTATGCTTGCATTGTATGAAAGATCTTATTCTGTTGTGCATTGTAGAGATATCACGCGACATGTGTTGTTGCATTTCATTGCATGCTTGAGTTATTCCGTTATGCATTAAAGAGATAAAACGTAACTGCTGTGCAATGAATAATAATACATGTAAACTGCACTAATTCATTGCATTGCATACAATAAATGAGTTATTCCGTTGCGCATTGAAGAGATAACATGACAGGTGTTTGTTGCACTGCGTTGCATACAAGAACTAACTCTTTTATTGTGCGTTGAAGAATAACACATAAAGAAATGTTGAATTTACTTGCACTGATAAGACCTAACATGTTTCGTTGTGCATGGAAGCGAAATAACATTGCATATGTATTTTTGCATTGCAATGCATTAAAGATCTAACCTAATCCTAATCTGTTGTGCATTGAAGAGATGACACATTTGTGCTGTTGTATTGTACTGAAGAACTTAACGTATTCCGTTATGCATTAAAAGATAAGGCGTAACTGCTGTGCAATGAATAATACACTAATTCATTGCATTGCATACAATAAATGAGTTATTCCGTTGCGCATTGAAGAGATAACATGACAGGTGCTTGTTGCACTGCATTGCTTACAAGAACTAACTCTTTCTATTTACTTGCACTGATAAGACCTAACATGTTCCGTTGTGCATGGAAGAGAAATAATATTTACATATGTATTTTTGCATTGCAATGCATTAATCTAACCTAATCCGTTGTGCATTGAAGAGATGACACATTTGTGCTGTTGTATTGCATTGCAAACACTTGTTTCTTTTTATTGTATACAAGAACTTAACGTATTCCGTTGTGCATTGAAGAGATACATATCTGTTTCATTGTATTGCTTACCAGAACTAACTTAATCCGCTCTGCATAACATATGTGCTGTTCCCTTGAACTTCATATGTTCTGCATTGAAGTGCTTTGCACATAACACAGGTGTTGTTGCACTGCATTGCATATGCAAGATTAGCATAGTCGTTGTGTGTTGAAAAGATGCATTGTTTCTGGCAAATTAGTCCACGGTCTTGAACTTTCTATATATATATATATATATATATATATATATATATATATATATATATATATATATACTCATTGACACCTTCTGATGTCAATATATCACACGACGTGTTGTTGCATTTCATTGCATGCTTAAGTTATGCATTAAAGAGATAACGCGTAACTGCTGTGCAATGAATAATAATACATGTAAAATGCACTAATTCATTGCATTGCATACAATAACTGAGAAAAGATAACATGACAGGTAGAACTCGTAGAACTGCATTGGATGAAAGAGCTAATCTAATCCGTTGTGCACTGAAGTTGAAGGGATGACATGTGTGCTGTGCAATGTATTGCAAACGAGACCTGACTTATTCCGTTGCCAATTTTAGAGAATATATATATGTGTTGTTGCTTTGCAATGCACACAAGAACTACTTAATCCGTTATGCAATAAACAATTACATATAAACTGTGCACTTGTTTCTTTGTATTGTATAGTATAACTAAATCCATTGTGCATTGAAGACAATTCACATGCATACATAACTTGTTCTGTTATGCACTGCATTGTATGCATACAAGAAACTAACTCTTTCAATTGTGCATTGAAGAATAAAACATAACTTGTTCTGTTGTGCATTAAAGAGAAATAACATTGCATATGTATTGTTCCATTACATTTCACTAAAGATTTGTTGTTATGCATTTAAAGATAACACATAACATATGAGCGTTGCAGTGAACACACGTTATGTGCTGTTAAATATGTTAAGTAATATGTCCCTTATCCATTAGGCAGCGATCAGGTGCTTGAAAACAGTTGAGTTACAGTGTTAAAGGAATTGAAGCAAGCCATTGTGACAGTGTTTGATGAGTCCCATTTAGGACGTGTGTTCAGTCAAAAGCATTGATGTTAATAAAGCACATTAATACGTTATTGAAACTGAACAAATTTCATGAAGATTTTATACAAACTCTTTGATTGCTTCTGGTGATACATCAGCCATAGTGAATTACATAGTTGACCTAATGGACATATTTCTGGCCAATGAGCACTCAATCTTTAAATTTTTATTTATACTTACTGATGCATTCTGATGTCACATCAGACATAAAGTAATCAATATTTCATCTTATGATCATATTTTTAGCAAATTAGTACTCGATCTTGAACATTCCATACATACTCATTGACTCCTCCTGGTAATAAGTCACCCATAGATTATTAAATATTTTACCTTATGGACATATTTCTGCACAAAGAGTATTCGAATTTGAACTTTACAAACAATAGTATTGACTCTTTCTAATGTTACTTTACCCATACAGAAGTCCCTGTTAAACCTACTGAACATATATTTCTGGCAAATTAGTCCACGGTCTATCTATATATACTCATTGACACCTTCTGATGTCAAATCAGCCATATAGAAGTCCATATTTGAACTTTCTGTCTAGATTCATTGACTCCTTCTGATTTTAATTCTGCCATTCAGAAGAACAGATTAACCCTACTGAACATATTTCTGAGCCAAGAGTATTCGATTTTGAACTTTACAGACATTACTATTGACTCTTTCTAATTTTACTTTACCCATACAGAAGTCCCTATTAGACCTACTGAACATATATTTCTGGCAAATTAGTCCACGGTCTATCTATATATACTCATTGACACCTTCTGATGTCAAATCAGCCATATAGAAGTCCATATTTGACTTACTGAACATATTTCTGACCCAAGAGTACTAGATCATGAACTTTCTATACATACTCACTGCCTCACTCTGATGTTACTTCAGCCATATATGAACCCATTTTGATCTACTGAACAATTTTTTTTCATGGAAAAATTAGACCTCGATGATGAGCTTTTTATATAAACTCATGGAATCATTCTGATGTTACTTTAGCAATATATGAGCACATATTTGACCTGCTGAACATATTTCTGGCAAATTAGTCCTTAATCATGAATTTTCTGTAGAGACTTATAGCCTAACTCTGATGATTCATCAGCCATATATATCGATAATGAACAATATAAACACATATTGCCTTACTCTGATGTCACATCAGCCATACTGTTTTCCATTTTTGACCTGATGAACATATTTCTGGCCCAAGAGTACTCAATCATGAACTTTCAATACGTATTCTTTGATTTACTCTGATGGTACTTCAGCCATAAATGAACCTATTTTGACCTACTGAACAAATTTCTGACAAATTCGACCTCGATCATGAAAATTTTATATAAACTCATTGATTGCTTCCGGTGATACATCAGCCATAGTGAATTGCATATTTGACCTAATGGACATATTTCTGGCCAAAGAGCACGCAATCTTTAAATTTTTATTTATACTTTCTGATGCCTTCTGATGTCACATCAGACATAAAGTAATCCATATTTCTGGCCAAAGAGTATTCGATTTTGAACTTTACAAACATTACTATTGACTCTTTCTAAAGTTACTTTACCCACACAGAAGTCCCTTTTAGACCTACTGAAAATATATTTCTGGCAAATTACTCCACGGTCTATCTATATATACTCATTGACACCTTCTGATGTCAAATCAGCCATATAGAAGTCCATATTTGACTTACTGAACATATTTCTGGCCCAAGAGTACACGATTTTAAACTTTCTTTCTAGATTCATTGACGCCTTCTGATTTTATTTCAGCCATACAGGTCCATATAACCCTAATTAATTTTGTTGTGTCTCGAGAGTCCTCGATCATGAACTTTCTAAATATACTCATGCCTCACTCTCATGTTAAATCACCCATACATGAGCCCATGTTTCACCTGCTAATCCTATAACTGCAAATTAGTCGTCAATCACTAACTTTTAATACATACTCATTGACTCCTTCTAATGATATGTCAGCTATATAGTATTGCATATTTGACCTAATTGACATATTTCTTGTCAAAGAGTAATTGATTAGATTTGACTTTCTATACATTACAATTGAGTACTTCTGATGTTACTTCTCCCATACAGAAGTCCATATTAGACTTACTGAACATATTTCTGGCAAATTAGACCTCGATCCTGAACTTTGTATACAGACTCGTTGACTCCTTATGTTTACATCAGACAGACAGTGGTCCACATATGACAAAAGGAACATAATCCTTGCCAATGAGTACTCAGTCTGGAACTATCTCTACATCCTCATTGACTCCTGATATTATTTCTGCCATTCAGAAGTCCATATTAGACCTACTGAACACATTTCTGGCAAATTAGTCCACGGTCTTGAACTTTCTATATATACTCATTGACACCTTTCGATGTTAAATCAGCCATATAGAAGTCCAAATTTCACTTATACTGAATATATTTCTGGCCCAAGAGTACACGATTTTGAACTTTCTATCTAGATTCATTGACTCCTTCTGATTTTATTTCTGCCATTCAGAAGAACAGATTAACCCTACTGAACATATTTCTGACCCAAGAGTACTTGATCATGAACTTTCTATACATACTCACTCCCTCACTCTGATGTGATTTCAGACATATATGAACCCATTTTGATCTACTGAACAATTTTTTTTATGGCAAATTAGACCTCGATGATGAGCTTTTTATATAAACTCGTGGACTCATTCTGATCTTAATTCAACCTTATATGAGCATATATTTGACCTGCTGAACATACTTCTGGCAAAGTAGTCCTTGATCATGAATTTTCTGCAGATACTCATAGCCTCACGCTGATGATTCTTCAGCCATATATATCGATAATGAACTATATATATAAATATTGACTTACTCTGATGTCACATCAGCCATACTGTTGTCCATTTTTGACCTGATGAACATATTTCTGGCCCAAGAGTACTCGATCATGAACTATCAATACATATTCTTTGATTTACTCTGATGTTACTTCAGCCATATATGAACCTATTTTGACCTACTGAACAAATTTCTGACAAAATAGACCTTGATCATGAACATTTTATTGATTGCTTCAGGTGATACATCAGCCATAGTGAATTTCATATTTGACCTAATGGACATATTTCTGGCCAAAGAGCACTGAATCTTGAAAGTTTTATTTATACTTACTGGCACCTTCTGATGTCACATCAGACATAATTCAGCTAATGATCATACTTTTGGCAAATACTTATGCCTCACTCTGATGTTACTTCAGCCATATATGAACCCATTTTGATCTACTGAACAATTTTTTTTTTGGCAAATTAGACCTCGATGATGAGCTTTTTATATAAACTCATGCAATCATTCTGATGTTACTTCAGCAATATATGAGCACATATTTGACCTAATGGACATATTTCTGGCCAACGAGCATGCAATCTTTAAATTTTTATTTATACTTACTGATGCCTTCTGATGTCACATCAGACATAAAGTAATCCATATTTCAGCTTACGATCATATTTTTTGCAAATTAGTACTCGATCTTGAACATTCAGTACATACTCATTGACTCCTCCTGGTAATAAGTCAGCCATAGATTATTGAATATTTGACCTTATGGACATATTTCTGGCCAAAGAGTATTCGATTTTGAACTTTACAAACATTACTATTGACTCTTTCTAAAGTTACTTTACCCACACAGAAGTCCCTTTTAGACCTACTGAACATATATTTCTGGCAAATTAGTCCACGGTCTATCTATATATACTCATTGACACCTTCTGATGTCAAATCAGCCATATAGAAGTCCATATTTGACTTACTGAACATATTTCTGGCCCAAGAGTACACGATTTTGAACTTTCTTTCTAGAATCATTGACGCCTTCTGATTTTATTTCAGCCATACAGGTCCATATAACCCTTATTAATTTTTTCTGTCCCGAGAGTCCTCGATCATGAACTTTCTAAATATACTCATGCCTCACTCTGATGTTAAATCAGCCATACATGAGGCCATGTTTCACCTGCTAATCCTATAACTGCAAATTAGTCCTCAGTCACTAACTTTTAATACATGCTCATTGACTCCTTCTAATGATATGTCAGCTATATAGTATTGCATATTTGACCTAATTGACATATTTCTTGTCAAAGAGTAATTGATTAGATTTGACTTTCTATCCATTACAACTGAGTCCTTCTGATGTTACTTCACCCATACAGAAGTCCATATTAGAATTACTGAACATATTTCTTGTCAAAGAGTAATTGATTTGAAGTTGAGTCCTTCTGATGTTACTTCTCCCATACAGAAGTCCATATTAGACTTACTGAACATATTTCTGGCAAATTAGACCTCGATCCTGAACTTTGTATACTGACTTGTTGACTCCTTATGTTTACATCAGACAGACAGTAGTCCACATATGACAAAATGAACATATTCCTTGCTAATGAGTACTCAGTCTGGAACTATCTCTACATCCTCATTGACTCCTGATATTATTTCTGCCATTCAGAAGTCCATATTAGACCTACTGAACACATTTCTGGCAAATTAGTCCACGGTCATGAACTTTCTATATATACTCATTGACACCGTTCGATGTCAAATCAGCCATATAGAAGTCCAAATTTCACTTATACTGAACATATTTCTGGCCCAAGAGTACACGATTTTGAACTCTCTATCTAGATTCATTGACTCCTTCTGATTTTATTTCTGCCATTCAGAAGAACAGATTAACCCTACTGAACATATTTCTGACCGAAGAGTACTCGATCATGAACTTTCTATACATACTCACTCCCTCACTCTGATGTGATTTCAGACATATATGAACCCATTTTGATCTACTGAACAATTATTTTATGGCAAATTAGACCTCGATGATGAGCTTTTTATATAAACTCATGGACTCATTCTGATGTTAATTCAACCATATATGAGCACATATTTGACCTGCTGAACATACTTCTGGCAAATTAGTCCTTGATCATGAATTTTCTGTAGATACTCATAGCCTCACGCTGATGGTTCTTCAGCCATATATATCAATAATGAACTATATATATAAATATTGACTTACTCTGATGTCACATCAGCCATACTGTTGTCCATTTTTGACCTGATGAACATATTTCTGGCCCAAGAGTACTCGATCATGAACTTTCAATACATATTCTTTGGTTTACTCTGATGTTACTTCTCCCATAAATGAACCTATTTTGACCTACTGAACAAATTTCTGATAAATTAGACCTTGATCATGAACATTTTATATAAACTCATTGATTGCTTCTGGTGATACATCAGCCATAGATTATTGAATATTTGACCTTATGGACATATTTCTGGCCAAAGAGTATTCGATTTTGAACTTTACAAACATTACTATTGACTCTTTCTAATGTTACTTTACCCATACAGAAATCCCTATTAGACCTGCTGAACATATATTTCTGGCAAATTACTCCACGCTCTATCTAGATATACTCATTGACACCTTCTGATGTCAAATCAGCCATATAGAAGTCCATATTTGACTTACTGAACAAATTTCTGACCCAAAAGTACTAGATCATGAACTTTCTATACATACTCACTGCCTCACTCTGATGTTACTTTAGCCATATATGAACCCATTTTGACCTACTGAAAAAATGTATGGCAAATTAGACCTCGATGATGAGCTTTTTATTTAAACTCATGGAATCATTCTGATGTTACTTCAGCAATATATGAGCACATATTTGACCTGCTGAACATATTTCTGGCAAATTAGTCCTTGATCATGAATTTTCTGTAGATACTTATAGCCTAACTCTGATGATTCATCAGCCATATATATCGATAATGAACAATATAAACACATATTACCTTACTCTGATGTCACATCAGCCATACTGTTGTCCATTTTTGACCTGATGAACATTTTTCTGGCCCAAGAGTCTCGATCTTGAACATTCAGTACATACTCATTGACTCCTTCTGGTAATAAGGCAGCCATAGATTATTGAATATTTGACCTTATGAACATATTTCTGGCCAAATAGTATTAGATTTTTAACTTTACAAAGATTACTATTGACTGTTTCTTATGTTACTTTACCCATACAGAAGTCCATATTAGACCTACTGAACATATTTCTGGCAAATTTGTCGACAATCTTGAATCTTTCTATATATACTCATTGACATCTTCTGATGTCAAATCAGCCATATAGAAGTCCATATTTGACTTACTGAATATATTTCAGGCCCAAGAGTACCCGATTTTCAATTTTTGAAGATTCATTGACTCCTTATTTTATTTCAGCCATACAAGAGCCCATGAACTTTCTATGCATTACTGTTGAGTCATTCTGATATTACTTATCCCATACAGAAGTCCATATTAGACTTACTGAACATATTTCTGGCAAATTAGTCCTCGATCCTGAACTTTGTATACAGACTCATTGACTCCTTATGTTTACATCAGACAGACAGTAGTCCATATTTGACAAAATGAACAAATTCCTTGACCATGGAGTACTCAGTCTTGAACTTTCTTCATATCCTCATTGACTCCTGATTTTATTTCCACCATTCTGAAGTCTATAATAAATCTACTAAACATTTTTCTGACCCAAGAGTACCCCTCGATTATGACCTTTCTGTGCATACTCACTGCCTCACTCTGATATTACTTCCTCCAGATATGAATCCATTTTGACCTACTGAACAAATTTCTGTCAAATTAGACCTCGATGATGAGCTTTTTACATAAACTCCTTCTGATGATACATCAGCCATAGTTTAGGCTTCCTAGAGTATATATGAAAAGTTCAGTATTGAGTACTCTTAGGCCAGGAATTTGTTAATTATTTAAAATATGGACTACTATCTGTGTGCTGTAACATCAGGACTCAATGAGTCTGTATAGAAAGATTATGATCGAGGACTCTTGGGTCAGAAATATGTTCATTATGTCAAATATGGACTACAAGCTATCTGTTGTAACATCAGGACTCAATGAGTCTGTATAGAAAAATCATGATCGAGGACTCGGGTCAGAAATATGTTCAGTTTGTCAAATATGGACTTTCTGTATGGCTGATGTCACATTATAATGAGCATGTAAAAAAAAAGTTAAATATGCAATTACTCTTTGGCCAGAAATATGCTAGGTCGGTCAAATATGGACTACTGTATTGCTGATTTGACATCAGAATGCGTCAAGGAGTATATTTAAAAAGTTCAATATAGAATACACTTTGGACCGAAATATGTTAGGTAAGTCAGATATGGACTACTGTCTGGCTGATCAGTGACTACTGCTGGCTGAGTCAATGAGTAAATATTGAAAGTTCATGATCGTGGACTAATTTGTTATGTACAGTAGGTCTAATATAGTATGTCTAATATATAAAAAATAGTAGTCTTCTGTATGGCTGAAGTAATATCAGATTGAGGTTATGAGTATGTATAGAAAAATCATGATCGACGACTCGGGACAGAAAAAAATTAAGTAGGTTTCATATGGATTTCTGAATGGCAGAAATAAAATCAGAAGGAGGCAATGAGTATGTATAGAAAGATTAAGATCAAGTACTCTTGTTCATTATGTCAAATACTATCTACTATGTACTATCTGTCTGATGTAACATCAGCACTCAATGAGTCTGTATAGAAAGTTCATGATTGAGGACTCTTAGGTTAGAAATATGTTCAAGTGGTAAAAACTGGAGTTCTGTATGTCTGATGTGACATCAGACGACGTCAAAGAGTATATTTAAAAAGTTCAATATTGAATATTCTTTGGGCCGAAATATGTTCAGTAACAATCTAACATCAAAAGGAGTCAATGAGTATGTTTAAAAAGTTCATGATCAAGGACTAATTTGCCAGAAATATGTTCAGTCGGACACACATGGGCTCATGTAAAATGATGGGCTCATGTAAATCATGTAAAATGGCTGAAGTAAAATCACAGTGTCAATGAGTCTGTACAGAAATAATATGGACTTCTGAATTGATGATGTGACATCAGTAGGCAGCATTGATTATATATACAAACTTGAATCTTTGGCCAGTAATATGTTCAGTCGACCATATGGACTTCTTTATACTCGATTCTGTATAGAAAGTTTATGATCGAGGACTCTTGGGTCAGAAATATGTTCAGTTGTTCAAATATGGACTACATAGCTGATGTCGGTCACACATGGGCTCATGTAGCTATAGCTGAAGTAACATCAGAGTGAGTCAATGAGTATAGAAAGTCCAAGATCGAGTACTCTTTGATCAGAAATATGTTCAGTCAGTTAAATAGGGACTACTGTATGGCTGTTGTTACATCAGAAGGCGTCAATGATTATATATATAAAAGTTCAGTATGTTCAGTCGATCGTATATGGATCTGCTTGATGTAACATCAGGACTCAATGGGTCTAGAAAGTTCAGAAATATGTTCAGGTGGTCAAATATGTAGTTCTGTATGGCTGATGTCACATTAGAAGGCATGAATATATATGTATATAAAGAAGTTAAATATCAAATATTTTCAGTCGGTCAAATAAGGACATGCTGATGAAACAGTGTATATATGGAAAGTTTATGTCAAAGGACTCTTTGGCCAGAAAAATATTCATATATGGACTAGCTGAATTATCATCAGAAGGTGTCTTTATGACTATGTATAGAAGTCAGCGTCTGAGGAAATATGTTCAAAAATGAATATGTTCCCTTGAACTTCATATGTTCTGCATTGAAGTGCTTTGCACATGACACAGGTGTTGTTGCACTGCATTGCATATGCAAGATTAGCATAATCGTTGTGTGTTGAAAAGATGACACTAAAGTGTTGTTGCATTGCAATTCATACAAGGACTAACTTAATTCTTTATTGCAATGAAGAATTACATAGAAGATGTGAACTTGTTTCTTTGCATTGTATTACAAGACTCTTACTTAATCCGTTATGGAATGATGAATTACATATAAATTGTGTACTTGTCTGTTTGCATTGTATACAAAATCTTATTCCGTTGTGCATTGCAGAGATATCACACGACATGTGTTGTTGCATTTCATTGCATAACAAATTTGCTGTTGCATTGCCCATATTTTATAACTTCATCTGTTCTGCATTGGAGTGCTTGCACATAACACAGGTGTTGTTGCACTGCATCGCATGCAAGATTAACAGTATCGTTGTGTATTGATAAGATGACTCTTAATTGTTGTTTGCATTGCAAATCATACAAGAACTAACTTAATTCGTTATTGCAATGAAGAATTACATAGAAGATGTGAATTACTTTCTTTGCATTGTATTACAAGACTTTTACTTAATCCGTTATGCAATGATGAATTACATATAAACTGTGCACTTGTCTGTTTGCATTGTATACAAAATCTTATTCTGTTGTGCATTGTAGAGATATCACACGACATGTGTTTGTTGCATTTCATTGCATAAAACATTTGCTGTTGCATTGCCCATATTTTATAACTTTTACAAGTTTTATAAGTTTTACTTAATCCATTATGCAATGATGTGCACTTGTCTGCTTGCATTGTATACAAGATCTTATTCTGTTGTGCATTGTAGAGATATTCACGCGCTGAAGAACAACACATAAAGAAATGTTGAATTTACTTGCACTGCTAAGACGTAACATGTTCCGTTGTGCATGGAAGAAAAATAATAATGCATATGTATTTTTGCCTTGACATGCATTAAAGATCTAACCTAATCCGTTGTGCATTGAAGAGATGACACATTTGTGCTGTTGTATTGCATTGCAAACACTTGTTTCTTTTTATTGAATACAAGAACTTAACGTATTCCGTTGTGCATTGAAGAGATACATATCCGTGTAATTACATTGCTTACCAGAACTAACTTAATCAGCTCTGCATAACATATGTGTTGTTGCATTGAACTTCATATGTTCTGCATTGAAGTGCTTGCACATAACACAGGTGTTGTTGCACTGCATTGCATATGCAAGATTAGCATAATCGTTGTGTGTTGAAAAGATGACACTTAAGTGTTGTTGCATTGCAATTCATACAAGAACTAACTTAATTCGTTATTGCAATGAAGAATTACATATAAACTGTGCATTTGTTTCTTTACATTGTATTTACAAGAATTTTACTTAATCCGTTTATGCAATGACGAATTACCTGTACACTGCAATTGTTTGTTTGCATTGTTTACAAGATCTTATTCTGTTTGTGCATTGTAGAGATATCACACGACATGTGTTGTTGCATTTCATTGCATAAAACATTTGCTGTTGCATTGCCCATATTTTATAACTTCATCTGTTCTGCATTGCACATAACACAGGTGTTTGTTGCACTGCATCGCATGCATGATTAACAGTATCGTTGTGTATTGAAAAGATGACGCTTAAGTGTTGTTGCATTGCAAATTACACAATAACTAACTTAATTCGTTATTGCAATGAAGAATTACATAGAAGATGTGAACTACTTTCTTTGCATTGTATTACAAAAGTTTTACTTAATCCATTACGCAATGATGTGCTTGCATTGTATACAAGATCTTATTCTGTTGTGCATTGTAGAGATATCACAAGTCATGTGTTGTTGCATTTCAATGCATGCTTAAGTTATTCCGTTATGCATTAAAGAGATAACGCGTAACTGCTGTGCAATGAATAATAATACATGTAAAACTGCACTAATTCATTGCATTGCATACAATAAATGAGTTATTCCCTTGCGCATTGAAGAGATAAACATGACAGGTGCTTGCTGCACTGCGTTGCATACAAGAACTAACTCTTTCTATTGTGCGTTGAAGAACAACACATATTGAAGAGATGACACATTGAAGAGATGACACATTTGTGCTGTTGTATTGCATTGCAAACACTTGTTTCTTTTTATTGTACACAAGAACTTAACGTATTCCGTTGTGCATTGAAGAGATACATATCTGTGTAATTACATTGCTTACTAGAACTAACTTAATCCGCTCTGCATAACATATGTGCTGTTGCATTGAACTTCATATGTTCTGCATTGAAGTGCTTTACACATAACACAGGTGTTGTTGCACTGCATTGCATATGCAAGATTAGCATAATCGTTGTGTGTTGAAAAGATGACACTAAAGTGTTGTTGCATTGCAAGTCATACAAGAACTAACTTAATTCGTTATTGCAATGAAGAATTACATAGAAGATGTGAACTTGTTTCTTTGCATTGTATTACAATACTTTAACTTAATCCGTTATGCAATGATGAATTACATATAAACTGTGCACTTGTCTGTTTGCATTGTATACAAAATCTTATTCTGTTGTGCATTGTAGAGATATCACACGACATGTGTTGTTGCATTTCATTGCATGCTTAAGTTATTCCATTATGCATTAAAGAGATAACGCGTAACTGCTGTGCATTGAATAATAACACATGTAAAATTCACTAATTCATTGCATTGCATACAATAAATAAGTTATTCCTTTGCGCATTGAAGAGATAACATGACAGGTGCGTGTTGCTCTGCGTTGCACACAAGAACTAACTCTGTTTATTTGCATTGCTTCCCAGAACTAACTTAATCCGCTCTGCATAACATATATGCTGTTGCATTGCCCATATTTTATAACTTCATCTGTTCTGCATTGAAGTGCTTGCGCATAACACAGGTGTTGTTGCACTGCATTGCATGCAAGATTAACAGTATCGTGATGTATTGAAAAGATGACTCTTAAGTGTTGTTGCATTGCAATTCATACAAGAACTAAATTAATTCGTTATTGCAACGAAGAATTACATAGAAGCTGTGCACTTGTTTCTTTGCATTGTATTACAAGAATTTAACTTAATCCGTTATGCAATTATGAATTACATATAAACGGTGCATTTGTTTGTTTGCATTGTTTACAAGATCTTATTCTGTTGTGCATTGTTTCTGGCAAATTAGTCCACGGTCTTGAACTTTCTATATATATATATATATATATATATATATATATATATATATATATATATATATATATATATATATATATATATATATATATATATATATATACATATATATATATACACACACACTCATTGACACCTTCTGATGTCAGTATATCACACGACGTTTTGTTGCATTTCATTGCATGCTTGTTATACATTAAAGAGATGACGCGTAATGAATAATTGCTGTGCAATGAATAATAATACATGTAAAATGCACTAATTCATTGCATTGCATACAATAACTGAGAAAAGATAACATGACAGGTGCTTGTAGCATTGCATTGCATGAAAGAGCTTAGTCTAATCCATTGTGCACTGAAGTTGAAGGGATGACATATATGTGCTGTGCAATGTATTGCAAACGAGACCTGACTTATACCGTTGCCCATTTTAGAGATTATATGTGTTGTTGCTTTGCAATACATACAAAAACTACGTAATCCGTTATGCAATAAACAATTACATATAAACGGTGCACTTATTTCTTTGTATTGTATAGTATAACTAAATCCATTGTGCATTGAAGACAATTCACATGCATACATAACTTGTTCTGTTATGCACTGCTTTGTATGCATACAAGAAACTCTTTCAATTGTGCATTGAAGAATAAAACATAATATTGTATTTCATTGCACTGCATAAGACCTAACTTGTTCTGTTGTACATGAAAAAGAAAAAACATTGCATATGTATTGTTCCATTGCATTTCATGAAAGATCTAACCTAATCTGTTGACCTGTGTCATTGCATTGTATGCTTAAAATGTAAAATGCACTGATTCATTGCATTGGATAAAATATCTAAGTTATTCCGTTGTGCACTGAAAAGATAACATATCGTATTTGCTGTTATTTCATTACACGACAAAGACCTAACATATTAATATGCTCTTAAACAATGCAATTAAACAATTGCATTTCTTGCCAGAACTATCTTAATCTGCTCCGCATAAACATATGCGCTGTTGCATTGTTCTCTTGGGCATGGGTAGAGATATAACATTGCATATGAATTGTTGCATTGCATTGCATGCAATATTAACATATATATTATATATTAACATATATATAAACATATATAAAATATTAACATATATATATAAACTTGTGTATTGAAGAGATGACACTTAAGTGTTGTTGCATTGCAATGCATACTAACTTAACTCAATGAATTTACATATATTGATGAATTTACAAGCTGTGCACTTGTTTCTTTGCATTGTATATAAAGAACTTAATCTGTTATGCAATGAAGAATTACATAATAAACACATACATATATACATACATATATATGTGCACTTGTTTCTTTGCATTGTATACAAGATCTAACCGTGAATCAGTACATTGAATGCAATATCTGAATTATTCCGTTGTGCACTGAAGAGAACACATAATTTATGTGCTATAATTTCATTGCATACACGACAAATACCTGACATATAAACTTCTGCACTGAAGAATAACAGGAGATTGTTTCATTGCATTGCTTACCAGAACTAACATATGTGCTGTTGCACTGCCAACTGTTCCCTTGCGCGTGAAATAACATTGCATATGTATAGTTGCATCGCAATGCATGAAAGAGCTAATCTGTTGTATTGCAATGTATTAAGAATTAACTGTTCATTGTATTGCATACAGTAGTTAATCTGTGCGATGTGAGATAACACATGACAAATGCTTGTTGCACTGCACTGCGTACAAGAACGAACTCTTTCATTTGTAAATTGAAAAGAAAACAAATCACTTATACCGTTGCATTGTAAACACAAGAACATATGTGGTGTAGCGATGAATAAACTAACTAATCCGTTATGCATTTAAAGATAACACATAACATATGAGCATTGCAGTGAACATATAACATATGTCCCTTATCCATTAGGCAGCGATCAGGTGCTTGAAAACAGTTGAGTTAAAGTGTTAAAGGAATTGAAGCAAGCCAGTGTGACAGTGTTTGATGAGTCCCACTTAGTACGTGTGTTCAGTCAAAAGCGTTGATGTTAATAAAGCACATTAATGCGTTATTTAAACTGAACACATTTCTGACAAATTAGACCTCGATCATGAACATTTGATATAAACTCATTGATTGCTTCTGTTGATACATACATAGTGAATTGCATATTTGACCTAATGGACATATTTCTGGGCAAAGAGCACTCAATCTTGAAAGTTTTATTTATACTTATACTCATTTAGACGCCTTCTGAAGTGTCACATCAGACATATAGTAATCCATATTTCAGATAATGATTATACTGTTAGCAAATTAGTACTCGATTTTGAACATTCAGTACATACTCATTGACTCCTTCTGGTAATAAGTCAGCCATAGATTATATTTTACCTTATGGACATATTTCTGCCCAAAGAGTATTCGATTTTGAACTTTAAAAACATTACTATTGACTCTTTCTAAGGTTACTTTACCCATCTGTATGGACCTAGACCTACTGAACATATATTTCTGGCAAATTACTCCATGGTCTATCTATATATACTCATTGACACCTTCTGATGTCAAATCAGCCATATAGAAGTCCATATTTGACTTACTGAACATATTTTTGGCCCAAGAGTACACGATTTTGAACTTTCTTTCTAGATTCATTGACACCTTCTGATTTTATTTCAGCCATACAGGTCCATATAACCCTAATTAGTTTTTTCTGTCCCGAGAGTCCTCGAACATGAACTTTCTAAATATACTCATGCCTCACTCTCATGTTAAATCAGCCATACATGAGCCCATGTTTCACCTGCTAAACCTATAACTGCAAATTAGTCCTCAATCACTAACTTTTAATACATACTCATTGACTCCTTCTAATGATATGTCAGCTATATACATTACAATTGATTCCTTCTGATGTTACTTCTCCCATACAGAAGTCCATATTAGACTTACTGAACATATTTCTGGCAAATTAGACCTCGATCCTGAACTTTGTATACAGACTCGTTGACTCCTTATGTTTACATCAGACAGACAGTAGTCCACATATGACAAAATGAACATATTCCTTGCCAATGAGTACTCAGTCTGGAACTATATCTACATCCTCATTGACTCCTCCTGATATTATTTCTGCCATTCAGAAGTCCATATTAGACCTACTGAACACATTTCTGGCAAATTAGTCCACGGTCTTGAACTTTCTATATATACTCATTGACAACTTTCGATGTCAAATCAGCCATATAGAAGTCCAAATTTCACTTATACTGAACATATTTCTGGCCCAAGAGTACACGATTTTGAACTTTCTATCTAGATTCATTGACTCCTTCTGATTTTATTTCTGCCATTCAGAAGAACAGATTAACCCTACTGAACATATTTCTGACCCAAGAGTACTCGATCATGAACTTTCTTTAATACTCACTCCCTCACTCTGATGTGATTTCAGACATATATGAATCCATTTTGATCTACTGAACAATTTTTTTATGGCAAATTAGACCTCGATGATGAGCTTTTTATATAAACTCGTGGACTCATTCTGACGTTAATTCAACCATATATGAGCACATATTTGACCTGCTGAACATACTTCTGGCAAATAAGTCCTTGATCATGAATTTTCTGTAGATACTCATAGCCTCATGCTGATGATTCTTCAGCCATATATATTGATAATGAACAATATAAACACATATTACCTTACTCTGATGTCACATCAGCCATACTCTTGTCCATTTTTGACCTGATGAACATATTTCTGGCCCAAGAGTACTCGATCATGAACTTTCAATACATATTCTTTGATTTACTCTGATGTTACTTCAGCCATATATGAACCCATTTTGACCTACTGAACAAATTTCATGAACATTTTATGTAAACTCATTGATTGCTTCTGGTGATACATCAGCCATAGTGAATTGCATATTTGACCCAATGGACATATTTCTGGCAAAAGAGCACTCAATCTTGAAAGTTTTATTTATACTTACTGACGCCTTCTGATGTCACATCAGACATAAAGTAATCCATATTTCAGCTAATGATCATACTTTTGGCAAATTAGTACTCGATTTTGAACACTCAGTACATACTCATTGACTCCTTCTGGTAATAAGTCAGCCATAGATTATTGAATATTTTACCTTATGGACATATTTCTGCCCAAAGAGTATTCGATTTTGAACTTTACAAACAATAGTATTGACTCTTTCTTATGTTACTTTACCCATACAGAAGTCCATATTAGACCTACTGAACATATTTCTGGCAAATTAGTCCACGGTCTATCTATATATACTCATTGACACCTTCTGATGTCAAATCAGCCATATAGAAGTCCATATTTGACTTACTGAACATATTTCTGGCCCAAGAGTACTCCATCATGAACTTTCAATACATATTCTTTGATTTACTCTGATGTTACTTCAGCCATAAATGAACCTATTTTGACCTACTGAACAAATTTCTGACAAATTAGACCTCGATCATGAACATTTTATATAAACTCATTGATTGCTTCTGGTGATACATCAGCCATAGTGAATTTCATATTTGACCTAATGGACATATTTCTGGCCGAAGAGCACTCAATCTTGAAAGTTTTATTTATACGTACTGACGCCTTCTGATGTCACATCAGACATAAAGTAATCCATATTTCAGCTAATGATCATACTTTTGGCAAATTAGTACTCGATTTTGAACATTCAGTACATACTCATTGACTCCTTCTGGTCATAAGTCAGCCATAGATTACTGAATATTTTACCTTATGCACATATTTCTGCCCAAAGAGTATTCGATTTTGAACTTTACAAACAATAGTATTGACTCTTTCTATGTTACTTTACCCATACAGAAGTCCATATTAGACCTACTGAACATATTTCTGGCAAATTAGTCCACGGTCTATCTATATATACTCATTGACACCTTCAGATGTCGAATCAGCCATATAGAAGTCCATATTTGACTTACTGAACATATTCCTGGCCCAAGAGTACACAAATTTGAACTTTCTTTCTAAATTCATTGACTCCTTCTGTTTTTATGTCTGCCATTCAGAAGAACAGATTAACCCTACTGAACATATTTCTGACCCAAGAGTACTCGATCATGAACTTTCTATACATACTCACTGCCTCGCTGTGATGTTACTTCAGCCATATATGAACCCATTTTGATCTACTGAACATTTTTTTTATGGCAAATTAGATCTCGATGATGAGCTTTTTATATAAACTCATGGACTCATTCTGATGTTAATTCAACCATATATGAGTACATATTTGACCTGCTGAACATACTTCTGGCAAATTAGTCCTTGATCATGAATTTTCTGTATCTACTCATAGCCTCACGCTGATGATTCTTCAGCCATATATATCGATAATAAACTATATATAAATATTGACTTACTCTGATGTCACATCAGCCATTCTGTTGTGCATTTTGACCTGATGAACATATTTCTGGCCCAAGAGTACTCGATCATGAACTTTCAAAACATATTCTTTGATTTACTCTGATGTTACTTCAGCCATATATGAACCTATTTTGACCTATTGAACAAATTTCTGACAAATTCAACCTTGATCATGAACATTTTATATAAACTCATTGATTGCTTCTGGTGATACATCAGCCATAGATTATTGAATATTTGACCTTATGGACATATTTCTGGCCAAAGAGTATTCGATTTTGAACTTTACAAACATTACTATTGACTCTTTCTAATGTTAATTTACCCATACAGAAGTCCCTATTAGACCTACTGAATATATATTTCTGGCAAATTAGTCCTCGATCATGAACATTTTATGTAAACTCATTGATTGCTTCTGGTGATACATCAGCCATAGTGAATTGCATATTTGACCTAATGGACATATTTCTGGCCAAAGAGCACTCAATCTTGAAAGTTTTATTTATACTTACTGACGCCTTCTGATGTCACATCAGACATAAAGTAATCCATATTTCAGCTAATGATCATACTATTGGCAAATTAGTACTCGATTTTGAACATTCAGTACATACTCATTGACTCCTTCTGGTAATAAGTCAGCCATATATTACTGAATATTTGACCTTATGGACATATTTCTGCCCAAAGAGTATTCGATTTTCAACTTTACAAACAATAGTATTGACTCTTTCTTATGTTACTTTACCCATACAGAAGTCCATATTACACCTAATGAACAAATTTACTGAACAAATTAGTCCATGGTCTATCTATATATACTCATTGACACCTTCTGATGTCGAATCAGCCATATAGAACTCCATATTTGACTTACTGAACATATTTCTGGCCCAAGAGTACTAGATCATGAACGTTCTATACATACTCACTGCCTCACTCTGATGTTACTTTAGCCATATATGAACCCATTTTGACCTACTGAAAAAAAAAAAAAAAAATGTATGGCAAATTAGACCTCAATGATGAGCTTTTTATATAAACTCATGGAATCATTCTGATGTTACTTCAGCAATATATGAGCTCATATTTGACCTGCTAAACATATTTCTGGCAAATTAGTCCTTGATCATGAATTTTCTGTAGATACTTATAGCCTCACTCTGTGAATTCATCAGCCATAAATATCGATAATGAACAATATAAACACATATTGCCTTACTCTGATGTCACATCAGCCATACTGTTGTCCATTTTGACGTGATGAACATATTTCTGGCCCAAGAGTACTCGATCATGAACTTTCAATACATATTCCTTGATTTACTCTGATGTTACTTCAGCCATAATTGAACCTATTTTGGCCCACTGAACAAATTTCTGACAAATTAGACCTTGATCATGAACATTTTATATAAACTCATTGATTGCTTCTGGTGATACATCAGCCATAGATTATTGAATATTTGACCTTATGGACATATTTCTGGCCAAAGAGTATTCGATTTTGAACTTTACAAACATTACTATTGACTCTTTCTAATGTTACTTTACCCATACAGAAGTCCCTATTAGACCTACTGAACATATATTTCTGGAAAATTACTCCACGGTCTATCTATATATACTCATTGACACCTTCTGATGTCAAATCAGCCATATAGAAGTCCATATTTGACTTACTGAACATATTTCTGACCCAAGAGTACTAGATCATGAACTTTCTATACATACTCACTGCCTCACTCTGATGTTACTTTAGCCATATATGAACCCATTTTGACCTACTGAAAAAAAAATGTATGGCAAATTAGACTTCTATGATGAGCTTTTTATATAAACTCATGGAATCATTGTGATGTTACTTCAGCAATATATGAGCACATATTTGACCTGCTGAACATATTTCTGGCAATTTAGTCCTTGATCATGAATTTTCTGTAGATACTTATAGCCTAAATCTGATGATTCATCAGCCATATATAAAGATAATGAACAATATAAACACATATTGCCTTACTCTGATGTCACATCAGCCATACTGTTGTCCATTTTTGACCTAATGGACATATTTCTGGCCAAAGAGCACTCAATCTTTACATTTTTGTTTATACTTACTGATGCCTTCTGATGTCTCATCAGACATAAAGTAATCCATATTTCAGCTTACGATCATATTTTTTGCAAATTAGTACTCAATCTTGAACATTCAGTACATACTCATTGACTCCTCCTGGTAATAAGTCAGCCATAGATTATTGAATATTTGACCTTATGGACATATTTCTGGCCCAAGAGTACACGATTTTGAACTTTCTTTCTAGATTCATTGACGGCTTCTGATTTTATTTCAGCCATACAGGTCCATACAACCCTAATTAATTTTTTCTGTCCCGAGAGTCCTCGATCATGAACTTTTTTTTTTTTCATGAACTGATTTTACTTCAACAATACATGAGCACACATTTGACCTGCCGAACATGTTTCTGGCAAATTAGTCCTTGATCATGAATTTTCTGTATTTACTTATAGCCTCACTTTCATTCAGCCATATATATCCATAATGAGCAATATAAACACATATTGCCTTACTCTGATGTCACATCAGCCATACTGTTGTCCATTTTTGACCTGATGAACATTTTTCTGGCCCAAGAGTACTCGATCATGAACTTTCTTTAATACTCACTCCCTCACTCTGATGTGATTTCAGACATATATGAATCCATTTTGATCTACTGAACAATTTTTTTATGGCAAATTAGACCTCGATGATGAGCTTTTTATATAAACTCGTGGACTCATTCTGACGTTAATTCAACCATATATGAGCACATATTTGACCTGCTGAACATACTTCTGGCAAATAAGTCCTTGATCATGAATTTTCTGTAGATACTCATAGCCTCATGCTGATGATTCTTCAGCCATATATATTGATAATGAACAATATAAACACATATTACCTTACTCTGATGTCACATCAGCCATACTCTTGTCCATTTTTGACCTGATGAACATATTTCTGGCCCAAGAGTACTCGATCATGAACTTTCAATACATATTCTTTGATTTACTCTGATGTTACTTCAGCCATATATGAACCCATTTTGACCTACTGAACAAATTTCATGAACATTTTATGTAAACTCATTGATTGCTTCTGGTGATACATCAGCCATAGTGAATTGCATATTTGACCCAATGGACATATTTCTGGCAAAAGAGCACTCAATCTTGAAAGTTTTATTTATACTTACTGACGCCTTCTGATGTCACATCAGACATAAAGTAATCCATATTTCAGCTAATGATCATACTTTTGGCAAATTAGTACTCGATTTTGAACACTCAGTACATACTCATTGACTCCTTCTGGTAATAAGTCAGCCATAGATTATTGAATATTTTACCTTATGGACATATTTCTGCCCAAAGAGTATTCGATTTTGAACTTTACAAACAATAGTATTGACTCTTTCTTATGTTACTTTACCCATACAGAAGTCCATATTAGACCTACTGAACATATTTCTGGCAAATTAGTCCACGGTCTATCTATATATACTCATTGACACCTTCTGATGTCAAATCAGCCATATAGAAGTCCATATTTGACTTACTGAACATATTTCTGGCCCAAGAGTACTCCATCATGAACTTTCAATACATATTCTTTGATTTACTCTGATGTTACTTCAGCCATAAATGAACCTATTTTGACCTACTGAACAAATTTCTGACAAATTAGACCTCGATCATGAACATTTTATATAAACTCATTGATTGCTTCTGGTGATACATCAGCCATAGTGAATTTCATATTTGACCTAATGGACATATTTCTGGCCGAAGAGCACTCAATCTTGAAAGTTTTATTTATACGTACTGACGCCTTCTGATGTCACATCAGACATAAAGTAATCCATATTTCAGCTAATGATCATACTTTTGGCAAATTAGTACTCGATTTTGAACATTCAGTACATACTCATTGACTCCTTCTGGTCATAAGTCAGCCATAGATTACTGAATATTTTACCTTATGCACATATTTCTGCCCAAAGAGTATTCGATTTTGAACTTTACAAACAATAGTATTGACTCTTTCTATGTTACTTTACCCATACAGAAGTCCATATTAGACCTACTGAACATATTTCTGGCAAATTAGTCCACGGTCTATCTATATATACTCATTGACACCTTCAGATGTCGAATCAGCCATATAGAAGTCCATATTTGACTTACTGAACATATTCCTGGCCCAAGAGTACACAAATTTGAACTTTCTTTCTAAATTCATTGACTCCTTCTGTTTTTATGTCTGCCATTCAGAAGAACAGATTAACCCTACTGAACATATTTCTGACCCAAGAGTACTCGATCATGAACTTTCTATACATACTCACTGCCTCGCTGTGATGTTACTTCAGCCATATATGAACCCATTTTGATCTACTGAACATTTTTTTTATGGCAAATTAGATCTCGATGATGAGCTTTTTATATAAACTCATGGACTCATTCTGATGTTAATTCAACCATATATGAGTACATATTTGACCTGCTGAACATACTTCTGGCAAATTAGTCCTTGATCATGAATTTTCTGTATCTACTCATAGCCTCACGCTGATGATTCTTCAGCCATATATATCGATAATAAACTATATATAAATATTGACTTACTCTGATGTCACATCAGCCATTCTGTTGTGCATTTTGACCTGATGAACATATTTCTGGCCCAAGAGTACTCGATCATGAACTTTCAAAACATATTCTTTGATTTACTCTGATGTTACTTCAGCCATATATGAACCTATTTTGACCTATTGAACAAATTTCTGACAAATTCAACCTTGATCATGAACATTTTATATAAACTCATTGATTGCTTCTGGTGATACATCAGCCATAGATTATTGAATATTTGACCTTATGGACATATTTCTGGCCAAAGAGTATTCGATTTTGAACTTTACAAACATTACTATTGACTCTTTCTAATGTTAATTTACCCATACAGAAGTCCCTATTAGACCTACTGAATATATATTTCTGGCAAATTAGTCCTCGATCATGAACATTTTATGTAAACTCATTGATTGCTTCTGGTGATACATCAGCCATAGTGAATTGCATATTTGACCTAATGGACATATTTCTGGCCAAAGAGCACTCAATCTTGAAAGTTTTATTTATACTTACTGACGCCTTCTGATGTCACATCAGACATAAAGTAATCCATATTTCAGCTAATGATCATACTATTGGCAAATTAGTACTCGATTTTGAACATTCAGTACATACTCATTGACTCCTTCTGGTAATAAGTCAGCCATATATTACTGAATATTTGACCTTATGGACATATTTCTGCCCAAAGAGTATTCGATTTTCAACTTTACAAACAATAGTATTGACTCTTTCTTATGTTACTTTACCCATACAGAAGTCCATATTACACCTAATGAACAAATTTACTGAACAAATTAGTCCATGGTCTATCTATATATACTCATTGACACCTTCTGATGTCGAATCAGCCATATAGAACTCCATATTTGACTTACTGAACATATTTCTGGCCCAAGAGTACTAGATCATGAACGTTCTATACATACTCACTGCCTCACTCTGATGTTACTTTAGCCATATATGAACCCATTTTGACCTACTGAAAAAAAATAAATTAATGTATGGCAAATTAGACCTCAATGATGAGCTTTTTATATAAACTCATGGAATCATTCTGATGTTACTTCAGCAATATATGAGCTCATATTTGACCTGCTAAACATATTTCTGGCAAATTAGTCCTTGATCATGAATTTTCTGTAGATACTTATAGCCTCACTCTGTGAATTCATCAGCCATAAATATCGATAATGAACAATATAAACACATATTGCCTTACTCTGATGTCACATCAGCCATACTGTTGTCCATTTTGACGTGATGAACATATTTCTGGCCCAAGAGTACTCGATCATGAACTTTCAATACATATTCCTTGATTTACTCTGATGTTACTTCAGCCATAATTGAACCTATTTTGGCCCACTGAACAAATTTCTGACAAATTAGACCTTGATCATGAACATTTTATATAAACTCATTGATTGCTTCTGGTGATACATCAGCCATAGATTATTGAATATTTGACCTTATGGACATATTTCTGGCCAAAGAGTATTCGATTTTGAACTTTACAAACATTACTATTGACTCTTTCTAATGTTACTTTACCCATACAGAAGTCCCTATTAGACCTACTGAACATATATTTCTGGAAAATTACTCCACGGTCTATCTATATATACTCATTGACACCTTCTGATGTCAAATCAGCCATATAGAAGTCCATATTTGACTTACTGAACATATTTCTGACCCAAGAGTACTAGATCATGAACTTTCTATACATACTCACTGCCTCACTCTGATGTTACTTTAGCCATATATGAACCCATTTTGACCTACTGAAAAAAAAATGTATGGCAAATTAGACTTCTATGATGAGCTTTTTATATAAACTCATGGAATCATTGTGATGTTACTTCAGCAATATATGAGCACATATTTGACCTGCTGAACATATTTCTGGCAATTTAGTCCTTGATCATGAATTTTCTGTAGATACTTATAGCCTAAATCTGATGATTCATCAGCCATATATAAAGATAATGAACAATATAAACACATATTGCCTTACTCTGATGTCACATCAGCCATACTGTTGTCCATTTTTGACCTAATGGACATATTTCTGGCCAAAGAGCACTCAATCTTTACATTTTTGTTTATACTTACTGATGCCTTCTGATGTCTCATCAGACATAAAGTAATCCATATTTCAGCTTACGATCATATTTTTTGCAAATTAGTACTCAATCTTGAACATTCAGTACATACTCATTGACTCCTCCTGGTAATAAGTCAGCCATAGATTATTGAATATTTGACCTTATGGACATATTTCTGGCCCAAGAGTACACGATTTTGAACTTTCTTTCTAGATTCATTGACGGCTTCTGATTTTATTTCAGCCATACAGGTCCATACAACCCTAATTAATTTTTTCTGTCCCGAGAGTCCTCGATCATGAACTTTTTTTTTTTTCATGAACTGATTTTACTTCAACAATACATGAGCACACATTTGACCTGCCGAACATGTTTCTGGCAAATTAGTCCTTGATCATGAATTTTCTGTATTTACTTATAGCCTCACTTTCATTCAGCCATATATATCCATAATGAGCAATATAAACACATATTGCCTTACTCTGATGTCACATCAGCCATACTGTTGTCCATTTTTGACCTGATGAACATTTTTCTGGCCCAAGAGTACTCGATCATGAACTTTCAATACATATTCTTTGATTTACTCTGATGTTACTTCAGCCATATATGAACCTATTTTGGCCTACTCTGACAAATTAGACCTCGATCATGAACATTTTATATAAACTCATTGATTGTTTCTGGTGATACATCAACCATAATGAATTGCATATTTGTGTCATGATTGATCACAGGAAGCAAATGCGAGTTTACAGATTTATTAACAATGGTCAGAAAATGAGGTAAACACAGTCACAGTAATGGCGGATCTCTGGTGACGCAGGGATTGAGATGATCGGTAGATGGTTGTGCAGAGAAGTGATGATGATGATAATCCAAGGTCCAGACAAAGAACACGAAGAACACCGAACTGGAACAGGAGAAGACACGACTGGAACTCCGAGCAGGAACAGGACGAGACAACACAGCACAAACAACCAAACAACGATCTGACGGAGAAGGAGAGAATGAGGTGAGCAGATATAGGGGAGATAATGAGTAGCAGCTGGTGAGGTGATGACTTGCAGGTGACGTTATGATGAGCCACGTGGCCTGGAACACACACACACATCCACGCCCACTGCTGTCACAACACAGAACACGCGACAGAAAGGAAACAATGCATCTGCGAGCCGTGACAGTACCTCTCCTCCTAAGAACGCCTCCTGGCGTTCCCCGACGCCCTTACCTGTCGATTGTAATCATCGATAAGGGTGTGATCCAGGATGTCTCTGGCAGGTACCCAACTCCTCTCCTCCGGACCGTAACCTTCCCAGTCCACCAAGTACTGAAATCCGCGTCCCCTCCGTCTAGAGTCCAGAATACGGTTGACCGAATAAGAAGGTTCCCCATCTACGAGTCGCGGCGGAGGGGGAACCGGAGCTGGCGGATTAATGTCGGAATGAAAGACGGGCTTAATTTTAGAGACATGGAAGGCGGGGTGAATTCTCCTGTACGCCGGAGGAAGTTTAAGGCGGACTGTCACCGGACTAATGATCTTGGTGACAGTAAACGGACCAATAAATTTGGGAGCAAGTTTGTTAGAGATGGATCGGAGAGGAATATTCTTGGTAGAAAGCCACACTTTTTGACCCACGACGTATACGGGAGGCTTTGACCGGTGGCGATCGGCCTTGGCCTTGGTGCGCTCCCTCACTTGGAGAAGAGTCTCACGGGCTCTCGTCCAAGTGCGGTGACACCTCTGGACAAAGGCGTGGGCGGAGGGGACCGCGATCTCGGATTCCAGACTAGGAAAAATGGATGGCTGGTAACCTACACTACACTCAAACGGTGACAGGCCCGTGGATGACACTGGTAACGTATTGTGGGCGTACTCCACCATTGAAAGTTGCTGGCTCCAGGAGGAAGGATTCTTGGAGACTAAACATCGCAACGTACGCTCCAGATCTTGATTGGCTCTCTCGGTCTGACCATTACTCTGAGGATGAAACCCAGATGATAAACTGACAGTCGCCCCCAGCAATCTACAAAACTCTTGCCAGAATCTGGACACAAATTGGGGACCTCTGTCGGAGACCACGTCCATCGGGAGGCCATGAAGCCGAAAGACGTGGTCCACGACAATAACCGCTGTCTCCTTGGCTGATGGTAATTTGGGCAAGGGGATAAAATGAGCCGCCTTCGAGAACCGGTCCACTACGGTCAAAATGACTGTGTATCCCTGGGAGGGTGGGAGGGCGGTGATGAAATCTAGCGAAATGTGGGACCAGGGTCTCGAAGGGACTGGCAGCGGTTGGAGTAACCCATCCGGGGGACGATTGGCAGTTTTACCAACGGCACAAACTGAGCAAGCCAACACAAAATCGCGGACGTCCCGAGCCATACGGGGCCACCAGAATCGTTGCTGGACTAAAAATTTAGTGCGACTGACCCCTGGATGGCATGCTACCTTGGAACAATGACCCCACTGGATGACCATGGACCGTAATTCCTCCGGCACAAATAAGCGGTTCGGTGGACACTCGGGCGGAGGCGTTACCCCTTCTAAGGCCGTCTTGACCTTCGATTCGACCTCCCATGTGAGTGTGGAGACCACTACTGTCTCCGGTAAAATGCACTCGGGAGTAGACGGGCGTTCGTAACGATCAAAAACACGTGACAAAGAATCGGGTTTGATGTTTTTAGAACCCGGGCGGTACGAGAGAGTAAAGTCAAAACGTCCGAAAAAAAATGCCCACCGAGCCTGCCTGGAGTTCAATCTTTTGGCAGTTCTAATATATTCTAAGTTCTTATGGTCAGTCCATACGATAAAAGGCACCCCGGAACCCTCTAACCAGTGACGCCATTCTTCCAAAGCCAACTTGACTGCCAGCAACTCCCGATTACCAATGTCGTAGTTACGTTCGGCAGGGGATAAACGATGGGAAAAAAACGCGCACGGGTGCATCTTATCGTCTGTGGGAGAACGCTGGGATAACACTGCCCCTACCCCCACCTCCGATGCGTCGACCTCCACCACGAACTGCCGTGATGGATCAGGGGCAACGAGAATAGGGGCCGAAAGGAAGCGGGCCTTCAGTTTGGCAAACACAGCCTCAGCTGTGTCTGACCACCTGAACGTAGTTCTGGGGGAGGTCAAGGCGATCAGAGGTGAGGCTAGTTGGCTGAAATTGCGAATAAAACGCCGGTAGAAATTGGCGAACCCCAGAAACCTCTGTAGGGCCTTACGGGAATCTGGACTTGGCCAATCCACCACAGCCTTAACCTTCTCAGGATCCATGCGTACTCCCTCAGTCGACACAATGTACCCTAGAAAAGGAACAGACTGTGCATGAAAAACGCATTTCTCCGCCTTGACAAAAAGCCCATTCACTAGCAACCTGTGAAGCACTCGTCGAACGTGCTGCACGTGCTCCTGGAGAGAAGAGGAAAAAATCAATATGTCATCCAGGTAAACATATATGAATTGATCGACCATATCTCGCAGCACGTCATTGACGAGTGCCTGGAAGACCGTGGGGGAGTTGGAAAGCCCGAACGGCATAACCAAATATTCAAAGTGCCCCCTAGGGGTGTTAAAAGCGGTCTTCCATTCATCCCCCTCCCTGATGCGGACCAAATGATAAGCATTCCTTAAGTCCAATTTAGTGAAAACGGATGCTCCCTGCAACCTCTCGAAAGCTGAAGACATTAACGGCAAAGGATAGGTATTCTTTACCGTTATGTTGTTCAGCCCCCGGTAGTCAATACAAGGTCGCAGAGATCCATCCTTCTTTTCCACAAAAAAGAACCCCGCCCCCGCCGGAGAAGAGGAAGGACGGATGAACCCCGTTGCCAGTGAATCAGAAATATATTTCTCCATAGCCTCTCTTTCAGGAACCGAAAGTGAATACAACTTGCCTTTAGGCGGAGATTTACCTGGCAATAAATCTATGGCACAGTCATAGGGACGATGCAGAGGGAGAGAAGCAGCCCTAGACTTACTGAACACCTCCTTCAGGTCATGGTACTCCGCTGGCACGGTGGACAGATCCACTGCTTCCTCCTGCAACACAAAACCAGAGACAGACGAACATGCAGAGACAAGACAAGACTCATGACACTCCTTGCTCCAGGCCACAATGGAACTTTGAGTCCAGTCTATACGGGGGTTGTGCTTGGTGAGCCATGGATGTCCTAGGACGACGGGTGTGAGGGGAGAATCAAAAATCAGAAAAGAGGTGAGTTCGGTGTGATTTCCGGAGGTGATGAGTGTGATGTTTTCGGTCCGGTATGAGATGGTGGGGAGACTCTGTCCGTTGAGGGCGTGCACTGCAATACTGTTGGTGAGAGGTTTGAAAGGGATGTGGAGTTTGATGGCCAAAGATCTGTCCAGAAAATTACCTTCCGCCCCAGAATCCAGCAGTGCTTTACAGTCGTGAGTGTGATTCGACCATCTCAATCTTACCGGGAGGAGTGTAGATGTAGATGAGGTCTTCTCGGCGGAGATCCCACCCGACAGTAGCCTCATGTTTACTGCCGGGCTTGCCCTTTTAACGGACAGTTGTACGCGAAGTGGCCAGACCCACCACAATATAGACAAAGTCCCTGGGATCTCCGCCTTTCCCTCTCCTCCCGGGAAAGCCGAGCTCGACCCACCTGCATGGGCTCGTGATATCGAACCGGGCTGACCGCATCCCCACCGCTGGATCGCGGACCTTCCATCCCACCAAGCGACCTATGGACAGGAATCCTCTGCTCAACCCTGGTCAGTCGAGCATCAACTCTTAGTGCTAGATCAATGAGTCCATTGAGTGTAGTCGGAAGATCCAGCGCGTAGATTTCTTTCTGGATACGGTCAGCCAGCCCATGCAGGAACATGTCCCACTGCGCCTCCTCGTTCCAGTGGCACTCAGCCGCCAATGTGCGAAACTCGATGGAGAAATCGGACACAGACCTCTCTCCTTGGCGTAGCTCAGTCAGTAACCTGGCCGCTTCTCTCCCAGCGACCGACCGGTCGAAAACACGCTTCATTTCAGCGGCGAGTGCCTGGAACGAGGCGCTGCATGGATCTTGGTTCTCCCACACCGCCGTCCCCCAAAGAGAAGCCTTCCCAGTGAGAAGAGTGAGAACGAACGCCACCTTGCTTCGCTCCGAACTGAAAGTACGAGGCTGTAATGCAAAATGCATAGCACATCGAGTTAGAAAGGCTCTGCAAAAGTTTGGTTCACCTCCATAAGACTCTGGCACAGGAAGACGAGGTTCAGGACTGGCGGCGTTCTCGGATGTCGGGGGAAGGACGGCCGGTGTGGGTGGCGCAGCGGGACTCCGAAGAAGCTGGAACTGCTGGGTGAGCTCGGACACCTGCGTCACCAAAGCTTGAACCGCCCGCCCGGTCTCGTTCAAATTCTGCTCTTGAGAATCCATTCTGCAAATACTGCGGTTGATAAACTCCTCCAATGCTGTCTGAGGGTTGCTCGCTGCTTCCATCCCTTGGTCAGATCGTTCTGTCATGATTGATCACAGGAAGCAAATGCGAGTTTACAGATTTATTAACAATGGTCAGAAAATGAGGTAAACACAGTCACAGTAATGGCGGATCTCTGGTGACGCAGGGATTGAGATGATCGGTAGATGGTTGTGCAGAGAAGTGATGATGATGATAATCCAAGGTCCAGACAAAGAACACGAAGAACACCGAACTGGAACAGGAGAAGACACGACTGGAACTCCGAGCAGGAACAGGACGAGACAACACAGCACAAACAACCAAACAACGATCTGACGGAGAAGGAGAGAATGAGGTGAGCAGATATAGGGGAGATAATGAGTAGCAGCTGGTGAGGTGATGACTTGCAGGTGACGTTATGATGAGCCACGTGGCCTGGAACACACACACACATCCACGCCCACTGCTGTCACAACACAGAACACGCGACAGAAAGGAAACAATGCATCTGCGAGCCGTGACAATTTGACCTAATGGAAATATTTCTGGCCAAAGAGCACTCAATCTTTAAGTTTTTATTTATATTTACTTCAAGGGGCTGCGTTGTGTTCATATCAGGGAACCGGTCCTTGGTCTCATCTGGATACGGCCTGGATCCGGTTGACTACGGTAAACCTCAGGATAAACAGAAAAACTAATAGCGTAGATGCCATTCTTCTTTTGATGTAACGAGCACATCTGGTGTTATAGCAAGTGTTCCCGGTTCCGGCTGACCTAATTTATTTAGCCTAATAATCCTTTAACGGATTTGAAAATATACATTTATAATGTGTTATGCGTATGCCAGGTTAAAAACATTCAACAGTGCTTTGATCTGCCTGCATTTACACTATTCTTTAAGAGCTGCTGTGCAGCCAAATTATATAGGCTACCAGTTATCACTGTAAAGCTGCTTTGACACAATCTGCATTGTAAAAAGCGCTATATAAATAAAGGTGACTTGACTTGACTTACTGATGCCTTCTGATGTCACATCAGACATAAAGTAATCTATATTTCAGCTAATGATCATATTTTTGGCAAATTCGTACTTGATCTTGAACATTCAGTACATACTCTTTGACTCCTTCTGGTAATAAGTCAGCCATAGATTATTGAATATTTGACCTCATGAACATATTTCTGGCCAAATAGTATTAAATTTTGAACTTTACAAAGATTACTATTGACTCTTTCTTATGTTACTTTACCCATACAGAAGTCCATATTAGACCTACTGAACATATTTCTGGCAAATTTGTCAACAATCTTGAACTTTCTATGTATACTCATTGACACCTTCTGATGTCAAATCAGCCATATAGAAGTCCATATTTGACTTACTGAATATATTTCAGGCCCAAGAGTACCCGATTTTCAATTTTTGAATATTCATTGACTCCTTATTTTATTTCAGCCATACATGAGCCCATGAACTTTCTATGCATTACTGTTGAGTCATTCTGATATTACATCTCCCATACAGAAGTCCACATTAGACTTACTGAACATATTTCTGGCAAATTAGTCCTCGATCCTGAACTTTGTATACAGACTCATTGACTTATGTTTACATCAGACAGACAGTAGTCCATATTTGACAAAATGAACAAATTCCTTGACCATGAGTACTCAGTCTTGAACTTTCTTCATATCCTCATTGACTCCTGATTTTATTTCCACCATTCTGAAGTCTATAATAACCCTACTAAACATTTTTCTGACCCAAGAGTACCCCTCGATTATGACCTTTCTGTGCATACTCACTGCCTCACTCTGATATTACTTCCTCTAGATATGAATCCATTTTGACCTACTGAACAAATTTCTGTCAAATTAGACCTCGATGATGAGCTTTTTACATAAACTCCTTCTGATGATACATCAGCCATAGATTAGGCTTCCTAGAGTATATATATAAAAAGTTCAGTATTGAGTACTCTTAGGCCAGGAATTTGTTAATTATTTAAAATATGGACTACTATCTGTGTGTTGTAACATCAGGACTCAATGAGTCTGTATAGAAAAATCATGATCGAGTTCAGTTTGTCAAATATGGACTTTCTGTATGGCTGATGTCACATTATAATGAGCATGTAAAAAAAAGTTAAATATGCAATTACTCTTTGGCCAGAAATATGCTAGGTCGGTCAAATATGGACTACTGTATTGCTGATTTGACATCAAAATGCGTCAAGGAGTATATTTAAAAAGTTCAATATAGAATACACTTTGGACCGAAATATGTTAGGTAAGTCAGATATGGACTACTGTCTGGCTGATTCAATGAGTAAATATAGAAAGTTCATGATCGTGGACTAATTTGTTATGTTTCTGTAGGTCTAATATAGTATGTCTAATATATATAATATAGTAGTCTTCTGTATCGCTGAAGTAACATCAGATTGAGGTTATGAGTATGTATAGAAAAATCATGATCGATGACTCTTGGGACAGAAAAAAATTAAGTAGGTTTCATATGGATTTCTGAATGGCGAAAATAAAATCAGAAGGAGGTAATGAGTGTGTATAGAAAGATTAAGATCGAGTACTCTTGTTCATTATGTCAAATATGGACTACTATCTGTCTGATGTAACATCAGCACTCAATGAGTCTGTATAGAAAGTTCATGATTGAGGACTCTTAGGTCAGAAATATGTTCAAGTGGTAAAAAATGGAGTTCTGTATGTCTGATGTGACATCAGACGACGTCAAAGAGTATATTTAAAAAGTTCAATATTGAATATTCTTTGGGCCGAAATATGTTCAGTAAATAAAGTGTGGACTATTGTCTGGCTGATCTAACATCAATGTCAATGAGTATGTTTAAAAAAGGACTCATGATCAAGGACTAATTTGCCAGAAATATGTTCAGTCGGACACACATGGGCTCATGTAAAATGATGGGCTCATGTAAAATCATGTAAAATGGCTGAAGTAAAATCACAGTGAGTCAATGAGTCTGTACAGAAATAATATGGACTTCTGAATTGATGATGTGACATCAGTAGGCAGCATTGATTATATATACAAACTTAAATCTTTGGCCAGTAATATGTTCAGTCGATCATATGGACTTCTTTATACTCGATTCTGTATAGAAAGTTTATGATCGAGGACTCTTGGGTCAGAAATATGTTCAGTTGTTCAAATATGGACTACATAGCTGATGTCACATTACAATTACTAAATGAGTATACAAAAAATTTTAAATATCCAATACTATTTGGCCAGAGATATGTTCCGTCTATCAAATATGGACTACTCTATGGCTCATGTGACATCAGAAGGCGTCAAGGATTATATATAAAATGTTCATGATCGAGGACTAATTTGCCAGAAATATGTTCAGTCGGTCACACATGGGCTCATGTATAGCTGAAGTAACATCAGAGTGAGTCAATGAGTATGTATAGAAAGTTCAAGATCGAGTACTCTTTGATCAGAAATATGTTCAGTCAGTTAAATAGGGACTACTGTATGGCTGTTGTTACATCAGAAGGCGTCAATGATTATATATATAAAAGTTCAATGACGTATACTCTTTGGGCCAAAATATGTTCAGTAAATAGTTCATGATCGACGACTCATGGGTCAGAAATATGTTCAGTCGATCTAATATGGATCTGTTTGATGTAAAATCAGGACTCAATGGGTCTATATAGAAAGTTCAGAAATATGTTCAGGTGGTCAAATATGTAGTTCTGTATGGCTGATGTCACATTAGAAGGCATGAATATATATGTATATAAAGAAGTTAAATATCGAATACTCTTTGGACAGAAATATTTTCAGTCGGTCAAATAAGGACATGTATGGCAAGCCGTTTTGACTTTTATTCATTCTCAGGATATGAATTCTTGATATCAACAATTCAGTTTTCACTAGTTAAAATGCTAATTCTTGATATCAGGAATTACATTTCCACTAGTAACAATGGCAATTTTTGATATCAAGAATTACATTTCCACTAGTAACAAGGTTAATTTTTGATATCAACAATTCAATTTTCACTAGTTAAAATGCTAATTTTTGATATCAAGAATTATTTTCCACTAGTAAAAACTAGAATTCTTGATATCAGCAATTTATATCCTGGGAAAGGCAATAGGCAAGCCGTTTTGACTTTTAATCATTCCCAGGATATGAAATTTTGATATCAACAATTCAGTTTTCACTAGTTAAAATGTTAATTCTTGATATCTGGAATTACATTTCTACTAGTAACAATGACAATTGTTGATATCAAGAATTAACATTTCCACTAGTAACAATGTTAATTCTTGATATCAACAATGATGTCATCACTCGCAGAAATATGTATTCTTGATATCAACATTTGAATTTCCACTAGTAAAAACTAGAATTCTTGATATCTGTAATTGTATTTTCACTAGTGAAATGTCACATAGGCTGCCATTCAAATTCAATTGTTGATATCAAGAATTGAGTTCTTACTAGTTGAAATTTCAATTTCACATATCAGAAATACAATTCTTACTAGTAAAAATGCGAATTTTTGATATCAATAATTCAGTTGTCACTAGTTGAAATGTCAGTTCTTGATATCAACAATTGAATTGCTACTAGTAACAATGTTCATTTTTGATATCAATAATTTGATTGTCACTAGTGACAATGTTAGTTTCTGATATCATGAATGTGATTGTTACTAGTAAGAAAGCCATTTTACATATCTGAAATTATGTTGATATCAGGAATGCATTTTCAGATATCAAAAATGAACATTTTTACTAGTAGAAATTAAATTGTTGATATCAAGAACTGACATTTCAACTAGTGACAATTGAATTCTTGATATCAAAAATTTGCATTTTTACTAGTAACAATGTAATTATTGATATCAACAAAGAGAGTTGATATCTGAAATTGCTCTTGCAACTAGTGAAAATTCAATTACTGATATCTAGAAACGCAATTTTTACAGGTAAGAATAGCTATGGTAATGAGCTAATGAATATTAATGAGATGTGGTTTTCGCATAATCCTCTGTAAGCCAAAGATGGAGGAAGAACATCCGTCCAGAGAAATGGCTCCTTTATTTTTTCGTTTAGTTAATAAAACATAAAAATTATATTATGGCTTGATTTTTTTTTTTTTGGTTAAAAAAAGTAGTTTCATCCTGTTTGTTTTTATTGGCCATGGGGTCCTTCAGAGAATTAAGGGAAAAAAATGAACAAGGCATTCATGTATCATTTATTTTACCATTGACATGAACATAAGAAAAATAACCTCGTGTCGTTTTTCATGTTTATTTTTGTTTTCATTACACTTTCTAATGCATCAATGGACTATTTTTTTATTGTTCCATCCCTGACATTTACATATGGCTCTAATACAGAATGTGTCGTCATCGTGCCCAAATTCGTGCCGGTGTTTCTCTTTGATTAAAGGCCTGTGCATTGTAAAACAGTGTAATGAAATGTTATTGGCTACTGAAAATTTTTAGTGTACATTTTGATGTATTATGTACACCGACACCTTCTCATATGGGATAGCCTAATAATGAGCCGAAATATTTGCACTCTCTGTCCAATGGATGCGTAAATATGGCATGATAGCTACACTGTAATGTGCTGATAACTTGTATTATTTTTATTTATAGAAATATGTATAGTATGTATGTATATGTATGTATAGTATAGGGCCACATTGGACAAGATGAATGATAAAGTCTTTTTGAACCTCTTTCCTATTCCCGTTGGCCATTTTAATGTCACATTAAATATAACACTGGATAACTCGTCTGATAGTCCAGTTGCATAATATATTTGAATGAAATATGCATCTGGAATGTCTCTCAATTGTAGTGGGTTCGGAGTGGAAGAGACAATGATTTAATAAGAATGTAATCTTGCCCATCGGGTTGTCAGCCTGTTATTATTATTGTTGTTGTCGTTGTTATTGTCGTTTTACTTTATAACTATAATGTTTGCTGAAAACCTAACAACGGTAGTATCATAAAATAACTAATGAATGCTTTATTCGTAAACTTTTTTTTCTGTTTTGGTAAAGTGCCTCTACTTTTTCATTACATTGTTATCATGAAGTGTTGTTTTGGTGATTGTAGTTTACAGAGCTTTTGCCTGCAAAACTACAGAATAGAACGGAATCGTGTATGTTATGTTAAAAGAGATGAATAAAATTGTCTCTTCATTTTAAATGTAGGCCTACAGCAATCATGTCTGGAAACTTGACAAATAATATTTTATTGGGGCATGTAAAAGTGAAAAAACAAAGAAAAAAATGATAGAGAAAAGATTAAGGTTAAAGATTCCTTATCATATGGCCCCCTCTAGTGGCCAACATTAATATCACAGCCTTACTCTTCCAGGTGAAATGGCTGTTTTGAATTTGATTTTACACTCACCACCAGCATCATAAATTCATAAAACTCAGCATGTGTGGTCATTTATTGTTCTCCATGTTTACAAAGTTTTTTGAAGTTTGATATACATGTGTTGGTAATGGGCTGTTCGTGCTCATACAGTAATGAAATGACCAAATATTAATTTAGCGCATTCCCAGTGTCCGTAGCTGCATCCCTTCTTGACCTTACCCTAAAATGGGTGTCTTCTGAGTTAGAAAAAAAGTGCTTCACAGAATTATTTTAAGCATGCAGTTAAGACAATTTGATGCATTCCACATAGGCCTACACAAAAAGTAATTGGCCTAAGATTCATTCTATTTGCCCTATATAAAAATATCATTATTTTATTTGCGATAACCCGGAAGCCTGTTCTCTTCTTGGATGAGTATAGTTTAAATCCGTGGGAACAGACTGCGAAATGTGAAAATAGCTCTAAGTGAAAATAGCAACAGAATCTATTTACACTAAGTGAAAATGGCACCATTTCTTATTTGCTACGTACACTAAGTGAAAAAAGCTAAATATTCTATTTGCCTATAAAAAAGTATTCTCTTTGCAATAAGTGCACATAGTAGTCAGATGGTATATTTACAGGCTACTTATAAATGGTGTCAGATAATATTTGTACATTAGTGTTGTTGTACATTAAACGGTGCAATAATAACAGACAGGGACATGCAGAGAGTTCCTCAGGGGCAGGGGCTCAAATATAAAAAAGGGGCAATGTAAAACATATATATATATATATATATATATATATATATATATATATATATATATATATATATATATATATATATATATATATATATATATAATGTTATGTTTTTGCAAGAAGGCTGTATTTATTTGATCAAAAATACAGAAAAAACTGTAATATTGTGAAATATTTTTACAGTTAAAATAATGGTTTTGTGTTTTAATATACTTCAAAATATATTGATTTATGTGAAGCAAAACTGAATTTTCAGCATCATTACTCCAGTATTCAGTGTCACATGGTCCTTCAGAAATCATTCTAATATGATGATTTATTATCGATGTTACAAACAGTTGTGCTGCTTAATATTTTTATAACCTGTGATACTTTTTTTCCAAGATGCTTTGATGAATAAAATGATAGAAAAGAACAGCATAAATTATAGGAATAAATTATATTTAAAAGTATATTAAAATAGAAAACCATCACTGTAAATTGTAATCATCTTTCACTATATTGCTGTTTTTGATCAAATAAATGCAGGAGGAGTTTATTAAGAGACTTTTTTCATAATGCTGCATAATTATCAAAAATGGTAACATAATAAAGTCTTTCTTTTCATGTCACCATTTCACCAGCCTACACTAATAGGCCTGTAGGTGGCACTTGGGCTTCATTAACTATGATAGTTTCATAAAAGAGTAAACGGTGTATCAATATACATAAATACACTAAATGAATTGAGCGGTATACTTCCATTATTGCGAATTTTGGTGCTGCATGGTGCAGTGCGTTGTAGTCAGTTTACATCCACTTTGTCAACGATGCAGTTTGACTTATAAAATGCACAAACCGCAGAAATAGGAAGTCTTTTTAATTTCTTAAGTTCGTAAGTTCGACACTTTTCGAATATCTTTATTTTTATATCTTCATTTTTATTGAAGATAAATGCCTTTCCAATCTGATGGATGGGAAAAGGAAGTAGAGCGAGTTCGGCAAAAGGCGGATTCGAACCTCTGTCAGTTTGCGTCAAAACTATTTTTAACGCGCCTTACCAACACTTCGACAAGCCGTTTTGACTTTTATTCATTCCCAGGATATCAATTGTTGATATCAAGAACTGAATTGTTGATATCAGGAATTACATTTCCACTAGTAAAAACTTCATTCTTACTAGTAAGAATGAAGTTGTTACTAGTAAGAATGAAGTTTTTACTAGTAAGAATTAAGTTTTTACTAGTAAGAATTGTATTTCTGATATGTGAAATTGGAATTTCAACTAGTAAGAACTCAATTCTTGATATCAACAATTAAATTTGAATGGCAGCCTATGGTGACATTTCACTAGTGAAAATACAATTACAGATATCAAGAATTCTAGTTTTTACTAGTGGAAATTCAAATGTTGATATCAAGAATTAACATTGTTACTAGTGGAAATGTAATTCCTGATATCAACAACTGAATTGTTGACATCAAGAATTACATTTCCACTAGTAAAAACTTCATTCTTACTAGTAAGAATGAAGTTTTTACTAGTAAGAATGAAGTTGTTACTAGTAAGAATGAAGTTGTTACTAGTAAGAATGAAGTGTTTACTAGTAAGAATGAAGTTGTTAGTAAGAATGAAGTTTTTACTAGTAAGAATGAAGTTTTTACTAGTAAGAATTGTATTTTTGATATGTGAAATTGCAATTATGTCATGTTCACTGTGGTTTCACAGGAGACATGCAGGTGACAGGTGATTGCCTTAAAAAACATTGCAAACAAGTGAAATGTAAAATTTAATTAAGTGAAATTTAAATAATCTTAATTTTTACAATTCTTATGCACCCCATTCACTTATTACTATATAGATTCATACACAATATATTCAATTCTAAAACAAAACATGATCATACACACACATTGACTTTTGCACTGGTTTAATGCAATGGATTTATACATTTCTAATAAACTGCATGTCAAGCATTTCGTCTGTCCTTTCCTACATGTTCTTGTAGTCTCCGCTATGGTTTGCAGTGCTGCACGAGGATGATCCAGTCACTCAGAGAAAGCAATATGAATGCATGGTTTCCCCACTGACACGGAAAGGAGAAAGTTGTGTTCAAGTCAGCAGGAGGATCTAAATAGAACTAAAGATTGTGTGCCAAGTTGTGTGTTAATCATATACAGGTGTATCTGCCCTTTTTCACAAAAAACAACACTGGGAACTTTTATGTTTATTGAAGGTTTATTAAAAATAAGGAGCAAGGAAAAGCTTGAAAAATCCAAGGAGCAGAGACTGGCGGTGAGGGTACAGCGAGATTGCATGGAGTCTTCAGGATCTGAATCCCCTTTGTGCTTGTATTGAAAGCAAGATAAAAGGAGACAAAACAGGACAAATTAAATATAGTAGTAGTATATAATACAGTTTTGGTATTTAGTATGATTTCCCATTTAGCCTAGTATAATATATATATATATATATATATATAGTGCTGCTTTTAAGCATTGTTTTTTTTTAATAAACTTCCCTCTCCCCATCAATCCAAAAATCAGCCGAGCTGACACATATAGACAGTAATACATTGTGATTCTGTTGACTGTCTATATGTGTCAGCTCGGCTGATTTTTGGATTGATGGGGAGAGGGAAGTTTATAAAAAATGAAAGTATACTACAGTATTTATTACAGTATCAGTTCACTATACTGCAGTATGCTGTAGCATTCATAACAAAGTGTTGTAAATACTATAGGCTAATATAGACAGTATTCTACAATTTACTATAGTATGGTTCAAAAACACAATAGACTACTATTTACTATAGTATTTTTTTTTTCACCTGGGTTGTATATTTAATAAGGAATAAGGATATTCTAATTTTACCACTTTCACCCACCACAAGCCCCAAAGTTATATAATCCCGTTGAGAAGACTTTTTCTCTAATTACACGACGATGAATAAAGCTGTTTTAATCTATTATCTAATCTACTATCATATAACTTCCCCTAAAACTATTTATTTAGTGAGCAATATCAGCTATCATGCTTTAATACACAAGTTAATTTGATTCAGATGTACTGATGATATAAAATCTTATTTAAACGGCTTACCTTTTAAAAGTGCATCACAAACGGTCTGTTCTGCTGTAACTCTATGGCGCGGCTGCTACCGATGATGTAGGCCTAACCGTAAAACAAGGAAAATAAACGCCTGGTTTCAATTTTTTGGTTTTGCATTTGCATTGTATGGTCTGAAAACTGAATTGTGAAGCGTTTAATTTGCCTAAAAACCTCCTTTGCCATTGCCAGTTTGTCCACAGTTCTGAGCACGTAAAAACATCACGCTCTTATTTGAATATTAACAAGCAGTCGTCATTACTATGCACATATCCGAAAAGGAATTCATTATTATGCACATATCCTAAACGGAATTCATGATATCTGCAATAAGAATTTTTACTAGTGAAAATTAAATTTTAACATGTAAGAATTAAGTTACAGATAACAAGAAGTATGTTTTTTACTAGTTGTGATTTCATTTTTGATATCATAAATGTATTTCTGCGAGTGATGACGTCATTGTTGATATCAAGAAGCGTAATTCCTGATATCAACAATCAGCATTTCCACTAGTGAAAATTGCATTTCTGATATCAAGAATTGAATTGTTGATATCAACAATTCATGTTTTTAAATGTTAAAAGGGCGACAAAACCATTACAGATATCAAGAATTGAGTTCTTACTAGTTGAAATTCCAATTTCACATATCAGAAATAAATTCTTACTAGTAAAAATGCTAATTTTTGATATCATTAATTACTTTGTTACTAGTGCAAAATCTATTCTTGATATCAACAATTGAATTGCTACTAGTAACAATGTTCATTTTTGATATCAATAATTTGATTGTCACTAGTGACATGTCATGATCACCGTTTGTTCCTGTCAGTTCCCGGACTACATCTCCCATCATCCTCTCTGCCACTCACCTGCACACACTTCACACTAATCACTTATCACCACACCCAGCTGCAGCTCATTACACGGACTATAAAAGACTCATACACACACCACCTCACTGCTAGGTCTTGTTTTCACTTGTGTTACACTTCCAAGCGTTTCTCCTGTCTCTCTGTCTGTTCCGGTTCCCGTTACTGAGCCCCGTCTGGTTCTATTGTTCTGTGATTGATCGCTGCCTGCCTTTTGACTACTGCCTGTTATCTGACTACGTTCCTGCCTGTCTCTGATGTTCCTGTTTGCCCCGTTTGACCATGCCTGTACGACCACGCTCAACATTTAATAAAGCTTTGCATATGGATCTCACTCTGAGTCCCGCCTTCGTTACAGAAGACCTAGCCACATCAAGATCCAGCAGCTTTGTTGGGCGTCCTAGTCCCAGCATGGATCCTGCAATGCGCCTTGTAGGCCTTCGTCAAGGTAACTGCACCCTGGAGGCACATATTCAGATATTCTTGGACATTTCTCATTTTTCTGATTTACCGGACTGTGCCCTGATTGACTTTTTTGCCCATGGACTAAACGAACCTCTTAAGGGGTATTTAATCGCTAATGGTCCCCGAGGGACGTTTATGGAATTCTTGGACTTTGCCCTGCTTACCGTTGGTTCACGTTTTACTGTGGGTGTCGCGGAGGAACGTGAAACCTCGTCTCCTCATGTAATGGCGGCTACCACAACAACACTAAGTCAAGTCTCCGCTGATCGCCCAGAGCAACGTCAAGTCTCCGCTGATCGCCCAGAGCAACGTCACGCCTTCGCTGATCGCCCAGAGCAACGTCACGCCTTCGCTGATCGCCCAGAGCAAAGTCACGTCGCCGCTGATCGCCCAGAGTCACGTCAGGTCTCTAGATCAGTCCGGGAGCGGAGAGTGTTGCGTTCCAGTGTGACCGATCCACCGTTGATTTCAGTCCGAGCAGCTGGCATCCCCAAGTCTCCGTCGGCCGCTTCGCTTTCAAGCCCGGTGGCCGCTTCGCTCTCAAACCCGGTGGCCGCTTCGCACTCAAGCCAGCCGACCGCTTCGCACTCAAGCCAGCCGACCGCTTCGCACTCAAGCCCGCCGGCCGCTTCGCACTCAAGCCCGCCGGCCGCTTCGCACTCAAGCCCGCCGGCCGCTTCGCACTCAAGCCCGCCGGCCGCTTCGCACTCAAGCCCGCCGGCCGCTTCGCACTCAAGCTCGCCGGTTTCAGCGCTCTCAAGCTCGCCGGTTTCAGCGCTCTCAAGCTCGCCGGTTTCAGCGCTCTCAAGCTCGCCGGTTTCAGCGCTCTCAAGCTCGCCGGTTTCAACGCTCTCAAGCTCGCCGGTTTCAACGCTCTCAAGCTCGCCGGTTTCAACGCTCTCAAGCTCGCCGGTTTCTACGCTCTCAAGCTCGCCGGTTTCAACGCTCTCAAGCTCGCCGGTTGCTATGGACTCTCGTTCGCCTATTGCAGTGGACTTAAGCACCCTGGACGCGATGGACGAAATGGCTGCTTTGCCAGTGCCCACGGGCAAGATGGCCGCCCCTGCGGTGCTCAAGGATGCAGGGGTTGTTCCAGCCATTGAGTCCGCTCCAGCCAGTGAGTCCGCTCCAGCACAGCCTGCTCTCCTGGTCTGTCCTGTCTTGGCCCAGAGGGCTGTGCTCACCTTTTATGTCTTGGCTGTCCTACGTGCGTTGAGGAACTCAAGCTCTATTGCCGTCCCGGAGCAGCCCGAGTCCGCTGCCGTCCCGGAGCAGCCCGCTGCCGTCCCGGAGCAGCCCGAGCCCGCTGCCGTCTCGGAGCTGTCTGCTCTCCTTGATACGGCCACGGAGGCCGTTACCGAGCTGCCTGCTCTCCTTGATACGGCCACGGAGGCCGTCACCGAGCTGGCCGCTCACCCTGATACGTCTGCCCTGCTGCCGACGCCACCCAAACTCCTTGCCCACGAGCCCGCTACGGACCACGCTGAAATCCCCAAGAACTTTTTGGGGGGGGGGCAGGATACCTGAGGGTGGGGAGCTTGTGGGTGGGGACCTTGCCTGGTCACTGCCGTCATCGGCCTTTGCACTGTTATGGCCACCCATGGACTGTAGCCCACTATGGCCATTAATGGATTCTGACCCACCGTGGTCATTCACGGACTCTGTCTCGCCGTGGCTGCCCAAGCCACCTGACCTGCCATGGCTGCCTGAGCCACCTGACCTGCCGTGGCTGCCCGAGGCTCCTGACCTGCCATGGCTGCCTGAGCCACCTGACCTGCCGTGGCTGCCCGAGGCTCCTGACCTGCCGCGGCTGCCTGAACCACCTGACCTGCTGTGGCTGCTCAAGCCACCTGACCCGCCGTGGCTTCCTGACACACCTGACCTGCCGTGGCCGCCCGAGCCACCTGACCCGCCGTGGCCGCCCGAGGCTCCTGGATCTGCATTAGGGACCCCGTTTCTGTCTGCATGCAGGTCTCCAATGCACCCACCCTCCCTCCCTAGCTGTTCCTTTTACGCCGCGAGGACGCGCCTTCCGGGAGGGGGGCGTTATGTCATGATCACCGTTTGTTCCTGTCAGTTCCCGGACTACATCTCCCATCATCCTCTCTGCCACTCACCTGCACACACTTCACACTAATCACTTATCACCACACCCAGCTGCAGCTCATTACACGGACTATAAAAGACTCATACACACACCACCTCACTGCTAGGTCTTGTTTTCACTTGTGTTACACTTCCAAGCGTTTCTCCTGTCTCTCTGTCTGTTCCGGTTCCCGTTACTGATCCCCGTCTGGTTCTATTGTTCTGTGATTGATCGCTGCCTGCCTTTTGACTACTGCCTGTTATCTGACTACGTTCCTGCCTGTCTCTGATGTTCCTGTTTGCCCCGTTTGACCATGCCTGTACGACCACGCTCAACATTTAATAAAGCTTTGCATATGGATCTCACTCTGAGTCCCGCCTTCGTTACATGACAATGTTAGTTTCTGATATCATGAATGTGATTGTTACTAGTAAGAAAGCCATTTTACATATCTGAAATTATGTTGATATCAGAAATACATTTTCAGATATCAAAAATGAACATTTTTACTAGTAGCAATTCAATTGTTGATATTAAGAACTGACATTTCAACTAGTGACAATTGAGTTCTTGATATCAACAATTTGCATTTTACTAGTAGCAATGTAATTATTGATATCAAAAATTACTATTTTTACTAGTAAGAACTGCATTTCTGATATGAGAAATTGGAATTTCAACTAGTAAGAACTCAATTTTTGATATCAACAATTGAATTTGAATGGCACCCTATGGTGACATTTCACTAGTGAAAATACAATTACAGATATTAAGAATTCTAGTTTTTACTAGTGGAAATTCAAAAGTTGATATCAAGAATGAACATTGTTACTAGTGGAAATGTAATTCCTGATATCAACAACTGAATTGATGATATCAAGAATTAAATTGTTGATATCAAGAAGTAACATTGTTACTAGTGGAAATCTAATTCCTGATATCAAGAACTGAATTGTTGATATCAAGAATTAATATCCTGAGATGTGAATAAAAGTCAAAACGGCTTGCCATAGTTATCAACATAATTTCAGATATGTAAAATGGCTTTCTTACTAGTAACAATCACATTCATGATATCAGAAACTAACATTGTCACTAGTGACAATCAAATTATTGATTTCAAAAATGAACATTGTTACTAGTAGCAATTCAATTGTTGATATCAAGAACTGACATTTCAACTAGTGACAACTGAATTATTGATATCAAAAATTTGCATTTTTACTAGTAAGAATTGTATTTCTGATATGTGAAATTGAAATTTCAACTAGTAAGAACTCAATTCTTGATATCTTTCGGTCTGAGGCTATTTTGTTCGATGTCTAATTGTACGAGACCTGACACCTGACGTCATTTTTCCTGAGACCTGAAGCCTTTCAGTCTGAGGCGCGATGCTGTTTTGTCCGATGACTGAAGCCTTTTAGTCTGAGGCATGACACCTTTTCGTTGTGTGACTGAGGTGTGAGGAAGTCCTAATACCGTAGTACGTCCAAAATCAGATTTCACCCTGTGCTACAAGATGTTGTTTTACATTCTGAGTTCAACAGCTTGAGTAAGGTCGAGACTGTCCTCCTCAAAAAAACGACACCATAGGTCGTTTGTGCAAGCAGCATTACGACCTATATTTACGTTTAAAATTAAGCGCCCTCTAGTGATCCTATAAATAATGATTCGTTTGTTGGGTGTGTCGTCATCAAATGACCTTTGACTGTCGTTTCCAATAAAAATCTATGATAAAAATGCGATCGATGAGAGGAAGGAGTGACCCAACATTGCATTGAACATCCTAGTCCAGGTGAATATATTTTTTATAAGTTATCGTTCTGATTGTATGCATGCAACTCATGTGGAGTGCAGTTCGACGTTTTACTGTGGTATTTGTAGTTAAAACACAGTAAACGCAACACTTTTACCACAGTAACTGCAGTTTTAATGTGGTATAGGTGAAACGCAGTAACCACAACACTTACCATGGTTTTACCACAGTAACTGCAGTTTTAAAATGGTATTTATAGGTAAAACGCAGTAACCGCAACTATTAGAATATTCTCTGGTTTTACCACAGTAACTGCAGTTTTAATGTGGTATTTATAGTTAAAACGCAGCAACCGCAACACTTACCATGGTTTTACCACAGTAACTGCGGTTTTAATTTGGTATTTGTAGTTAAAACATAGTAACCGCAACACTTTTACCACAGTAACTGTGGTTTTAATGTGGTATTTGTAGTTAAAACACAGTAAACACAACACTTAGCATGGTTTTACCACAGTAACTGCGGTTTTAATGTGGTATTTGTAGTTAAAACACAGTAACTGCAACTCTTATTATGGTTTTACCACAGTAACTGCAGTTTTAATGTGGTATTTGTAGTTAAAACGCAGTAACCGCAACACTTACCATGGTTTTACCTCAGTAACTGCAGTTTTAATGTGGTATTTATAGGTAAAACGCAGTAACCGCAACACTTACAATGGTTTAACCACAGTAACTGTGGTTTTAATGTGGTATTTGTAGTTAAAACACAGTAAACACAACACTTAGCATGGTTTTACCACAGTAACTGCAGTTTTAATGTGGTATTTATAGTTAAAACGCAGTAACCGCAACACTTACCATGGTTTTACCTCAGTAACTGCAGTTTAAATGTGGTATTTATAGGTAAAACGCAGCAACCGCAACACTTACCATGGTTTTACCACAGTAACTGCGGTTTTAATGTGGTATTTGTAGTTAAAACATAGTAACCGCAACACTTATACCACAGTAACTGTGGTTTTAATGTGGTATTTGTAGTTAAAACACAGTAAACACAAGACTTAGCATGGTTTTACCACAGTAACTGCGGTTTTAATGTGGTATTTGTAGTTAAAACACAGTAACTGCAACACTTACCATGGTTTTACCACAGTAACTGCAGTTTTAATGTGGTATTTGTAGTTAAAACACAGTAACTGCAACACTTACCATGGTTTTACCACAGTAACTGCAGTTTTAATGTGGTATTTGTAATTAAAACACAGTAACCACAACTCTTGCCATGCTTACAATATCTTTTTGTATTGTAGTTGTAATTCAGTATTTTTTTCTGTTTTGCAGTTACTTCAGATGACATACTCCATCTCCATCTCCCACAACCTTTAATTCAACAGCTCTTTTAAGAAGCCATCTCTCAAAAGCCTACTTACTGTCCGTTTATCTCTCTCTCTAATTCAACTTCAAATTAGCTTAATTGGCATGACTTGTACAGTATTGCCTTTAAATGAGCAATAAACAAAATTATGATTATATAATACAATAAAAATAAGAATAAATAAATACATTATTTTTTTAATACACCAGAAGTAACAATAATATTAAGACAATGTAAAAAAAAAAAAAAAACCTGTACATGCATTCAGACAGGTTAAGAATATTCTCACTTCTCTCAGCTTTTCCTTGCCTATTTTTCTGATCTGTAATCCGTAATTCATTTACACATATTTTTGCTCTCTTTCTTTCTTCTTCATCATGGCATATTTTTAAAACTCAGAATTAAATTTTGACCATTTGTCAGGAAGCTGCTTGCATTAACAGGGAACTTGCACTCAAATCTCCCAATGCTGATCTTGATGAAGCTGCCAGGGAGGCTGAACAAGTCCTTCAAAGGTTCAACACTTCACAGGTATTGAACACAGTAATTTCATGTGTTGCTAACTAATTTCCTTATGTAATGTCCTTCCCCTCAGATATTTCGGTCACAGATCATTTTTAACACACTGTTGTCACAGACACGTCAGGTTCCAACGTCACCCAATCACAGCGCGCACCATCTCCAGAATACTGATCACCGCCACCTGCACCTCATCACTCCCCTCATCAGCAGCACTATAAAACACTCACACTCACAACACTCCATGTCTGGTCTCGTTTGCATACCCTTACAAGTCTATGCTTACCTCAAGGACTCCTCTTCGAATACCTACCTGTCTCCATTGTGTTGATTCCCAGTGTGTTCCTCGTCTGCCTCGTGAGTGTGTTTCCCATCTGCTTCCAAGTGCTCCAGCGATCTCCAGTAGGTTGCCCAAAGTGTTCACTCCCTGCAAGGATAAGGACAGTAACTATTCCCAGTATCATCCGTTCAAAGTTATTCTAATGCAAGTTATCTCACCTGTTCCATTCTCCCTGCTCTCCTGTGGTCAAAATAAAGACTGTGAAAAGTAATACCTGTGTCTGTTGTCCGTCTACTGTAACAACTGTCTCAACATGTATGTATTTGTTTAAGCTGAAAATGAAGACCAAAGGAAGGAGAGGGATGGATTTGGCCATCTTGTGTGTTTACGGAGAAGACAAAAAAAGCTGCAAAGGAAAACATTTCCAATGGTATGTCTGTGTTGGTCTTTCTGCAGTTATATTTCACACAGCATTTGATGTTTCTTAAACTTTTTTACATACCACAAGGCCCTATCAGCTAGAAGGAGTAATAATTACAATTTACCAAGTCCGCAAATTCATATGATATTGTAAGTCTCGTACTGACATGTACTTGATACTGGTAAGTATCAAGTATTCTTTATTAACCTTTTACAAATTGGCGCCATCTCTTCTCATTCAAACAGTAAAATAGTTACTTCCTCAATAACTATAATAACTATTTTAGCTTCCACACAAACAGACGAAAAAGTTCTGTTTATTATTATATACGCTGTAGTTATGTTGTCTCACTTTGAATGCTCAAGCTCTTTTAAAGTCCTGTAGATTCTGATTGTCTGTCAATGTTTTTATTGTTCATCTTGTGATTTTTTTTTATTTTTTTTTTTTTTTTTTTTTTATTTTTTTTATTTTTTTTTTAAATTCACTTCTCTTTCTTGCTGTCTTGCAGGATTTCTCACAGATTCCTTCATCAGCTTGTGAATGAAGAGCCAATCCTTCCATATCTCTCTCCCCCTCATGTGGCACATCTGCTCTCAGCCATTCTACCTACTTCCAACTTCCACTCTTAAATACAAGCATGTCTACTTGTATTAATTTCTCCTCTACAGTGAACACCTCTCTACTGTGAGCCGTTCTGTCACTGCCACCATCCCTCCCACTGTATTCCACATGCCAACACAGATGAAGACGGTAAATAATAAAAATGGTAATGTAAAAACAATCATATATTTCTCTTTTTTTTTTTTATATTATTTCCTTAATTGTCAACTTATTGTTATTGAATTGCATATTACGTGAGTGTGTGTGTGTATGTATAATATATAAGTTTATTTTTCAATTTTTACTATTCATCTGGTATGCCAATCAAAATTACATATCGCATTCATAAATACCACAAAATGCTTAATAAAATGCTTAAGCCACTTAATTGTAGTGCTGTTCGTAACCTTTGAAACCTTCAAGGTAATTGGAATGTTAAATGCATTTTCTTGCTGAAAACGATTGACTTCATAATTATTGTTATTAACCATTCTAATTTAAATTGCATTTAGATGCAATACAAGTGAACAATGATTACAGGAGATATAGTTTTAAATTAATATTGTAAAATATTGCTCTTAATAATTGTTTGCCTGTCTGTTCTTTAAAGGGAAGAAAAGAATATCTTTCTGATGGGAGCCTTGCAACTTGTAAAAATATCATTTGCAGTATTATAACATTTTCCATAAACAAATTCTCTTTTTTTTTATTTGTTTAATATTAGCCAAACGGGGTTGAGTTGCATATTTCTGAGTAGCATAATACTTAATAAATCTGTTTTTTTTTTTTTTTTTTTTGTTTTTTGTTCACTATAATTGATAACCTCTGCAGATGCATTTTTATAATGTGGTGGTTTTTTTTTTTTCTTTTCTTCATAGTGGCACAGACTGGAGAAGTACCTGGTGTTACAGAGGATGCAGTTCTGGGCACTTATGTTTGTCTTTAAACAGTTTGACATATCAATAAAATGTGGAAATTACTACAAAATGTGTGCATTCATTATGTCTTTTGGTATAGCTAAGAATGTCAAGGTGGAAGACCATAATTATACCATAAGAATGTCCATTTCCAGGAAACAGAAATTATTAAATGTATAGCCTGTCTTTAATACAATATAAAGACACTGTAAATGTTACAGAAGCACTTCACTTCAATAGTAGCTGCTTATTTTTGGTCAAGAAATACTGCAATGCTTTTATTAGTATTTTTGAAACATTTTGAATAATTTTAATATTTCTGTCATACAGTATACAACTGTATACAGTATACTTATTTTTTTTTTTTTAATAATACTACTTTTTTTAGCTTAAATGTTAAAATAACTAATATGAGTGTACACCATGCTTGGGGACATTTTATGTTTTTCACTGTAATCAACAAATCTATTTCTGCATCAGGTTAACCCCACAATGTAATCTGTCATTTTAGTTTCATATTTAATGGGGGCAAATAAATGTGTAACTGTTGAACCTGGAAGATCCTGTCAGGAATGACCATATATGGACAAGTAAGTGTGACGCTTCTATTCAAATGGATTGTCATAGGCTCTGACCTTCCCTTGGCATCCGCAGGATTCGTTGTGGTTGGACAATCTTTTAACCCATATTAAAAAACGTTTAATGTTGCAAAGTTTGTTTTGCTGTTATTACGTTAGTAATACATTCAGTTAACAAAGCGGTGTTGCTGTGTTGTGAGAAATTACCTCTTTACCGATATCCTAACCCTAACCCTAGCATATCTTTACTGAACTACAAATAACAGCGCCATGTTTTTGGCGTTCAATCGATAGAATGACAGGGGCTTATGGGTAATGTAGTTTAAAATGTTTAATAATGAAATAGAAAAAAAATACTTTCATTAACAAAGGGATATCTAATCATGTTCATTGTGCAAACCTCTATGACATAATTGAAAGGCGGACTGAAATATGGTATTTTATTATGAGCACTTTTTAAAACGCCTTTATACCTCCTTTTCATATATATTTGAAAGTTGTGTCCAACATTATTTAGTAAACATAGCAAGTTGTCATACCAATTTTCTCTGTGATACTATAACCAGACTTTGATTTACAGCCATCTGAAATGTGCATTTTCTTGCTCTTCCACGGGACTCTACTGGGCCCCTGAGGGTGGAAGGGCAGTAAAACATACACAGGTGTATTCTCATCATGGACAACAAAGTGTGTTGTCACATTAAACATTATATTGTCTTTTCAACAATTTGCCATTAGGTTGTTGCAAGTTCATCCAGTCATAGTTAACAGAACAAGAATAGACCCCCAAAATCAACATTAATGCCCAATTGGAATGGGCTTCTCCATTTATTCAAATGGAGATCAAGAAAAATAATACAGTGTTGACAGTAAACAAAGACACCAATACATTGTGACACTACATTGTACTGTTGCAAAAGGCCATGTGCCATTCAGTAAGACAAGGTATGTGTAAAACATTCATGCATGTATGTAGGTCAAATTCATGTGTGCAAAGAATCATAATATAAAATAAGACATTTGTAAATCTCTTTCTCAAAATGTTCTCATCTTTGTCCTCCTGAAGTGCTGGCCATCAGAAATGTGCATGCTCATCTTGCTTATAGTATGATCCATGTTGATCTTTCACTGGTAGGTCGCCCGAAGTGGCTGAAGCAATATAGCCCATGCAGTCTCTTGTAATACACCTTTCAGTCTTGCCTTCATGTATCTGAAATTTAACATATTTACTGTATTTGACACAGCATCTATGCCACTAAGCATATGCAATGGTAACATTCTAGCAAACTGTTGTCCTATATGTCATTATGACTAAATGTTCATGTCTCAATTAAAATAATTATGGTAATTATGTATTTTTTATTAAATCAAACCAAACACCATTCTTAATAAAATATGGTGAATATTCTGTATTATCACCATATACAACACTTTACTGGCAAATACAGCATGAGTACAGCTAAAGTAGCACATAAAGACAAATGATATTGAAGAGAAATAAAAATGAGTTAATAATGTTAGATCATATTATATTAATCAGTTCATAACACACAAATGCATGCAATGTCTTGAGCACCACAGAATCACATCCAGGTTCCTTATCAGATCTCTCCTGGTTTTCTTCCTTTTGCTTGCTTATGCATGTCCCTACCATAATCATCTTCTTCCATGTCTCTAACAATTTACAAATTATTATCCAGCACTGTACAGTATAAATGAACAAAAGACGTGACCAATTCAAATCACTTTGTCAACATGACATGAAAGCAAGTGTGCAGGTGAAGAAATTCTTTAGTGCAAACTCTGCAGCATGACAGTATGGAATATATACACAACACAAACTATTAACGATACAGGTAGAGAACAATACATGGTACTATATTATGCTATACACAGAGTACGAAATGAAAACAATAATAAAAAAAATAATCATGTTATACATTTACCTTTGCAGTGCAGTAAAGTATGAATTAGTGCAAACAGAATGTGAGTCTAGTCAATGTAACTGATAAAGTGCAGTGCATATGAGGTTGGTGTGGTGGGGTGTGCTGCTGTGTGGTGTTACTGGTATGAGTTCAGTACAGTCTGATTGCCTGTGGAAAGAACTTGTCTCGCAATCTGCTGGTGTGGGTTCAGCGAGAATGTCTGCCTGATGGTCACTGTGAGAGCAGTCCACGGCTCGAGTGGCTGGAGTCTCTGATGATCCATGCTTTCCTCACATACCACCTGGTGTAGATGTCCTGGAGGGAGGGAAGCTCACCTCCAACAATGTTCTGTGCAGGTCGAAACACTCTCTGAGAGCTTTGCAGTTGAGGGCAGTGCTGTTCCTACACCAGGCAGGGATGCAGCCAGTCCGGATGTTCTCCACAGTGCATGTGTTAAATGATTTGAGGGTTTTGGGGCTTACACTGAACTTCCTCATCTGTCTGAGGAAGAAAAGACACTGATGAGCCTTCTTCAGCACTGCATCAGTGTGGATGGGCCATGTGTGGTCCCTGGCGATGTGAATTTGAAGCAGCTCAAATAGTTCATCAGCACCACTGATGCATGTAGCTTTTTCTCAACCAGAAGTCCTAGCACAAGAAAACATGTATTTAGGAGGTGGTAAATTAACAAACAATATATAAAATTACTGATAATTGTTGCACTGGACGTACCATTGGTTATCTCTCAGTTCACACGGTTGTGATGTTTACTTTTATGGGCCATAGCATCTGAGTTGTCACAGTAGAGCTGTTTGGAAAAAGGAGTCTTCACAGCAGATAACTGATGGTTTCAGGCTGCAGTGCTGCACATGGGGGCCACAGAATACTCCCGTCAACAAAGACTCCATCTCTGGACTCAAACCTGCTTCTCTGACCACTTCTGTAAGGTCTGACCTCAACATTGAGTGTTTTCAGTGCCAGCTGCCAGGTTCTCTACCTCTACAAGAAGAAAATGAGAACATAATACAAACAGTCAAAAAAAACAAATCAGTAATGTGTTGAAAACTCTTTATTACAAATACAACATGCCAATTTCTTAATCAACTGACTTCATCCTCCTTCAAACAATCAGACAAAACAATTAGTCAATATTAACTCCAGAAAAATAGTTTTGGTGAAAACAGGTGTCAGAACTCACCATGTTCTGTAATTTCCTGCCCAAATTCCAAAGATGATCGCACAGCTGATTTGCTCATTCTAGGAGTGATAAAAAGATGTAAAAATGATGACTGCAAACTCGAATAGTCCTTCGAAAGATCAATATTTAACTGCATTGCTTGAATACAGACATAAAAATGAAAAAGATGCACATTTCCATTGGTGTTTTTTCTGATGTTCATTCCTCATCCCCAACAGGACTGGTATGCCTGGCTTGCTGTGACTGATTTTCTTTGCATTTTTGATCTTACATTTCAGCTGTAAAACAAGAAAATGTCTATTGACCCCACATTTAATTACTATTGTTGTTTAAACTTATACATTAAGACAAGTTATAATTAAGTTAATTAAGTCAAAAGATTCAGGTCAGAGGATTTGATGAATAAATATTGATTCCAATTTTCTACAAATCTTACCTGAGGAGGGCTGATCATGGCAAGAACTTGCTGAGCCTCACTAGTAGCCGTTTCAGTTTCAGCAGCCTCGAGTTCCCTGGCAACTCTAGCAGTCTCCGGAGTTCATCTGTATACATCAGATTGAGTCTGACAAAGACATCATGCAAACTCTTTCTTCCTTAAAACAGAGAAAAAAAAAAGAAAGTGTAAGTGAGGGAGGGAGTAAAGGACTGAAAGATGAAGAGAAATAGGCAGAGAAAGGAAGTATTTTTGTGTAAGATTAATGGAATGAGAGGAAGGTATTTTGAGTACGAGTTTTGTACAAGTACGATTTTACAATATCATATGAATTTGCTGACTTGGTAAATTGTAAGAATTATTACTAGCTGATAGGGCCTTGTGGCATGTAAAACAAAGTTTAAGAAACATCAAATGCTGTGTGAAATATAACTGCAGAAATGTTCAAACAAGGGTTAAGACCAACACAGACATACCATTGCATTTACATTTATTCATTTGGCAGACGCTTTTATCCAAAGTGAGGAATACAACAAGCGAGTCATCATGACGAGGCAAATAGACAAGAAGTGCTCATAATACAAGTTATAGACAGTGCTCAGATTATCCTAAGCTACAATAGAGAGGGATTAGAGGAAGTGAAAGGATAGGAATAAGAAGGTTTTTTTTTTTTTTTAAGATGAGGTTAAGTGCTCACAAAAGAGATGGGTTTTCAGCTGTCTTTTGAATATTGCCAGGGATTCCGCATTCTGGATGGAGGCAGGAAGATCGTTCCACCAGCAAGGAACAGTGAACGAGAACGTTCTGGAAAGTGATTTCATGTCTCTCTGTGATGGTACCACAAGCCTTCGCTCCTTTGAAGACCGTAGGCTTCTGGTAGGAGTGTAGACTCGTAAGAGTGAGTGGAAGTAGGAGGGTGCTGAGCCTGTGGTAGATCTGTAAGCAAGCGTCAACGCCTTGAATTTGATGCGAGCAGCAAGTGGTAGCCAGTGAAGAGAGATGAAGAGAGGCGTGATGTGGGCTCTTTTGGGCTCGTTGAAGAGGAGACGTGCTGCTGCGTTCTGAATCATTTGTAGAGGCTTGATTGTGCATGATGGCAGTCCAGCCAGAAGTGCATTGCAGTAATCAAGCCTAGAAATGACCAGAGCCTGGACAAGAAGTTGTGTTGCATGTTCTGTTAGAAAGGTTTTCCTAATGTTGTATAGTGCAAATCTGCATGACCGAGCTGTCTTTGCAGTGTGGTCTTTGAAGGTCAGTTGATCATCAAGGATTACTCCAAGATTTCTGGCCGAATTTGACGGGGTAATTGAGGATGTACCTAGCTGGATGCTGAAATCGTGATTTAGAGTCGGATTGGCAGGGAAGACGAGAAGCTCAGTCTTAGCCAGGTTGAGCTGTAGATGATGTTCTTTCATCCATGCCGAGATGTCCGCCAGACAGCTTGAGATTCGTGCAGCTACTGTGGGATCATCTGGTTGGAATGAGAGGAAGAGTTGTGTGTCATCAGCATAGCAATGGTAGGAGAAACCATGTGCCTGAATGATGGGACCAAGTGATGTAGTGTAAATGGAGAAGAGGTCCAAGAACTGAACCCTGAGGAACACTCGTGGTCAGTTGATGAGCTTTGGATACCTCCCCTCTCCAGGCAACCCTGAAAGACCTTCCTGTGAGATAGGATTCAAACCAGAGAAGCGGAGTACCTGTGATGCCCAGTGATAAGAGGGTGGACAGGAGGATCTGATGATTCACCGTGTCAAAGGCAGCAGATAGATCGAGCAGAATGAGAACTGATGACTTGGAATCAGCCTTTGCAATCCGCAGGGATTCAGTGACTGACAGCAGTGCAGTCTCAGTCGCGTGGCCACTCTTGAAACCAGATTGATTGACATCCAATTGGTTTCTCTGTGAGAGGAAAGATGACACCTGGTTGAAAACAACTTGTTCAAGTGTTTTTCCTATGAATGGTAGGAGAGAAACAGGTCTGTAGCTGTCTACAAGAGACGTGTTTAATGTGGGTTTCTTAGGCAGTGGGGTTACCCGAGCCTGCTTGAATGTGTTAGGGAAAGTGCCAGTGTGGAGAGATGTGTTGATGATGTGTGTCATTGCTGGTCAAAGTGTGGGAGCGATGGCTTGTAGAAGGTGTGTGGGTATGGGATCTAGAGGGCAGGTGGTGGGATGGCTGGAGAGGAGAAGTTTGGATACTTCTGTCTCAGTGAGGGGGGAGAATGAAGAGAGGAGGTGTGTGGCTGTGTGTGTGGTTGGTCTGAGTTTCTGTGTGTGTGGAGCGGAGAACTGACTGCTGATGGTAGATGTTTTGTCAGTGACAAATTTAGCAAAATTATCAGCAGTAAGGGATGAGGTGGGTGGTGGTGGAGGGGGGCAGAGGAGAGAGTTGAATGTTTTGAAAAGTGTGCGTGTGTTTGAAGTGCTGTTGATTTTGTTGCGGAAATAAGAGGATTTAGCAGCATGAATTTCAGCAGAAAAGGATGAGAGCAGAGACTGATAGCTACTTAGGTCAAATTGGTCTTTTGATTTGTGCCACTTTCTCTCTGCAGCCCTGAGTTTGGTCCGATGTTCACGAAGAACATCAGATAACCAGGGATTAGAGGGAGTGGCACATGCACGCCTGGATGATAGAGGACAGATACTATGTAGAGAAGAAGTTAATGTGGAACATAAAGTGTCTGTTGCTGTATTCACATCCAGAGATGAGAATTGTGAGGGTGAGGGAAGGGAGGATGATACAGTAGAGGAAGGATCAGAAGAAGAGAGCGAGCACAGGTTTCGTCTGAAGGTAACTGGTAGCGGGGTTGGTGGTGAACAAATGGGGAGTTGAAGATTAAAAGTAATGAAAAATGATCGGAAACGTGCAGAGGTTTTACCAGAATGTTGTCGGTGATGCAGTTGCGTGTGTAAATGAGAAGTTGGTTGCCAGATTTGTGTGTACTTGTGATGAGCCGATTAAGATCGAATGAGGCTAGAAGAGAGTGGTCTGAAAAAAAAAGTCTGAAGCATAAGGCTTCTCTAGATGAATGTTGAAATCGCCAAAAACTACAAGTGGGCTACCATCCTCTGGGAATGAGGACAGCAGCATGTCCAGTTCCTCTACAAAGGTACCCAATTGGCCTGGGGGGGCGATAAGTTACTACGATATGAATTTTGACAGGAATTGAGATTGTAATAGCATGAAACTCAAATGAATTGTAGTTGCAAAGAGAGGAATGAGTCGAGTATTTCCAACTGTCAGAAATGAGAAGACCTGTGCCCCCACCCCTCCCAGATTGGCGAGGGGTATGAGAGAAAGTGAAGTTGTTAGAGAGAGCAGCAGGAAATGTTTTCCTTTGCAGCTTTTTTTGTCTTCTCCGTAAACACACAAGATGGCCAAATCTATCCCTCTCCTTCCTTTGGTCTTCATTTTCAGCTGAAACAAAGAGAAATACATACATGTTGAGACAGTGTGTTAAAAATGATCTGTGACCGAAATATCTGAGAGGAAGGACGTTAAGGAAATGAGTTAGCAACACAAGAAATTACTGTGTTGAATACCTGTGAAGTGTTGAACCTTTGAAGGACTTGTTCAGCCTCCCTGGCAGCTTCATCAGCATTGGGAGATTTGAGTTCATGTTCCCTGTTAATGCAAGCAGCTTCCTGACAAATGGTCAAAATTTAATTCTGAGTTTTTAAAATATGCCATGATGAAGAAGAAAGAGAGCAAAAATATGTGTAAATGAATTACGGATTACAGGTCAGAAAAATAGGCAAGGAAAAGCTGAGAGAAGTGAGAATATTCTTAACCTGTCTGAATGTACAGTTTTGTTTTTTTTTAAATTTTTTTTTTTTTTTTTATACATTGTCTTAATATAATTGTTACTTCTGGTGTATTAAAAAATAATGTATTTATTTATTCTTATTTTTATTGTATTATATAATCATAATTTTGTTTATTGCTCATGTAAAGGCAATACTGTACAAGTCATGCCAATTAAGCTAATTTGAAGTTGAATTAGAGGGAGAGATAAACGGACAGTAAGTAGGCTTTTGAGAGATGGCTTCTTAAAACAGCTGTTGAATTAAAGGTTGTGGGAGATTGAGATGGAGTATGTCATCTGAAGTAACTGCAAAACTAATATAATATAATATAAAAAATATATATTGAATTACAACTACAATACAAAAAGATATTGTAAGCATGGCAAGAGTTGTGGTTACTGTGGTTTAACTACAAATACCACATTAAAACCGCAGTTACTGTGGTAAAACCATGGTAAGTGTTGCGGTTGTTGCGTTTTAACTACAAATACCACATTAAAACAGCAGTTACTGTGGTAAAACCATGGTAAGTGTTGTAGTTACTGTCCTTTCACTACAAATACCACATTAAAACCGCAGTTACTGTGGTAAGACCATGGGAAGTGTTGCGGTTACTGCGTTTTAACTACAAATACCACATTAAAACCGCAGTTACTGTGGTAAAAGTGTTGCGGTTACTGTGTTTTAACTACAAATACCACATTAAAACTGCAGTTACTGAGGTAAAACCATGGTAAGTGTTGCGGTTACTGCGTTTTACCTATAAATATCACATTAAAACAGCAGTTACTGTGGTAAAACCATGGTAAATATTGTAGTTACTGTGTTTCAACTACAAATACCACATTAAAACTGCAGTTACTGTGGTAAAACCATGGTAAGTGTTGCGGTTACTGTTCTTTCACTACAAATACCACATTAAAACTGCAGTTACTGTGGTAAAACCATGGTAAGTGTTGCGGTTACTGTCCTTTCACTACAAATACCAGAGTAAATCTACAGTTACGGTGTGAGAAGCATGGTACATATATGTTCTTTTACTGTGTGTTTACTAACGTACATATGACATAGTGAAGCGACAGTTACTATGGTAAAAGCATGGTAAATGTGTGGACTTTTTACATGATCCCTTTCCCAACATAGGCGAATTTCAAATGAACATCACAATGAAAACTAACTTAATAATGCTGGCATGAATGTATTGAACGTAACACAGCTTGAAATAATGGGACAAATAGCGTCCTGTATTGATTTGAAACACAAAACACGATTTCATTCATAAACATGGGACAATCGACCACTTTACAGGACGGGTGGAAACCTTACCCTTACCTGTCTCGAAGTCATCTAAAATCTATATATTTTTTTATAGCAATAGACCACTTCGAATAGCTGGGAGATCTTAAAACGTAAACAAGTACATAAAAAAAAAACGGAATTCCGTAGATCTTCTCCTGCTTCTGCCGATAGGGGCGCTAATATAGGAAACGCTCATATGCGTCGTATTTGATGCTAGTGACAAACGACCTATATGATCGTATAATGCCTCGTTTCCACTGAGCGGTACGGTACGCATTTTTTTCCGTTTCCATTGTCAAAAGTTGTGACCCTTTCGTTGGGGTACCAAGCACAACAGTACCGTACCAAAAGGGTGGAGCTACACTCTGCAGAACGTTGATTGGTTGACAGAGAATCGTCACTAGCGCGTGCTACAAGGGGAATGACAACACAAGAGGCGCCACACACAAATGTGGTTCAGACAACGCGTGCATTAATTATCTTCACTTCATGTAGGCTATATAACAAAACAAAATATAAAACACAACCCTGCCTCTTTTCATTTTTATTTAAAAAACATGAAACCTATTAATGTGTGGTTGAGGCAATATGTGCATATGTACTCTGATTATCTTCACTGTATGTAGCCTATAATAAAATGAAATAAGACAAAACAACCTTCTCTTTTTGTTAAACGTCAGTTTTAATTATCAATAATAACCATTATAAATAAAATATGAGAAGCTATAGGCTACAATAAGAAATAAAGACAAGCAAACAATTCAGTCAAACGTACAGCGCACTACAACGGTAAAGTTAAATAAATATATAAAGTTATAAAACTTCATTTTCCCCTCGGCCAAAACGATTTGCCCGGGAACAAATTATAAATTCATGAGACCAAAGATTGCCCGTTATACACAAGATGAATGATATCTTGTTTTTAACCATTACAGAGACATCAGAGCCAGCGGCGAATGTCAGAAGGATTAGCCGAGGTGCAGCTGCTCTCGGCTGGGTACATGAGCACCGAGCGCCCGGTGATCGCCTGGATCTCACAACTCCGACGTCAGATCAAATTTTCAAATAGGCGCTATCTTTATAAATTAACCACAGATTTGAGATTTAAACAACTACATTCTCGCCTGAAAAACTTTTAAAACTACATTTCATGACACAGTAAAATAGTTTTTAAATTACGCGGGTTTTCTCCTCCGCTTGCTGGAAGGTGCTGCGGCATGGACGTCTGAGCTTTGAAATCTTGGTAACGTTAGCTATTCTGAAACGCCGAATGCAAAACTCGTCTTCTTTTTGTGACAGACAGCCTCAAGCCGAGAAGCAAGAACAAGATCTGCTGTAGTATGTCCTCCATTGTTGTTTACTATATCGTTTTCTTCTTCGCGCGAGAATGACGTCGATCACTATTTTCCGGCTACACCACGCCTATCAAGTAAGGGTACTGTTTTCGGTGGAAACGCAAGCCTGATCAAGGTGTACCGCTCCGAACCGCACCGCTCAGTGGAAACGAGGCAGTTGGAGGACTTGTTGGGATTTAGACCATACCATAGTACTGAGACTGCTCTCGTTAGAGTTACAAACGATCTACTCCTATCATCCGATCGTGGCTGTATTTCTCTATTAGTGTTATTAGATCTCAGTGCTGATTTTGACACTATCGATCATACCATTCTTTTAAAAAGACTTGAAAACTATATTGGCATTAGTGGAATTGCTTTGGCATGGTTCAAATCGTACTTATCTGACCGTTATCAGTCTGTAGTAGTTAATGAAGAGATGTCGTATCAATCACAGGTTCAATATGGAGTACCACAAGGCTCAGTACTAGGACCGTTGCTTTTCACTGTGTACGGACAACTCCGGTCCTGGAGGGCCAGTGTCCTGCAGAGTTTATCTCCATCCCTGATAAAAACTCACTTGCCTATAACTTTCTACTAATCCTAAAGACCTTGATTAGCTGGTTCAGGTGTGTTTGATTAGGGTTGGAGCTAAACTCTGCTGGATACTGGCCCTCCAGGACCGGAGTTGTCCATCCCTGGTGTACATGCTGCCCTTAGGAGAGATAATTAGGAAGCATGGTGTTAGTTTTCACTGCTACGCTGACGATACCCAGCTCTATATTTCCTCGCGCCCTGACGAAACCTACAAATTCACAAAACTAACAGAATGCATAGCTGACATTAAAAACTGGATGACAAGAAATTTCTTATTAAATTCAGAAAAAACTGATATCCTAATCTTTGGACCAAAAACTTCCTCACGAAAAAACCTTGAATACTCTCTAACACTTGACGGGTGCTCCATTAAACCTTCGTCCTCAGTTAGGAACTTGGGTGTGCTCTTTGATACCAATCTTTCATTTGAAAGTCATGTTTCTAGTATCTGTAAAACCACCTTCTTCAATCTAAAAAAATATATCTAAATTACGACATATGCTCTCAATGACAAATGCGGAACAGTTGGTTCATGTATTCATGACCTCAAGACTAGATTATTGTAACGCTCTGGTTATCCTGCTCGGCTTTTAGACAGACTACAGTTGGTCCAAAATGTGGCAGCTAGAGTTCTTACTAGAACCAGAAAGTATGACCATATTAGCCCAGTTCTGTCAACATTACATTGGCTCCCTATTAAACATTAGATTTTAAAATCTTGCTAGTTACTTATAAAGCTCTAAATGGTTTAGCTCCCCAGTACCTAAGTGAGCTCTTAATGCATTATAGTCCTTCACGTTTATTGCGATCTCAGATTTCAGGCCAGTTGATAATACCCAGAATATCAAAATCAACAGAAGGCGGCAGATCCTTTTCCCATTTAGCACCTAAACTCTGGAACAATCTTCCTAGCATTGTTCGGGAAGCAGACACTCTCTGTCAGATTAAATCTAGAATCTCTTTGCTCTTGCATACACAACACATTATCAATACATTAACATTTTTCAAATCCGTTAAAGGATTGTTACGCTGCAGTAATTAGGTCGGAACTGAGAACATTTCCTATAACACTAGATATACCTGTACATCAGAATAAGAATGGCATCTACGCTAATATCTGTCTCTCTGCTTATCCTGAGGTTTGCCGGGTGCTGGATCCAGGCCGTATCCAGATCAGATGGAGAACCTGTGTCTGAACTGGACTACAACGTAGCCCAGGAGACAATGGGCCTACAGATCCAGTTCTGGCTGCATCTATAATTCAGATTTTTAATCCCTGTATCCGCTTACATATATTTATATATAATCTATTTTTAATCTCTATAATAAAAATGTATAATTCAGATTTTGATCTCCATATCCATTTACATATATTATTATATATATATATCTATCTTCCAAGGAATTTTTTCCCAGTGCTAGCACGCTGGGTTTTTCTCCTAGGGGGTTTTTTCCACCCCTGGGAGTCAGCAGACATTGGCTTAATGTAGCACCATCTTGTAGATTACCACGCTTGTTTGTACAGCTTATTTTTAACCACTTCCCTTTTTTCTGTGCTTCTAATATGTAAAGCTGCTTTGAAACAATTACCAATTGTAAAAGCGCTATATAAATAAATTTGACTTGACTTGGAAGTGGAAACCAGGGATCTTCGGAGTGAGATGGAGCTGGTGGCCAGAAGATGCTAGACATCTCTACCTGGCATGTGGAAGATGTGGAGCGGGGAGATGGTGGGGCTGAGGAACTGGCTGAAGAACTGGGTGACAGAGGTGGCGGGAGAGGGAGGCTGGGCAGTCATACAGGGAATTCAGGAAACATAGGAGATAGAGAGCGCTGGAGAGTCAGGAGAAACTGGAGAATAGCCCTCAGGAGACTCTGGGAACACAGGAGAATCAGGGGAATGGGTAGTCACCTCTCCAAAAAAAAGTCAATTAGGTCAGCCTCAAAGATACTCTTTTGTTCTTCAGTGTATTTGCCAGGGATAGCAGCCATCTCAACCACAGCGGTGGTGTTGTGGGCAGGGCTTTCCTCCCAGCCCTCAAGCTCCACAAGCACTCCCTCAGCATCACACGATGTTACTGGCTCGCACACCTGGTCAGAACCTTGCTGTGAGGCGGGCTCTGGGGCAATGGTACCGTCCGCGGGGCCGATGGTCAAAGTTGAGTTGTTATTCACCAGTACCCACTCCATGAATGCGGTGAAATCCTTGTGAGGACCGCTCCCTTAGGAGAAGTAAAACATGCAGAGTGAGACTTCGGTAAAGTTGGTTTTATATTCGCACATTCGGACTTCTGATAAATTCAGACTTTCCAATAAATGTGCAATGAATTAATTTTTGCGAATTTTAAGCAGCGGCATGATATTGACAACCAACGATTGTCAACTTGCACCATTTTTCACAGTCGATCAAAATAGGCAAGTATTGTTTTAATGGCATATTTACTTGTGAATGTCCACTGTAATGTGATTAACAAGGCTACTGAATATGGATGTCTGAATGTGCGAATATAAAACCAACTTTACCCAAGTCAGAGAGAGCAGGATGAAAAGTGTTTAAGGATCGCCAACTCCAAAAAAAAAAAAAAAAAAATCCCTGGTGTGTAATTCCAGGGAGCGGTCCCTCTGCTCATAGAAGGGCTACTGCAGGGTCCACAGGAGGAGGGGGGAAAAAAGAACAAAGACAAAAAGAAAAGAAAACGCTGCAAAAACTGTTTCGGTCCATTCTTCTGTGTAGATGAAGGCACAAGGATGAAGGAAAGTACGTGGAATAAAATTTAATAATAGCAACAGACAGGAAACTCAAAATACACATCCAACATAAACAAGAACGGACAAGGAATGATAGAAAAAACAGGGTATATATATATATGACTCAAACAAAGGAACTAATGAGGGCGATAATGAACACAGGTGGAAACTAATTACATAATTAACAGACTGACAGACAGAAACTAGGTCAAACTTAAGGAATACCACAGTGAACATGTAACAGAATCATATTAAATAATGAAAAGTCTTTATAGGCTTTAAGCTTTTTTGGTGTTTTTACAAATCTAAGAGATTATTACTTCATATGTAGCAAAACTGTAACATGACACTATAATGTAAAGTGTATGACCCATTTTTTTTTGTACATTTACTTACTATTTATCAACACAAATAAATAAACAAATAACGGAATTTCCATACATACTGTATGTAGCTCTCCCCAAAATTCTGTCATGAGAATTTTTCACAGACCACTAGATGGCAATATTGATCTAAAAATGAATATGTACCCACCAACGCAGTGACTACAGGTAAGCCTACTAAATTACTGCACACAGAGAGAATTTCTCTATGCCAGTCTCTACTATTGGTTGTGACATATTACTAGTAACAATATACTAGTAATAAACTAGTGTAAGTGTACTATTTCAGTACTGCTTGGGACTAAATTGGCCCAATTGAAGTATATGTTTAAGTGTAGTTAAACTAAGAAGTTAAAGGTAGAAGTTAAGTGCACAACTAGTTCACTAGCAGTTTCCAATTTGTACTGCATCTGTACTAAAAGTGAACATATAAGTATACTAGTAGTTTACTATTTTAATACTAGTAGTACATTTTTTAGCATATGAAAGTACACTTTGAAGTATACTCTCAGTGAACTACTAGTTTAGTCCAAGCATGCATGTAAGTTTTATGTAAGTGAAATTTAGATTTATAGATTTATAGTTTACTTTTTATGTATCATTTTTGTACAATAATCAAAACACAGATGGAGTAGATCGAACCTATTACTCAATCAAAAGATTAAACACAACTACAAGCCAAGTATACTCAGAATACTTAATTATACTGTTAAGTATATGTATAGGCCAAATATACTTATACATTTCTGTCAGTATGAGACAAGTATACTTAACTACAATTTTAAGTATATTTCTGAGAAGTACATAAAGTATATTTCGGAGAAGTATATAAAAAATAGACTTAAAGTATACTTTCTTATTTTTAGTTTTAAAAAAGGACTAATTACATATATATAAATATATGTATAAATATATAAATATATGTATATATGTATAAATATATACAAACTTCTTAAAAGAATACATTTTCGTAAGGGAAGTTAAAGGGATAGTTCACCTAAAAATTAAAATTCTGTCATCATTTACTCACCCTTAAGTAGTTCCAAACCTGTATGAATTTCTTTGTTCTGCTGAACACAAAGGAAGATATTTGGAAAACTGTCAGTAACCAAACAGATCTCGCCCCCCATTTACTACCATAGTAGGAGTGGGACTATTTGTACTATTGTGTACTATTTAACATAGTACACCTTGCAGAACAGAACACTTGATTCTTAAAGTGGAACTCAGTAAGATTTGCGAATCTCCCCCTACAGGTTCCTTCAGTGAATCACACTGTCGTAAATACTCCAAGCGCAGCTCTGGACTACAACGAGTACAACGCTCACCAGCACAGTAGTTTTGCAAATACAGTACAAGAAATCTCAATGGAGGTGGGTAATTTTCGAAATTGTCTTATAAAGTCATAATATATACATTGTTTAAGTCATAATATATACATTGTTTTTGAATTACCGTAAAGCATTTTGTCACTCTTGCGTGAACGTGAACATTGAGGCGAGACTGTGTCAGGTTGGCGCAGCTCAACTTGCAAGTGCTGTTTCTGGCATAGAAGTGCCAGAGGGGGTTAGTGCACGCCTCAAACACACCACTACAAGTCAATTAACCATCGTAAGGACTTAGAAACTATTAATGAAGGTAAAAAAAGTTACTTAGTTCTGCTTTAATACTGCGTCATTACCTGGATGATAATGACGCAGTATTAAGAATATAAACTTTAAAACAGGAAAAATATTTTAAACATTTTGTCTGCACTATGTAACCAGTGGTTCACAATGCCAAGCGTGACTGATGCAGCTGGGGTTAGCAACACCAGTTGGAAGACACTAGAACCTCTGCATTGTATAGATCTCAAGCTGCGATGGTCAATCAAACTCAGGGCAGCAAACATTTGTTCATCTGGAATTTTTATTCTTGCACTTGACACAAGACACAAACAAGCAGCATCTTTGAGTAGATCTTCTCTCTCCCATGTGGTTAATGCAAAAGGAGCATGAAGCATGAATTGAGTGGAGAAAAAAGAAAAAAAAAATACATTAAATAAATGGAGCCCTAGAGTATCATGTACAATGATCACCATGCACTCTTTGTCTCATGTCTCACGTCTCATGTCTCACGTCTCATTGATGTTACAGTCTGGTAGTGTATCAAACGCACAACGAGCAAGATAATAGTTAAAGTCTTTACGTGAATATCCAATGGGAAAATACAGAATCCAGGCAGGAACATACACCACAGAAGTACAAAACGTTAAATGAGACCCAACAATGAACTAAAGACAAACACAAACTTATATACACTGACGAATTAACTAAAATGTCAAACAGATGTGATGAATGTGATTAGTATCCATGGTAACGGATTGTGGCAGGAAACTAGAACAAAGGAGCACGTAACAAAATGTAGTGGTTCAGGAAAATGAGGTGGTTCAGGAGGCGGAACACAGGAGTCCAGGGTGGCGCAGATGATGGTGACATCCAGGTGATGGCCTTGAGCAGGGGCTGCAGGATGTTATTCCAGGCCACAGCCAGGGTAATGCCCCACAGTGGCGTTGATGGAGGGAGGAGCCATGGTAGAGCACTGATGAGGACTGCCATGGGTATGACCGCCGGCAACGATGCCGAGGACAAGCTGAGGGGGTGGAGAGATGGTGAAGATCCTGGCGGCCGCGATGGAGCCACAGTGATGACCTCCCGAGATCGAGGAGGGGATCCGGAGGTCTGAGGACGCGTTGGAGCGACTGAGGGCAGAGACGGAGCCTGAGGTAGGGCAGAACAAGCCGTAGTGGAAGGGGTGTAGAACCAGAGAGTAGCGGACTGTCCGTAAGTCCGGCCCGAAGTCCACCAACACTCCCTCGGTGATGGATGGCTCGACGGCTCACACACCTGGTCAGGCGCACGCTGCTTGGACTCCATGGTGATATAACCCCCGATTGCTCGTGTGTCTCGTGTAATCTCACATTTATATTATTATTACTTAAATATATACTGAGGAGAATACTAAACAATATTGAGCATTTCATATACATATAGGCATAATATTCCTCTGTCGGGGAAAAAATAGCAAGGAGATATTTTAATTATTTATTAATAAACTAGGGTTTTCTGAATCAGTGTCGGCTGCAAAGATAAAGCTGACGATGCTGCCTCACCATCTCTGCAGTAGTGGATGGGCCTTTAGAGATAAATGCACAAAAGGGATCACTTGGGGTCCTAAAGGAGACCCAATTCCTGGGGGGACAGAACACATGCAAGCTACAACAACAATGGAGGCCTACATAGACAATAGATTGTGCAAAGAGGTTAGAAAGTACCCTCATTTGTACAACTCTAGCATGAAAGAATACAAAGGTGTTTACATGGTTTACAGGTGTTAACTCAAAACTGCGCATACGTCGTACGACTGTGTACATGTACAAGTCAAATAAAGTATACTTTGCAAGGCTGTGCGTTCGGCTGTGTGCGTACACTAGTGAGGACTCACATCAAGATTAGATGGCTACAGTATACAGTGGCGGCTGGTGCTAAGAATTTTTTATGCTAATGCAGGACTGAATGTAATTGTTAAATAACCATTTAACAAGTGATATAGTAATATATCATTACTGCTTAGCCAAAAAATGGAAGTTGAAAATTTGAAAATTCAACTGGAACAAGGAAATGAATGAATGAATTTGAGTTTAATGTGGGTATATTATCAGTAATAAAGTAGGCATTAATTTTTATAATCATTCAAAAAAAAAATAAATAAAAAAAAATAAATAAATATATATACACACACCTCAAAAAATTAAAGGAACACTTTTTAATCAGAGAATAGCATCAAGTCAGTTTAACTCCTGAGATATTGATCTGGTCAGTTAAGTAGCAGAGGGGGTTGTTAATCAGTTTCAGCTGCTTTGGTGTTAATATAATTAAGAACAGGTGCACTAGATAGGCAACAATGAGATGACCCCCAAAACAGGAATGGTTTTAAAGGTGGAGGCCACGACATTTTATTTCCCTACTCATCTGTGTTTCTCACTAGTTTTACATTTGGCTAGGGTCAATGTCCCTACTGGTAGCATGAGGTGATACCTGGACCCTACAGAGGTTGCACAGGCAGTCCAACTCCTCCAGGATGGCACATCAATACGTGCCATTGCCAGAAGGTTTGCTGTGTCTCCCAGCACAGTCTCAAGAGCATGGAGGAGATTCCAGGAGACATGCAGTTACTCTAGGAGAGCTGAACAGGGCCATAGAAGGTCCTTAACCCATCAGCAGGACTGGTATCTGCTCTTTTGTGCAAGGAGCAACAGGATGAGCACTGCCAGAGCCCTACAAAATGGGGAGGCATATCCATGGAGGGAAGCACAGACCTCTACTGGACAATGGCACCCTCACTGCCATTAGGTATTGGGATGAAATCCTTGGACCCTACTCTGGTGCAGTGGGCCCTGGGTTCCTCCTGGTACACGACAATGCCCGGCCTCATGTGGCGAGAGTATGCAGGCAGTTCCTGGAGGATGAAGGAACTGATACCATTAAATGGCCCCCACGCTCGCCTGACCTAAATCCAATAGAACACCTCTGGGACATTATGTTTCAGTCCATCCGATGCCACTCAGACTGTCCAGGAACTCAGTGATGCCCTTGTCCAGATCTGGGAGGAAATACCCCAGGACACCATCCGTTGTCTCATTAGGAGCATGCCCCAACGTTGTCAGGCATGCATACAAACACGTGAGGGCCATACAAACTACTGAGTACCATTTTGAGTTGCTGCAATGAAATTTCAGCAAAATGGACTAGCCTGCTGCATCATTTTTTCACTTTGATTTTCAGGGTGTCTTTGAATTATGTCCTCTGTAGGTTGATAATTTTCATTTTCATCAAACGATGTGGCATCCTTTTGTTCCTAACACATTACCCATTCCATATCAGTATGGATATCCAGCATGATATTTTTCCCCATTGAGATCGGATGTGTTTTCAAAGTGTTCCTTAAATTTTTTTGAGATGCGTATATATACACTATATTGCCAAAGGTTTTGGGACACCTACCTTTACGTGCACATGAACTTTAATGACATCCTATTCTTAATCCGTAGAGTTTAATATGGATTTGGCCCAAACTTTGCAGCTATAACAGCTTCAACTCTTCTGTGAAGGCTTTCCACTAGGTTTAGGAGTGTGTTTATAGGAATTTTTGACCATTCTTCTAGAAGCGCATTTGTGAGGTCAGGCACTGATGTTGGGCGAGAAGTCCTGGCTCGCAGTCTCCGCTTCTAATTCATCCCAAAGGTGTTCTATCGGGTTGAGGTCAGGACTCTGTGCAGGCCAGTCAAATTCCTCCACACCAAATTCAATCGTCCATTTCTTTGTGGACCTTGCTTTGTGCACTGGTGCGCAGTGTGATTCATCACTCCAGAGAGCATGGTTCCACTGCTCTAGAGTCCAGTGGCGGTGTGCTTTACACCACTGCATCCGATGCTTTGCATTGCACTTGGTGATGTCAGGCTTGGATGCAGCTGTTTGGCCATGGAAACCCATTACATGAAGCTCTCTCCGCACTGTTCTTGAGCTAATCTGAAGGCTACACAAAGTTTGGAGGTCTGTAGCTATTGACTCTGCAGAAAGTTGGTGACTTCTGCGCACCAATTTCACAAATGGACTTACTGGACAGGTGGGAACCTATCACGGTACCACGCTTGAATTCACTGAGCTCCTGAGAGCAACCTATTCTTTCATAAATGATTGTAGAAGCAGTCTGCAGAAGCAGTCTACACCTGAATTCAGTGATTTGGAGGGGTGTCCCAATACTTTTGGCAATATAGTGTATATATTATCAGCCACAATGCGATTCAGAGATAAAGGCCATAATACCAATGTTGTCCACTAGAGGGAGCCCCGGATAGCAAATTCTTTAAGATCTCAGCTTTAAGACTGTGAAAATGGTTCAATAAATTGACTTGTAGTAAAAAATTGCATATACATTCATTATAGTTTCATAAAGTGGAAACTATGGTCTCCAATATACTTTTTTTTTTTTTTTTTCTTTGACTGAAAGTAATATAGTGCATATAATAATACTTAATACTTAAGAGACCCTTAAAGAGACATGTCCATTGAATAACTATATCATCTACACAAGCCATTGTGCCAAACTGCATTATTTCATTTACATTATGTGTCATTAACCCACAACGCTTTGGTGACAGGACTTTGAAATAGCAAACAGGGAATGTTGTAGTAAATACTTGAATATAAATTCATTATAGTTTCATAAAGTGAAACTAATTATAGTAAATAATAAATAAATAAATAAATAAATCCCAATATAATAAGTTGCAAAAACTGAAAACAATAAAAGGCATGATTTACTTCACATCCATCCACACTCCATGATCCTTATTTTTTATTTATTTGAACACCTTATGAAAATATTTTTCGTAAAGATAAAGGATAATTTACTTAATCTTGGAAGAGATATTGCACACAGTTGAAAGTCGAGAATGGTCTAATCACATGAGGCCAAAATATATAAAAACAATATTGATTCGCTAAAATCAAAAGTGGGAGGGTCTGGGGTGCAGGTATTTTATTGTATTTTATTGATTTATTTTTTGTTATGCAATAGATTTTTTGGTAACAGTTTTTGGAAAAGTAAGTTGGGGCAGATTGTTTGCAGATTTTAAGGGACAAAATACTGTTGGAATTAAAAAATAAGGATCAAAACCAATAACAGTTGTCTCATTTAGAATGTGCTGTGTTCGTCGGACACAAAAATGGCAGTAAGCATGGTGGAAGTGACGTCTTCTGTGCCCATGAATATCTACTTGGAGACCCGAGTACAATCTGAAACAAGCCAATGGGCTATTTCTTTAGAACTTCTGCAATAATATAAGCCAGCTCGAAAACTTCCGGTGAGATGTAATTTGCTGATGTGTTGTGCATCAGTAGTGTAATACTTAGTTTATAATCAGAATAGTCACTTAAATAGTCAGGCAGCATTAATTTAGTTATTCAAATGTAAGATAAAATAAAAAACAAATAAATAAAGACGTACCTCATTGTTCCTCCTCGGCTAAATTCGATTCGACCACCAGTTTTCATACTTTTATGTGAAAAAAAAGCTTCAAAAATTAAATATTTATCGTGCACTTTAGTTAGATTAATTGAATAAAATGTGTGTTTTCACAAGTGTGCTGAAATCACTGATCTTGCGCTGCATTGACAGACAGCTGTGATTACAAAGGGAAAGTGCGGTGCTCGCTTTCTGTGTCATTTATTCACAAGAAAAGTAATTGTTTTTCCTAAGATTTTTTGAGTATTTCATACTTCACATTGACAAAATGTAGTTTTAAACCTAGTTATTTTATAATGTTTAATATTTAGTCAAAAACGAAGTGAAAAACGATTAGAGGAAATGGCTGATATACGTGCAAATAAATGCTACTTTGCCGCCACCTGCTGGTTAAAGTGGTAGGCTAATTATTGTCTTTTTATTTTTAAATAAGTGTTTCCTATCAAATGTTGAATTTCCTAAATTTTTAAACTTTCGGTTTTACAATGGGGACCATCTCAGAAGGATGAACAAATAATGTTTGTGGTCATAAAAATAACATTTGAAGTACTGGGAAAAAAATGTGTGTCTAATTCATAGGTCTAATTACAGACACTGTGTTTTTAAACAGTCCCAGTAGCTTCGTCTTTATTGCAATAAATAAATGTGATCAGGTAAATGTGATAACTGCATAAAAATACGAATACAACATTAAAAAGCCAAAAATGGCTGGTCACATGTAACATGAACCTGTCTTGAGGGGAAAGTCCTGCTGTGAAAATATGGCTTTAACTTCTTCTTAGTTTCAGTTTTAGTATAGGCCTCAGGCCAAGAAAGAGCACACAATAAAGGAACAGTGAAAACTGAACATGGAGTTCCCCTGGTGGTTTTAAAATGTTAGAAAATGTTAAAAAAATGGAGACGGACAAACATACAAAAAATAGAAGAGGAACAGGACTTATGTGTCACCAAAGGGCAATTTTTGGCCTTTCTTAGTGACCAAAGCCTCATAATATCTTCCAGCTGTCCATGTGACTTCCACTTAAAATACTCAGAGACATTCTTGCTTTCATTTGTGGTAAGCTAGCTGCTTGAACTCCCTCTAATGGTTTCTGCACTTGTTTAGCATGGCGAAAGATAAGTGAAATGTGGTACCCTGAGCTAGAAGATAATTCAAGCTCATGATTCTTAGAGCCACACTCTGTTGGAACTTCTAGAATGAGCAATGGCATTTGTAGTGACTATTTCTCTCTGTCACATCTGCTGCAGAATCAGAAATATTTATGCTGCATTTTTTTTTAGATAGTGTGAACAGATGTTTATCCTGTATTTTTCCTGTGTTAGATAAATATACCATTTACATTTCAAACTGTACTACCCATTTGCCGTCCCCGTCTACATAATTAAGCAAAACTAAATACACCTACTTATTTAAAGGGATAGTTCACCCAAAAATGGAAATTCTGTCATCATTTAGGCTACTCACCTTCACTATGTTCCAAACTGTATGAATTTCTTTGTTGGCAAGCAAACAGTTGATGGGCCCCATTGAGTCAAAATATCTTCTTTTGTGATCAGCCAACTATCAACTATACCTTTAAGTCTGCTTAAACCAGTACTGCGTTTCATACCAACCAGTACAGGTATGAGATTGTATGATTTCATGAAATATGCTGCATTATCTTGTAACATCATTTTCTCTGCAATTTATCCTGTGGTGGCAAAAACCACAAATCTTATACATTTTTTGTTTTGTTTTTGGATGCTGTCAAATGTTAGAGAGGAACACATTGTAACGACTGAGATAAATCAGACCCAAATATTTGTTTTGTTTAAAAAATATTCTTAACACCCTCATTGAATACAAGTCTGACCAACCCCCAAGGCAATAAACTGGTTGCCATGGTGCCATGAAACTATGCAGGCCAATGCATAGTTTAGTCAATGTTAAGGCTCCGATATACTTCAAACGGAATCGAAGAACGAACTGATGTGATGTGCTGAACTGACGAACCATGTGTGGTTTTACCTGTGGTGATCTAATTAGAGTACTTTTTCATTCAAATAAGAATAGAGTTCTAACTCAGTAATATTTAAGTTTCAACCTTTAAAAACGAGGTTGTTAAAAGTTTTACAGATATTTTTTGTGTATTACATTTTTTTGTGTATTTGTCTTCTCTCAAGCTACTCTACTGTCAGCTCAAGCTTTTGTCAAATCTGTCATGTTTTCAAGAAACAAAACATGTGTGTGTATGTATGTATGTATATATATGCCTCCAGCTTCACAAGAGATGCCTCAATGGCAACCATCACTGGTTTAAATCATTTGTGTGTGTGGATGTTTTTATTATTTCGACTTTATTCCTATTCTATTTTATTTTAGTTTATCTCCTTCACTCACTTTGTTTAGCCTGAATATCCCTATTCAGCCAAGTTTAATTTAATTAAATTTGAAATTTAATTAAATCAATTTTTTTTTTGCCTTTCCTTTAGTTTCCTAGAGCTATAAGGAAATTCTAAGTTTACTTTTATTTTTAACTTTATTCCTCTATTTCATTTCATTCACATACTTTGTTAACCTGACGATCCCTATTGCATTTTTTAGTTATTTTACCATTGCCATCTTCCCTCTCTTTATAGGAATACAGTAGTTCTAGAAACTGTTGTTTCCGTAATGAGGTATAAAAAGGATAGGTTATTAATATCCTAATTCCTATCTCTTAGCTACCCCTCCTCACTCCTTAGTGCCAGGCTGAGTACATGAAGTACGGCCACCGTCCAATGCACTGTTGGCCCCAGACAGGACTAGAAACACTTCCCATTGTTTGTCTTTTTCTTTTGACCTTGAGGTGCTTGGTGTTTCTCCGTTAGCCTAGAAATAGTCTAACCTAAGTCTTGAGCTCACAGCAGCAATTACTTGAACAAGTGACACCTGCTTAGCCATATCATCTAGCGAAAATAGGGGCTAGTAAAACCTAGTCTAGTAAACCTTCTTTGTTCCTTTCCCCTTTCTGATTTCATCTTATTGTTTTTTTTTTTGTTTGTTTTATTCGTTACTCTCATGGTGACAACCTGTGGAAAAAAAAAAATCAGTATTCTGAGTAATAGTTTTACGACATGTACCAGCCTAGTCATCAGCAGATGCAGCTTACAAAACCGTCAACAAAAATACTCAAACCCCTTAGTAAGTATATTAGCTTATACTAGCTTTCCCCACATCAGCTATTCACTCCTTACATGGCCCACATAGCCATTCTGTATGAACTTGCATTTGCCTGTGCCATCTCTCTCTCTCTCTCTCGTGTCCCCACAATTGTGTCAGTTTGCCTAGGACTTACAGCCCTGCCATCCAGGACCCCCTGGAGACCCAGCAGGACCGTGTGATGGACATCCTTCAGCCAAAGCAGTCAGCGACCTGCAACTTGAAAGTAAAGCAAGACTGGCAACACAAGCGGACACTCGACACCCAAACTGAGCCACAAAGAATTTCATTTTCTCCTTAGCCATGCTCTTACGGGCTTCCAACAGGATGTAAATGAACGAACGCTACAAGTCACAGAGTTCCACAGCGAACCAACCCACTCAGCATGAGAAGGCACAGGACTGATGCAAGGACCCTGACAGAGTGGAGCAACTGAGGGAGATCATCAGTCTTCACGAGGCTCTGACAGCTGTTGAGCACAGAGAGCAGCTAGAAAACGCCACCAAACAAGACCTTTAAAAAGGACTCTTTCACAAAGAGTCACTGTTAAAATGGCAAATTCTGAACTCTTGGACAAAGACGCCAAAATCAGAGCCTGTGAAGGTCACCTGAATGTGTCCATATCTGGGATTGAAGCTCTGACCCAGCAGCTGGACAACACCAAAGATGAACTTGACATGGTCCAAAGAGACACTCTTACCTGCAGTAAAATGAACCATAGCAGGAGAGACATCTCACTCCCCCACTCACTTCCCCACGTGGTATCAGCGGAGCAACCTGCCCCAGCCAAGCACAGCGGTACAAAGATGGAAGGAACCAAAGCCTTCTGCTTGACACTTTACCAGACAATTTCCTGAAACACTCTGCAGCCGCAGAAGGAAAAGGATAAATTCAGACAAACCCTGAAACGCACATTAAGTGACACTCAAAGATCTCTGGCAAAGGGCCAGACCCATCTCTGCATTCACATCAGAGCCTGCAAGAGACCACAACGTTCATGCCAATTTATGAGAAATTAATTTTTACCTGCAGTCTTTGACCGGTGTGACCCACCAAAACAGACTCTCTGTTCTGGATCACATCTAGCTAGGAGTTGTGACACTTTCAGAAAACCTCCAATCAGACTACCAGCAGCTGAAACCAGCCAGCATAAAGGAACTCTCAGACCTAGAAGTCTGAAAGCGGATGGAGTGCTACCCTAGGCACCAACCAGAGCAGATCTGAAAGTCCCTGTGTTACTGCCAGAGACTCAGACAAACCTGAAATGGAAGGAGGACACCAGCCTATTCCTCCAACACCAGTTAGTCACCTTTTAGGCAGCACAGCCTGCCCCCACACAATGCCATTCATGTGACCCGACACAGAAGGCTGGTAACACACAAGCCCCTCAGAAGGGGTTCTTAAAGGATTAGTTCACTTTCAAATTAAAATTTCCTGATAATTTTCTCACCTCCATGTCATGTCCTTCTCTTTTCAGTCAAAAAGAAATTAAGGTTCTTGATGAAAACATTCCTGTATTTTTCTACTTATAGGGGACTTCAATGGCCTCCAAATGGTTGAAGGTCAAAATTGCAGTTTCACTGCAGCTTCAAAGCGTTCTACGCGATCCCAAACAAGGAATAAAGGTATTATCTAGAGAAACCATCACTCATTTTCTAAAAAAAATTAAAATTATATATGTTTTCACCATAAATGCTCGTCTTGAACTAGCTCTCTTCTTCTTCTTCTCTATTAGAATTCTGACAGTGTAGACACTGCTAAGTGTATTACTGCCGTTCACAGGTCAAAGTTTGAACTAAATTGTTGTATACTTGCACTAGAATATTGTATATGTCAATTTAGTTCAAACTTTGACCTGTTGAGGGCAGTAATACACTTAGCAGTGTCTACACTGCTGGAATTCAAATAGAGAAAAAGAAGAGAGCTAGTTCAAGATGAGCATTTATGGTTAAAATTGGTAAAATTGTATTTATTTATTTATTTTTTTTTTTTAGAAAATGAGTGATGATTTCTCCAGATAAGACCCTTCTTTCTTGTCTGGGATCATGTAGAGCTCTTTGAAGCTACACTGAAACTAATTTTGACCTTCAACCGTTTGGAGTCCATTGAAGTCCACTATATGGAGAATAATCCTGGAATGTTTTCATCAAAAACCTTAATTTCTTTTCGACTGAAGAAAGAAAGACATGAACATCTTGGATGACATGGGGGTGAGTAAATCAGGAAAATTTTATTTGAAAGTGAACTAATCCTTTAAGACCCCAGTGACTTTGAACTGCAAACACAGAAGCCAAAGTGGGCACCAGAGGGCACCCAGCATGGCCACAATGCCTTCCACATAGCTTCTACAAAGGTTCCTGGTCAGCATAGGGCATACATTTAAAGTAGGTGAAAACGTGTGTTCGTAGAAAAGCAGTCTGCATTAGTAAAATTTGAATTTTACTGATTGAAGGAAAACCTTGAATGAATCCTCAAATGCCCATGACCGTCTATGACTTTGCACAGCCTTTTGAAACTTGCAGACATTTGATATACATTGTTTGATTTGGCACTGCTGCATATTTTTTTCCATGACACTGACTTGTCAAAGGAAACCCTAAGGCCCAATCCCAATTCTCTTTTATACCCCTTCGCCCTTCCCCTTGCCCCTTCAAACAGAGTAGCAAGGTGCAAGAAATAGGACACCACTACTACACCATTACATACATCATCATAGTTTCTTTTATTAGTGTCCTGTAACATTTAACCAGTATGAATAGCAATGAAGTGTGCATATCAACAGAAATCAGGCACAAACACATTTAACAGATTACTTTTGTGCTATATTTTGGACTTAAGAAAACAGCGCTCGGTTTCAGTTCGAAAATGTATGAACCTTCAGTTTCTCAAGACGATACAGAATGATACAGAATGTACAAGACTGGTGGAGCCGCTCTTTCATCGGGCCAAGTTTCATTCCGTGCCAAGCCGGCCGGTATGGATACGGTTTCATTTTCTACTGTGGTGCTGTGATAACGGAGCTCTTTGCAATGTAATACTAACGAGTCAGTTTTTGCCTTGGTAAAGCAAGAGTTTACAGACAATACAATATGTAAACAGTGACTGCGCTATGAGGGATGACAGATATTTCTTTTAACTGTGTTATTCAGTTGTGTTTACATCATTCAAATAGTGCTTTTAGCAAGCTACGGAGAAACTGGCAGCCAGGTAACACACAAGTGATCGATCCTGTGTGGAAATATCACTACCATGATCACTACACGCATTCTAGCAGCACGATAGTTGGTGTATGCAGGGAAATTTCACATACCCCTTTGTTTGAAGTGTGGTCCCGATAAATCTTCCTTTGAAGGGCTATCTGGCCCTTCCCCTTACCCCTACCACTCCAGCCAAAAGAAAATCGAGACACCCCTACCCCTTCACGTGAATGCGCAAAATGAAGGGGTAGAGGAAAGGGAAGGGGTAAAGGGTTGAATTGGGATTGGGCCTAACTCCAGATAGTGCATACATCACCGTGACACCAGATTGAGCTGGTTAAGCTAGCATGGCCTAGCGCCATTCGCTTAAACCATCGTCCACCTAAAAGTGTGCCTTTGATAATTCCTACATGACATTTGACACAACGTTTGATTCACATGTAGATCGCTGGTTGCTGGCTTGTTAGATGCAGATAAAACTATAGCTTGAATTGACATCTCTGCTGTAACAGAATGAGTCTTACATCTTAACATGTGTCAAATGGTATCAGTATAAAGTTAATCTGATTTTAGCGAAGAAAACCTAATTTCAGTATTAAAGCATAAGGACTCTCAGCTCAGCAGCATGTAAACTGTACCAGAATTGATTATTCTGCTTTGGTTAAAGAACAGTTTTATATGAATGTAGATTTGGATGAGGGTTTCCTTTCTGCAGAGCAAAGGCCTTATAAATTGTAGTCAGAGTGACTCATTCATCTAAAACTTTAGCTGCATCTACAGGCATAGCTACCTGGTGATCAATACTATGTTTCAGTTGCCGATAGAAACATCAGTATTCATTCACAAGACGAGAATTCTGCATGCTTAAACCAGTTTTGACTACTCTTTAAACTAGTACAAGAAGTTGTTTAAAGTCCCTGTTAAGTCAATATTAAGTATGCGTTCTGAGTTTGTCACAACACAGAGAAATGCGTTATTAACCACTCAGCCAATTTTGAATGATGAAAAAATCTGTACATAAAATAAGTGATCAAAATCTTTAAAAAAAGGTCCGTAGGGGCGTGTCCGCTTTTTTGCGCTGAAACCACACCTACTTGTGGGGAAAGCTGCCGTCTCATAACTGTCAAATACCGCTACAGCCTGAATGGATGCTCCTAGCAGCTTAATTGGATTTACAAGACCATACATGTTTGAGCCTCCAGGGCCAGAATCCGATTCAGAGGACCAGCTACCCAAAAATCAACCTCGTCCCTCTCGGTCTGCAACAGAATGGTAAGATTTTTTCTCTCTCCATTTTATGCAAGTTTGCAATATGCAACTAGCATAACCTAACTTAGCCAGATAAAGTTAGGCTATAAATAAATAACATACAACAAAACATATTTTGCCACTTTACCATGATTATTATTATAATTAGTTATCTGTATAGTCACAGATCGAACTAACAGCCATCATGGTTATTTTAAGTGTGAAAATACACGTAGTTGCTGGTCTTCTGACTGCTTTAGTGTGGATTGCTGAATATCATAATTGCAACACACAAGTTGAGAAACAGAATATGCTGTAGTCTTAAATTGTTCAGATAACATTTCTGTATGATTGTTCATAATATAGAATTGACAACTGAAATGGATGACAATATCTTTAGTGACACTGTGAATTAAACTGCTTCTGCTACAGGTGCTTCTGCGGAGAATGCAGGATAATGCCCACAGAGGATGAGAATGTCTGCTGCAAAGACATTAATGCTGTATGTAAAGATCAACAAATGTATATCCCACAATGATCATTAAAAGTATGAATACACAGCTAGTATATTATTATTAGATTTCTATCACTAAAAAACCTTATAACATACCCCAACAGGTTCAGAATAGATGTGGAGAACTTCCTAAAGAGCCACTGTGCATGACTCTTCATCCAGGCCTTGAGCCTGTCTGCCTAAACCCCTACTCCCCTAACCCCTACCAAGCAGACCATGGACCACTGGAGATGAAGGAAAGAGCTGTGTAAGTTAGACAATAAAATTATTTGTATCGATTCTGAATATGTAGAAATGACATTTGTGTTGATTAAACAGCATTCTAAAACTGGTAAGGTTTTGGACAAAGAACCAAGTCACACTGTTTATGCAATCAAAATTATGAAATTATGTTTATTAATATACATGAATGATGAGGCAGACTACAGGTTGATGAGTCATCTTCTGGGGTCCCGTTCTGTTAGACCAAACCAAAAATTAGAGGAAAAATAAGACTAAAGCTGTTTTTGTTCATGCATCAATCAATCAATCAATCAATCAATCAATCAATCAATCAATCAATCAATCAATCAATCAATCAATCAATCAATCAATCAATCAATCAATCAATCAATCAATCAATCAATCAATCAATCAACCAATCAATCAATCAATCAATCAAACAATCAATCAATCAAACAAATAAATAAATTCAGCTCTTTACAGGGGTTGTTCTGTTTGACCTGACCACAGCTGAGGAAACAGATAAACTATTATCTTCTTTATTAAAGGTCCCGTTTTTCGTGTTTTTTTTTAAAGCTTTGATTGTGTTTATAGTGTTGCAATATAACATGTGTTCATGTTTCGCGTGTAAAAAAACACAGCATTTTTCACATAATTTACTTATCTGTATACCGCTGTTTCCACTGTCATAAAAACGGGCTGATGACTTCCTTGTTCTATGAAGTCCCTCCTTCAGAAATACGTAACGAGTTCTGATTGTGCCAGCGGTTCCTGTGTTGTGATTCGACAGCAGGTCACGCCTCTTACCATAACGTGTGCTGCACATAGTTTTACATGTGGATTATTGTGGTGTTGTGCCGAATGAACACAAAAGACAATAATTCCCGAGAGACTGAACTCTTTAATCTCCACAAGCAGCGACAGAAAATGTACAACATTAGCACTCACTCAGAAGAGTACCTCATACGGAAAACAGCCATATACATAAACATAGTCCCTTCTTGTGGCCATTATGTGCACTGCAGTCCAACATTAACTATTGCAGTAAGGATACCACAATTATAATTTTCGGGAACTGAGTTAAACATAAATTGTAACCATTGATCTCTAAGTACAGCATCCCTGGGAAGGCCAAACAAAGGTGATTGGACAAAAAATAACACAGTTTCGCCTACATGGCGTCAAACACACTCGCAACAAGACCACACCCCCTTTTTTTGTGTATTCCTGTGGGCGGAGTCAAAAAACTGTTTTAGTGACGTCATTAAAGAAGGAAGTAGAGGGATGTAGTCCAAACTGGCCGTTCGATGTAGGCAACTTCTGTTAAATAAAATATCTCGCTTGGCATTGAACTTTTAGCTTTAAAATTTTACAGATTTTATTTATACTCTAACAACAACATTACACAATAAGTAAAGTTTGAAACATGGGATCACGAAGAATGGGACCTTTAATAAATTTTCTTCAAAATGTTGATAAGAGTAAAACTGACACCATATTTTTCAGGCACTTGACCGAAATTTTACATTTATAGCACCATCAGCCAGCTAGAATTACTCTGACAGCACAGGTGTTCTTCTACAAAGACACCAGATATTGATAACGTCACAGTGTCAGTTGTTGCAATTATCAGACATAAGACCACTGACCCAAAACAAACCCAGATAAATATAAAATTATCATGTGACTTTTTTTTTTTTTTTGTCATGCTTGCTACCTGGCCTACAGATGTTTTATTTCCTGGTGCTGGGGATACTTGGGAAAGCACAACAGGGTTGTCATACCTTCAGTGTTGTTCTCCTGCTGCAGTCCTCGCTTGGATACGGCCAGAATTTTCATTAAAATGCATTGCGGCCAGGTAAAGTCTGAAATGAGAAGGATTTGTATGGAATTACTCCAACATAGTTACGCCATGGCCACAATGCCCCTCTCTCTCTACCTGTATGGCTGCTTTAATCTGTTAACCTGTACACCAAAATGAAAAGCTTCTGCTATGCACACACGCTGCTCATATAGGCAGTGTGGCTTGGCCATTGGTAAAGGGCTGTTACTACACAATACCGACAACATGATTATTATACAATTTACCTGCAGAGCATCCCGAAGTATGAGAAGGCCAGGTTTTTTGGTGCGAACCGCAGAATCACACTATGGAACCCCTCCAAGGCAGAGAGGGCTCAGCTTTTTCACATCACCAAGAACACACTTGTTCATTAGCACCTTCTCCAGCTTGTATGTGGCCTTTGTTGCTAGAGGGGGAAAGAGAATAACTTACAGAGAAGAATTTAGAGAGAAGAATTTACATGAGTAAAATTTGCAAATGTTAAACCATATTTGCATCTTAATGAATTTAAGTTTTGAATTTTTTGAAAATCTTGAAGTATAAGTGCCACATTTTAACTTGATGCGTGCAGACATTCTTCATGAACTGTTGAATTGCATTGACATGCACTGCTTCCCATGACAACAACTTGTCACAGGAAGTGCTAACACAACCTAGCGGCCCTTCAGCTGAGGCTAAATAATAACTTTAGCAGTTTAATAACAGTAGCAGTTAACGTAATTTAGTTGATTTCTCACTTTCTCTTTCTCTTACTTTGAATTCTTCTCAGCTAGTTTCACCTTGCAGTTACTCTAATTAAATTAAAACTTAATTACATGTAGACTGCTTAGCTAGAGAAGAATTCCTGTAGATTCTGAGAAATAATTGACCATAAGAACCATCTTATGTCATTTATTAAATCTTGGCTTACACCTTTCAGAAACATTCTAAAAACCCCCTTTAGGGTCATGCATTAGTCCCTCACCCTTTCTCTCACCACAAGTGTGTCAAAAATGTTGCAGATGCTCTGCTTAACCTACCAGATGGGTGACCCAAAGGACTGACAGCCATCATGGCTGCTGACAACCAACAGCACCAGAGCCAAATGCAATTGGACAATGAGAGGAAAGGACCAACGTCACATGACCCAAGCCAAAGTTACAGCCACACCAGGCTGATCAAGAGTATCATCTCCTTAGCTGTAGCTCATGGGTTTGAAAACAGAAGGTAAACAACCTCACATAACAGTTCAGAGTCCTGAAAGGAGCAGACATGTGATCAAAGCCTCACAGACCAGCACCGAACTGTCACCATAGCAACAGCCCAGGTACCAGCCAAGCCCTGGGAGAAGCCATGGAAGACAGTACCCTTAGCTTGCAAATACCACAGGACATCCCAATCAACTACAACATCCTCCTCCAAACCCTTCACATGGGTGTCAACTGGAGGCTGCACAAGGACCGCTGGACGCTTCTGCTTCAGAGTAACAGGAGCTGTGGACGTGAGAAAAATAGCTCCCTGAACAGCACTCACCCGAGGAGTACTGTAAAGTACAAGCTTTCGACTCCTTGCCCCACAGAGCTCAAGCAAACTCATTTCGGCACTGACACAAAGCAGAGCAACACTCTAACCTTCAAACTTCTTGGGACTTCTTGTTAGTGAAGGCCAACAACCACTTGCTGACCTCCTGCCACCTGGAACTAGGTCAGCCTGGAACCCTCTTCATGCTACACAGAGCCCTAACCACTTCCTGTAGCCACAAACAAACACCTCGCCCAAACTAACTGACTTCAGATGACAGGTGACACACTGTCAAGGCACTGGCTGCCTTGACACCTGCAGCACAAACTCACAGACCTGAGATTGTCTACTGTCTACATCATCCGCCATGGAACAACCACAACTCCAGGAGACACAAACAACCAGAGCCTTCCAGCCTTGTGTGCTAGAGGTGTGTCTGATCTTTCTGTACCTTCATCATCGCTCTCTGTTGCCCATAGGAGGGACAACAACAGTCGAAACGGGGGATTATGTAACGACTGAGATAAATCAGACCCAAATATTTGTTTTATTTAACAAATATTCTTAACACCCTCAGTGAATGCAAGTTATGGTGTCTGACCAACCCCCAAGGTAATAAAACTGGTTGCCATGGTTTTACAAGCTGAAACTATGCAGGCCAATGCATAGTTTAGTCACTGTGAGTCAGTCCATAGGGAAGACATTCAAAGCCTGAAAACAGGCCTTCCTGCATTAATGGATAGACAGGCTGTTCTATAAATTAACATGCATATCTCCAGAACATGGTATCCATTTTTACTGTTTGTGTATGGTCTCTTGTATTGTATTCAGTATTGTAGTCGCATGTTTTATGATACATTTAACGTAACTTCAATTATGCCATGTTTAGTGTATATGGGTTCGAAACATATAGATTTAAATGCTTGTGTATATGAGATGTTGATACCTATGCAACATATTAGGATCACAATAATCTTTAATTGTTTCTTAATAACAACTCAATGTTTTCATATGCAGATTCCCTGCTAGAAACACAAAAGCTCATTGGGGAATTTTGCCGCTTGGAAATCCTAACCATTTCATTGGTCAGGTCAACCCTTGGGGGTGTGACTTCTCCTGGAGCTTAAAGCCAGCGCACAATACTCCTGTCATGATGAATCACAGGAAGCAATTGCAAGTTACAAGGTTTATTGTAGAGAGAAAACAGAGATGGACACAAACAGTCGATGAATGGTGCAGGCTTCCAGTGACGCAGGGACTGAGATGATCCGTTGGTGGTGAGTGAAGGTGACGAGAAGTGACGTGAAGATAAATCCAGGGTCCAGACATAGAACGAGCAACGTAGACAACCAACTGGACTGAAGACGAGATGAACAGGAACTCCGGTCAGGAACAGACGAAACACTCACGACACAGGACACCAAACAACGATCTGACCATGGAGATGAGAATGAGGTGAGTATATATAGGGGAGTGAATGAGCAGCAGGTGATGGGATGATGAGCGGCAGCTGGATCCGCTGAAGAGCCGCGTGGCCTGGACACGCCCACAAACACACTCGCACACACACAAGCACAAACACACCCACAGCTGTCAAAACACAGAGCACGCGACAAGAAGGAAACAATGTATCTGTGAACCGTGACAGTACCCCTCCTCCTAGGGATGCCTCCTGGCGTTCCCCGACTCCCTTACCTGTCGATTGAAATCATCGATAAGGGTGTGATCCAGGATGTCTCTGGCAGGAACCCAACTTCTCTCCTCCGGTCCGTAACCTTCCCAGTCCACCAAGTACTGAAATCCACGTCCCCTCCGCCTCGAGTCCAGAATACGGTTGACCGAATAGGAAGGTTCCCCATCTACGAGTCGCGGCGGTGGGGGAACCGGAGCAGGCGGATTAATATTGGAATGAAAAACGGGTTTGATCTTGGATACATGGAAGGCGGGATTAACTCTCCTGTACGCTGGAGGAAGTTTGAGGCGGACTGCCACCGGACTAATGATCTTGGTGACAGTAAACGGACCAATAAATTTGGGAACAAGCTTATTAGAGACGGATCGGAGAGGAATGTTCTTAGTTGAAAGCCACACTTTTTGACCAACGACGTATACGGGAGGCCTTGACCGGTGGCGATCGGCCTTGGCCTTGGTGCGCTCCCTCACTTGGAGAAGAGTCTCTCGGGCTCTCGTCCAAGTGCGGTGACACCTCTGGACAAAGGCGTGAGCAGAGGGGACCGCGACTTCGGATTCCAGACTAGGAAAAATAAGTGGCTGGTAACCTACGCTACACTCAAACGGAGATAGGCCCGTGGACGACACTGGTAAAGTATTGTGCGCGTACTCCACCATCGAAAGTTGCTGACTCCAGGAGGAAGGATTCTTAGAGACCAGACATCGCAACGTTCGCTCCAAATCTTGATTGGCTCTCTCAGTCTGGCCATTGCTCTGGGGGTGAAACCCTGAGGACAAACTAACCGTCGCCCCCAGCAATCTACAAAACTCCTGCCAAAATCTGGACACAAACTGGGGACCTCTGTCAGAAACCACGTCTATCGGGAGGCCATGAAGCCGAAAGACGTGGTCAATGACTGTAACCGCTGTCTCCTTGGCTGATGGTAATTTGGGCAAGGGAATGAAATGAGCCGCCTTCGAGAATCGGTCCACTACGGTCAAAACAACCGTGTACCCTTGGGAGGGTGGGAGGGCGGTGATAAAATCTAGCGAAATATGTGACCAGGGTCTCGAAGGGACTGACAGCGGTTGAAGCAACCCATCCGGGGAACGATTGGAAGTCTTGCCAACAGCACAAGCTGAGCAAGCCAATACAAAATCGCGGACGTCCCGAGCCATGAGAGGCCACCAGAATCGTTGCTTGACTAAAAATTTAGTTCGACTGACTCCTGGATGACACGCTACGTTGGAGCAATGACCCCATTGAATGACCACGGACCGTAGTTGCTCCGGCACGAATAAGCGGTTCGGTGGACACTCGGGCGGAGGCGTTACCCCTTCTAGAGCCAACTTGACTCTCGATTCGACCTCCCATGTGAGAGTGGAGACCACTAACGTCTCAGGTAAAATGCACTCGGGAGTAGACGGGCGTTCGGAACGATCAAAAATACGAGACAAAGAGTCGGGTTTGATGTTCTTAGAACCCGGGCGGTACGAGAGAGTAAAATCAAAACGTCCGAAAAAAGTGCCCACCGAGCCTGCCTGGAGTTCAACCTTTTGGCAGTTCTGATATATTCTAAATTCTTGTGGTCAGTCCATACAATGAAAGGCACCCCAGAACCCTCCAACCAATGGCGCCATTCCTCCAAAGCCAACTTGACTGCCAGCAACTCCCTATTACCAATGTCGTAGTTGCGTTCGGCGGGAGACAATCGATGAGAAAAAAACGCGCACGGGTGCATCTTATCGTCTGCGGAAGAACGCTGGGATAACACTGCTCCTACCCCCACCTCTGATGCGTCGACCTCTACCACAAACTGCCGTGATGGATCAGGGGCAACAAGAATGGGGGCTGAAACGAAGCAGGCCTTCAGTTTGGCAAACGCAGCCTTGGCTGCGTCTGACCACCTGAACGTAGTTTTGGGAGAGGTCAAGGCAATCAGAGGCGAGGCTAGTTGGCTGAAGTTGCGAATGAACCGCCGGTAAAAATTGGCGAACCCCAGAAACCTCTGTAGGGCCTTACGGGAATCTGGACTTGGCCAATCCACCACAGCCTTAACCTTCTCAGGATCCATGCGCACTCCCTCAGTCGACACGATGTACCCTAGGAAAGGAACAGACTGTGCATGAAAAACGCATTTCTCCGCCTTGACAAAAAGCCCATTCACTAACAACCTCTGAAGCACTCGTCGAACGTGCTGAACATGCTCCTGGAGAGATGAGGAAAAAATCAATATGTCGTCCAGGTAGACATATATGAACTGATCAACCATATCTCTCAGCACGTCATTGACGAGTGCCTGGAAGACCGCTGGGGAGTTGGAAAGCCCGAACGGCATAACCAAGTATTCAAAGTGCCCCCTGGGGGTGTTAAAAGCGGTCTTCCATTCATCCCCCTTCCTGATGCGAACCAAATGATAAGCATTTCTTAAATCCAATTTTGTGAAAATGGACGCTCCCTGCAACCTCTCGAAAGCTGAAGACATTAACGGCAAAGGATAGGTATTCTTTACCGTGATGTTGTTCAGCCCCCGGTCGTCAATACAAGGTCGCAGGGACCCGTCCTTCTTCCCCACAAAAAAGAACCCCGCCCCCGCTGGAGAAGAGGAAGGGCGGATGAACCCGGCTGCCAGTGAATCAGAAATATATTTCTCCATGGCCTCCCTTTCAGGAACCGAAAGGGAATATAACTTGCCTTTAGGCGGAGACTTTCCTGGCAATAAGTCTATAGCACAGTCGTAGGGACGGTGCGGAGGAAGAGAAGCAGCCCTAGACTTACTGAACACCTCCTTCAGGTCGAGGTACTCAACGGGCACGTTAGACAGATCCACTGCTTCCTCCTGTAAAACAGAAACAGAAACGGACGAACAGGCAGAGACAAGACAAGACTTATGACACTGCTCGCTCCAGGCCACGATGGAGTTCTGGATCCAGTCTACCCGGGGGTTGTGTCGGATCAGCCACGGATGACCAAGGACAACGGGGGTCTGTGGAGAATCAAAAATGAAAAAGGTAGTCTGTTCTGTGTGATTTCCGGCGGTGATCAGGGTGACGTTCTCGGTGCTGTGAAAAATAGTGGGGAGACTCTGTCCATTGAGTGCGTGCACGGCGATACTGTTGGTGAGAGGTCTGAAGGGAATGTGAAGTCTTATGGCAAGAGATTTGTCCAAAAAGTTACCTTCAGCACCGGAATCCAGTAGTGCACTGCAGTCGTGAAGATGATTGGACCATCCCAGTCTCACCGGGAGGAGGGTGGATGTGGTTGAGGGCTTTCCGGCGGAGATCCCACCCGACAGTAGCCTCAAACTTACTGCCGGGCTTGCCCTTTTAACGGGCAGTTGTAGGCGAAATGACCGGCTCCACCACAGTATAAACACAGTCCCTGGGACCTCCGCCTCTCCCGCTCCTCCCGGGAAAGCCGAGCTCGACCCACCTGCATGGGCTCATGGTCTTGAACGGGGCTGACCGTGTCCACGCTGCTGGAGCGAATCCCCTCCGCGCTCCTCTGGGCTGGAATCCTCCGCTCGACCCTGGTCAGCCGAGCGTCCACCCTGAGCGCCAAGTCAATAAGTTCATTAAACGTGGTCGGAAGGTCCAGCGTGTAGATCTCCCGCTAAACACGGTCAGCCAGCCCATGCAGGAACATGTCCCACTGCGCCTCCTCGTTCCAGTGGCACTCAGCCGCTAGTGTACGAAATTCGATGGAATAATCAGACACCGACTTCTCTCCTTGGCGAAGTTCCGCCAACTGCCTGGCGGCTTCTCTCCCAGCGACCGACCGGTCGAACACTCTCTTCATCTCCGCGGCGAGTGACTGGAACGAGGCGCAGCATGGGTCTTGATTCTCCCACACCGCCGTCCCCCAAAGAGAAGCCTTCCCCGTAAGGAGAGTGAGCACAAAAGCCACCTTACTCTGCTCCGTATTAAATGTCCGGGGCTGTAGAGCGAAATGCATAGAACAACGTGTCAAAAATGCTCTACAGAAATTAGGTTCACCTGAGTAGGCTTCTGGCACCGGAAGACGAGGTTCAGGACTGGCGGCGTTCTCTGGTGTGGGTGGGAGGACGGCCGGTGTGGGCGGCGCAGCGGGACCGCGGAGAAGCTGGAGCTGTTGGGTGAGCTCGGACACCTGCGTCACTAAAGCCTGCACAGCTCGCCCGGTTTCATTAAGATTTCTCTCCTGGGAATCCATACGACGCATGTTGCTGTTGATAAACTCCTCTAGGGTAGTATGCCGGGCGCTTGCTGCTTCCGTAGCTTGGTCAGATCGTTCTGTCATGATGAATCACAGGAAGCAATTGCAAGTTACAAGGTTTATTGTAGAGAGAAAACAGAGATGGACACAAACAGTCGATGAATGGTGCAGGCTTCCAGTGACGCAGGGACTGAGATGATCCGTTGGTGGTGAGTGAAGGTGACGAGAAGTGACGTGAAGATAAATCCAGGGTCCAGACATAGAACGAGCAACGTAGACAACCAACTGGACTGAAGACGAGATGAACAGGAACTCCGGTCAGGAACAGACGAAACACTCACGACACAGGACACCAAACAACGATCTGACCATGGAGATGAGAATGAGGTGAGTATATATAGGGGAGTGAATGAGCAGTAGGTGATGGGATGATGAGCGGCAGCTGGATCCGCTGAAGAGCCGCGTGGCCTGGACACGCCCACAAACACACTCGCACACACACAAGCACAAACACACCCACAGCTGTCAAAACACAGAGCACGCGACAAGAAGGAAACAATGTATCTGTGAACCGTGACAACTCCTCCCTCTATCTCTGACCTACTTTGACAACACAGCAACTGCAGGGTGCTGCCTTTGGGCCTTTAGGCCTGGGCCTGCCCTGCCCCCAACCATGTGAAAAGAACTCTTTCCTACTACAAGAGTCAAATTAACAGCTTAAGTTGTTTCATATTTCTTCATACAAAGCAGAAGATATTGATTACGACTTTGGACCAAACCATCAAGGATTTCTCCTCAGCCTGCAGATCTGATGCTCCTCAACAGTTAAAAGCATTGGTGACACTTTATAATAATGTTCAGTTATAAGTCATCTATAAATTATTAGTTAATGATTAACAAATCATTTACAAAACATTAATATACTTATAAAAAATTGATGTGATATACTAATATTTTATGAATGTTTTATTAATTTAGCTATAAGTCATTTATAAATTATTTGTTAATTATGAACAAATAATTTACAAAACATGGCTATACATTCATAAATGATTAATAAGTGATATGTTAACATTTTATTAATGCTTTATTAATTCAGTTATGAGACACTTGTAAGTTATAAGTTAATGATGAATGAATCATTTACAAAATATGACAATATATGTTCATAAATGATTAATAATTGTTATGCTAACAATTTACAAATGTGTTGTAAGTTATCTTAATCAAATAAATCGGTAACACTTTATTTTAAGCGTCCAGAATAATGCATTAGTTAAGCATTAATTAATGATTAACTTGTTCACAATTAAGCATTAGTTAAGAATGAACACACTAGTAATGATTAACTTTACATTGTAAGGGTCAGAATTATGCACTAGTTAAGCATAAATAAACTAGTGATTAATGATTTACTTGTTCACAATTATGCATTAGTTAAGAATGGACACAATAGTAGATAACGATTAATTTAACATATAGTAAGGCATATTAGCAATTACTAAACAATAAACTAGTAACTATGCTTAATTACTGATGGTTTTGCAGTTATAAATTGCTAAAATAGTGTAATAAAGACAATTTGACCCCCAAAGTGAAATGTATATCCACATTAATTATGGCACCTATTGAATGATATTCAACTTTATTGAGCAGAATAAGCCAATAATTAAGGCAAAACTACCATTAATACAGTACTAATAAAGGCAATTTGACCCCCTATTCTAAAGTGAAAGCTAAATCCTCATTAATTATGGCACTTATTGAGTGATATTCAACTTTATTGAGCAGAATAAACCAATAATTAAGGCTAAACTGCCACTAATACAGTACTAATAAAGGCAATTTGACCCCCTATTCTAAAGTGAAAGCTAAATCCTCATTAATTATGGCACTTATTGAGTGATATTCAACTTAATTGAGGAGAATAAGCCAATAATTAAGGCAAAACTGCCACTAATATACAGTAAAGATAATTCAATCCCTTTATAGGTTCTTATTTACACTATTTGTTTTGAATTATTCTGCATTATTCTGCAGTGATCGCACGAGAATGTATTTTTACACAAAGTGTGGTTCTACAACACATATTTAATTACGTTTTCATACACTGAAACTACAATATTGACAGCACTAAAAATTATTACATGTAAAAACAGTTTGCTGTTAGTGACTTTCCCTGTAGAGTCCATTTCCATGTTTGTCCCAAGATGATTCTTTGTCGTTGTGCAACTCCGAGTTGCTCAGATGACTCCGTCATCATGAAGGTTGTTCATGGTTATCTGAGGTGATGCTTTACACCAGGTGCTGCTTGAGACGTCATGGCATATACACATACCTGCACACAAGAAAACAAAGAAAAAGCAGACCAGCAGTATTCATGCATAGACTTTAGTACGTTACACCTCTGATGATCCTATAGTTTTTCTGTCTAACTCTGATCATCATAAACTTCTAGTGATCGTATAGTGGTTTTGTTCTTCTTTTTCTTAACCTAGTCTTAATCAATTTGACACCTATAGACCAGTAAGGTGGGGATAAACTGAGAGAGGGGGAAACCTATGAGGAAGTCTTCACCACAAGGTTTAGCCCCCGATGCCTTATGCACTTCGGTTCTTCCCTGGGCTCCTCACTGGTCTGTGTGTCCTATTCTCTCCCTGTAGTTAGTTTCCAAATTTAAGGTGCTACATCTCCATCTTCCATTGAAACATCAGTCATAGCAGACATCATACCCCATTGAGGATGGACAAGTGAATGGAGTGTGCTGTAGCATAACATTTAAGGCTGTGAGTGTACTTAACCTGTGTCCCCAAATGGTGGAAGTGATAGTCAACTTTCTTTTGTTCAGAATGAGTCTTTAAGCTTTCTTGTAAATGACTGGGGAAATTAAGCACTCACAGCCCAAATGGTTAGCATGTCAGCAAGCTGCTGCTCCAAGAGTTTGGAGAAGAGGGGAGGGGCAGTTTCAGTGTAGCAAGTAGACTGAGTAGGAGCTGAGTAAAGCTGTTCATTTCTTTTAATGTCTTTTTGTTTTTCCTACACTCTTTCATCCAATGTCCAGGTTTACCACAGTAATGACATCTGCCTTCTCTCTTAGGACATTTACGTTTCTGTCGATTCTCTGTGTTGACCTTAAAGGATGCTGCTGCAATCTTTACTCTTGTCTTGACATCTGAGTCTCTTTCCCAAATAGCTAACCTATCCAAGTTGTTTTGCAGGGTTCCATTGGACCATGTGAGGTCTAAGAAAGGCAATGCATTTCTGTATTCTGATGAAAGCCCATCAAACCACATGCGGACCAGTGGTCCATTATCCTCTAACACCTTCTCTGGAGTGTCAACTATTCCACTGTATGCTGCCGCTGACTGACAAAATCTTTCAGTGTACTCACTTACAGTTTCATCCTTCTGTACACAACTAGTGATCTTTGACCAGTCTACCTTTGGTCCAACAAGGTTCTGTAACACTCTCAGAACTCCTTCTCTCAATTCGCCTTTGCTGGAATGTTGAAACTCAGAATTATTTACAGCACTTTCAAAATCATTGAATTCTGACTCTTTCAGGATTTGTGACATTAGCTGTGTGACTTCAGCTAGGGACATATCATAGAGCTTCATTTTTCTGGACAACTCTGTCCTAAACTCAGAAAAATTTCTATGCACTGATGGCAAATTCTCAGCAATTCTTTCTATGTCTTCAGGACCTATAGCGGAACTGACTGCTTGTAACTGCAGTATGGGGGTTACAGATGGAACTGTGTCAACCCCCTTTGCCCTACTCTGAGCCTTTTGTCTCACTCCACACACTTCAACTGCTTTTACATCTTTATCCATGAATCCAGTATTGCTATTGCCCTCTAGTCTACAGAAAGACTGTAAGTCAGGATAGCTTTCATCTGACTGTTGGTCTTTTGAGTCACATTTGGTTGAGGCTTTGTTAAGGCCCAACTTCTGAGTGAGACGAGACACTCTTGTGTGCAACTGTTTGTTCTGCTCTTCTAACTTAGCAATATGTTGGATTTGTTCTTGTGCAATGGATAGAGTAAATTCTTTGTGGCAGCAGATAATGCCCTTCATATTTTTCTTCCGAATACAAGCACCAAGTACCTTTTTGCATTCTTCAATGGACCAAACTTTTTCTGGATGAATCCCAAATTTCTTTGTCAAATCCAATCTGACTGACTCAGTCACTATTGAGTCCATGTGCTTTCCTAACACTGATTTGAACTCACTATCTGTCCATAAAGGAGTAGCTAGTCCACCTTTCTCAGTTGTTGGAATAAGTCTAGCGTTCTTTCTCAACATTGTGTAATGTCTTTCTGGTACAACAATACACTTCAACACTTCCCTGACAGAGCAGAGGTTAACCTAGTTAATACACATCGTAATGTATTCAACCTTCTCTGGTGAGCAGAGTAGAACCAACCTGCTAACACACTGTAACAACTGTAACCTTCCCTGAATTAACAGAGGATGAACCTTCTTTTCTAGCAAAGTAGAGGATGGCTATTCTGTTAACACACCACCTTCCCTGATAAAACAGAGGACAACACAAATTATTAGCACTTTACACTAATTCTTCCCTGCCTGAACAGAGGATACCTAATTATTAGCATGTGATGCTAAACTTCCCTGCCTAAACAGAGGATAAACTTCATCTCTAAAAGAACATTTTTAGAGGATAACTTAACCAAACCCTACAGCTGTCTGTTAACTCTTCTCTGACGGCGCAGAGGATAACACATTAGTACTGGTCTTAATGGTTCTTTTGGCTAGAGTATCACTCACCAACCCTTGGGTGAACAGGAAAATTCAGCCTGGATCTTCCTTTGGATCAGATCTTTGTTGTGCTTGAAGTTCCAATCTGGATTGAGGTGAGAAGCTCTATCCAGGTCACGGCACCAAAACTGTTGGAAATCTCAGAAGCATAGACCAGGAGACTTTGGGATCTCTTGAAGCAGAAGTTACTCTTTATTGAGAATCACGCTGTGCGTCGCTGCGGTCATCCAAAGTCTAACTAAAGCAGTGACTTGGTAGTTCATATACATTCAAGGGGGAGGGATACATAGAGTAGAGGTGTGGACAATCTAAACAAAGGATGCAAATGCAGTACAGGAATCAGATCATTGCTTACATTTCCCAGTCATTCAAATGCATAGGTGCTAATCCAATCAGTCTGGCAGTATCACCTATACCTTTACATTATCATAGAGACAAAAGCACTGCTGTATCTTGAACTTGTCCTGCCACATGGTCAGGATGTAGGATCTGCAGATTTTAAACAGATTCTTAAATTTGTAATTCCACACCAGTCAGCACTTACACTGCAGTACACACTATAAAGTTTTCAACACCTGTTATAGATGATGTATAAACGCATGATTAAATAATTTATAAAGCTTTCTGCATCCTCTCTTCTAAAGTGTAAACGATTCATCACTTGTAAATGTGTTATATATCATTTGTAAACCTTTCTTACCTGTTACAAATTATTTGTATATGTATACAAGTCATTTATAACACTTTCTGCATCCCCTATTCTAAAGTGTACACTATTCATCACTTATAAATGTGTTACATATCATTTGTAGACCTTTCTTACCTGTTACAAATTGTTTGTATATGTATACAAGTCATTTATAACGCTTTCTGCTTCCCCTATTCTAAAGTGTAAACTATTCATCACTTATAAATGTTACATATCATTTGCAGATCATTTGCAGATTCTTTATAAATTATGTACAAACTGCAATTTGTAAATTTACCAGTTATCTGCCATATGCAAAGTATACCTTTCAGTTACAGGATATAAAAATCTATACGAATCCCGATATTCAAATTATATATTTTTATATAAAAATTAAAATACTTTTATGCAAATATGTTTTACTATTACATATATATCTTTGAGCCCCTAACTCATCCCTTATACCTAAACATGACCACTTTTTTGCCACTTCAAAAAAAATAAAAACGCATTATTAACGTAATATAATCATTATACATTATAAGAATATTTTCCTCACAAGGTGGTATCGTACAACTTCTGAAGACTTGAAATAAAATGCACAAAATAATGGACTACGTTAATTATCAGTTTATCGTGCGTTTTCATATTATGGTGAGGAGCTGTTCCATGAAAAACAAAATACAAATTAAATGATTAAGTGCTGGTTAAACGGTGGCAGAGTGTTGATTTATTTATTTTTTTAAATAATGTAAAGTTTAGGCTTGTTTAAAGTGACGGAATGAGATGGATCATGTAACAGGAAGATCTGCAAATGATATGTAACACATTTAGTAATGAAGAGTGTACACTAGAATAGGGGATGGAGAAAGTGTTATAAATGACTTGTATACATATACAAATAATTTGTAACAGGAAAAAAAGGTCTATGTAACACATTTAGTAATGAATAGTGTACACTAGAATAGGGGATGCAGAAAGTGTTATAAATGACTTGTATACATATACAAATAATTTGTAACAGGAAAGGTCTACAAATGATATTTAACACATGATTATATATATAAGTGATTTAAAGTTTACACTAGAATAGGGAATGCAGAAAGCTTTGTAAATGATTTATTCGTGCGTTTACACATCATCTATAACAGGTGTTGAACACTTTGTAGTTGTGACTGTAAGGCATTTATAAATGTTTATCCACTTAAACAAATATTACTCTTCTTAAAAATAGTGCTTTAGCATGCCTGCATGTTTGTGCTTTTGAACACAGACCAGCTTACAACTTCATCAATAAATCATATACTGATAATTTAATGATAATTTACTAATTACTAATACTCATTTACTAATCCACTGATCGTTAACTAGTAAATTATAAATGACTTATAACCGAATTAATAAAAAATTCATAAAATGTTAGTATTGTAATAAGTGACGATGTAGCGGTTCGTACAGTTATTACTCAATTTATGGCTGAAATATGAATATAATTATTCATAAGGTTTTATGAATAAATTATGATTCATATATCGACCCAACAGGGAATTAAACATATATTGTGAATCAATTACAACGAATTATAATCAATTACATATATGATTAGTTCTGGTTTAATCATTATGTAGAGAAACTGTTCGTTTGTCCAGCAAACTATAAGCCCCTCACAGAATATTATAAACGGAGTTATTCTCTGGCCAAGAGAATATTCCTATTATAGCATCAAAGCATAAAGTGAATTGGTCTTCAGTTGAAAGAACAAACAGAACAATCGAGCGTGAATAACGTTTTAATATATGCAAACTACGAATACAGAGGTTATACGTCTAAATATATATACAAGAATATACACCTACGTACAAGAGTGGAAGTAGAGAAGGAAAGAGAGAAGGCAAGTAGCAAACTCGTAAAAAGTCCTAAGCCAGCACGGAAATCAGTTTCATCATCTAAGATTGAGAAACGCCAGTATACTTGCATTGGTTGTGTGTGTCGAATTTCAGCTTACCGCTGGTGCAGTTCGTTGCAGGGTTGCCAACTTTGGGACTTTGGCTGGAGTGAGACTTTATAAAAAAAATTCAGTTTGCGCGTGTGCGCGGAGAAAATGTTTGGTAACCCTAATTTTAAAAATCAATGTCAGTCCATGTTTACTTAGTATCATTGGGGTGAAATAAATTATTTTATTTTTTGTCAGTTTTGTTACCTGACAGGGGCGGAGCCAGACATTGTAAACATTAGGGGCTTATTCCAAATCAATATTTGTCCAAAGACATTTCAATTTTCTATTAATAGCTTTAATGACATGAAAGGAGCTTTTGTTGTCGTATGAAAATGTACATTATTTGACACTGTAATTTGTAAAACTTTGTTGGATGTAGCTCCGCTAGGGGGGGTCCGGGGGCATGCCCCCCCCCATTTTAAGGTTAAATGCATCAATCTGGTGCACTCTGGAAACTCAAAATTAAGAGCTTCAACCCATGTACAGTGTGCAAATTGAACAAAGAAACAGCATTGACTTGTACCTGGACATTAAAAAGGGTTCAAACATTTTTTTTATATATACTTTTGTACTCATTTCTTTTTAAAAGATATCCTTGAGCTTTTATTTTGATCACCAGCTGATCGCGTGCGCAAATGCGCTCACTTCTCTTTAAAACACGCAGCACAGACAGACTGTATATATACTTAATCACTGTCTTTTGCTGTTTAAGGCACAAAGCCATATCACAGTTTCGATTTTAGTTCGTTGGCAAACGTAGTATGTTTTAAATTTTCAGTTCATTATGAAACAGTGGCGGCAGCAGAATGAATGTATAGCTGATAAATGTGCTAAAATTGTCATATCGGTTGTTCCCTTTCGATACTTCACTCGTACTGCGTATGGGGAAAGGTCTCCCTTTTTCCCCGCTGCTGAAGCCTTTTTCAATAACGTAGTGTAACTGCACCGTCATTGGTTCACTCATAGACAAGTTGTTGAACCAATGGCGGCGCTGCATAGCTGCGCGGCGTATGGCGACAAAGCGCGCGAATGTTCCCGCCGAAATGGGCGGGGTTAAGGGCTATATAAGCGGGCATTTCGCCATAGGACTTCAGTGTTTTCTCCTTCAGCGACGACCTCTACTTCTCTTCGCTGATCTCCGCCTGAAGCCGAAGGAGCTCGCCGCCTTCCTTCTCTCGCCGCCGTCTGAAGAGGCTCCCGCAGCGGACTCGCCTGGACTCGCCGGTTGAGGACAGCGCCGGCGCCCTCGCAGACTGCAGCTTCCAGCGCCGTCACCGAGTCGCCGCCTCCCGCTTCCCGCTCCCGGCCGCTTCCTGTGCGTCCCCTGCCGCCATCCGGCGCGCCGCCTGAAAGCTTCACCCTCGGCTTAACGCCTTTCTAAAAGAGCGATTTCCCCCCGTGTGCCTCGCCCTCTCCTCCTAGGGAACTCTCTCCCGTTCTGTTCTCCCGCCCGGAGCAGCGTCCCTCCGCGGAAGCAAGTGACCTCGTCTCATTCGGGGGAACGGACGACGAACAAGATGACTCCATGTCGCTTGCGGCTTCCGAAGGGGAAGGATGGGCTGGCGAGCCGGAAGACCCCGCTCCACAACCTCCCTTGGAACCCATTGAGCATGGCCAGGGCATGGATGCCGAGCTCTTCTGCATCCTGTCTCGAGCCGTAGAGGAACTGAACCTCGAGTGGGCCCCTCCAGAGGAGCCGTCTCGCAGCCGCCTGGACGAATGGTTCCTGCCAGGCCGCCGCCAAGCACCTCGCCAGCGTTCAGCGCCCTTCTTTCCTAAGGTCCACGAAGAGCTGACGAAGTCGTGGTGCGCTCCTTACTCCGCCCGCCTCCACACTACGCACCGCTCCGCCTTCACCGCCGTCGACGGCGCCGAGCAGAAGGGATACGAGCATCTGCTACCCCTAGACGAAGCGGTGGGTTCCCCCATCAGAGAGCGAGACAGGCTTTTACAGCCGCTACTTTCTGGTCCCCAAAAAGGATGGCGGTCTCAGACCCATCCTAGACCTCAGACTTTTGAATCACTCCCTCATGAGATGGAAGTTCAAAATGCTGACGCTGAAGCAGATCCTCGCGCACATCTGCCCCGAGGACTGGTTCTGCACGCTGGACCTGAAGGATGCGTATTTTCACATCCAGATAGCCCCCCGTCACAGACGATTCTTGAGATTCGCATACGAGGGGGTGGCGTACCAATATACGGTCCTGCCCTTCGGGCTGTCTCTGGCTCCTCGCACTTTCACCAAGTGCATGGACGCGGCTCTTTCCCCTCTGAGGCAGATGGGAATCCGGGTTCTGAATTATCTCGACGACTGGCTCATCTTAGCCCGTTCGCGAGACAAGCTGGAACACCACAGATCCGTGCTCCTCAGCCATCTACAATGTCTGGGTCTCAGGGTCAACTTAGCCAAGAGCTCGCTATGCCCCACTCAACGAATCTCGTTTCTGGGAGCAGTTTTCGACTCGGTCCGTATGACGGCAGTAGTCTCGCCAGAGCGCGCCCTGGCAATTCAGCAGCTCACGGCATCTGTCACGAACAAAGCCTATCTCCCTCTGAAGTTTTTCCAGAGGCTGCTAGGGCTGATGGCTTCCGCCTCCCCGGTGCTGCAGCTCGGCCTTCTTCGGATGCAGCCTCTTCAGTACTGGTTGAAGTTCCGGGTTCCTACCAGCGCCTGGCGGCACGGCCGCTTATGTCTCAAGGTCAATCAGGCCTGTCTTCTAGCCCTGAAACCTTGGATTGATCCAGTATGGTTCGAGCGCGGAGTCCCCTTACAGGCGGTCTCACGAAGGACGGTGCTCTCAACAGACGCCTCCAACTTGGGCTGGGGCGCTGTGTGCGAGGGCAGACCGGCCTTCGGCTCGTGGAGCCACGACGAAAGCCGTCTACACATCAACTGTCTAGAGATGCTAGCAGTGATGAAGGCCCTTCAGTTCTTTCAGGCTTACTTGACGGGACGTCATGTCCTAGTTCGGTCAGACAGTATGACTGTGGTGTCATACTTGAACCACCAAGGCGGTCTCTCGTCCAGCCGCTTATGCGCTCTGGCGAAACATCTTCTGGAATGGGCTCTTCCGAGGCTTCAGTCGCTCAGAGCGACTCATGTTCCTGGCAGGAACAATCTGGGTGCGGACATGTTGTCACGGAGCAACATCCCCTCCGACGAGTGGATGCTCCACCCCCAAGTGGTCCTCAAGATCTGGGAGTTCTTCGGGAAGGCAGAGATAGACCTCTTCGCCTCAGAAGACAACTCTCATTGTCCAATATTTTTCTCGAAGGAAGTAGATGCTCTGGCCCACACATGGCCCAGCACGCTCCTTTACGCTTTCCCTCCGATCGCACTGATCCCCCAGGTCATCAGGCGCATCAGAGAAGACCAGCACAGAGTCCTTCTGGTGGCCCCGCTCTGGAGGAACCAGGTTTGGTCCTCAGAGCTATTCAGGCTCTCCCTGGGAGCCCCGTGGCCGATTCCCCTGAGACGGGACCTCCTCTCTCAGGCAAACAGAACAATCTGGCACCCACAGCCGGAGCTCTGGGCTCTGCACCTCTGGTCCCTCGATGGGAGCCGACTAGCCTCCCCGGGGACGTCCTAAATACCATTTCTCAGGCTAGAGCCCCGTCCACGAGATGCCTCTACGACCAGAAGTGGTCAGTCTTTGTTGATTGGTGTTCGGCACGCAACATAGACCCTGTGGAGAGTGACGTATCTTCCATACTGTCTTTCCTCCAAGAGCGCTTGGGAATGGGGCGCACCCCTTCCACGCTTAAGGTTTACGTAGCAGCCATTGCGGCGTTCCACGCTCCTATTGCTGGCCAATCAGTGGGACGAAACGGGCTTGTGATCCATTTTTTGAGGGGTGCTAGGCGATTGAATCCTCCCCGCCCTCTCACTGTTCCCCCCTGGGACCTCTCGTTGGTCCTCAGGGCCTTAAAGGGAGCCCCATTTGAACCAATGGGTTCAGCCGACCTCAGGCCCCTAACGCTAAAAAATGCTCTGCTACTAGCACTAGCATCGGTTAAGCGTGTCGGCGATTTGCAGGCTCTCTCTGTGAACCCTGCATGCCTCGAATTCGGGCCTGGTGACTCTAAGGTCGTTCTGAAACCTAGGCATGGCTACGTTCCTAAGGTGCTCTCAACTCTGTTTAGAGCTCAGGTCATTTCGCTCTCTGCTCTTCCTCCCTCGGCGGACGAACTGGAGCTGGAGCTACTCTGCCCAGTCAGGGCATTGAGGACCTACATAGAGCGATCGCGGTCCTTTAGGCAGTCGGATCAGCTCTTTGTTTGTTTTGGCGGCCGCACCAAAGGGTCTCCGGTCTCGAAACAGCGCATCTCCCGTTGGATAGTGGATGCTATTAACCTGTGCTACTCCTCACTGGGTACTAACTGCCCCATAGGAGTCAGGGCCCACTCCACTAGAGGAATGGCTTCCTCGTGGGCTTGGTCCAACGGAGTTTCCATCCAAGACATCTGTGAGGCGGCCGGTTGGTCTTCGCCGTCCACCTTTGTCAGGTTCTATCATCTCGATGTCCCGACCTTACAAGCTCGGGTTCTCTCGGTGTGATTAGCGGCCTCCGACGAGTTCCGCTTCACTCCATCCCAGGAAATATCTTCCTTAAGTGTAACCATGGGTTTGGTTAGGCTTTGCCTTCTTGCTTGTCTTCTTGGCCCCCTCTTGGTTGGCCAAATGCAAGCTATATCGTTCCCAGCCGTGGCACGGCGTGGTTGAATTCGTTCCCCATACGCAATACGAGTGAAGTATCGAAAGGTAACGTACTCGGTTACTAACGTAACCTCGGTTCCCTGAGATACGGAACGAGTACTGCGTCACTTGCCGTGCCACGAGGCTGCGGCTCAGGGTCGTCGCTTCAGTCGATTGACACTGAAGTCCTGTGGCGAAACGCCCGCTTATATAGCCCTTAACCCCGTCCATTTCGGCGGGAATATTCGCGCGCTTTGTCGCCATAGGCCGCGCAGCTATGCCGCGCCGCCATTGGTTCAACAACTTGTCTATGAGTGAACCAATGACGGTGCAGTTACACTGCGTTATTGAAAAAGGCTTCAGCAGCGGGGAAAAAGGGAGACCTTTCCCCATACGCAGTACTCGTTCCGTATCTCAGGGAACCGAGGTTACGTTAGTAACCGAGTACGTTATATAACAAAACTTATATTACGTACTCGGTTACTTACGTAACCTCGGTTCCCTGAGAGATAAGGGAACGCGTATTGCGTTGCAAACGCTATGAGAAAACTCCTTTTCTCGAGAAAATAACGGCCATGGTGTGTAAAGCAGAAGCAGCCTGGCCAGCGGCGGAGTGTGCACGATCCGGGAGCTGAAGACGTTCTGTGTTTGACGCTTTGGCCGCTCTATATATTGAGTGCGCGCGCGCGGCCGGGGCTCTCTCTCAGTTCTCACCAAGCGGCAACCTCCCCCTTTCTCTCGTGAAGCCAATACGGAAGTAACTTAAACTGCGATTCATCGACTGGCCGCTAGGGACAGGCTCCAAAAGAGAGCAGAATCTCATAGAGTCCCATGTTAAATTGGCCAAGTTTATAGCAGAAAAAAACATGTTTACAAGTTGGTTCAAATTCTGGTTTTGGTCTATACTGCTATTTTTGCCCTTCATGACAACTCTGAGGGGGGTGAATTTTTTTATAACTTATCCGTTTAAATTATATTAAGCCTTAAAGTTCTGCATAATTAAGGGCGTGGCCACTTGAGTGACAGGTAGAGTGCGCAGCTGTCTGTGAGGCGTCATGTTACCTCAGCTGCCGCTGAATTTGGCATCTCAGCCGTTTTTGTGCTTTTTTTCTTGATTATTTTATACAATTATAAAATATGGCTTGCTGCATAATATTCGAGACTGATGTGTGTCTGTGTGCATGCATGGGGAAGAGACACAGAACACACGTTGTGGATCGTGCATTGGCTGAAAGTTTTGATAGCGAAATTTAAGTTACTACAATGACAATACCAGGAGGATATACAACTCTGACAGCACTGCTTGGATATTATAACTAAAACTGCTGCACTATTTTGAAAAAAATATACTTTGGACACATTTATTTGTTAGATACGATCGCTGCTCAGATTGCATCCTTTCTTGAAGAACGATGACAGAGAGCAGATCATTCAGAAGAAATGTGAAATGTTTTTTTTTTGTTTTGCAATGGACATTTATATTTTACCCAAGTGCCACAGATTGGATTCATCTCGCGATCTCTATTATAAAGGTATGAAGTCCCATTTGATGTTCCATGTTGTTATTTGCACACCCAACACAAATTACTGGTGTTGGAGCATCTATATCTTAAAAAAACACCGTAAATTGACAGTAAACCTTTAGAACTTTCTGATGTTAAAACTTATCTTTATTAATAATTTAGATAGTATCTAGATAGATAGCTCCTTTGCTTGTTAACGTGGTCACGTCGAGCTAGGCGGGCGTGGTTTCATCAACCAATCACATCAGCTCAAACCACCTCCCCGCCTCTTTGCCCATTTTCAGTTATCTGGGAGTGAAGTGCGGTGACGCGCAGCTAAAATGGCCGCGTCCTCATTTTCGCTTCAAAACTGCTGTTCAGAACTCTATGGGTGACGTCACGGACGCTACATCCATATTTTTTTTACAGTCTATGCTTCTCACACGCAACTGACGTATCTATCAGGTGCAAGGTTTTCAGCCAATCAACGATCAGAGAATACTGCAGTGAGAACGTTGTAGGGAGATGTAACAGCTGTGGGCCTTAAACTCCTCTCCTGTCATTAATACGCTGTGGTCTAGTCATCAACAGAAAATTAACGGATTGAGAGGGGAGAAAAATGGATTTTGGCGTGACATTTCTTGCGTGTGCGTGAGAGCGTGAGATTGATGCTGAAAGCGTGAGTGTCACGCCAGATGCGTGAGAGTTGGCAACCCTGTCATTGGCTTCCTCCGTTCCGCGGGAAGGTTTAAACTGAGGACTTGAGAGTGAGTTTCGCTGGAAGATGGCAGTCCCGAAGCTGAGCGCGATGGCAGCGCGTGGTCACCGGAGATATCCAGGAAAGACGTGCACGAGGTGCTCGTGAGACATCCGGGAGAACACACCGGAGAATCTTGGTGTTCCTTTTTATGACAGATAGGCCGACACACCTCCTTGAGGTGGAATGGCCAATGACATTGATGCAAGCTCTTTCTTTGTTTGGTCTCCTAGCAGAATTTGCATACTTAATGACTATCAGATCGGATTTCGAGCTGGAGTACGTTCTTCACAGTATCATTAAACACATCGAAAAATGCATTTGTCAGCTGTGTGACATATCTCAGTGAATAGCTCGTGTCTGGAGCTTTACGGAGAGATCAAACTCGATACATCAGAAATGCATATAATAGAAGTTATGGTTTACAGGCAGAATTATATCATTAAAATGCACACTAGCACAAATACACTCATTTAAACACTAGGAAACATGCATACGCTTCAAAATGCAGGATGGGTATATGTTGGCATAATTGTATTTTACATATACAGTCAAAAATGTGTGTTTGTGTGTTTCTGTATGTGTCTGTGGGTGTGTTTGTCGTGTGTGCCTGTGTGTGTGGGTGTTGGAATGTGGATCTGGCCCGTAGTCCACATGAGGAGCCCCTTTAATGTCCTAAGAGCAAGGAAATTGGGCCTCCTGTGTTACCTCGGAGGGCAACAAAGGTGTCAAGTAGGCTCATCTTTAGCAGACTGTTCGGAGCCGATTTAGTGATTAAGAACACAGTTCATCAGGTTAAAAGCGTTCTGAAAACTCCAAAGTTTATTGATTACTTGTTTCCACTTGTTTCAAAGTCTCATAAATAGTTCTGGTGCCATGGTGTTTGGCACATGGTGTTTTCGTGGGTGTATATCCGTTCACCCCCCTTTTGGCCCTGTGGCAGTACAAGCTTTGGCGCTGTGAGGACATCAGGGACATACTTTAGAAAGTTTATTCCCACACGCAGCATGTGGTCGGCCTCATGCAGTCGTTTGCGGCTAGGGGCCGCCGTGGGACCAGATGCCGTGAACGGGAGGTTGGAGGGGTCTGAGTGGTGGTACAAAACATTTCGAATGGAAATGTTGGAAAGTTTGGTTGTCAGTGGCAGTAAGGTGGGAAATGTTGCAGGAACAGTCTGCTGGCTGCGGGTTGTTGTTGCCACACTGAGGGTGGGTGAATGGGGTGGATGTGACCATAGCTTGTTATGCAGTGTGCCAGTCTTGCCAAGGGCATTAGTTTGGTCGTTCACGCCTTTGTCACGCCCTGGTTGCTTTAAGCGTCTTTTCACCTTTTCCCCGTAAGCGATCGTGTTGTGTGCTTGGGTGAGGTGATCACGTGTCTGGAACAGGTGTTGATGTTTCACCTGCTTGTTGTATTCAGTCTTGAAACCAGTTTGTTTCCAGCCCAGAAGATGGCATGTGAAACAAGGTCTGGCATAGTGTGAGTCTGTGCACCTGAGTTCTCTGATGTTATGGACAGAGGAGATTTGAAGATTTATGAGGGTAGCTGCTGCTTCACCATACTGACATGATTGGGGACCCCACCTGACGTTCTGTGATTGGCAGGGTTGGTCGTTTAACCATCGTACCCCTGCACTTGCCTGTATGATGCCCTCATGATGTAGGAACGTCCATCGACGTAGGCCCTGGGCATTCCTTGGCACGCATTCTCTTTGAGGTACCTGTGACAGGTTGGTCGCTGTTGTTGGGGTACCATTATCTCAAGTGTCAGTGCTGGTGTGCTTTTGTAGCCGTTTTGGCAGGCAGCTGAATCTCCGCTCCGTGCAGACTTGTGCTTTCTGGCACGTCATGGCAGTGGCACTTGCTGGTTTGACTTCCTGAAGTTGATGGTGAGTCGCGACTTGCTGTCTGGTTTGACAGCGGACCAGGTGGAGACTGAATAGGTGCTGTTGCATGGGCAGCTAACACCTTTTTCTTCCATGAAACAAATAGTTTCCTGCACTGGTTGATGTGAGGCAATAGGACCATTATACTATTTGATGAAGGTGGGAGGAGCATTTGGGTGTGTTGCACTATGCACTGTGTGAAGTTTAGTGAGACCACAGCCTAAAAAGTCTTTGTCAAATGTCACTTTGAATTTGTTCAAGACGTTTCTGAGTCTTTGACAGTCTGCGTCATTCTTTAGGGCACTTGCATCTTTCTGGATCTGTTGGCCTTTAGGCTCAAACCTTGGGAATGGCTCTGTTGTGGTGTTAGCTGTCAGATATCAGAGGTGCAGCGCTTTCCTGAGTTTCCCAGGCAGGCTGTTTAGAGACTGTGGGTACTGCAAGGTGTTTGTCCTCCATCAGCTCCGTTCTGCGCACCTGTTCTGTGGGTACCAGTTTGACGGGAGTGATGGAGATGCTCTTGAAGGATGCTGTGAAACTTGTGTTGCTTAAGCTTCCTTCTGGGACCATGGCAGCTGGTATTAAGTTAATGACTGTTAACCTGAGTTTGAAATCATAGGGGCCGTGGTCCACTATCCATTCTAGATGGTAGGCTTTGGGAATGCTGATGTCTGCGACCATACATTCATTGAGCCAGCTTTGAACTACGTAGGGTGACACTTCAGTTAGCGGTGTGGCTTTTAGAGCAAGTCCAAGTTCCTTCAGGTGAAAGTGTGAAGGAGCCCAGCATGTGGCTTAGGGTTTGACCACATTGCTTGTTGAGCCAAACAGCACCCCCTTTGGTGTAAGGTGGTACTACCGTTTCCTGTGTGTGGAGCCAAACAGCACCCCCTTTGGTGTAAGGTGGTACTACAGGTTCCTGTATGTTGATCAGGATGCAGACCTGTTGGATAGTCTGGCCTGACAGGAAGTTGGCAGTGTTGACAGGAACAACGGGAAGCTGTACAGTCATCGGGGCCCACAACAACTCATTTGCACTGTCCATATGAGCATGAGAGTGCATCAGGAGGTCTGGAAGGACCAGGAAGTGATGGGTTAAATGCCGGTTGTTCCATTTGAAGTTCAAAACACAGATGTCCTTGGCAGTCATCATGGTTGGCAGACGACTAGTGGAAAGTGTGTTTGCTTGTTGACAAATGGGAGGTTCGGTGTTCCTTCACTGAGAGCACTTTAAAGCATGTGGCTGAAGGCTGAATTGTCTGCCCACAGTGTGAGAATAATGTCTGTTGTAGTTACATCATTCAGCTGTGAGTCTGTCGTGACCTTGGAGCAGAGAGAGTTACAGTCTATGGTGAGTTGAAGTACGCCGGGTAGCGAACTTGAACTGTGTTCTGAGACGGGGTTCCCGCGGTTAGCTGGGAGATTTCCCGCAACCTCTGTGACCTGACCGTCTGGCTCAGGTTGTCTGGGTGACTGGGAAGTCAGAAGTTCACACACTTGAGCCCAGATTTTCAGCGGTCTGGCATTCAATAAGGGCTCAAAACAGTCTAGCAGATCTTTGTGGGTGAAACAGAGAAACATGTCCATTTGCGCTACGCACACAGGAGGTACCAGGCTCACTCGACCAATGGTGTGGTGCGTGGGAGCTGTGTGTTCAAGGTGGACCTCATTTGGACTGTGCGACTGCACATTCAGCTCACATCTTTGTGACTTGAGAGTCTGATTTTGTCTTTCAGCTTCGTTTCTCAGTCTTTCAAAAAAGTAAGGACAGGTTTCCGGGCAGTGATCGGAGCCTGGATAACTGGTTGGATTTTCTACAGTCCTTTCAGACGCAGTTCTCTGCTTGGCTTGAGCTTCGTTGACCAAGTCTCGCAGCTGCTGAATAGACAAGGCTGCCAGGTGATCACTCACCGCAGGGTGCAGCTCTCGGAGAAACAGAGTTTTGAAGATGAAATCTTCCTCCATTGCTGGCTGATCACATGCTCTGAAGTAAGCCATTTGCAGTCGGCTGTGGCAAGTGTATGGGTTTTTTAGTCTGCCCCTTTTTAGGTCCATGGCAGCAGGGAGCCCTTGATCTGATGCAGGGTCAGAAAGCTTTTGGATCAGAGCCTGTCGCAGGTGCTGGCAGTTGGATGTGACAGCTGCTGGCGAAGGTTCTTGGCCGCTGGACATTTTGGGCAGTGGACTTTTAACCCCATTTGGAATTAGGGCTTCTTGACTGGTTAGGGGAAACCCGGTGATGTGTGTTTCCCCTCCCATGCCACTTTTCAGTTCTCTGTAACCAGTGTCAAGTTCATTCACATAGTTTATTTGTTGTTTCGGAGCCATAACTCCTCTCTGGGCCTGTTTAAGATGATTTTCACAGGTCAGGGCTTTAGTGTGTCTGTCTTTCGGCTTAGTCTTTGCTTTGGCTAGGAGAGCTTTGCGGTGTTGGAGTTTTTCAGTCAGTTCTCTACGCTCCACCTCCAGGTGGAGCTCTGCAAGGGCTTTTTGAAGTCTTTGCAGCTCCTCCTGCAGCTCGGGTTTGGATTCATCCGCTGTCCAACGCTGGTCCTGGGTCTCGACGAGTCTGGAGCTTGAGGTTGTGGGCGATGGCTCAGAGGACTTTCGCCCATTCTTTGTAACTCGCCGTCGGATCATGGGCCATCAGTCGATTCAGGTTGTCGTCCAGCTGCTCGTTGCTTAGGTGCTGGGGATCCACAGCATCGTTGGGCAGGGTCGTGCTGGTCAGGGAGCCCAACCCGGTCTTGAGTCCATCCCCATGGGTGCTGGGGCTGGCTGCTCTGAACACGTTAGCTTGCTGTTGGCGAGAGAAAGACAGCACAAACAGAACCAATGCAAGCATGCGCAGGGCTAACGACTTATAATAATGCATGATTATATAATTCTTTGGTTTGGTTCCAGTTAACTGGTGCAGACAGTTAGTGGAATGTAGGCTAGACACTTAATTGTCGATAGCCAAAAGGACCACGCGGGTCAATTTGTGTGGGTGAGTGCCGGATTTGAATAAAGATTTCGACAGGCGGTAGCCCTAAGAGTCCTTTGATGACTCTCGCTGCTCAGTCGTCTATCTATTAATCAGTTTTCCGTGATGGCTCTCACAGGCTCTGCTTTAACATGAACTGAAAGAAACAAACACAGTAGAAAAGCAAAACAGAACAGGGTGGATGCAATTAAATGAGAAATAGAGCAGTAAACAAATAGAAAGGAATAAAAATAGAATAGCAATAAACTAAAACAGAAGGGCTAGAGGGGAGAAATGAAACTTAAACTTCCTATTCCAGCTGGGTTTATGACAGTGTCAGGCGAGTGCACTGTTGTCATAAAACCTAGAGGGATGGTATGGATCGAGAGCATAAGGGTTGGCCCGCACCTGAATAATTGAAGAATATGTAATATTCTGTGGCTTTCAATTAGGTGAAGTGACTGTATGTCACTAATTTAGGCCTGGGTGAATCGTGGGTGCTCAGATAAGAACTCAATGGCAGGCAACCTTTCCTAGACGTTCAAACACTCGACTGCGGTGTCCGTGGCAACCTGTCCCCTTTGTACCACGGTGCAACCTCTTAAACAGGGAACACCAGCACAATTGCGCACTTTGGCAAGGTATTTGCGCCAACAGCCCGAGTGACCGGTCAAAATTGAGTTTTCCCTGAACTCAGAGTCTGTCCCCTTTACGGGCAGTTACTCCAAACGGGCGGTTCTGTCATGCAGAAGCCTGAGCAGGGAAATTAAACAAAATTGCCGTTTGTTCTCACCCTGGTCTCGTTGCCTCCCTGTACCTGATACACAACTCGCTGATGTCCTTGCGTGTTGCCCGTGATACGAGGTCAGAATGTCCCCGATTCACACACAGTTAATGCAAGAACCGCCAGGCCAGGCAGCTCCACTCACTGGAACTCACTGGTGCGATCGTCAACTCACCACCAGGTGGTGAAGGGCCTTATCTGCAGATACACAAGTGGTCACACAAACACAGCTTAATTGTAAATTTAAAATCTCAGTTTAAATCTTGTTTAAACCAAATTTAAATAATTAAGTGTGTATGACAAAAGAAAATGAGCCTACAATGACAGTCAGAATGAACTAGTTAAACTAGAACTGAAATGAGCAAAAGGGGGTAAAGAAACAAAATAGTTCAGATGCACTTGATTCAAATTTGCATTAAACGAGTGCGCAGAATAGCAGAATGGGAAAAGAGAAAGCAATGAGGATAATTCAGATGCACTTGATTCAAATTTGAATGGAATCTTGTTCAATCAAATTTAAATGAGTGCATAGAATAACAGAATGGGAAAAAGAAAGGAGAAAGCCTTCCCTATTTGTAAGTTTCCTTGAAGAGAATTGCTTCTTTATGAGCAAAATGCCAACTGATTGACACTACTTAATTTTAAAATTCAATTAAATGTTATTTTATTAAATTTAAAATAAGTGTATGAAGTAAGGGAGGCTTGGGTGTGCGTGAATGTTATTGCCAGCCAATAACAAACAGGCCCCAGAACTAAGAGTGAATAAAATAACACATTAAGTAATAAAAAGGAATGAATTTCCAAAGTAAAAATAAAGAAATAACTGGAGAGAAAGAGAGAGAAAAGACAAAAAGGGAATAGATGAAATAAAACAAAGTAGAATAAAAATAAAATAAATAAACTAAACTAAAATAAAACAGAGTAGATCTGTGAATACAGGAAAAGAATACAAGGGAAAAGAGAATTGACTTATTTGGCAGTGTCCACCAGGGGGCGCACTCTCAGAAAGTGAATTCTCTTGTTGGAAGGGAAACTTAATTTAAATTAAAAATTTAAACGTATTTAAATTAAATTTAAATCAGTAAAACACATTCCAACAACGAATGGAAAGCATAACCACCAAAAGCAAATTACTTTTACAACTCCCCGCAGTATAGAGAAGCAAAAGATAATTTGGAGATAATTTCAGACATAGTCACCCCAATGCCACCAGGGAGGCTGACCTAATCTGACATAGCACAAACTCAGTCTTGGCCAACCCTGTCTGAATACAGAGTCTCAACAGATGTATTCTTAGAGAAGACAGCAAGTAAGAGCGACTACAAAAAGGCAGTAGGCAACTCAAACCCATGTGTAGAGTTGGGCATCCTGGAGAGCAGAACTCAGCTGAATTCTATGAACCCTCTTATTGAGGGGAGTATACTCTGCTCAACCCTAGGATCTACTCAGCGCCTGATATTTGCACTGAGGAGGCTGTGCGCTAGAAACCCTGATACAGGGGAACACAAACCAGCCAGGGGGCTGATCCTCAAGGGGAGGCCTCATGGAAGCCTTCAACCAATGATCAGTTTAGGGACCTAAGCACTATTACAAAAACAGTCCTAGCAGGGGAGTACAAAGCTCAACCTAACAGATAGACCATACTGTAGGCACATGATCATGGAAGCCAGAGAGGGGCCTACAACATGACAAAAGTTCTACGTGGAGTAGAAACTACATATTATGCTAATATACTTAGTCACAACAGTGGGAAGTCCAAGGGCAGCCTGACAAGGCCGCACACTTTGAACATCTTTCTTGCTGGAAGCAAGAATAAACCACAAGACTTCAGTAACAGCAGATAAGACTGTAAAGTGTCCACATAACAGTCCACCTAACACAATCCAATGGGCAGTGTACTCTGTAAAAGAACCTTTTTACTCTTTAAAGCAAGAGGAGTACAACATACGCCATCATGAACTAAAGGAGGCCCAAAACCCGGGCCTACAACTTCAGTCAGACATGTGCCGTCAGCTCATGGCAGTGTTACAAGCTACAGGAAGGACAAACAACCGAACTACAGGGTGGTTAATAAGTCAACTGGGGCCCTGACCGACCAGCAGTGTACTCAGTAAAACACCTCTCAGCGAGAAGAGTACACTATTACATACACCAGCATGTTCTAAAAAGGAGGCACCGAGGGCCTACTACTTGTAGGCAAGGCAAGGCAATTTTATTTGTATAGCACATTTCATACACAATGGTAATTTAAAGTGCTTTACATAAAGAAGAAGAATAAAAATAGAACATAAGGAGTAGAAATAACAGTAAAAACAGATAATTTTGCTATTTGAATTTAAAATGCATTAAAAGTCAGAATCATGATGATACATAAAAGATATAAAAATACATTAAAAATGAAATAAAAACAGGAAAAGAATTTAAAGAATAAAAAGATAATACGTATAAAATAAAGTGCAAACAGTTCGGACATAGCACAGTGCTCAATCAGCAAATGCATAGGTAAAAAGATGTGTTTTGAGTCTGGATTTGAATGTGGCTACTGTTGGAGCACACCTGATCTCTTCTGGAAGCTGGTTCCAGCTGCGGCTGGTGTAACAGCTAAAAGCAGACTCTCCCTGCTTTGAGTGAGCCCTTGGTATTTTTAAGTGAGTTGATCCTGATGATCTGAGTGATCTGTTAGGTTTATATTCTATGAGCATATCTGCAATGTATTGAGGTCCTAGGCCATTGAGTGATTTATAAACAAGCAACAGTACTTTAAAATCAATTCTAAATGCAACTGGAAGCCAGTGCAAGGACCTGAGGACTGGTGTGATGTGTTCATGTTTTCGGGTTGTAAACACGCTGCGTTAGTCTAGTGGCAACTAAAGTTCTAGGAGCAAACAGAACCAACCTATTTACGAGGTAGCTACTTAGCTCAACTAGAGCTAAAGGATAAACATAAACCATGCTCAAGGAAGCAAATGCAGATCCTCAAAGTAAGAATAGTAAACAACCGAACTCCAACATGCTACACAGGAGGCCTAGAAGGTCTACAACTTGCAAACATCAGCTAGTGGCATTCATGACCACACCCACTGTGATGGGTCATACAAAACCAACACAGAACTGTGCCAACATGTAATGTGAAAGGAGGCCTAAACGGGGCCTACAACTCCAGCCACATGTGGCGCCAGCTAGTGGTTATATGAAAGGGACCAAGCTCAAAAAGGGGACCAGTTTTAACCCAGCAGACAGTTGTGGGTAACTAGCTTTACACAACCTGAGCTAAGTCTACACATTCCAACAGGCAATGTACCATAATTTACACAATTACAGGGGGTACAATGAAATGCTATCATGGTCTAAGGGAGGCCTACACGGCCTACTACCTCAAACAGACACGAGCATAAATCTGTGGCAGTGCTAAACTATGTGAGCAAGACTCATGACCATATACCAACAACACTTGTAAACACAAGCTGCAAACTAGAAGGAGGCTAAATCCATTAGAGCCTACAACTCCTACGGTAATATGCAATATAGCTGTTGTGGCAATGATCAACTAGCGGGAGCTAACAGAAACAAAACTGAAAGTGAGGCTCTCTACACTCAACCTGAATGTGCAATCCAACAGGTGATACACTCAGTGAAACACACAAACTCTAACCGGGGAGTACAATAGTCACCACACTCTTAAATAGAGGCCAACACAAGCCTACTATTATGGTGCTAACCTGTGGCAGCAATAGACTAAAGCTCACATACATGTAGGGCAAAAACTAGAACCCAAAGCAGAAAGAATGCTTTGTAAATGCATGCCATCCTAAAGAGGATAAATGCTCTCACCAAACAGAATTATAGATCTGTACTGAACCCTAGAGGACAGAAGCTAAAAAGCTAGCACTGTAACTCAAACTTGAATGTCAATTCAAGTGGCTCAGGGGAAAGACAATTTCATAGCATGAATAAAGTTCTAGAGAGTGGGACCTAGCATACACTGCATAAACGTATCTACGCAAAGATAATAGCTTACCACCTGAGAAACAGCACCAGGGAGGCTAATAACAGCTTGCTACCTTAGCTGTTAACCTCAGTCATTGCACCTACATAAATAAGGGGAAATGGGCATATGGCCTAACAACTCCCTCAGGAGGAGGCCAGAACTAGGAACTATACAACCTAACAAGGGATAGTAATTACAGAAAGTGATTAACAATAAACAACTAACCTAGCTCTAGCCTGGGCTGCTAAGCTGTGACCTACAGGGCCACATGCCTAGCAAAGCCTGGGCTTCACTCTAAATCTTCACAGATAAGAGGAAATAAAGTGAAGCTCAACAAGCCAACAATGCCAGGCGGCCGATTAAGGCCGTCCTAAAAAATAACTAAAGTGACAAGAGCTAACTCAAAACTATTCTAGCAAACACTAGCTGAGAATCTACTTTATACACAGGTGGCTAAATGGCGGTCATTTTGTGACCTGCATAGAAATCATTCTAGCCAGCCTAACAGCTTCACTTTTGCCCTAAAACCCCTACATTTTTATTAGGGATGTCCCGATCACATTTTTTTGCCCTTGAGTCCGAGTCCGAGTCATTTGATTTTGAGTATCTACCGATACTGAGTCCCGATCCGATACTTCTATAATACATGAAAAAGAATAAAGAAGAGCGAAAAAAACAGATCCAGGAACAGTGCTTTTCAGGTTTTTCAGGTATCTAACAGTCGTTTTCACGTACAGAAAATGGATAAAGTAATCAAATATAAAATATCACTGCATATTATCTTTACTGTATAAAATAAATAAAGATTAATCATTATTGAAGTTACAAAAACTATTCAGTCAAGAGCAGTGAGTGATTTCTTTGTTATTTGTTGTTTTATTTAACATTAAAAACAGGCAGCAGGAACAGTTTTTTTCCCTTTAAGACATGCACAATCCAGTACATATACTGTTCCACATGCGCTGTCTTTCTCGACTAATATACGTTCACTTAAGACATAACCGACTATGTTTGCTAGAATACTCGCTAAGACGGGCATTTTTCAATAATTTCTGTATGAATTTGTCCGCTGAAGTGCAAGACGTTAAAGAGAACTCCGTATTTGCGCGCTGACTGGAATAAGCGTGTGAACGCTTCGGATGAGCGCACACAAATCTTCTCACAGCGCGCGAGCTCTCTTTCGCGTCTTGTTCTTGAAGGTTTAAATCAGCAAGGCTTAAATTAGTTAGTTTAAACACAGATAGCAATGTGTGCTGTTCAGGTCTCACCTGTATCAACACGCGGGTGATGACGGCGTAAATGACTGGACATGAGAGCAGACGGCACTCGCAGTCAACAGTTTACAAAGAGTGACTTTTTTTTTTAACTCTGTCTGTCTGTTTTCCGCGTTGATATTTTAAACAAAACATCCGTTACGGTTTGATTTTTTACCGAGAACCGTTGCACCCCTAATACATATATATCCGAGTCCTGATCGGGGGATAACGTCCGATTCCGATCGAGTCTGAAACCACGTGATCGGGCCCGATTTCCGATCACATGATCGGATCTGGACATCCCTAATTTGTATGGCTACATGCTCAGGAAAAACTTTACAGGAAAAACAAGGTCAAGATATTTAGAACATAAATATAGACCCAGCTTACCTTCCTGCAGCTCAAAGACTCCTCCTCATTTCTTTCCATAAAGAAGGATAGAATCTAAGGTACTTTTAAAACCTAAATGAGCTTCTTCGCTATCAAGCTAGAAGGCGGGCCTTCAGAAAAAAATGTCCCAACCGTCAGCCTAACTGTTAGAAGTGCCTGAGCATGTTAACAGTATCCAAAAAATCCCCCGGGGGCAGAGGAAGAAGGGGCGAGGGCAGGTGTACAGTCACCCTCGCAAGATAGGGGATCCTCAGATCCTGTTTCTCCCTCCTCGCATCCTGCCGCTCCAGGAGTAGGAGGCGTTTGAGCAGCGACACTGAACTTCTGGCCCTGCCTCTGAGCCTAAGCTCGAGACGGGCCAGGACCTCCCGGCTGTCTGGGCCCAGATTCGGATCTGAGCAGGATGCAGGTTCTAAACGTGCTGAGCGTGCCTTTGCCTCCCTGAACTTTCCAACCACCGCCTCGACAGAGGTACCAAAAAGTTCAGGGGGTGAAACCGAGGCATTGAGGAGAAAGCCCTTCTCTTTCTCCCCGATGTCCTCCAGGTTCAGCCACAGATGTCTCTCCGTGGCCACCAACACCGCCATCGATCTCCCGATCGATGTGGCAGTTTGTTTAGTGGCCCTGAGAGCGAGATCTGTGGTGCGGTGCAGATCATCCGCCGCTTCAGGGAACAAACCTTGCCCCTGATCCAGATCCTTAAGCAAATCAGCCTGGTACGCTTGCAACACTGCCATCGTGTGCAATGCTGCACCAGCCTGACCTGCTGCCATGTATGCCCTGCCGTTTAAGCGTGATGTCACTTTGAGGGACTTAGACGGCAGGACCGGAGCTTTTAGTGTTGGTGCGCTCCCCGTGAACTGTCATCATCATCCAAGTGCTCATCCCCGTCAGCTGCCGGGGGCTGAGAAAGATTTACATCTCTCTTAAACTCCACGGCGAGCTCCACCTGCGAGCCCCATGATCTCAGCCGCCGCTTACGAGTGGGGCCAGAACCACCGAGCACAGATGTTTATGCCTCTTCCCTCGAGAAGAGGGCCAGATGAGAATGGAGCGTCTTCATGAGAAGACGCTCACAATTAACACAGACAGCACCCTCGAGCACTGTCCGTGCGCGCTCTTCGCCCAGACAAAAACTCATAGGTTGTGTGTATCATCCAGTGTCAGAAATCTCGTACACGGGTCAGCACACTTCCTAAAACGTTTGTCAGACATATTCAGAAAAATTCCTTGAAAACTACAACTCCTTGAAAACAATGGCAAAGACACAACAGTCCCGAAAGACGAATAGATACTGACTGATTTTCTAGGTGCTCGTTATATACTTCCAGGTCACGCTATGATGATGTCATAGGCTGTCGCAGGCCAATAGGATTGGAGTGGTTTGATTCTTGGCTTTCAGACATCGGTTCACGTGTGACGTTCCCCATATGCGGTAACGCAGAGTAGAGTTCCCTTTTGAAAGGGAACTGATGGTCATTTCCAGATTGTTTTTGACTTTTTCCCATAGCTCCATTTCCTGTCCCACTTCCGGTTCAACTCTACCTATTTTTACCTATGTTTGTGTGTGACCTGCGTGTATGTTATGTGTTTGTTAGTTTAGTTATGTGTTTGTGATTTAGTTAATAAAATTTGTGCATAATACATATTTGGTTCTGACTTCTGTCTGCAATAGATTGTCTCTTAAATGTTCAGATCTTATTACCAGCTCTGTAAATGCTAAGAAAGTATTATTTTTCTGTGGCCATGAAAAATACCATTCTCTTAGAATTAATTAATAATCAATACTGAGTGTTCACAGGATGAACTGATTTATTGATTGTAATTTTAATGTAGCTACATCAATTTAATCTGATTAACTGATTCAAATATTCATAATTAATAATCATAATGAGTTATGGATAATTATTAATATTTCCCCTTTGAGCTAATATTGCTACAACATTTTCTTTCATTCAGCAAATTAAGCACAATCTTTGTTGTGTGCATTAAAGATGAAAGAGCGAGAGAGAAAGAGTACTGCAAGGTCATTTAATCATTCAAACTGGTGGTTCATTTATTTTTCAAAAAGGATGAATGCTTCTTTCAGCCCCAAACATAATCTCATGCTTGTTCATCATGTCAAGAGACAAAAAACAGCACAGTGCTATACATTTACCTGCAAAAAATGCACATCAACAAAATAATTGTTTACTGGCCTTTAGGAGGAAATCCCCACAAACAAGCTCATAACAAGCTCATTTACAGTGTGTTGCAATGTTACAATCACAATTTGAAGCATCTAACTCTTTGAAAATTTTTGAGAGTTTGTCTGCAGTGTTGTGAATGCTACTTTCTCTGAGTTGCATTGGTAATTTTCTCAGCTGGTCTATAGTAGCACCTCTAATCCAATCTGAAAAGCTATGAAGTAAGAGTGATTTTTTGGAATACAGAGAATGTTTTCCTTGCAGGTTCTGGCCAAGATGATGTCTCACAAATCTGTAAAGTTTGGATCGGCGTTTTTCATGTGTGAAGAAGTCTGGCAGGAAATGTTTTAGTATAGATAAACCACCTTGACAGGAAACAAACAAAAACAAACAAACAGTTAATGTTCATGTTCTGACTTTTTGCTTTACTATATGAATAAACTTTTTAAAACAGTTTAATAATTTGCTCAAACATAAAATGTAAAAAGGGGAAGGTAGGAATATTAGTGAAAAATTACTGAATTAGTGCTTTAAGACGTAGCTGTATGGTTTGGGATCAGAACATTGGTCCAACAATGACCATCCATGTTCCCGCACCAAATGTTGGCATAATGTATTTTTTAGCAAAAGGATTTGAATTTGTCTTGATGCAGTCTGCATCACTGATTATTTTCATGCATATTAAAGCTCTATTGAAGCTGCTTTGAAAAGCTTTATTATATAATCTTACAATAGGTGACTTGACGTGACCAACGTTTAGTGAATTTACCGTCATTCTGAAGATTCTTGCATGTCGAGCATATGTTGTCATTTGGACAGGATGAACAGACGGTGTCTTCAGTTGCAGTGCAGTGCGCTCTCATGTGGGTTCCAGCGGGGCAGCGTGTACATGTGAGTGGTGTTAAAATGGAAAGCCACATGACTTACAAATTAATCACAATCAATCTTTGCAGTATGGTCATCAACTCAAAGATATAGCACAGTATTACCCTCACAAAATACAATAAGGTTAACACACACAACGCTAAAATGATGCAGTAAACTTATACCAAACAAAATGCTACATAAAACGCTCCATTTGTGCATCATTTTAAAAACAAAGAAACACTGTAACTTTAAAAATGTCAATTTAACAATATTTTATTATATATGTTTATGTTAAATATTATCTTGTAAATACTGTTTTCATATCCATTGTAAATTATTGGTAATTCATAATCAATTTTTCAATATTTTACAGTATAATTACATGAATTATTATATAACTAGGTAATTAACAATTAACCAAGTTTTTATTGTATCATTTTGTTATTTTTATTTAGCACTTTATTTTAAATCTATTCTAAATGGATGTACGTACTCCAGTAAATAGATACTAACTCTGAACCTAACCCTAAACCTAACTCCACATATATTAAGTCCAAGTTATCATGTATTACTCAGTACTATCTTTTGTACGTAGTGTACATTGTAAGTGTATATACTGTAAATTAAAATGCAATCAAATATTTTATAAATGTTCGCTACCATAAATAATACCTAATGTGAAATTACATTTATAATACAATTTGTACATAAATACAAATTACATTAATCTTCATTAGTATTGCCCAACTGTACTTACATAAATACGGCCCATTTTATTTCCTCGTCCTGACATGGTAGGAAGAACAAGCGCTTTCATCACTGTAAATGTATCCATACCCACCCACACAGAGGCAGGACTGCTGACACCCCACCCCTCAAGTAATATGTTATGAGAATGTAGACAACCATATAACAATTTTACATTACTCAATGAAATTAAATTTAAACTAGCATGTAGTTATCAGTAAAATACTAGCTTATCCTAATTAATAAATATAAATCATTGCATCTTTGGCAGAAAAAGAAAATGGATAGCTACTTTTTGCCTCTTTGCTAGAGCTATTACAGGAAAAAAGCATATGTTACTTTACTGCCTACAAACATAATCTATGATCAGGTTTCACATGTTCCATTTTACACTGTCTATTCTATTATCTGATGTACTGTAGATGCAAATACATGCACAGCTCTTTGATAATTTTAAAGGTCATTGACTTATCAATGATAAATATCAGTGAAACTGGAAGTAATGACAGTCATGACATGTGATTACCATGTGAGAATGAAAAAAAAAAAAAAAAAAAAAAAAAACTTTTCTGAATCTCTAATCTTCAGTGACAGCCACAGTATAAACATTAACGTTCATGAACTGACTGAACTTTTGTAAGAAGTTTACTAAAAAGTCTTCAAAGAAGAGGAACAGCAGTTAACCAAAAAAAGAAAAAGAAAAAAGAAAAAATCGTGGCACATACTGTAACTGTGTCAATTTCTGGTTTTGGGTGGGTCTGATACATGTTTCAGTTCAGTCTCCTGCATGTGTTTAAGTTTGTTTCTATAGTGTTTCATTTATTTGATAATAATTTGCACCTAATATTAAATTTGTTTCTTTGTGTATTTAAGCCCTGTGTTTTGTTCATTGTCCATTCTCATCATGATTAAGTTAGTTGCTCCGTTTCTGTGTTTCTTCTTTTCAAGTTTGTTACCGTTTAGAATTTTGAAAAAATAAATGAACTGCTGCAATTAAATCCTGCATTTTATTCTACCCTGTTGCAACCATATTGTAACACATACCTGATCTGGTCTGCTGTTGAAACTCGGTTCAAAAAGTCATCATGCAATTACACACTACTAATGTTCAGCATCAAACTTCCATCTAAATTTGGAATCAGTCCACTGGTGCATAAGGAAGAAGTCTGTTCCTCAAATTAGTATTTGAGGAAAAGGGAAGAATGACTAACTGAAAAGGAAATATAAGAATTACGATACTCAGAACAGAAGTAATATTAACACATTTTTACAAGCACACATTAAATCACTGGTACGTTAAATACAACGTGACAAACTTCATAGGATTCAAAGGATCTAAGATGAGAGAGATGTTCAAACTTTTTGGTATTTTCATGGTAAAGAATTGCTATGTTGAGACCATTGTAAATATCTGACATGAACATTTTTCATTCATAACTCATTAGTCATCTAAAAGGAGAACTCCTGAACTCCCCCTAACAATGTACCTCTTATCTTTATCTCCTATCTAAAAATAAAAAACAAACCATTTTATACTCTACATCATGCTCTTATTCTCATGTATGTCATATTATTCTCAGTATTGTCCTCCACAAATGGATCAGGTGTTTATACAGAGATGCCTGTTTGATTGCTTTGTTTAGTGGTCACTCTAGCTGCTTCCCATATTTGGATATTTTTCTGTATGATATCTGCACGTTTTCAATGAATACAATATGAGTGTAACGACTGGAGACTCAGGCAGAGATCCATCTGCAAGCTTTATTGAAGTTAGAGTGGTCGCACAGGCAGGGTCAGACAGGAGCAAACAGGAATCACAAGGAACAGGCAGAATCGTGGTCAAAATACAGGCAATGGTCAAAGGCAGGCAGATATCAATCACGGAACAGGATAACAAGGCAAGGGTCAAAGACAGGAACAGACAGGAAAACAGGATAACGCTTGGAATTGACACACAGGGTAATCAAGACTTCGCAAACTGGTGGTGTGAGTGTGAGTCCTTTATAGTCCAGGTAATGCGTATCAGCTGGGTGTGGTGATTAGTGTGGAGTTTGCATGACTGTATGTGGCAACAGGTGATTGGTGGAGTGAGTGCATGTGATTGACAGGATTATGGGAAATGGAGTCCGGAGTGAACAGGAACAGACTGTGATCGTGACATAATGCCCCCCTCCCGGAAGGCGCGTCCTCGCGACGTAAAGGAACAGCTAGGGGGGTGTGTGTGTGTGTGGGGGGGGGGTATGGGGGGGTTGCATTGGAGATCTAACAGCAGCCGGGAACGGGATCTCCAATGCAGCCCCAGGGACTCAGGCAGCCACGGTGGGTCAGGTGGCTCGGGCGGCCACAGCAGGTCAGGTGGCCTGGGCAACCACGGCAGGTCAGGCGGCTTGGACGGCCACGGCAGGTCAGGCGGCTTGGGCAGCCACGGCAGGTCAGAGTCCATGGGTGACCCCAGCGGGTCAGAGTCCATACATGGCCCTAGTGGCCTATAGTCCATGAATGGCCATGACAGCAGTGGCTGGGCAGGGTCCCCACCCCCCAGCTCCCCACCCCTAGGTATACTGCCCCCCCCCAAAAAGTTCTTGGGGAAATCAAGGGAGGCATTGGCGGGTTCATGGGCAAGGAGCTCGGGTGGCGCCAGCAGGGCAGATGGCCTGAGTGGCAGCGGTAGAGCAAATGGTGCAGGCGGTGGTGGCAGGGCTGACCAAGGCTGCTCTGTGGCCGTATCAAGGAGAGCGGGCAGTTCGGTGACGGCCTCCATGGCCGTATCAGGGAGAGCAGACAGCTCCGGGACGGCAGCGGGCTCGGGCTGCTCCGGGACGGCAGCGGGCTGGTAGACTGCTCCAACGTCAATAGAGCTCGAGTTCCTCAATGCACGCAGGACAGCCAAGACATAAAAAGTGAGCACAGCCCTCTGGGCCAAGACAGGACAGACCAGGAGAGCAGGCTGTGCTGGAGCAGACTCACTGGCTGGAGCGGACTCACTGGCTGGAGCGGGTTCTGGAGCGGACTCAATGGCTGGAACAACCCCTGCATCCTTGAGCACCGCAGGGGCGGCCATCTTGCCCGTGGGCACTGGCAAGGCAGCCATCTTGTCCATCGCGTCCAGGGCACTTGAGTTCATAGCAACCGGCAAACTTGAGAGCGTTGCAAGAGTTGAACTTGAGAGCGTAGAAACTGACGAACTTGAGAGCGTAGAAACTGACGAACTTGAGAGCGTAGAAACTGACGAACTTGAGAGCGTAGAAACTGACGAACTTGAGAGCGTGGCGGCCGGCAGATGCTTCAGAATACCAGCCGCTCGGGCTGAAGTCAGTGGAGGATCATTCATGCTGGAACGCAATCCTCTCCTCTCTCGGACAGAACCAGCGACGTGACGTGATTCCGGATGTTCAGTAGGGACTTGACTTGGCTCTGGATGATCAATGAAGACGTGACGAGGCTCTGGGCGATCAGCGGAGACGTGACGAGGCTCTGGGCGATCAGCGGAGACGTGACGAGGCTTTGGGCGATCAGCGGAGACGTGACGAGGCTTTGGGCGATCAGCGGAGACGTGACGTGGCTATGGGCGATCAGCGGAGACGTGACGTGACTCTGGGCGATCAGCGGAGACGTGACATGACTCTAGGCGATCAGCGGAGATGTGACTTGGTGTTATGATGGTAGCCGCCATCTTGTGAATGTCCTTTGGCGCGGCAGCCATTACATGATTCGCCGAAGTGTCGCATTCCTCCGCGGCACCGACAGAAAAGGGAGAGCTGCTCAGCTGCAATGCTAGATCAATATAACATTCCAATGTCCCGTCAGGCTGATGTAATGGCATGACGGAACTGAGCGGATCAGATAGTCCACCGCAAAAAAATATCATGAGGCACTCCTCATTAAAACAAGTTAACGGTGCCAGTTCAATAAAGTCCATGACATATTCCTCAATGGATCGGTCTCTCTGACGGAGACCTATTAGCTGAGCCGATGGGTTCATATTAGAGGTGACTGGAACACTCACGGTAGCTGCTGGATCTTGGTGTGGCGAAGTCTTCTGTAACGACTGGAGACTCAGGCAGAGATCCATCTGCAAGCTTTATTGAAGTTAGAGTGGTCGTACAGGCAGGGTCAGACAGGAGCAAACAGGAATCACAAGGAACAGGCAGAATCGTGGTCAAAATACAGGCAATGGTCAAAGGCAGGCAGATATCAATCACGGAACAGGATAACAAGGCAAGGGTCAAAGACAGGAACAGACAGGAACAGACAGGAACAGACAGGAACAGACAGGAACAGACAGGAACAGACAGGAACAGACAGGAACAGACAGGAACAGACAGGATAACGCTTGGAATTGACACACAGGGTAATCAAGACTTCGCAAACTGGTGGTGTGAGTATGAGTCCTTTATAGTCCAGGTAATGCGTATCAGCTGGGTGTGGTGATTAGTGTGGAGTGTGCATGACTGTATGTGTCAACAGGTGATTGGTGGAGTGAGTGCATGTGATTGACAGGGAGGATTATGGGAAATGGAGTCCGGAGTGAACAGGAACAGACTGTGATCGTGACAATGAGCAGAAGCAACATGAGTGAATACTTAGTCAAACAACATACAAATACAAAGAGTGATTAATACAAAAATTTAATTTAATAGAAAAAAAACAATAAGCAGATTTACATTGATAATAAAAAAGACATGTTATGTATTATCATGTATTAGTGAGAAATGGACACCAAACAATAAGTACATCCCAGGGTGTTTGAGAGCTTAAATTAAAATTAAGATTACATTAATAGCTTCCTTAACTATGGATTCAGCACAAATAGTATTAAAGAGTTTACAAGCTTGTCATGATTACAAGTTTTCAGGGTCAGGACATGGTCTTGCAAGGTCCCTGGTCACTTGTCTCTGGAAGCCCCCACATCCTATAGTGATAGATGTCTTATACTACATTAAATTACAGGCAATTTACAAGTTTTGGTAGGTTAACAATAGATGACTAAATAGTAATTAGAGGACTTAAGCTGATGACAGTCGAAAGCCTGGGTAACTGGCCCCACTTGCCTGCTCCATAATTCAACCCTGTAATATCTAAACACAACAGCCTCTAAAAACATGAGGATTTAATATTAAACTCAGTAAAAAGAAGTGTTTTATTACATCCTGGCTGGCAGACATGACACTTCTGTTAAAACTATAAATATTACAATTGGGGCCATTTTAGCCTGAAAGACATATTTAACAATTTAGTGTGGGCTGACTAATCTTATTAGAACTGATTATAAACAAAAACTGTTGAGAAATTTAAAGTTAAATAATACGCTCATTTTCTATTGTTCTAAATTAAATTTACCCTTTTACCCTCATTTTCTTTACATGTAGATCAAGTAAAGGTACACCAAAAAACAGTAAAGACAGGATTTTGATGGCCATATATATCCAATATTTAGGAGCTTAAAAGCTTTTTTTAATCAGATCACTGTGATTATGAGAATATGTGGTGGTAAACATCAATATAGATTCAAAATAGTCACATTTATCCATAAATTAAAAACAAATTGTCTACTGAATTTTTAGAGTTCAGTTTTCTGACAAATTGAAAAATATATATTTATTTTTAAAATGTTATAAACATAACAAAACCTGACAATACATAATTACAGTTAAATAAAACATAACTGCTCTCTGTTTTATTATACATTCATAACCAATTTTCATTATTTACAACTTGCATAAAGCATCCCATTTCAGAGACAAACAACAACCTGAATTAAAGGTGATTTTGCTCCAGCAGTTGGCTTATATTTCCATTTTGGAATCAAACTCAAAGTTTCAGTCCAATATAAAAACAAGAATAACAGGCCACAAGAATAATAAAAAAAAAGCATCTTAACAACCCTGCCCAACCCTGTCCCCTTTTAGCCCACAACTGTCCAAATATATTTACAACTTTTCATTTAAATAACTAAATTTTAATTGTCCTTTGATATAGTATAATTAGTCATTGTACAGTTTAGTTTTGAAACATGTGTTGTCCTGGATCATGTTGACAATCATCTTTTCATACATACGATGTATGGATGACACACTAATAATCCGACTGATCCTCTTTAGAATTTTTAGAAGGGGGCGGCGGGCGCCTTTTGAACGTAGTTTGCGGAGACTGTGAGATAAAGCCTTGGCCAGGTCCTGACCTCCATTCTGAATCTTCCACAGGTGGAGGAGCTGTAGGATGTAACGTTGTGAGGGACAAGTGTTTACCAGGGCCTGTACATCCTCGTCACTCACTTTCTCACCAGGTAAACTGTCCATCAGGAGCAACAGGTCTTCCAGAGTGAGGTTTTTTACACTGGCACAGCGAGATACCTTCCTCTCACAGTGGTTTACACCTAGGAGAAAGTGGGTGGATTATGTTAGTACTATGAACATAAAGTACCTTGCACTGAAAATTAAAAAAATACAGGAGAGGATGCAATTGATATTATGATGGTAGATGATGTCAAAATGTGAACAAATTGTTATCCTTGCTTTAGAACAATTATGTAATACAACATTTCAACTATGAATATAGCAAAAGGACAAACTACAAGTTACACACTCTAGTATAAATTTAGCTAGCCTTTTTGCTAAATTCTTGAACTTGAATTATTCTTTTTCTTCCAAATTTTCTTTTTTTTTCCAAACTATAATTTTATTAAACTAGGCCTGTCTTATTTTCCATACATCTGTATTAGTACAGTCAATCGTTTAAAAAAAACAACAACTAATTAATCACACATTTTTTTTCTGTAATTAATCGCGGTTTTTAATATTTTTATATTGTAATAATTTCACAGTTACACTACAAATTAATGCAGAAACAACTTAAAAGACACTATATTTTAAATTTAATGGCATCTTTTTATGAATGAAGGCCAGTATCACTGATACTAATACTGGTACTGATGTCTCTATGACACAGATTTTTTTTTTAAACATTAATTATAGACATTCAACAATACAATATAACAGAAAGCTATCAATTTCAACATTTATTAGGCTTTTAAAAAAATATATTTTTAAGTTAAATTAACTTAAATAATCTTCACATATGAACTTAAATGAACTTAAATGATCTTCACATATTATAATAAATTTACCTGTGGCCTTCCTACCTGTCTAACATAGGAAATATACAGAAATTGAATAAAGTTATCAAACACTTTACAGTCTTCACAGTCTTCATTAAATTTAGATTAATCCTTAATAAAGCTACAATTTTCTCTGTTACCTTTGTTCTTTGAGTAACATTAATGACAGACATCTGGTTTATAAGGCTGCTGTGACTTCAAGACCTGCCGCTGCAGAACATGACGCACATCTCATTTTCTCTATAAGTTTATTTAAGACGTTATTTAACCCATTTAATACTGCTGCTGCGAGGATACTCTGGCAATGTGTCTTTCTGTGCACACAAGTCATGTGTGTACCACACAGACACAACATTTACAGACAGCACATTGTTGTTTGTCTTGTGGCACTAGCCAAATTATGACAGAAAAAACAAAACAGATGCTGCATTAATTGCCTCAATTTTGACAGCCCTAATCTGTATATAAAATGCACTAAAAAATGTCCAAATGCAAATAATGTCAAAACAAGTCAGGTGCAGGTGACCTGAGCAATACAAGCTCTTCATCTAGACAACAATCCAACATAAAGTAACATTTTAATGTAGAATCTTTTTTGTTTAAGTAGGTTTTTTTAGGAGATTTACAGTAATAGTTTGTCCTGTCATCGACTGAAGTTTTATGGGTTTCAATTCTTTAAATCTTTTGAACTAGGATTACATGTAAACCACATTACCACAACATATATATAAGCACATCTATATAAGCCAAACTGAGATGATGACCTTGGATGATGCTGAGGAGTTTGTCTTGGTCCTTATTTTGTTCTCTCCAGAGACGGAGCAGATGTAGTGCCTGCTGCTGAGGACTGCAGCTTTTCTTCAGCCTTTCAACACTCTTCCAGTCCACTTTGCGTCCTGGAAGGCTCTCAGAAAGATGCTCCACAGGCACAGAGGCCAAAGGAGGTGATGCAAGGAACTGAAATATTGCTTCCTCACATAGTGTAATTTCTGTAAGGTAATGAAAGAGAGGTGTGGGAATGGTTATGGACATGGAAGCATGATAAACACACAAAGTGTTGCAGAAACAAAAAAAAAAACAGATACTGGTGTTAATGAACCATATCAGTATCTCAGCTACTCTGTACTCTTTTAGCCCATAGATTCTCATGTTTCAATATAGAAATAAGCCAAGCCTTTATGTTTGATCTTGTTCATTTAAATAAACTGCACTTGGGTTCATCAAGACTTTCCTCCAGTGGAATGCTTACCAACCATGAACCCAGCATTTGCCCTGCTCCGTCTACGTCAAGGCCATCGCCCCATAGAGGACTATGTTGCAGAATTCTGTGAACTTTCTTGCGAAATGAACTTCAATGATGTTGCACTTAAGGATATCTTTCGAGTGGGTTTAAAAGAATCTGCTCCAGGCTACATGGATGGAAATTCCACTGATCACTGGAGGAGTACATTCATCATGCCATGCTGGTGAGTGGATCATCATATACTGTGGGTTTGGTAGAGGAGCCCCACAAACCTGCAGTACCCTCCAAGCCAGAGCCCTGCACACTTAACTTCGATATTATGGAAGACACTGCTGGATTTGGTGGTCAAACGGTCCGTTGTCCTGTTTGAATATGTCCAATGATAATATCTTACTGTATAACCACAGCTGCAGAGAGTGTTGATGTCGTGTGAAGGATCTGCAAACAATTACCACTGTATATGAAGGATATAATTTGAGGAAACTTTTTAAAACACTTCACTGAAGCGCCGAGAAGGACAATTGTATTTACACTGCAATAAATAAGTAGGCCTATCTGTTTCCACTAAAAAATATAGCCTATAAACTTCCTAAAAGATATTTTCACCTTATCAGCAAAACAGCATAAATTTGATTTGAATTGTTTAAAACAATTTAAATACTATTTGGCCAGTGGAAATGAATGAATCAACACTATTCTAAAACCTTTATCTTAAGTATTTACTACAATTTTGTTTTATGCATATTTTCATATATTTATTCTAAAACATAAGAATATTGGATGATTTTTAGCAATGTAATGTGTATGGCACAAATGTTAATAAATAAATGGTGTATGGCACATGGTGTCACGTGGATGGGACTATGTATGGAAATGATATGTAGATGAGGTTATGCATAGTAAAACTAGGCGTTATAAGGGCCATATATGGTGATTTTGGGGAGGAGACAGGGTGGAGATGCACGTACGCACAATCTTCCACTGACTGGGATTTATAAAGGGATTTGTGTGCAGGATCTGGCGTACGCATGGTTTTATAAATTGTATAGTTTTGGTTTTGTTGGGCATCGGGAGCCACCCATGGGGGGGGGGGGGGGGGATCTGTTACGTATAGTTTTGGTTTTGTTCATGGTTCACTATTTTTTTAAATAGTCATTGTCATGTTTCATGTTTCCTTGCCATGTGCTCCCTTGCCATGTGTTTCCCTTGTTTATGTTAGACTGCTCTGTGCTGACCGATCGGCTTATGACATCAAAGTATTGTCTCTGTCAATTAATTTTCCTATTGTCACTGTGAAACTGCTTTGAAACAATATGTATTGTGAAAATAAATAAATTCTTACTATATAAATGAAGATGACTTGACTACTGTGAGAGTGATTTTAAAAGCATAAGGAGTGGTATGGATGCAACTGATCGGCAAGAGTAGTCACGTGTAGGCGGGGAGGAGCTTTCTGCTTCCCGTAGTGATGCTCACGCTGCGTTTGCATACTTTATCACAGTTGAAGTGAAATAAAAGCAATATTTTACTAACACACAGATTTTTCAGAGACATTTTCATTCAATGCTTTATACACTGCTTACAGCATCTGTTTTTACAAGAATAAAATTCAAAAGTCAAGTCAAGTAATCTTCATTTATATGGCGCTTTTCACAATACACATTGTCTCAAAGCAGCTTCACAGTGACAATAGAAAAATTATTATCGAGCTAAAGTTGGTTTTTGGTTGAATCGCTTCCGTTGTAAAAAATTGCTAATTATTTAGGGGCCACTTAAATGACACCTTCTCTACTGAAAAACCGAATACCTTTAATTCATTCTTGCCGTTCATTTACATGTTTAGTCTATAAGTTTGCATGTTTGATCTATGCGAACTGGAAGAATTTGATAATGTATTATCTATACATAGGGAAAGTAAAGGGAAGGAGGACTTCGCAGGGGATAGTTTAGTTCAGTGGTTCTCAACCACATTCCTGGAGGCCCACCAACACTGCACATTTTGCATGTTTCCTCAATCAAACACACCTGATTAAGGTTATCAGCTCATTAGTAGTGACTCAAAGATCTAAAATGGGTGTGTCAGACAAAGGAGACATGCAAAATGTGCCGTGTTGGTGGGCCTCCAGGAATGTGGTTGAGAACCACTGGTTTAGTTGACACTTCAGGGCTGTGTTATCGTCATGTCTAGATGTAGGTCTTTCATCTCATCTGGATACGGCCTAGATCTGGCAGGCTGCGGCAAACCTCAGGATAAACAGAGAGAGACTAATATTAGTGTAGATGCCATTCTACTTATGATGTAGCGAGTACATCAGGTGTTATGGGAAGTGTTCCCGGTTCTGACTGACCTAATCTATGCAGCCTAACAATTTACATGAATATAGAAGTAAATAATGTGTTATGTGTATGCAAGTTTAAACAGATGTGTTTTTAGTCTAGATTTAAACTGACAGAATGTGTCTGCTTCCCGAACAGCGATAGGAAGACTGTTCCAAAGTTTAGGTGCTAAATAGGAAAAGGATCTACCGCCTGCAGTTGATTTTGATATTCTAAGTATTATCGACTGTCCAGAATTCTGAGATCGCAATAGACGTGAAGGACTATAATGCATTAAGAGCTCACTCAGGTACTGGGGAGCTAAACTATTTAGTGCCTTGTAGGTAAGTAGTAAGATTTAAAACTTATATGATGTTTAATAGGGAGCCAATGCAGTGTTGACAGAACCAGGCTAATATGGCCATACTTCCTGGTTCTAGTAAGAACTCTAGCTGCTGCGTTTTGGACCAGCTGTAGTTTGTTTAACAGGTGAGCGGAACAACCACCCAGTAGAGCGTTACAGTAATCTAGCCTTGAGGTCATGAACGCATGAACTAACTGTTCCGCATTTGTCATTGAGAGCATATGTCATAGTTTAGATATATTTTTGGCTTTCAAATGAAAGATTGGTATCAAAGAGCACAGCCAGGTTCCTAACTAACGACGAAGACTTAACAGAGCAGCCATCAAGTGTAAGACAGTATTCTAGGTTTTTACCAGGAGAAGTTTTTAGTGAAAAAATTTGAATCTGTTTTTTTTTTTATTTAGTAGTAAGAAATTACTGGTCATCCAATTTTTTATATCAGCTATGCATTTCGTTAATTTTGTGAATTGGTAAGTTTCGTCAGGGCTCGAAGAAATATAGAGCTGAGTATCATCAGCATAACAGTGAAAACTAACGCCATGCCTCCTAATGATATCTCCCAAGGGTAGCATGTACAGAGTGAAAAGCAACTTTCCTATTACTGAGCCTTGAGGTACTCCATATTGAACTTGTGATTGATATGACATCTCATTATTAACTACTACAAACTGATAATGTTCAGATAAGTAAGATTTGAACCATGCCAATGCAATTCCATTAATGGCAACATAATTTTCAAGTCTATTTAAAAGAATATTGTAGGATTATACCTCAATTACAGAAAGCGTGTACTGTTTGGTATGGTTGTGATGGATGAATTCTTTGCAGTAGTTTGATGCAAAATTGATTTATGTAAGATGTACGACTTTTGAACAAGCAAAGTTAACTTCTCAAAGTTCTGACCAAAATCCCTAAAGTTTGAGAACAAAAGGACTGTAAGGACATTATGCTAATTACATACAAGAACATACAAGAACAGGGGAACTGGGCATAGGACCCGCCCAAAACAGGACCTGATTGGCTAAAACAGACTGTTCAAAATCCAATACCGTGCGTTGTGTTTTGGCTTTTGCTTTCGATTGTGCTCCTTCGTCTTGGCCTTTGCTGAGTCGTTGTGGACTGACCATCGTCCTGATTTCACTATAAACCTCTTCAAGAACTCACTCAAACCCCTGCAAGAACCTTCGTTGAACTTCGCAGACGAGGACTCGCTCAAAGTCCTTTGTTTCCAGCAACTCCTTGAGACGCTGAGAGACACCCACGCAGCAACGTGTAAACCCTGCAACTCTTCAACGATGACTACATTTTCTGCAAAGCCAACTATTTCCTCACGGGACGTCGTCCTTCAGAACTCTTGACCGAGCAACGCCGCTTCCTTCAACTCTGTCACGAAAGGAACAGGCGCTTACAGGAGCAGCCAACGCAAGTAACACAGGTCTCCTAATTTTGCTGAGCTGGTGCAGTTTTTATTAAGCAAATGAAATTATGGTTGAATTGCTAGTGTATTAATTCTCTCAAGTTACGGTCAAAGAAATTTGTTAAAGCTAGACAACTGGGGAATCCATTCACCTCCAGATAACAATCTCACCATTTCCCTGTAACTGAATGAATGTGAGTGTATGTGTGTGCGTATGTTTTTCTTTAGATTAGTTTGTGTGTAATAGATTAGTAATATAGATTTTCACACATACAAGTGTCTTGTGCTGTGGTTACCAAATTGCTGCCTAAAGATCTGAACTAAAGATCGTGCTACCTTTGCTTAATCAGTAATTATAATTAAAATATTATTACCGTTGGCCAAGGGATAATATTTTATCCAGAATTAGTAAAATACTTTAACCTCAATTTTTCTGTGGACAAATAATTGATGAAGTGTTAAATATTAATTCTGAATCCTTTACAGTTAATTTTGCCTCTGATTTACTGTAATTTAATTACACTTTCTGTTAATTGATTGGGTTAATTCTTACAATATTGTGGTCGATAGTGTCAAAAGCAGCACTGAAATCTAGTAACACTAATAGAAAGATACAACCACGATCGGATGATAAGAGCAAATCATTTGTAACTCTAATGAGAGCAGTCTCAGTACTATGGTACGGTCTAAATCCTGACTGGAAATCCTCACAGATATCATTTCTTTCCAAGAAGGAACGTAGTTGTGATGATGTCCTGCCTTTTCTAGTATTTTTGACTGAAAAGGTAGATTCAAGATCTGCCTGTAATTGACTAATTCTTTAGAATCAAATTGTGTTTTTTTAATAAGAAGTTTAATAATAGACCACTTAAAAGTTTTTGGTATGTATCCTAGTGATAAAAAAGAATTAACAATATTAAGAAGAGGATCTATGACCTCTGGAAGCATCTCTTTCAATAGCTTAGTCGGTATAGGGTCTAACATACATGTTGATTTTGATGATTAACAAGTTTAGACAATTCTTCATGTCCTAAAGCAACGAATGAATGGAATTTTTCCTCAGGGACACTACAGTGCACTGTCTGACGTGATACTGTAGTAGACGGTTGCGTGGTTTTAATTTTCTCTCAAATATGTGATCCGTCACGGAAACCAGGGACACGAGTCGGCAGCACAACTTTTGAGCAAAATGAGAAAGAAGCATTTTTTTTTCAAAATTGGTGATTTTGTTTTTTTGCAGAATCTGTTAGTTGAGATCATGAAGAAGCCTTTCCGTGTTTGAGATAGCAGTATTGGTATATTTAAAAGCGTACATTTTGAGGTTGAAATCGGCTTGTTTTTCGGAGATTCTAGCACGCAGTAGGGGCGTGTCATGTCTGTGTGTATTCTGTGTGTATTCCGCTCTGGCCTATGGGAGGCCGTTTCAGCATAAAAACGTTCCAGCATTACTCGTCGTAATTATATTTTTACTAGTAACAATTAAATTAAAGAGCTCTATAATTTAATTTGTACTAGTAACAATTACAATTATAGAGCTCTATAATTCAATTTTTACTAGTAACAATTATGATTGTAGAGCTCTCTAATTGAATTATAGAGCTCTGCAATTGTATTCTTACTAGTAACAACTGAATTGTAGAGCTCTATAATTCAGTTTTTACTAGTAACAATTCCCATTAGAGAGCTCTACAATTCCTTTATTACTAGTAAGAATTCAATTGCAGAGCTCTGTAATTCAATTGTTACTAGTAATAATCCAATTGCAGAGCTCTACAATTCCACTAGAGAGCTCTCTAATTCAATTGTTACTAGTAAAAACTGAATTATAGAGCTCTCTAATTGTAATTGTTACTAGTAAAAACTGAATTAGAGAGCTCTTTAATTCAATTCTTACTAGTAACAATTCTAATTACAGAGCTCTATAATTGTATTATTACTAGTAAAAACTCCTATTCATGAGGTGCGTTTCAAAATAAAAGCCCTGTAGCGTGGTTCTGAAGTATCCTGAAATATTTTACAGACTTAGGTAACATATTAATCATGTTCACATTAAAGCAAAATTAAGATGATGCCTGAGATGAAAGCCTATATTTAGTCGTTATATTCATTCACCTTTGTATATTGGTAAAGCTAAGAGCCAAGAACACTCCATATCACTGGACATAATATAGGGTGAAATGCCCTATATTTAGTATTGTTATGCAATAATAGAATGATTATCGCGGATATCTAATATAAAATAAACACCTCTAGTTGATTATCAATTTGTGTTAATAATAGGCGATTTGGCGCTGGGATGTGTTGTTTTTGAAATTATGTTGTTGAGTGCTCGTTGTCACTGTTATCAGAGGCGCGTGCAACAGGGTTCACAGCGCTCGTGCACACGGATTAGCAGTTCAATCTATCGCTGTTGCGGAGACTCTCTATTCGATACGTTGAAATCACAAAAAACAAAATACATATAAACGTATCCCTGCTCTTGATATACAATCACTGATGAAAATCTTTGGTTTTAATGAGAACATTTTTTTTACACATGGTTGGATTAGAACCGGGAACCTCTTGCACCCTAAACGGAGAAACTGCCACTAGCCCATCAGGACATTCAATTACAAAATGCGGATCGTCGTATTTATTAACTAATGTACATACTCTCGAGACTAACGATATTGTATTATAGCAGATGTAGGAAAACTATAATATTTGAACACATTTATAATTTTAATATCATATTATTATTGTAATAATAATACAACATACACCCACCCATACACATTCTTGTCCCACCCACTTTGTAAAACAAAGTTACGCCACTGACCCCAGTTGAATATGCATAAGGCACGATTAGCATAATGATATGTCGCCGAATACAGAGCTCTGTAATGCAATTGTTACTAGTAAGAATTGCTATTGTAGAGCTCTGTAATTCAATTTGTACTAGTAAGATTGCAATTACAGAGCTCTCTAATTCTAATTGTTACTAGTAAGAACTGAATTATAGAGCTCTGTAACTTAATTCTTACTAGTAACAATTCAATTAGAGAGCTCTGTAATTCAATTATAGAGCTCTCTAATTCAATTGTTACTAGTAACAATTGAATTAGAGAGCTCTATAATTTAATTATTACTAGTAAGAATTGCAATTAGAGAGCTCTACAATTGAAATCTTACTAGTAACAATTTGATTATAGAGCTCTATAATTCAATTACAGAGCTCTCTAATTCAATTGTTACTAGTAACAATTATGATTAGAGAGCTCTGTAATTCAATTGTTACTAGTAACAATTACAATTAGAGAGCTCTCTAATTCAATTGTTACTAGTAACAATTGAATTAGAGAGCTCTGTAATTCAATTATAGAGCTCTGCAATTACACATATCTTTAATGTGTATTTTTACTAGTAATAAATCAATTAGAGAGCTCTGTAATTCAATTGTTACTAGTAAGAATTCAATTAGAGAGCTCTATAATTGTAATTGTTACTAGTAAGAATTCAATTAGAGAGCTCTATAATTGTAATTGTTACTAGTAAGAATTCAATTAGAGAGCTCTATAATTGTAATTGTTACTAGTAAGAATTCAATTAGAGAGCTCTATAATTGTAATTGTTACTAGTAAAAATTGAATTAGAGAGCTCTATAATTGTAATTGTTACTAGTAACAATTCAATTAGAGAGCTCTATAATCCCAATTGTTACTAGTAACAATTCAATTACAGAGCTCTATAATTAAAAATGAATGGAAGTCAATGGAGACATATGACTAGTAATAAATTAATTGTAGAGCTCTCTAATTGTAATTGTTACTAGTAAGAATTGAATTAGAGAGCTCTATAATCATAATTGTTACTAGTAAAAATTGAATTATAGAGCTCTATAATCATAATTGTTACTAGTAAAAATTGAATTATAGAGCTCTATAATTGTAATTGTTACTATTAAGAATTCAATTAGAGAGCTCTACAATCATAATTGTTACTAGTAAAAATTTAATTATAGAGCTCTGTAATTGTAATTGTTACTAGTACAAATTAAATTATAGAGCTCTTTAATTTAATTGTTACTAGTAAAAATATAATTACGACGAGTAACGCTGGAACGTTTTTATGCTGAAACGGCCTTCCATATCCATTGACTTCCATTCATTTTTAATTATAGAGCTCTGTAATTGAATTGTTACTAGTAACAACTGGGATTATAGAGCTCTCTAATTGAATTGTTACTAGTAACAATTACAATTATAGAGCTCTCTAATTCAATTTTTACTAGTAACAATTACAATTATAGAGCTCTCTAATTGAATTCTTACTAGTAACAATTACAATTATAGAGCTCTCTAATTGAATTCTTACTAGTAACAATTACAACTGTAGAGCTCTCTAATTGAATTCTTACTAGTAACAATTACAATTATAGAGCTCTCTAATTGAATTCTTACTAGTAACAATTGAATTACAGAGCTCTCTAATTGTTTTATTACTAGTAAAAATACACATTAAAGATATGTGTAATTGCAGAGCTCTATAATTGAATTACAGAGCTCTCTAATTCAATTGTTACTAGTAACAATTGAATTAGAGAGCTCTCTAATTGTAATTGTTACTAGTAACAATTGAATTACAGAGCTCTCTAATCATAATTGTTACTAGTAACAATTGAATTAGAGAGCTCTGTAATTGAATTATAGAGCTCTATAATCAAATTGTTACTAGTAAGATTTCAATTGTAGAGCTCTCTAATTGCAATTCTTACTAGTAATAATTAAATTATAGAGCTCTCTAATTCAATTGTTACTAGTAACAATTGAATTAGAGAGCTCTATAATTGAATTACAGAGCTCTCTAATTGAATTGTTACTAGTAAGAATTAAGTTACAGAGCTCTATAATTCAGTTCTTACTAGTAACAATTAGAATTAGAGAGCTCTGTAATTGCAATCTTACTAGTACAAATTGAATTACAGAGCTCTACAATAGCAATTCTTACTAGTAACAATTGCATTACAGAGCTCTGTATTCGGCGACATATCATTATGCTAATCGTGCCTTATGCATATTCAACTGGGGTCAGTGGCGTAACTTTGTTTTACAAAGTGGGTGGGACAAGAATGTGTATGGGTGGGTGTATGTTGTATTATTATTACAATAATAATATGATATTAAAATTATAAATGTGTTCAAATATTATAGTTTTCCTACATCTGCTATAATACAATATTGTTAGTCTCGAGAGTATGTACATTAGTTAATAAATACGACGATCCGCATTTTGTAATTGAATGTCCTGATGGGCTAGTGGCAGTTTCCCCGTTTAGGGTGCAAGAGGTTCCCGGTTCTAATCCAACCATGTGTAAAAAAAATGTTCTCATTAAAACCAAAGATTTTCATCAGTGATTGTATATCAAGAGCAGGGATACGTTTATATGTATTTTGTTTTTTGTGATTTCAACGTATCGAATAGAGAGTCTCCGCAACAGCGATAGATTGAACTGCTAATCCGTGTGCACGAGCGCTGTGAACCCTGTTGCACGCGCCTCTGATAACAGTGACAACGAGCACTCAACAACATAATTTCAAAAACAACACATCCCAGCGCCAAATCACCTATTATTAACACAAATTGATAATCAACTAGAGGTGTTTATTTTATATTAGATATCCGCGATAATCATTCTATTATTGCATAACAATACTAAATATAGGGCATTTCACCCTATATTATGTCCAGTGATATGGAGTGTTCTTGGCTCTTAGCTTTACCAATATACAAAGGTGAATGAATATAACGACTAAATATAGGCTTTCATCTCAGGCATCATCTTAATTTTGCTTTAATGTGAACATGATTAATATGTTACCTAAGTCTGTAAAATATTTCAGGATACTTCAGAACCACGCTACAGGGCTTTTATTTTGAAACGCACCTCATGAATAGGAGTTTTTACTAGTAATAATACAATTATAGAGCTCTGTAATTAGAATTGTTACTAGTAAGAATTGAATTAAAGAGCTCTCTAATTCAGTTTTTACTAGTAACAATTACAATTAGAGAGCTCTATAATTCAGTTTTTACTAGTAACAATTGAATTACAGAGCTCTGCAATTGAATTCTTACTAGTAATAAAGGAATTGTAGAGCTCTCTAATGGGAATTGTTACTAGTAAAAACTGAATTATAGAGCTCTACAATTCAGTTGTTACTAGTAAGAATACAATTGCAGAGCTCTATAATTCAATTAGAGAGCTCTACAATCATAATTGTTACTAGTAAAAATTGAATTATAGAGCTCTATAATTGTAATTGTTACTAGTACAAATTAAATTATAGAGCTCTTTAATTTAATTGTTACTAGTAAAAATATAATTACGACGAGTAATGCTGGAACGTTTTTATGCTGAAACGGCCTCCCATAAATGGAGACATATGACTAGTAATAAATGAATTGTAGAGCTCTCTAATTGGAATTGTTACTAGTAAGAATTGAATTAGAGAGCTCTATAATCATAATTGTTACTAGTAAAAATTGAATTATAGAGCTCTGTAATTGTAATTGTTACTAGTAAAAATTGAATTGTAGAGCTCTATAATTGTTATTGTTACTAGTAAAAACCGAATTAGAGAGCTCTACAATCATAATTGTTACTAGTAAAAAATGAATTATAGAGCTTAATAATTGTAATTGTTACTAGTAAAAATTAAATTATAGAGCTCTTTAATTTAATTGTTACTAGTAAAAATATAATTACGAGGAGTAACGCTGGAACGTTTTTATGCTGAAACGGCCTTCCATACTGGCCGGCTCTAGCTGATATCAAAATTCAATGAAGAACCGTGGCTGTTACACCGAAAATGTTTTGAAGTACTTCTTCGACAAGCCGGATGCTTATGAAAAAGCGCTCACTGATTCTGAAGACGATCTGAGCGACGATAAAAGCAGCATAATAAGACATTACCTCTCTGGAGTCGGGTAACACGCCGGCGCATTTTGCTGGATTTTTTTCACATTGCAGCAAAACAGACTTAAAATACTCCGTCATTTTTTGTCATAGAGACATAAGTAATATGTCAATTGAAACTATAGAATGTCTTCTTTTATTTGTGTACACTCAGAGTAGAAACCAAATGTTGTGCTTTTTGTAAAATAAAGAAAACTAACATGATGCGTGATCTCTCATCTCCCTCTGAACGAAGTCCAATCTGATAGTTCTCAGAAAATGAACTGTAACTTAGTGAATACTAATCATAAAAAATTATACTTGTGTCTGAAAAAACGTTGAAATGTCAGGTTTTAAATCGTGTAAAAATCGAGTCAAATCGAAAACAAACATTCTGTGTTTATGTAATCTGTGTGAAAAAAGAGCCATGTCAGAAGTCTGTGATTCAGCTCATTATCCGCTAATGCGGCCACGCCCACAGAGGGAGCGCTATTCAGACACAAATTCAGTCAATACATGCATTCATCGTCTCAATCGTGTATTTATTGTCTTGAAAAGTGTTTTGAATAGCCATAGTTAGCGATCTCTGGCATCTGTTAGTCCAGTTAGTTCCTGGATTGCCTATTCTTCTTTAACAGGCTTCTCAGGTGAGAAAATTTCATTTCATGATTATAGTGACCAAAATGATCACGGTTATCACAGAATCCTGTTCAAAAAGTAAATTCACCAAGTTTCATGTGGAAAACCAGCAAATAACAAATAAAATTAGCATCAATATGTACTTTTTCTTTACATAAACATTAAAATAATAACATTAAAAATGATGGGCAGATTTTAAAGGAGTGTCTTACAACAATCTACAATGCACAAGTTCAAATAGAGTTTTGACAAAAAAAAGTCACATATTTCAGGCTCTAAATCATTTTTATAAAAGTCAAAAAAGATAAATTACTGACATTTATAATGCACATTAACCTTTATTATTAATAGTATGCGGTCCATGCAGCTTTACAGGGGGTATGGTTTATCTAAATGAGATGTAAATGTGTCCTATTGTCACTCCCAGCAGGTGAGAACAGGTGAGAACTGCAACTTTAGAGGCGTTTTTCTCCCTATAGAGCTTTCTTAAATGCCTACCTTCAAATGGCCACAACTTCTCCTAACATTATCAGATTTCCATGTGTTACACATCGTTGGAAAGCTTGGAGACTACACTTTCAGAATCTGTGAATAACTCAAATGCCCCTACTTTCCATCACTGGTCACATATTATCAATCTTGCAAGTAAACAAGTTCATAAAGTCATTACTGCTGTGCTTTTTGGAAACATCAGAAGCTGAAACTCTATTTCTCATACATTTTTGCCACTGTATCAAAAAAAAAAAATGTTTATTTTCTTCTAAATGATTTGAGAAATAAGCAGATCTAGCAGTTTTTAAGGCCTTTCTGTACTCAATCATTCTCTCTCTCCACGAAATGCTAGTTTTGTTTTCTTCCAGCTGTACTCCATTTTTTTGGGCAGCTCTCTTAAGAGCCTGAGTGTGCTTGTTGTACCATGGCGTTGGATTAGTTTGGATTTAGTTTTTTTCCCCTTAATCTTCGCAAAGGAGCAACTGAGTGTAATATGCTGGAAAAGACAGAGTCAATAGTTTCTGTTGCAAAATCAAGGTCTTCTAAGCTGTCTCTAAGGCAATGAAACTGATCAGGAAGATTATATATAAAGGAATTGTTAGTGGTAGAATTGATGGTTCTACCATATTTATGGCTGGGTGGTGGTTTTGCAGCCTTGGCTAAATGTAGTATATCTTGACCGAGGCCTCTGGAGTGGCGGCCATCTTGCGACGAGGCTCTGGAGTGGCGGCCATCTCGTGACGAGGCCCTGGAGTGGTGGCCATCTTGTGACAAGGCTCTGGGATGGTGTCCATTTCGGGACGAGGCTGTGGGATGGCAGCCATCTTGCAACGAGGCTCAGGAATGGTGACCATCTTACGACGAGACTCTGGAGTGGTGGCCATCGTACGATGAGGCTCTGGGATGGCGGTCATCTTCATCACTGCACTGAGGACTTGGGGATTTGCTGGAGGATAGCAATGGACGGATACCCAGAGGCGGTCATCAGCTAGGATGGCGTTGTAATGGTCGGTTCTTCTGTAATGGTACACGTTGGTAGACAAAGCGCGCAACGTCGCAGAATCCAACAAACAGACTTTTAATGAAAATAAACGGGAGTACAAGGAAAACCAACCATAACCATAAACAAGAACTGACAAAGACTGAGGGAGAACACAGGGAATATATACAGAGGAGCAAACAAGACACATCTGAACTAAGGATACTAATCAATCTGTAACCAAGGAGACAAACAAGTGGTGGGAAACTGAGAACAAAGGAACATGTGACATGGAAAACATAAACAGAACCCTGACAACGTTACATAAAGCACCATCATTTTGAAGAAATTATATTTGAAAGACTTTTGAGTAATACTGAAGATATTACTATAAATTACAGCAACACCTCCCCCTTTGCCTTTCTGATGAGGATTGTGTCAATAATCGTAACTTTGAGGGCTGGACTCATTTAAAGTAATGTAATCATACTTTAAATGAGCAAAATAAGCATATATTATTTAAATATCAATGTAGTGGGGTCTATGTTTTTTATCAGTTTTATTTTGATAAACATGACACAATATAACATCACAACTACATGAAAAGAGCTTTAACTGTTATAAAAATACAGATTTGTGAGCATTAGTGGAACTGAAGTTTTCAGAATAAACATGAAACACACATGATCCTTGTCATGTGGTGAATCCGGGCAATTGTGGAACAGCTGTGTCGTCATCAGAGCCCGTGCAGCTGCTCTTGAGAAACTGCGCTGGCTGACTCAGTAACTCTGACACTGCGTGCAGCTGAAATCAGCCACACACATTTAGTATAGCTAATGGAAACATTTCCCTTGGAAATAAATGAATGCATCATTGAAAGTTATGCAGCTAAATATAGTGAACCCTGTAGAAAGCGGAAATTCTTACTTCACTTAAACCTGTTCTCATATCCATAGCTTAGACCGCTTGCTGCTGCATAAACAAAATTGCATAAATTCTGCTGCTTATATGCTTAGTAATTCATGTGGATGTAGATGCCTACAGCGCACCTGCCTGTCCTCTGCTGTGTTCTGGCGAAAAGAGGACAAGGATTTTTCTAAAAGAGCAAATTATTTCAAATGCCATTCTGCAAGTGGCCTTGTATTGGTCTTATCCATCTGATGGGCACAAGAGCTGCATCTCTTGCCTGAGTCACAGGAATATTGTTCTCTTTCAAAAGGGAACTCACACTGTGTCTGACAAAATGGTATGGGAAACGCAACAATTACACTTGCAGGAGACAGCCTATGACGTTAGTATAAATGGGCACCTGAGAAACAAGTCATCCTATTCTTCTTTGTCTTCAGGAGCCATTTGTTTGTATGTGCATGTGAGACAGAAATGTCATGGGTGGAGCGCATTGGCTCCTCGAGCAAGCTGTATGTGCTCATTTGATGCATTCAAGAGACTACTACTGAAAGGGACTAGTAAGAAGATTTGTTCTTTGATTCTCACCTTAGAGACAGTAGTCAGCGTTTGCACAAGCGCATTTGGCTCTTAAGGGAGTTGAAGGCACTCACAGCAATGCATTCATGGCAGCAGACTCTGTTGCTTGTTTCTCTAAAGAGTGATAAGAATCTAGTGTTTGAACGGAGAGCCTTTGGCTCTCGAGGGAGTTGAATGCATGCTTTGTAATGTGGTCATGGTGAGAAGCTCCACCTATGTCAGCACTTTGAAAAGGAGTTGAAAGCGCTCATAGCGATGCATTCATGGTAGTAGACTCTGTTCTTGCTTGTTGAGAGATTGCGTTTGAGTGTAGCATGTTCAGCTCTCAAGGGAGTTGAATGTATGCTATGTGATGTGGTCGCTATGATTGACTCTCTCTTAACCAGTGGTTCGGGTTCCGTGGCCGCTGGTTTTATCGTTTTGTTTTTGCCATTTCCAGACATTGTACTTTAACAAACTCCTCCTAGAGCTTTAATCAGATCAACATCCTATTTGGTCAGTTTAATCGAAAGGCCTTGGCGAAGTTAAATTGCAAAGATCTTGCATTTTCGCTGAAGGGCATGTCCATGTCGGCCTGACAAAGTTTGTTGTTTCACCATAAAACAGGAAGTTATTGTAACTATGGCATTCAATGTCCGATCTGCCTCAAACTTCAAATGTTGCATTGGAGTCCTGGCATGAAGACATCTACATGGCAATATTCAGTTACATTCATAGCGCCACCTGCAGGTAACGTTTTACACTGTGATTAACTCCTCAGTCTATCTTAAGGCCTTCAGACTTGACTCGGACTCCAGATAAAAGACTTGTAAACATCTCTGGTTACAACAGCTTCCCATTTCATTGCAAAACATCAAACTTTTGTCAAGCCAACACGGACACACCCTTCAGTGAAAACACAAAATCTTTGCAATTTAACAGCGAAAACATCTAAATTGCAAAGATTTTGTGTTTTCACTGCTTTATACAGTAATTCACTCCCAGAACTCCATTTAAATATGCCATGAAGTACCTAACATGTTAGAAATAGGGATGGGCCATATCGTTTGCAATTTATACTGTTGAAAATTCTTTTCACAATAAAAATTAGTCTCCTTGCGATAATTACGATAAGTCTAGTTGTTGACGTAGTTTTGTGCGCGACTGATTCACTGTTCACGTGCGGAGTGAAACAAGCATGACGGAAGGGAGACGTGAGGCTGAGGAGCAGCTATATATATATATATATATATATATATATATATATATATATACACACACACACAACAGTTCTGTCTGGTTCTCAAATCTGATTGGCTGATAGCCTTGCGATATTTCAGTGATAACATGATAACAGCACTCCTACTTTTTCATCACTTTTTGTATCACTCCGCTTGAAGTGACTGTCATGGCGGCCGATCAAATCCACCATAATTTTTGAGAATACTACTTCTTGTACCATGAACTGTAGTTTTAATAGTTTTTTAGACGAGAATGTAGTTGTTTAGACCTGAAATATGTGACTCATATTTAATAATAGCGCCTATTTTACAATTTGTTTTGACGTTTTCGGAGATGCGAGCTCCAGGCCATCAGCGGCCGTTCACTGGTCGTGTGCGCGCCGAGAACAGCTTCATCTCGGCCAGTGATTCAGGGATTTGTCGCTGGCTCTTATAGTGGTTAAACATGAGACATAATTAAATTTGAGTACATAAAACGGGCAATCTTTGGTCTTATTAATCTATTATTTGTTTCAGAACAAGTCGAATTGTGCTATATTAAATTTGATAATAATTAATGTTACCTACATCCTTTATGTAGCATAGCATATTGGTGTAGGGGCTTAGCCTATTTATTAGCTCAATTTAATTGTTACAGGGAATAAGAATTGAATCAACTGTAAATGATTCACTGTAAATGATTCAGAATTAATATTTAACACTTCATCAATTATTCGTCCAGCGAAAATTGAGGTTAGAGTATTTTACCAATTCTGGATAAAATATTATTCTGTGGCCAACAGTAACAATATTTTATTATGATTATTGTTATTATTGTAATTATATTGCAAGAGGTAACTTTTAGGATCTTTTGAGTTTAAGGCAGTAATTTGATACACACAGCACAAGAAACTCCTATATGTGAAAATCAAAACAAGATTTATTGACTACTTCTAATGATTACAGGAAACTAAGACTAAACACACACACACATACACACATGCATACATGCACACACATTCGCGGAGTTGATGAGTTATGAAAAGTCCCAAGTTCAGTGCTAACTTAACTTATAACCGGAAGAAAATCACAAAAGCAGAGCTTTGGCTTGATTCTTTAGGTTTAAAGGAGTTTCACCAGTTTCCAGCAAGAGAGAGAGAAGTTTGCTTGTACCTGCGTTTGCTCTGACAGCTGAGGTAATCGGGTTGTTCCGTGACTCGTGTACAGCGGAGTCCCGCGTTCTGGATTGGCTGTCTTTCAGGTGACGTCTTCTCGGGAAAGCCCTGTGGGTTGCGCGGAAGCTTTGAAGGATGCTGCTGGCTGGTGCAATGCGCTGTTCTGAGCGTCTGGCTTGAGCGGCTCTCTTCTTGGGAGACTTTGGTCAGGTATTTGCAGAGGGTTTTGGAATCTGGATGTAACGGCTGTTGAATGATCAGCGGCGTGGCTCGTAGTCGAAATCGGCGACTGTTAGATGGAAAATCAGCCCCGGTCAATCAGTTCTCAATGACCCATGCGACTTTTCCGCCGTGGTCAAAGTAGCGGTGCTTCGGCTACTTCTGACCGATTTCTGACTTCCAGCTTCTGACTCTGACCTTATTTCATATTTCTCAACTGCCTGACTTGTTCGGACAGCGTAGTTTTAAAGGAGCAATTCTGGCTCCATCCTTCAGATGCGATCCTCCAATGAGACGTTGCTACGGAGATTAGACACGCCTCGTCTATTGTCTATTGATCACATCGCGTGATATCTGCAGGACATTCTCTTGTTTTATTAACAACTTTATAAAGTTTCTTAATATTTTCCTGATACTGAATTTCAATGTTTCATTCACACAGAATTACAGAGAATTATAAATTCTGCATTTAGAGCTCAAACACGACACACTTCTTCCACACATATTACTAGACTGACCTAATTAAAACAATGATTATAAGAGAAAGATGCATACAGGACTACAAACATATAAAGCATTGACTCCAACATATTAGTAATCACATCATAGCAAATGTTATTCTGGATATAGTTAATACTTTAAGTAATCGACAATTGTCCCTTTTGAGATTCAAGATTGAGTTCTTCAGCATAGTTTAACTTTGACCGGAGTCATGGGTGACTGGGTCACGATGGACGGCCACACAAGGGAGGTATTGATAGGACAGATTTGTCTTTAAATCCGTTGATGGGTGTTTTCCTGTTCCGTCCGATAATACAAGAGGGTTTTGTGAGAGAATCAATAGATTTAATGTGATCAGATCCACGTGATGGGTTCTGATTAGTTTATTGCTGATGAGCAAAGAAGTCCTTTAGACAGAGTCCTTTGTTAAAAGAAGTCACGTCATCACTCCTGTAAAAGCTAGGTTTTTCCTGTCAGGAAATGGATCTTTTGGACCAAATGAAGCTTTGTTCAATCATGCCTCTGGCTGATAAAGCCATTTGGTAACGTCTGTCGAACGAGTCCCTACATTGGCTACAACTAACGTTAGACGGGACATATCAGACGAAGACTCTTCTCCGCTCTTCAAATACGTAAAATATTAAACTTTATAGACAGTGTTTTTTGAGTAAAGAAAACACATTACACATTTTTTTTCAAACATCAGATCTTTATTTACCTTTGCATTGCATAGACGAGATCTCCAAACTGCGTGCGGCACTTCTTCACGAGGTGAGGCGGATTTATGAGGTTTGACTGACAATTTGAGGAGCAAGTGGAGTTATGAGGTTCTGTCACACACTCTTTAAAATCCTTTTCATTCGTTAAATATTTGTAAAAACTACATACAAGCGAAAAGGGTGACCTATAGTTTTTTTTTATTATTAAATAACCAGTGCTTTACGTTTGACTGAACTGTACAATTGTGTTTATTTGTTGTTCAATAAATATTTTATATAAATGCCCTTTAGTGCGTAATATGTATCGAGTTAAAGTTACATTAATACGCCTTTAGATGGCGGCAACACTTTACAGGTGAATGAGTCAGTGAGTCACAAGAGACTTTTTTGAAAGGAACTTTTGCAGAGGAAGTTGTTTTTACGCGGTGGTGTTATGGAAAATTCCCATAGCTGTAAAAAGGACAAACAAGATCGTTTTCCTCAGCGGACATTCAAACGGATTTTTATAATGGATATAATAGTATGGACATCGACTTGAAGAATGAATGTTATGACATATGAATGTTAATATATCAGACACAGATAATAGCCTTCTCTCTCTCTCTCTCTCTCTAATATTGTACAAAATTCAATGAGTTTCAATGGAGGGTCTCAATGTTCCTTCGTTACTAGTTCTAAAGTGACGTTTTAGAGTTAGTAACGGAGGCTTGGTCCAACTGTCAACTTGAGATATGAATCCGTGGCGGAAGGAAATAGTGCTGCACAAAAGAGGGTTTTAAAGACACTCCTTTGTTATTTTTTTTTGTTTACACACTCGTGCCGTTGAACTGTTGTATTAGCGCAATATTGTGATTACCTGTGGCCTCGTGCCTACGAACGAATCACAGCCATGATGATATACAGCCATATCGCATGGCTACTCGTGTGATATTGCTCACATATATATATATATATATATATATATATATATATATATATATATATATACAAAAAATATGAAGGCCGTCCGTCATTTTGACAGATTACTGAGGCTGATGTAGCATGTAATTCCCACTCCTGTCCAGTTGGTGGTGAGTGTGCTCCAGTGTGGCAGAGCGTGAGTTCAGTCTCCAGAATAAAATAATGCATTTGATTACACACAGGCAAGCACTCAGTTTAGGTATATTTTATAATTGTAATGACTGAGACAAATCAGACACAATTATTGGTTATAGTTAACCAATACTTGTTTAAAGCTCACTCTGGAGTCTGTCCCCATCCCCTGGGAAGATCAGCCTTAGTAATATTGCCCTGAAGAATGTGTGTGTTGCACGTGGAAAAGCAGAGACACAAGGAAACCTGCATTTTCCCCACAGAACACAGACGTTCCTGCATTAATTTATAGACAGACTGTTCTATAAATGAACATGCATATTCCCAGGAAATAGTATCCATTATTACTGTTGTTGTATTGCAGTCATTGTATTTACATGTTTTATGATTTTTAAGTTTTATGACATTTAAGGTAACTTAAATTATGCCATGTTTAGTGTCTATGGGTTTGTATCAAGAAGATTTAAATGCTTGTGTATGCGGTATGTCCATACCATACCTGTGCAACACATTAGTATTACAAGAATCTTTAATAGTTCTTCTTCAAAATCTCAGCCAGTTAATGATCTTCACCTGTGAGGCGCACCAGCCTTGAGTCTCTCATGGAGGAGCTCCAGGAGCATAAAAGGAGGAGCGACGACAGTGAAGGGCGAGAGAGGACCAGGCCTGGATATTATTTTATGATTTATTATGTTTGTGTGGCCGGCAGACGTCCACGAGGGTCTGCTGGCATTAATTTAGTTTTGTTCTTTGTTTATTTTGAATTCAAGTTTTGTTGAACGTTCGCCGGTTCCCGCCTCCTTCTTCCCGTATTTACGAACTGCATTACATTGGTGCCGAAACCCGGGACGAAGGAGGGACATGCTGTCGGAGAGCCCTCGCTGCTGAGGGGGATTGCGGTGTTGCGGAGTTCAGGCAGCGCGGGAGTGAAGACCGCGAGAGGCTGCCCGAGGCGGTGGTATTGGAGGTGGGACAGAGACCTGGATGCCATGCTCCTGGGACGAGGTAGGGTGGCTGCCATCCTGGAGGGAGCGGAGGAGTGCCGTTGTCTGCCGTGGGCCGGAGCCTGCTGCCGTCGGCCGTGAAGGGGAGGAGCAGGGGACGGCGGACTCGCTGCCGGCTGCCCTCAACCGGAGGAGCCATCGCTGAGGGACGATGTGGGTATGTGACGAGAAGGGTGTGCGAGAGCCATGAGGGAACGGCGCGAGGACGGTGACGCGAGTGTTAATGGTGCTGCTCTTCTCTCTAGTAATATGGCACATAGTCTTAGAGCTGAAACATGACAAACTGGGGCCCAGGACAGGAAGCAGACAGACTGGCTAAACCGACCGTCTGCTAGCTGCCTCACGTTACAGAAGTCAGATAAATCCCAACACATAGAAACTCTTACACCTAGATATTATCACATAGAGACTGTGTCTGTACACTGAATTATTAAAAACAAACTTCCAAACCCATTTAATGGTAAAAATTTGATGTTCAACAAATAAAAAATAGAGAAAATAATGATAAACAAATGATAAAGCTTGGGTTGTTAAATATTAGATCACTTTCTTCAAAAGCACTTATTGTAAATGATATTATCACAGACAATAATCTAGATGTGCTGTGTTTGACAGAAACCTGGCTAAAACCGGACAATTACATTACTTTAAATGAGTCTAGTCCTCAAGGTTATGATTATCTACACAATCCTTGTCAGAAAGGCAAAGGGGGAGGTGTTGCTGTAATTTATATTAATATTTACAGTATCAGCCAGAAGTCTTTCAAATATAATTCCTTCGAAGTGATGGTGCTTTACGTAACATTATGTAAGTTGACATTTGTGCTGGCTACTGTATACAGGCCACCAGGACACCATACAGACTTTATCAAAGAATTTGCAGATTTTCTATCAGAATTAGTACTAGCTGCAGATAAAGTCTTTGTTGTTGGTGATTTTAATATCCATGTAGATAATAAAAAAGACTCATTGGGATTGGCATTTACAGACATTATAAACTCTATTTGTGTTAGACAACACGTGTCAGGACCCACTCATTGTCATAATCATACTTTAGATCTAATATTGTCACATGGAATCGATATTGATGCCGTTGAAATTCTGCAGCAGAGTGACGACATCTCAGATCATTATCTAGTCTTGTGTATACTACATTTAGTCAAAGAGTCTAAACTGCCTCCCTGCCATAAATATGGTAGAACCATAAGTGCATTAAGTGCACTTTTTAAAAATGCCCTTTGTAATAATGTCAAATTAAGTTGTACTTAAAGAAAGTACACTTAAATGAAAATATTTATTAACACGCTTAAGTGCACTTTTTAAAAATGCACTTTGTAATAATGTCAAATTAAGTTGTACTTAAAGAAAGTACACTTAAATGACAATATTTACTAACACGCTTGAGTGCGCTTTTTAAAAATACACTTTGTAATAATGTCTAATTAAGTTGTACTTAAATAAAGTACACTTTAATGACAATATTTATTATCATGCTTAACTGCACTTTTTAAAAATGCACTTTGTAATAATGTCAAATTAAGTTTTACTTAAAGAAAGTACACTTTAATGACAATATTTATTAATATGCTCGAGTGCACTTTTTAAAAATGCCCTTTGTAATAATGTCAAATTAAGCTGTACTTAAAGAAAGTACACTTAAATGACAATATTTACTAACACGCTTGAGTGCACTTTTTAAAAATACACTTTGTAATAATGACTTATTAATTGTACTTACAGAAAGTAAACTTTAATGACAATGTTTATTAATACACTTGAGTGCACTTTTTAAAAATGCACTTTTTAATAATGACTTAAGTTGTACTTAAAAAAAGTACACTTTAATAGCAATATTTATTAACACGCTTAAGTGCCGTTTTTAAAAATGCACTTTGTAATAATGACTTATTAAGTTATACTTAAAGAAAGTACACTTAAATGACAATATTTATTAACACTTTTTTAAAAATGCACTTTGTAATAATGAATTAAGTTGTACTTGAAGAAAGTACACTTTCATGACAATATTTCTAAACATGCTTAAGAGCACTTTTTAAAAATGCACTTAATTTTTACCTAATTATGACTTTATAGTGTTTTAAATAAGTAAACTTATTCTGATGTATTGACTTATATATTAAAGCACATGAAAAATAATTAATTTTAATTTCAACTTAAGTGTGTTGTCCAAGATGACATTTGTTAATGTATTTTAAATGTGCTTAGTCTTTAATAAATACTGTGTGCATTAATATACTTGAAATTTATTTTTCTGAATTTCAAAACACTTGCTTATACAGTGTATAATCCTGTACAACTTATTGTTGAATTTTTTATCACCAGCTCCTGCTCTAAACTCGACTAGTGTCAGTTTTCTACATAATATTTGACATAAAATGTTTTTTTTTTTTTTTTTTTTAACGGAGTGCTGTATTTGTGATACTTAATGCAACAGTGCTGTACTTTACATATCTGTATAATACTTATAATATCATTGTTGTTCTAAGTTGATTAAACCTATTTAATTGCAAGCAAAAGTTTAACAGATCTAAAAAATAATTTGAATTCATATTCAGTTAAAATACATTTAATTTTAATCAGACTAAACTATAAAATAATTGAATTTCAGTTAGGTGAATGAGTCAAGTTCTGTAAACGTACAGTCTAACTACAACAATGAATTAGAAAAACTTCCAACTTGAACAAATTTAATCATGCGCATGCGCCACAATACTACGTCATGACGGCGCATTACTTCACCAGAGTTTGAAAAATGCACCTTCAGCCATCTTTTTGTGATCGCGATTCGCGAGGCAACTTTGCTGATCAAAGAAGAAAACAAAGGAGCGCACGTTTGGATGACTACAGATGAGACGTTATGTATTACAAATAAAGAAGCAAGTAAGTATCTTGATATATGCTCTCTTTATTTTTATTTTTTCACCGGAACATAGCAGTTCTTATGAGTGTAACTTATTTAGTTTAATCGCAATATGGAGGTGAATTAATCATGTTTCCTGTAATTTATTTATGATTGCATTATAATAATTTCTTATACAATATGAACGTGGTCGCGTGTGTGGGTGTGTTCAAAGAACACTGAACTCTGACTTTTTAAATCATTTTAAATGAATTTAAGTTAAATTTGCAGAACTAAATTCAAAGATCTGATCTTGTAACATTTAAAGACAATACATTTAATCGCTATTATAACCACCAGTAATGCTTATAATCTATTTTTCTTTTTGCATTTGAAAAGTTAGTTGTTCAATTACTGTTTGTGTTTGTAATATGTAATATTTTTGTGCTTATCTGTTGTTTTATATATTCATTTTGTAGGATCAGTACAGATTTGTTATTGGAGATACAGTGCAAGCTGTATGGAATCAAAGACCTGTATTGATGAGGTGATGTTCCATGTTTTTCCATTAATTCAGCCACCCTGATCACACACTACAAGCTAAAACACTGCCATCAACTGTCCTTATAGCTTTTAAATGCTTTGAATCTTTTCTGTTTGCAAGTAATAAATTCTCACCTGTGCACTTACAAATCCCCATCTAATCATTATATATTTATATATAATGATATTATTATATAATTATTTTCAAAGCAAAACCCCTCAATTTGCTTGGGTCTTAGGTTATTTATCTATATTTGTGTAATTGATAAAGTTATGTTTAATTCCTTGTAAAGTATAAAAATGTTTATAAAAATGTTCTCTATTTTGAAAGGCCAGTGTCAGTGAAGATGGTGTGGTCACTGGAATCCTGGTGTTTGTGGGAAATGTGAAGGAGCTTCTCCCAGGATTCTACAACAGTGTTGTCCTGATGACTGAGGTAATTCATCTTGCGTGATGCAGTTGCGGTCAAAAGTTTACTTACACCTTGCAGAATAAACTGCTTCATCAGGGAAGTACTAAATAAAGAAACAAATACAATGCTAATTTGTATGATTTGTTTGTTTTATAATAAAGTTATGATTATGTAAACTTTAGAATTACATAATCATATTTCTACTCTAAATTGTTTTTTGAAATATAAACATTTAAATTGTAGCTGTCATAAATTATGTATTCAAACATTAAATACATAAATTAATTATAAAAAAAAAAATATTTAAAATAAAATTTATAATGAATATGTTAACGTGGTGCATATAATTAGCAGAATGCTCCTCTCTATAGCTGACTAATGAGTTTATGCTGAATATGATTTTTCTGAAGTAAATGTGATGTTACGTGACATTGTTTACAAGCTGTTTCATTGACGTCTTTCCACGCGTTGAAACACTGATTGAGCGAATAAATGTGACTTGTTATGGATCAGTTGTACTGTATCTTGTAACATACCTTCAGATGTTCATTCATATTTATTTCACACTGTAACTGGTATTAAAGTGGAGGAAATTATCAGTACACAGTAAACATCTTGGCCACAGGCTTCAATCACTATCAGCAACTCTTTGCCTTTAGGGAATACCAAATGGGTTTTTATTATTTTCAAACCTACAAAGGTGGATATAAACTTTGGAGTTCTGTATATATATCTATATCTATTGATTTCATTCGATTGAACCAATTATAATAACAGACTGACTCTTACTTCTTTTTTGTTTTTTTTTCCTCCAGGTATTTATTTTTTTTACTTTCTTGCCTCTTTGGAACATGTTCATTTATGCATGCTGTGTAGAGGTGGTTCGCAGCTTAAGGTTTTCTGCCGATGAAGAGCTTCTGGGACATTGACATAAACAGCACTTTTTCATACAACTTAAAAAAAGGTGGTGACAGACAATTTTGGTTTTCTTGTTTTTGTGCCTTTGGAATTCATTGTTTTTTTTGTTTTTTTTGTTTTTTCTTTTCAAAATTACATTCACTGTAATGCTGGAGTAAGATTTTAGAAGAAACCTTTTTGTCCTGTTTAATGTTTGTGCTAGTAAAGGTTGCAGAGCTTATAAGTAACAAGGTTTACAAAAGGTAACACTTTACAAAAGGTCTCGCTTGTTAACATCAATTAATATATTAGATAACATTATCTAACTATGTGCATTGACTTTTTTTTTACAGTATTTATCAATATTTGTTAACATTAGGCAATAATTTTTTTTTTCTCAAGTTAATAAAATGTATAGTTATTGTTCATGTTAGTTTACAGTGCATTATCTATTAACATATGCAACTTTTGATTTTAATAATGCATACGTAATATTAACTAGGATTTATAAATGCTTAAAGTATTTTTCATTCATAGTTCATGTTAACTAAAGTAGTTAACTAATAGAAAATTATTGTACAGTGTTACCCAAAGTTTTGAATCTTTTCTTTTCTTTACATTTTGTCTGTATTAATTCATGGGTGTTATCTTATTTATCATCTTATACAGAATGATTTTATCTGAAAATGTAAAAATGCAGAAAGATTGTGATGGTAGGTTTAGGTACCTTTGTATGTGATGGAGAAAATTATAGTGCATATAAGCCTCACTGTCCTCCAGACTCTTTCTAAATGAGAGTTAAAGTGTTGTAATTGTTTGTGATTGTGCATAGTGTTTCTTGGGTTTTTCTTGTGCATCAACAAAAAGGTTTTTGTGCATTTGTTTTAGAGATTATTTTGTCAGTAAATGTAGAGGGTTTCAATTTGCATTTGTGTTGATTGTAATATTTTGAAATATACTAAATTGTAACTTCATTATTATATGTACAAAAAATTTAATTACAAATGTATTAAATTATATAATAGTGTACATGTAAATTACATTAAAGTATATTTAAGTTCGCATTAATTGCTTGTCAGTACATTCGGAAGTATACTTTTACCATATTTTGAAGTACATAAAAAATTGCATTAAAGTCCTACTTAAGTGCTTTAAAAAAAATCACTCAGAAGTTCAATTTATTGCATTTAATATGAACTTAATCTGTGATATATTTGAAATTAATTACAAATAGAATGCACTTAAGCGGCTGAAAACATTACATTTAATTCACACTTAAGTGTATTGATAACTGATATTAAAATATATTTTAGTTCACATTAATTGCTTGTTAGTACATTGGGCAGTGCACTTTAACTATATTTTAAAGGTACTAGAAGCAATTACGAAGGTTGTCATAAAGTTGTATTAAAGTACCACTTAAGTTGTTCAAAAAAATCACTCAAAAGTTCAACTTATTGCATTTAATATTAACTTAATCTGTGATATATTTGAAATTGATTACAAATAGATTGCACTTAAGCGGATGAAACATTACATTTAATTCACACTTAAGTGTATTGATATCTGATATTAAAATATATTTTAGTTCACATTAATTGCTTGTTAGTGCATTGGGCAGTGCACTTCAACTATATTTTAAAGGTACTAGAAGCAATTGCGAAGGTTGTCATAAAGTTGTATTAAAGTACCACTTAAGTTGTTCAAAAAAGTCACTCTTAAGTTCAACTTATTGCATTTAATATGAACTTAATATGTGATATATTTGAAATTAAGTACAGATATAATGCACTTAAGCGATGAAAACATTACATTTAATTCACACTTAAGTGTGTTCTTTTAAAGTATATTATTTTTGCAATAAGTACACTTTATAAAAGTATACTAAAGTGCACTTTTTTTTCACAAGGGACATTATCAATTTATATTTTCAAATCCGTTAAAGGATTATTAGGCTGCATAAATTAGGTCAGCCGGAACCGGGAACACTTCCTATAACACCAGATGTACTCGTTACATCAGAAAAAGAATGGCATCTACGCTAATACTAGTCTTTCTGTTTATCCCGAGGTTTACTGTAGTAAACTGGATCCGGGCCGTATCCAGCTGAGACCAAGGACCTGCGCCTTGACACGACCACAATAGCCCTGAAGTATTAGCAGAGATCGAGTCGACTAGATTATCCATTGTGAAGACATCATCAACACGACAGCCAGTGTCACTGTTCCTCAACAAACCGACCATACCGGCGTGATGAATACGAGCCTCAATTGGACATGACCACAACGCAGCCCTTGAAGTATCAGCAGAGATCAAGTCGACTAGATCATCCATTGTGAAGGCCTCATCGACACGACAGCCACTAGCACAGTTCCTCAACAAACCGTCCATACCAGCGTGATAAATACGATCCTCAACTGGATGGAACTGAAATAAATACTTTGATTGTTGCGATCCTATCAGACTTATGATAGCAACCTTATTCGTAACAAAGCACTGTTCGCCAGAGGAGAACTGGCCCCCAGATTAAGCCTGGTTTCTCCCAAGGTTTTTTCTCCATTTTAACACCTATTTGCCACTTGTTTGCCACCTGATGTCACCTGTTGGAGTTTGGGTTCCTTGCCGCTGTCGTCTTTGGCTTGCTTAGTTTGGGACACTTGACATTTGATATTCAACAGTATTCTTGACATTTATTCAACAGTGCTTTGATCTGCCTGCATTGACACTATTGACACTTTTGCTGCTGTGCAGCAAAAATGATGTACCAGTTATCAATGTAAAGCTGCTTTGACACAATCTGCATTGTAAAAAGCGCTATATAAATAAAGGTGACTTGACTTGACTAATGATCTTCACCTGGGAGGCGCACTGGCCTTGAGTCGCTCATGGAGGAGCTCCGGGAGCATAAAAGGAGGAGCGACAACAGTGAAGGACGAGAGAGGACGAGGCCTGGATATTATTTAATGTTTTATTAGGTTTGTGTGGCCGGCAGACCCTCGCGGACGCGTACTTTTGCTTTTTTTTGTTTTGTTTATTTTGAATTAAAGTTTTGTTGAACGTTCGCCGATTCCCGCCTCCTTCTTTGCATATTTTACGAACTGCGTTACATTGCCTCTTAAGTGATTTAGATCCTGACTACGTGCTCTGAGTAGGTACAATAAGGTACAATAAGAATGTTATTTTTCCATAACCTGGAAATTAACATTTCTTAGAATTAATAAACAATCAACATTGAGTGTTCACTGGACGAACAGGTAAATTGATTGTAATATTGTGAATAATTATTAATATTCCCCCTTTGAGTTAATTTGCTACATAATATTATATAATATAAAAGTTATAATACTTATATTTACATAATTCAGTTTCTAATCCAGTTTGTTTTGTTTTAAATGGTTTGTTTTGTTATTTTTCTTGCTGACCATCAAGTTTATGGTCAACGAATTCTGAGGTATAAGTTAACCTAATGTTAAGTGAAATTGTTTGCAACACTGACTGAACTGATGATTTCAGTAAGCTACTGTGTCTTTCAACATATTTTCATGTATTTCGTTCTGCAAAGAGGAAAGGATGATCAAGCTGTTCAAGATGAAAACTGAGAAGTGACACAGTCTTTCTTTTCATAATATAAATAAATGCATAGCCTAGGCCTATTAACATATCCTGCAAGTTGAAGAATAAAAATTAAAACGTGGACAACATCAGAAGCTATTAAATGTCTTATCATTATAATATAAAAATTAAAATGGTGGGTAATATTTGATTATGACAGATTTTTTACTGCCCGTCAAAATTATATATATTATTGTCATTGGTATCATTATCACAATAAATACCTGAAATTATCGTGATCATTTTTTTAGGCCATATCGCCCATCCCTAGTTAAAAACACATTAAATCATGCAACACTTAACTCAGTGTTAATGTATGCGATTAACAGCACGAAACAGTAAGTTGTTGTACCTCAGGCATACAATGTCCAATCTAGAGTTGTCAAAAGTACAGACTTCAGTACCAATCGGTACTCAAATTGTTAAAATATGACGCTTGGAGGCGCTCATCAGATTGGCTGTGATCGGCTACAATGATCAACACACGGGAGCGTCTGAAAGCACATGGAAGTGTTTGAATTTGAAAGCGTTTTGAAAGCAAGAGCGAGAGTGTTTGAAAGCAGGCGTCTGTCACCGGACTGGTCTGTGACAGACGGCTGCTTTCAAACGCTCCTGTGTGTATCTGTGTAAGCGCTCAGTGAAGGGTGTCATTGATGACTATTTATAACGTTTTTGAAGCATCGATCATTGAAGCCAATCACAGACATATCCGATGAGCCGTGAACACAATGACCAATCAGAGGTGTTTACGAATTTGATCACAGTGCTCAAAGCGTCACATGGTACCAAAGTCGGTACTTTGACAACTCTAGTCCAATCTGCTCCAAACTTCACGTTTGATAATAGTCCTGGTCTGAAGACATCTATATGGCAATATTCAGTTGTAGTCAAAGCACCACCTGCTGGCAGCAGGAAGTGTGGCACATCAAAATGACTTAGTTCTCCATATTTCTCCATTATTTACCCGCTCAAATGTCTCGCCCACTGTTCACTATTTTCATAAGGCCACTTGGTGGCGGTAGCCCCATGTGGGAGGGCCCTTTCAACACTGCTTGCAGCTTTAATTTAATTTATCTCTTTATTCTCTTGTATTTATTTGTGCTATCATTTGCAATTTATTTGTTCTTATTTTGTTACCAGCTGTTTTTTGTAAATTATTATGAGATAATAATAAAAATATCTATATGGCAGTATATATATATATTTGGAACACGGTATATATATATATATATATATATATATATATATATATATATATATATATATATATATATATATATATATATATATATATATATATATATATATATATATATATATATATATAATATATACACACACTGCGTTCCAAATTATTATGCAAGTGACATATCAGTAAGATTTCAGTAGAATAAACATTTAGATTTTAGTTTTTCTAAGAAAATGTTTGCTTGTTTATTTATCCATGTCTTTTTAGATAACTGGTATCAATGTCAGACAAAATAATTTGCCAGGTCTATGGAAACCCTACTTAGAGGTTGTTCCACATTATTAAGCAAGAAACAGTTCCCATGCAATATGGGAAGAATAATCTTTCTGAAGATAAAAAGCTTGAAATGGTGCAATGTTGTGCAAAAAGCATAAAAACAACTAATATTTTGTGAAAACTGAATGGAGATTATCGAATTATCATAAGATTTGTGAGTGATTTAGAGCACAGCAGAACTCGGTCAGATAAAGGATTATTAATGAAAGTTCCTGTCAAAAAATTAATTGCATTAAAAGGGCAGCTATAAAAAAGCCAGTGTTGAGCAGCAAACAGGTATTTGAAGCTTCTGGTGTCTCTGGAGTCTCAAGAAGCTCTCCATGCAGGCTAGCAGTTGTGCGTAAAGATGCATTTCAGCCACTCCAAACCAAACCTCACAAAGAGAAACATTTACAGTGGGTGTACAAATACATGAAGACTCATTTTTAAAATAGTTTTATTCACTGACTAATGCTAACAATAGCACTAACAATAGATAATAGGTAATAGGTCTAAATGGATGGATTTCTGGATGGTTGGTGAATGGCCACCACGTTCCAACAAGACTGCGATGTCAGCAAAGAGTTAGAGGGTGATGATTTGGGCTGCAATATTGGGAAGTGAGATGGAAGGTCCCTTTAGGGTCTCTGAGGGCATTAAAATGACTTTTGCAAGATATATGAAGTTCATAACTGGCCATTTTCAGCTATGATATAAAAAGGAGGATAGTGCCTTCTGAAATACAATGCACTATGCACTATCCCATGCTGCAAAAAACACCACAGCAATAAAACTGTTTGAAAATGTATTTCTACACCCACTGTAAATGTTTCTCTTTGTGAGGTTTGGTTAATGGTGGCTAAAATGCATCTTTACGTACAACTGCCAGCCTGCATGGAGAGCATCTTGAGACTCCAGAGACACCAGGAGCTTCAAATACCTGTTTGCTGCTAAACACTGACTTTTTTATAGCTGCCCTTTTAATACAATTAATTTTTTGACAGGAACTTTCATTAATAAGCCTTTATCTGTTCTGCTGTGCTCTAAATCACTCACAAATCTTATAATAATTTGATAATCTCCATTCAGTTTCACAAAATATTAGTTGTTTTAATGCCTTTTGCACAACATTGGACCATTTCATGCTTTTCATCTTCAGAAAGATCTTTCTTCCTCCCCATATGGCATGAGAACTGTGACTTGCTTAATAATGTGGAACAACCTCTAAGTAGGGTTTTCATAGACCTAAGTAGACCTGGCAAATTATTTTGTCTGAGATTGATACCAGTTATCTAAAAAGACATGGATACATAAACAAACATACATTTTCTTAGAAAAACTAAAATCTGAATGTTTATTCTACTGAAATCTTACTGATATGTCACTTGCATAATAATTTGGAACGCAGTGTATATATATATATATATATATATATATATATATATATATATATAATATATTATGCTAGTTGCTCTCACTGATGTTGAAAGACGATTCTGTCAAACAGATCATGAAGCACTCACAACTGTGTGGAGTTTTCACCTTTAAATCTACGGAAATGCATTCACACTGATAATAGAACCCAAAGCCCTCAAGCTTATCTGTAACAATACTTGTTCCAAACCACCCTCGGGGGGAGCAACGTTGCGCAATTCTGAGCACTTTATCCAGGGTCTGCATTAATCGTTCAGCAGAATGGTATGCCTGTGACATATTCAGTTCGAGGGGGTATATTTAAATATGTCACAGGCATAACAATCTGCTCAATGATTAATGCAGACCCTGGATAAAGTGCTCAGTGTTGCGGGAACAATACATGGACACAGCAGCTCTGTATCTTTCTAAGGGAATATCATGCAACACCACATAGCACTACCAACACATCCCCAGCTGAGCTGATGTTTTGACGACAGAACACCGGCTTAGTATTGGCCGATGTTGTACACATGAGCAGCGCGCGACACGTGTGAGATGCTGACACAGGAGCTGACCAATACAGAGCTGGCATTCTGATGTAGAACACGGAAGCACTGCACTGGCAGCATAGGAGAGTGACAGGGGAGAGAAGAAATTGAATAAAGTCCTTATTTTTTAGTTTTTTTTGCACACAAAAAGTATTTTCGTTGCTTCATAACATTAAAGTTGAACCACTGTAGTCACGTGGACTATTTTAACAATAACTTTGTTACCTCTCTGGGCCTTGAAATGTGCAATGATGTTGGTTTTGATGTTTGATCTCGGTTTTCATCAAAAATATCTTAATTTGTGTTCTGAAGATGAACAAAGGACTTACAGGTGTGGAACAACATGAGGGTGAGTAATTAATGACAGAAATTTCATTTTTGGGTGAACCTTTAAAGTGTTTTTTGACCTTTTTTTAATGTAAATCTGTTGCAGGAAACCTCCTAAAAAATTAGGAACCTTTAAAATAGCATAATAGGGGCTCTTTAACATGTTGTGACATTAACAAGAGGCCTGATTTGGAGAAACAGAGAGCCTTTGTCATATTTTTCACTCTTTGTTATATTGTAGGCATTTGCTAAAATCATTTAAGTTTTTTTTTTTTTCCCCCCTCATTAATGTACACACAGCACCCCATATTGACAGAAAAACACAGAATTGTTGACATTTTTGCAGATTTATTAAAAAAGAAAACCTGAAATATCACATGGTCCTAAGTATTGTTACGTCCAATGTCTTGTTTAAGTGTTTTTGTGCAGGAGAAGGTGTGGCCTGCGCAGAGGTCCTGATTGGTCTGGGCCCAATTGACTGATTCCTGCTCCCGTGATATAAGGACCACTCCAAACACCTTATGGGGCCGACTTTGTGCCATTTTGTTTGTTGCTTTGCTTTGTGTTCTTTTGTGTTTATGTGTGCTTTGTAGAATTTGTTTCTGTTCGGTTTGAGTTATAATTTGCTTTTGTCTTCAGTTACCTTATGTAAATATTATTTGTAAATAACCTAAGGGAAGTAGGGAGTGTGACGCCATTTATTTTTGCATATATCTTTATTCTATGTTTTGAGTTAAGGGAGTTAGGGAAGTTACTTTGTAATTTTCTTTGATGTTTTTTTTTTGTTTGTTTTAGGGAATTTAGAGGGTATTTAAATTAGTTACTTTTGTTTGTTATTTTGGCCTGGTCCACTCCTGAATTTAATCCCTTTGTTTGTATATTTTCATTATATTGTGTTAATAAATCTACCTTTGTTAAAAACTTTATTATCGAGTGAGCACACATTCATTTATGTTACTGTTGGCCCTAGACGGTTGTAACATAAATTGGGGGCTCGTCCGCCAGTTCAAACTTTATCTGGTTTGAGCAACCAAATTTAGTAGCATACATACAAATGGTTTATTTGATCTGATGAAATTTGCCTTGTTTTTTATCGTTTGCCTTGGGGTTTTTACTTTTTGGGGAAGGGTATTCGGCAGAGTTTTTGAGATGTCTTCTAAATTTGATTTTGAGGAGTTTGCAATTCAGCCTACGGCGCAACAATTAGAAAAATGTCGTAAAGATGACTTATTTGCAATCGCGGATTTGTATCAGATCAAGGTGCCTCGAGGCGCAGTAAAGAGGGAGATTAAGGGAGTGATAGTGAGACATTTGGTGGAGAATGGGGTCCTGCCAGAGGAGGGCGCGCAAGCGGGTGTTGCATACCAAATTGCGAGTTCCGTGGGTGAGGGAGCGGAGCAGACCAAACCCGCGGAACCGTTTAGCATAGATCCCGCTGAGCTGCCATCTCCATGAGACCCATTGTTGGCTATTAAGCTAAAGGAGCTTGAGTTGGAACTAAGCCGGCAGCAGTATCAAAGTCAGCTGTTGCACGTAAAGACAGTCGAGCTTGAGACTCAGTGCGCAATTCGACTGAAAGAGCTGGAGCTCGAACTTAAAACTAAAGTTCCTAACAAGCCTCCAACTACTGGTCCACCCGGCGCGAGTACGCCTGTGTCTTCTTCGGATAGCACTTCCACTCCAGGCTCGGATGCTGTGTCTCGACGCAATGTGCAAGTAAGTCAAACTTTTGATATTAGTAAACAAATTGCGTTAGTCCCTCTTTTTCGTGAAAGTGAAGTAGATACATACTTCACTGTGTTTGAACGCATCGCCGCCACGCTTCAATGGCCGCGAAATATTTGGCCGCTGCTTTTGCAGTGTAAACTCGTTGGGAAAGCTCAAGAAGTTTGTTCCGCGTTGACGCTTGAGCAGAGTTTAGATTATGACGCGATGAAGAATGCTGTGTTGCGTGCCTATGAATTGGTGCCTGAAGCGTACCGTCAAAAATTTAGGAATCATGTAAAATCCCCAGGACAAACGTTTGTTGAATTCGCTCGTGACAAGGCAAATTTGTTTGAAAAGTGGTGTACTGCGAATAAAGTTGCAACTCTAGAACAACTTAAGGAATTGATTTTGCTGGAAGAATTCAAAAATAGTTTGCCAGAGAAAATTGTAATTTACTTGAATGAACAGAAAGTGTCTACTCTTACAGAGGCAGCTGTTTTCTCTGATGAATTTGTGCTCACTCATCGAGTGTTTTTTTCATCACCACCTAAGCGTAATTCCTATGGTCGTACACGGAATGTTAAAGAGGTTACGACTGTGAATAAAGAGAATGCAGATAGTGACAATGTGGAAGGCCGTGAATGTTTTTACTGCCATGAGGCTGGGCACCTCATTGCAGCTTGTCCTGCTTTGAAAAAGAAGTCTAGTAGAAAGGCTAACTCTACAAAGAGTGTGGCTTTAGTTGATAGTCGTATGTGTTTACCAGAATGTGCATCTTCTAATGTTCGATCTGCATTCGAACCGTTTATTTTTGATGGAACAGTGTCATTTGATGAGTCGATGTCTGAAGCCAAACCTGTCCGCATCCTGAGAGATACGGGCTCGGCTCAGTCGTTTATTTTAGGAAGTGTGTTAAACTTTTCTACTCATTCTAGTTGTGGATCTGACGTACTAGTCAAAGGAATTGATTTGGCTGTTGTTAAAGTTCCCCTGCACAATGTATTTTTACAGTCCGGCGTAAGGTCGGGACGTGTCAAATTGGCTGTTTGTGCTGAATTACCTGTTGAGGGAGTCTCGCTCATTCTTGGTAATGATTTGGCGGGTAAGAAAGTTTTCTGTTTACCTGAAGTAACCGATGACCCTGTAGATGTAAATGAATGTAATGATGTGTTGCGTGAGACATTTCCTGATGTGTTTAGCGCCTGTGCAGTGACTCGCGCTCAGTTTCGGAAGTTTGAGGAGATGGTGGATCTTTCTGAGTCTTTCCTGTCTACGAGAGACTCTGATCAATGTGTAAAAGATGATGCGAATGAGTTGAATGTGTGTGCTGTTCCTAGTTTTAATCTGCCTTTAGGTAAATTAGAATTGATCAAAGCACAGCTTGCTGATCCCACTTTGGTCTCTTGCTTCAAAACTGCCGTGAAACAATCTGCCTTACCAAAACATTCTGTTGCGTATTATTTCGATGAAGAGGTGTTGATGCGTAAATGGTCTCCACCTAAGGCTGGGGAAGATTGGAGAACAGTTTACCAGGTTGTGGTTCCAAAGCCTTACCGAATGCAGGTATTAAGCATTGCACATGAACATGAACTTTCAGGCCATGTTGGTATCAGGAAAACATATGATAGTTTGCTTAAACATTTCTTCTGGCCGTCTATGAAATCTGATGTAGCCAAGTTCTGCAAGTCATGTCATTCCTGCCAGTTAGCTGGTAAACCTAACCAGGTTATTCCCCCAGCTCCTCTAAAACCAATCCCTGCTCTTGGAGAACCATTTGAGCGTATTTTAATCGACTGTGTTGGCCCTTTGCCAAAGACAAAATCTGGTAACTCCTATCTTTTAACTTTAATGTGTGCAACTACCAGATTCCCTGAAGCAATCCCATTACGAACTCTGAAAGCTCCAGCTATCATTAAAGCCATTGTCAAATTCTGCACTACGTTTGGTCTACCCCGGTATATTCAATCTGATCAGGGTAGTAATTTTATGTCCAAAGTATTTGCAAAAGTAATGAGGCAATTAAATGTCAAACATCGAGTGTCGAGTGCCTACCATCCACAATCGCAAGGTGTTCTTGAACGTTTTCACCAAACGTTAAAATCTATGCTTCGTACCTTTTGTGTAGAGCGAGAGCATGATTGGGATGAAGAAATTCCTCTCTTGTTGTTTGCGGCGCGTAATACGACACAAGCATCACTTGGTTTTAGTCCGTCTGAGTTAATTTTTGGTCATTCTGTACGTGGGCCATTGAAAGTTCTGCAGGAACAAATATTGGGTGTTAAGTGCTCTTCTCAGCCAGATAATGTTTTAGATTATGTCAGTAGTTTTCGTGAGCGTTTGCATACTGCGTGGAGTTTGGCAAGAAAATCACTTAGTGCTGTTCAAGAGCAAATGAAAACTCGCTATGATCGTGAAGCCGTGCAACGTTCTTTTCAGATTGGGGATCGCGTTCTTTTTTTATTGCCAATACCAGGCTCTCCGTTGAAGGCAAAATTTGTTGGCCCTTATGAAATTCAGGCAAAGTTAGGAGAGACTGATTATGTTGTGAATACTTTTAATCGCAGAAGAAAATCAAGAGTGTGTCATGTTAATATGCTTAAGGCATATGTAGCTCATACTGATGTGTCAAATGTGGCTGTTGCAGCAACTGTTGTACCTGTGAATGTGTCTCTGTCTGACTATTCACCCGAGAGTGATGATTTAAAAATGAGAAGTGCTTCATTTTTGACTGCTCGTTTGTTAAATTCTGACACTCTGAAGAACTTGTCCACCAAATTATCACATTTACCTGTTTCTGCTCAAGCTGATCTCAGAAATTTAATCAATAAGTATCCTACATTATTTAATGATTTTCCCACAACAACACGTCATAGAACATGACATTGATGTCGGTTCGCATGCCCCTGTCAAGCAGAACGCCTACCGAGTTAATCCTGTTAAAAGGAATCTCATGAAACGGGAAACTCATTATCTGTTAGAACATGGTTTAGCAGTTCCCAGTAGTAGTCCCTGGTGTTCACCGTGTTTGTTAGTCCCCAAGTCTGATGGTACGTCCAGATTTTGTACCGATTATAGGAAAGTCAATGCCTTAACTAAACCTGATTCATTTCCATTGCCTCGTGTTGAAGATTGTGTTGACCATGTTGGGAATTCAAAATTTGTCACTAAACTCGACCTATTAAAAGGGTACTGGCAAGTACCTCTTACTGAGAAGGCTTCTGAAATTTCTGCCTTTGCTACTCCCGATGCATTCCTTCAATACAGGGTTATGGCATTCGGACTACGAAATACTGGTGCAACATTTCAGCGTTTAATGTCAAGAGTGTTCGCTAATGTACCCAACTGTGAAGCTTACCTTGATGATGTTGTCTGTTATTCAGATTCTTGGGATGAGCATGCCAAACTTCTGAACTGTGTTTTTAAACGTTTGAAGGAGGCCAATCTTACATTAAATTTGGCAAAATGTGAATTTGCTTGTGCAACTGTAACCTATTTAGGGAAGGAGGTTGGAAATGGCAAAGTTCGACCTCTTGACTCCAAAATTCGAGTTATTCTGGATTTTCCTACGCCTACGACGAAGAGAGAGCTTAGGCGTTTTTTAGGCATGGCGAATCCTCTTACAGGTTTACTCCGTAAAGGGATCTCTTTTGAGTGGACTCCTACATGTCAGTTTGCCTTTGAGGCATTGAAGACTCTGTTGTGTAGCGCACCTGTACTTTCTGCCCCACGCTTTGACAAAGCGTTCAAGTTAGATGTTGATGCCAGTGGCACAGGTGCTGGTGCAGTTTTAATTCAGACTAATGATGCTGGAATAGACCACCCGATTAGTTTTTTTTCCAAGAAATTTCTCAAACACCAACTAAATTATAGTACTATAGAGAAGGAAGCTCTCGCGTTGTTACTTGCAATTCAACATTTTGAAGTGTACATTGGGTCCAGTGCACAACCAGTTTCTGTGTATACTGACCACAATCCTTTGGTTTTCCTTCAACGCATGTCAAATGCAAATCACAGGCTCATGCGTTGGGCACTAATTTGTCAAGGGTTTAATCTGAGTATCCAGCACAAAAGAGGGGTTGAAAATGTGATTGCTGACACTCTTTCACGTATCCATTCCTAAAAACCTATGGTTTTTATTTTTAAGGGTGAGGGTGTTACGTCCAATGTCTTGTTTAAGTGTTTTTGTGCAGGAGAAGGTGTGGCCTGCGCAGAGGTCCTGATTGGTCTGGGCCCAATTGACTGATTCCTGCTCCCGTGATATAAGGACCACTCCAAACACCTTATGGGGCCGACTTTGTGCCATTTTGTTTGTTGCTTTGCTTTGTGTTCTTTTGTGTTTATGTGTGCTTTGTAGAATTTGTTTCTGTTCGGTTTGAGTTATAATTTGCTTTTGTCTTCAGTTACCTTATGTAAGTATTATTTGTAAATAACCTAAGGGAAGTAGGGAGTGTGACGCCATTTATTTTTGCATATATCTTTATTCTATGTTTTGAGTTAAGGGAGTTAGGGAAGTTACTTTGTAATTTTCTTTGATGTTTTTTTTTTTGTTTGTTTTAGGGAATTTAGAGGGTATTTAAATTAGTTACTTTTGTTTGTTATTTTGGCCTGGTCCACTCCTGAATTTAATCCCTTTGTTTGTATATTTTCATTATATTGTGTTAATAAATCTACCTTTGTTAAAAACTTTATTATCGAGTGAGCACACATTCATTTATGTTACTGTTGGCCCTAGACGGTCGTAACAGTATTCAGACCCTTTGCTGTGACACTCATACATTTAACTCAGGTGCTGTCCATTTCTTCTGATCATCCTTGAGATGGTTTACACCTTCATTTGAGTCCAGCTGTGTTTGAGATGTTTGGGACGACCAGAACCCTTCCTAGAGCTGAGCTATCGGGGGAGAAGAGCCTTGGTGAGAGAGGTAAAGAAGAACCCAAAGATCACTGTGGCTGAGCTCCAGAGATGCAGTCGGGAGATGGGAGAAAGTTGTAGAAAGTCCACCATCACTGCAGCCCTCCACCAGTCGGGGCTTTATGGCAGAGTGGCCCGACGGAAGCCTCTCCTCAGTACAATACACATGAAAGCCTGCATGGAGTTTGCTAAAAAACACCTGAAGGACTCCAAGATAGTGAGAAATAAGATTCTCTGGTCTGATGAGACCAAGATAGAACTTTTTGGCCTTAATTCTAAGCGGTATGTGTGGAGAAAACCAGGCACTGCTCATCACCTGTCCAATAGGTTCCCAACAGTGAAGCATGGTGGTGGCAGCATCATGCTGTGGGGGTGTTTTTCAGCTGGTTGCAATCGAGGGAAAGATGAATGCGGCCAAGTACAGGGATATCCTGGACGAAAACCTTCTCCAGAGTGCTCAGGACCTCAGACTGGGCTGAAGGTTTACCTTCCAACAAGACAATGACCCTAAGCACACAGCTAAAATAATGAAGGAGTGGCTTCACAACAACTCCGTGACTGTTCTTGAATGGCCCAGCCAGAGCCCTGACTTAAACCCAATTGAGCATCTCTGGAGAGACCTAAAAATGGCTGGTTGGGGAGAGTAGACTGGAGTGGAGGTCTCCAGGGCAGGTTCAAACACCATGGCGGGTCAGGAGCCGTGGGCAGCCATGGCGGGTCAGGAGCCGTGAGAGGGAGGCAGGGAGGGAAAACAGTCTTTGGGCTGGATATTACAATAACACAGTTCATAATAGGAGTGGGCTCGGCAGCGGCGGCTGGAGCGGCTGGCTCGGCGGCTGAGACTGGAGATACGGGCTCGGCGGCTGAGACTGGAGATACGGGCTCGGCGGCTGAGACTGGAGATACGGGCTCGGCGGCTGAGACTGGAGATACGGGCTCGGCGGCTGAGACTGGAGATACGGGCTCGGCGGCTGAGACTGGAGATACGGGCTCGGCGGCTGAGACTGGAGATACGGGCTCGGCGGCTGAGACTGGCGCTGCTTGCTCGGCGGCTGAGACTGGCGCGGCCTGCTCGGCGGCGGAGACTGGCGCTGCTTGCTCGGCGGCGGAGACTGTAACAGAGGGCCAATCCATACCCTCTAATACGATTAAAATTCCCGTAGGAACGGGAACGGGCTCTGGAGAGACTGGAGCGGGCTCTATGAAGGATGGAAAGGGCTCTGCTTTTCCTCCTCCTCCGCTTTCCGGACCCAGCAGGAGAGTGTGGGCCCAGCGTGGGGCAGGAAGGAAGTTCGCTGGAAAGGCATGCGGAGGAAGCCGGAGATTGACTGACTGGCCCGGCCAACCGTGTTTCTGGATGGGCTGGACGCAAACACTCATCATGAACCTTTTCCACAAAGAATTTGGAATCATTCAAAAACAAAATTAAATTGATAGTTTCGCTTAAGGAGAGACGATAATCAGGTTCATTTAAACGGATAGTGTTGTCGTCCAGACCATCCAGAAACAGGGCGATCAAACATGCTTCAGGCCAGTCAGACAAAAAGGCAAGTTCAACGAACTCCTCCACATACCTCTCCAGCGAACGACCCACCTGTAAGAGTCCAATGAGCCGCTCGCCAGCTGTCCCAGATGAGAGAGGCATGGGAGAAGTTGGAGCCCGGGAGATGAAGGGAGCTTCCATATTCTCTTGTGGAAATCCGGTCGGTATTGGTCCGTCTTACTGTTATGGTATGCTGGTGTAGAGAAGAGGCAGATACGGATTTCCACAATCAATGACAATACTTTACTGAACACAGGCAAGGAGAACCAAACATACACGTAGAATAACATTCAAGACGGACGAGGAGTGAAGGGAGTGAGTGCAATATAAAGGGAGTGCTAACAATAGAGTCCAGGTGCAGGTGATGAGTGACGATGGGGAGCTGACGAGGAAGTGGATGCAGGTGTGGAGAACAGGAGGATCATGGGATATGGAGTCCAGGGGAACAAGGGATATGTAACACATACCTCCACGCACACTGCTTGCGCAGACATCACGTGTTCTATCAGGCTATGCAGAGTTGTTGACACATCGCTAGAGTCACTGAGCACTGCAAACAAACTGAGCACTGCAAACAAACAACACTTTTCACACTTCCTCCTTAACCAACACAATGAGCTTATTACCGTAATTATGATATACGGAACTGTTTGCATCCTCAGACTCAAAATTATGCATTTCTATGGCAACCCTATCAACACAGTTTGATATAACATCACACATACACACATATCAGTCAGCCCCAACCCCATGGACTGACAGAGATTATATGCCCCTTCCCCTTCCCCTGGTCCAATGGAAATCAGTAAGCAGTGCAGAGGGGGCCATGGCAATACACAATCACTGGGCCCAGCAAGGGCAATTCCTAGGGATGTACCAGGAATCAACACAGCTAGTCCTTCAAAAAGAATTTGTCCATTATTCACCAAAATTTGCACAAATTATTTTCAAATCAAACAACAAATTTTTCAATGATAAAACAAGGGCTGGAATGGTTTAATGAAGCTTACCAGTGTGACATTCTGTGCGCTGATGGGAGCAGTCAAAAGTGAACTCTTTATCCTCAGTTTCACACAGTGTGTCCTGGGTAGTTGTGCCTAGTCTGACAGTCTTCAGGCCCAGCTGAGTGCAATCCTTGTGGGGCATACACGGCTCAGTGGATGACGATGTGCTGGAGAAATAACCCTGGGGACACTTCTCACACACTGTGTTCCTCTCTGGTGTGCCTGAAGACATGTACATACACACTGAATGCACAATTGCAATATGTAATTTTAGAATAGGGAATACTTTGAATAGCAAAAACTAGGTCTACTTCTATGCAAAGTAGGCATATTCATGGAATAGATCTGAATAAATGGCATAAATAATCCTGCCCATTTCATTATAGTACACTGTTTAAATTCTATTTTGTGCTACTTTTTTATTATATTATATTGAAAGGGAATATTTATTATATTGTAGAATTAGTGAATGTTACTATATTTAAAAATGACTAAAGCTTTTTCATTGCTAAAACTCACACATATTCTCCCGCATTCTTTAAGAAAGTATAATCAGATGTAAAAAAAAGATGGTGACAGAGTATGTAAAGTAAACAGTTATGAACCGTAATTATTACAATATAAACCTTTAAATTATATGGTTTTGAACTGTAAAATAGACAGTAAACTAAGTGCTTTTCCGTAAAACCTAAAACATTGCTACTGTATTTTTTCATAAAAAAAATCCACAGTGAAAAGATATATGTGAAAATAATCTCATTTTATTTATCATTTAACACCCATGTAGTCTGGTGTATGAAACATAGGAAGTGAAAGTTTTATGACAAAAATTTGAGATGTTTAGGATTTGTCACTTGTACAAATGTCATTCACAAGTCACAAATGACTAAAAGAAACCAGCTACTCACATGTTTAGGTAAAAAATGAGTCAGATCTATAAATGACTAGGATAACTATTTGTGGAGTTTAATAATGTGCATAAGGCTATTTTTGAGGAACTAGTATTTTTACTTCTGGGTCTCATTCTTTAACTGTGCATAGAATCTGTCCATTAATTTCACACTTTTTATTAGAAATTAATAAATGTGACAATAAGCCAAACTTACAATAACACTTAACTTATTTCAGAGTAGCAATAATGTGTGATATTGCTTAATGTAATAGGTTCTACATAAAAACATTTAGTTTACCAATAAAAAAGTGTTAATTATGTTTAAACTGGTTTTGAGAATGGCACCCATAGCTTTTCTTTAAGAACTTGACAGGTTCTGTGGTAAGCACGATTTGGGCATCTAATATGCTAATTGCTAACTGGCATGTGCCTATTAATTTAGAATCCATCTACATTAGAACTAGAGTAAGATCAAAATTATGTTTGTACATACCTATTGCAAATCTGGTGAAAATGTTGCATGATAACCTTTTCTGGACACACAAGTTAGAATATTTGTAGACAACTAAGTGACCACATTTTGTTTTTTGTTTTTTGAACAAGGAAAACTCACCACAATGATCAGTGGTTGGCAGTGTTGGTGTGTAGTGGCTAAGGTGTTCGGAGTTATTTTTTTCTTTTAGCAATTTGTGTTGTTGCTAGGGCATTACAGGTAGTTGCTCACTGGGCCAAGTCAAAACAATCCAAGTTTGCAAAATTCAGGCTTCTGGATAAGGCTTGTGAATGTGATTTTACTGTCTTATCCACCAGACAAAAATTCAAATATGTTTGATCGGTTAGAAAAGTAATAAAGCTGCATAATTTGGTATTGCATTGTTGTTCATAACACAAATTGAGTTATGCACTGAAGTTTAACACTTGCCGTAAAGGGTATGATCATCAAGAAAAACTCAGACAATGTAAGCCAGAAGAGGACTTCACACAGGTTCCAAAAAACAAATCAAGTATTCAAGGACCTCTGTCACCATCTTATGCTGAAAGTGGAACTGCCCAACTAATATTTTTTTAGTTAACTTTTCATAGAAAATTACATATTGAAAACAAAAATATATTAATATATATCCCTCAATGCATTTGCAACAAACTTATTAGAAAATTCCTTTATTCATATTATATTTTCATGAAAATCCCACTAATAATGGAAAATCACCCATAATACATTTGGAGATAAATCAGAGCCAAAATCTTGCCATCATCATTGGTTACAGAAACCAAGTATGTAATGTAAACAGTTATGAACCGTAATTATTACAATATAAACCTTTAAATCATATGGTTTTGAACAGTAAAATAGACAGTAAACTAAGTGCTGTTCCGTAAAACCTAAAACATTGTTACCGTATTTTTTACGGTAAAGTTCTGGCAACCACAGCTGCCATTTTTTACTTGAAATTTTTGACAGTGTATTTTTCACTTCCAAAAAATGTAAATTTAACAGTATTTTACTGTAAAATCACATTAAATGTACTGTTTGATCTATTACAGTTATTCAACTTATATATTAAGGAAACTTTCTGTAAACCAATTAACTGTTTCACCGTAGCATTTTTACAGTCTTTTAACGTTAAAAATCAAGATAATTTTTTACAGTAAGGTTTTAGCCAGTAAAACTTTTTTTAAATGTGATGCATGTGGGCTAGGAATTCAGAGGGATTTGGAACACTGAGGGATAATGTTGGACCTAATTAAAAAGAGACAAAAAGAAATTACAAAATTAAAACATCTGGGATTGAACACAAATTCTGAGAATTAACAGATCATCCATTAGACTCAAGCTATAGTCTGGGTGGGGTGGCCAATGTGATAACAACCAGCAGTGTTGAATCTTTCTCACTGATACAACATACAGCATGGTTAAATAGCACCCTGACTCGCTGCCAAATGTTCCACCAGCTGCCAGGAAAGCTTAACTGAGGTACTGGCCGACTGCTAATGTATACTTTCTAATGAATGTGCTTCCTTAACCTTGAAACCAGTTAGACACAAAGAATACTGGATTAAAAGGAACATGAGTGCATTATGGGTTTAATTCAGGGTCAGTTGACTGGCTGAGTGTGGATTTTTAAACCAATGAAGCTCCCCAATAATTATATTTAAAATGGCATTTAAAAGAAAAGACACACCAGCCAATTTAAAATAAAAGTGGCTCCTTGCTGAAGAAGCTTTTCAAGAGGCCAGAAATATTGGAGTCCCTGCAAGTTATATTGTGTAGCATTTCTTCTTCATAATATTCTGGTGAATGAGATGTTTGAAACTTGATACATAACTTGCATCCAGGCAAGTCTGTGAAATTGCTAAATAATGTGTTTAGACACATTGATTAGAAGATTGATGGTCTTGAATTCATAATTATTGTTCTAGCACATTATTGACAAAGAATAAGTGAACTTACCCTGTACAGCGACTCCAGAGCCAGGGAAGCAAGGGGTGTGACGGACACAAAATTCTACCACCAGGTGATACCCAGGTATACACTCACAGAGCCTGTCATGAGTGCTGTTACATTCCCTCCGTACAATCTGCCTTTCTTTGCAGACAGATGTACAATGTTGACAGCTGTCTCCCCAATGCCACTGTTCCGCAAAGCGTTTTTCTGGGCAGGGGACACAAATGGTGGCTTCCTCCTTGCTGCAGTGGCGTTCCACGGCCGTGCCAGGTGGACACTGGTCACAAAGCAGCATCTTAGAGGTCACAGGGTCTCGGTGCTGGTACTTGGGTATTTCTTGGTAGGCCCATGCAAAAGACATGGCGAACAGCTAAGGAAACAAATAGGAAATACAGTTTAGAGATTGCATTCTGGTGTGTATGTGAAATGTTTTCTGAGTAATTTTGGGGATTTCCCCTTCCCACTGCTGCCATGGCAAACAATATAGTCTGGATATCGCACAGGGCATGGTGTGACTGCTTTTGGCTCATGAGAGAAAGAGGAAGATAAAGGATTCCAAGCTACCCATAAATTGTGTTTTACACAGCAGGTGGAGGATCTCAGTGAGGAAATCATTAAGTCCTTAAACTAAATTTTTAGCATGGTGAATGCTGCAGATATAGAGTCAAACTGTGGAAAACGGGGTGAACTTTTAGCCTTTTGGCGCTCTAAGCAGGGTTGCCATTTGACGAAGATGTGTACAGTACTCTAACCCAAATTACATACTACTGTGGAGTCTTTGAGAGTTGTAATTACACTGTTCAAATGATCTAAAGGAAACTCACAAAGAAACCAGTGACCTTGAGTCAGTGCTGAATTCAAATGCTTAATTTCAAGGTAAGCTACATTTATCTCAGGCAGACATAAGGCTCTCAGAGAAATATCGTTCTAAGAGTGGAAGCCTAAAACAGGACACTGAAATTGAGATTTGGATCCAAAAGGATTCAAGTGTGATACCAGATGGCTAACAAGACTAACTAACACTGATGGTAGACCATTCAATTCACACTTATATAGCTATAAGTGGATAAGAAAGTGTGTTTACACCAAACAATGCTTAATTAAACAGTTATCACCACACCAAGTATTCCTGATTAACAGGCTTGTTAAATTTTAGCTGGGGAAATTAAAATTGAGATGTCGTATACATATTGAGTTGTTGCATAAACAACATTTCCCAAAGTCATATAAAAAGGTTTTTCTTTTCTTTTAATTTTGTGTGATGTCTGAAGGAATAGTTCAGACATCTATTCATTATTATAAAATGTATTGGAATGTGTTATATCACAAATTAACCAACTAACAGACCAAAGAAATACATATTAATTAACATAAACAATTCCTCCATTAAAATCTTTATCCTGAACAGTGCATATATGAATATATAAAAGCAAGAAAGAAATCAAGTATTATAATGATTTTTAAAAGAAATGCCCGATGAGTTACACTAAAAGATTAAAGGTGCAGTAAGCGATTTACGAGAATCATTTTTGAATAATGTTGATATTTGAAATCAACACAAACACACACACCCCTCACTTCACTGCTCCGCCCCCAAAAAACACAAACACGCAATGCAAGATTGGATGTCTCTTTATCATAGCAGAAGCAAAGCAAAATAATGCTTTACGAAAAATAAAGTTTTGATTTTGAACGAATGACAAGAACCAAAAATGAACATACAGTAGGCCAACATGAGTATATACAAGCAAGAGTTTCAAAACCAATGTTACTCATGTATGGAACAGAAACAACACAACCTTGGTGTCACTTTTCAGGCCTGTCCACTTAGGTCTCTCCAGCACTGGAAAGCTTTTCTAATATTAAAGGATTAGTCCACTTTTAAATAAACTTTTCCTGATAATTTACTCACCCCAATGTCATCCAAGATGTCCATGTCTTTCTTTCTTCAGTCGAAAAGAAATTAAAGTTTTTGATGAAAACATTCCAGGATTTTTCTACTTATAGTAGACTTGAATGGGCACCAAACAATTGAAGGTCAAAATTAGTTTCACTGCAGCTTCAAACTGTTCAACACGGTCCCAGATGAGAAATAAGGGTCTTATCTAGGGAAACCAGTGCTCATTTTCTGAAAAAAATTGAAAATTATATAAGTTTTAACCTTAAATGCTCATCTTGAACTAGCTTTCTTCTTGTCCTCTATTGGAGCAGTGTAGAAACTGCTAAGTGTATTACTGCCCTCCACAGGCCAAAGTTTGAACTAATTGTTATATACCATTGAACTAGCATATTGCATATAAAAATTAGTTCAAACTTTGGCCTGTGGAGGGCAGTATTACGCTTAGCAGCATCTACACTGCTGGAATTCAAATAGAGAAGAAGATGAAGAGCTAGTTCAAGATGAGCATTTCTGGTTAAAACTTACATAATTTTCAATTTTTTTCAGAAAATGAGCAATGGTTTCACTAGATAAGACCCTTATTTCTCATCTGGGATTGTTCTGAACAATTTGAAGCTGCAGTGAAACTAATTTTGACCTTCAACTGTCTGGTGCCCATTCAAGTCTACTATAAGGAGAATAATCCTGGAATGTTTTCATCAAAAACTTTAATTTCTTTTCGACAGAAGAAAGAAAGACATGGACATCTTGGATGACATGGGGGTGAGTAAATTATCAGGAAAAGTTTATTTAAAAGTGAACTAATCCTTTAAGGTGGGTCCTAAAACTCTTGCCCGATCATAATAACCCATCTTTTTCCAGTGATAGGAAAAAGTTTAGCCCTGGTAATGTCTCTCAGCCATCTCTCTTTCTACAGTCTTTCTTCAAATCTCTTGCTCATCTCCCCCATCACGAGAGGCCGCTACTGCTGATTGGCTACAAATCTTTTTTGTTGTGGTGCTCGGTCCAATCCACTTTCAACAGCATTTTTTCAGAAACCACTTACTGCACCTTTACGGAGTGTTCACACTTAACATGAACCCTGGTGCAATTGCTCTGTTAGTGCAGTTCATTTGAATATGTGTCAACGCTACTTTCCGAACCATGGTGCGCACCAAACAAGCAGACCGAGACTGCTGGAAAAGATGGGTCTCGGTCCGCTTCCAAACAAACTCTGCTGCGGTTTGAATGAAATATGAACTCAACATGGACCAAAGACATGTAAACGAACCAAACACAGGACATGGTGTCACAAGATGTGATTTTTAAAAAGGACAGAATGCTCAAGCAAACCTGTTTTTTCTCATCATAGTCACAATATTGCCCATCACAGTGTGGTATAGGCCTCAGAACTGCGTCCCCGTACAAAAAAGGGGCTATAATTCAAGTTAATTTTATTAAAGTCCCCCTGTAGACAATAATTTTATTCCTTAAAACTCATCTTCTTCATCACTAAAATGACATATTTAAAGGTGTATTTGATTTATTATTTCACCTTTTTAACTTTAGTTAGAGTGTAATGTTGTTTGAGCATAAACAAGATCTGCAAAGTTGCGATGCTCATAGTTGCAAAGGGGGATATTTTCTTTTACAGAAATTGTAGAGACTTGGTAGAGATTGTAGAGATTTGGTACAACAAGCTTCTTCCTGGGTTGGTGACATCACAAACCCCAAAACATTTACATAAACCCTGCCCAAGGAAACACACAACAAAGGGGGTGAAGCCATGTTGGACTGCTTTAGAGAAGAGGAAGAGTTGTTGTAGTAGTGTACTATTTCAGATGATGCATAATAGCATCCCCTACCATATAACAGAGAAAATGGATAGCTGGAAAATTCAGTCAATGGCAGGGTAAGAGTAGATTTGAAGTAAATTCCTATGTACGCTACCAGTGGAGTAGCCTACACAAAAATTCAGATACTCAGAATTAGGAACATATTTACTTTATAAATCAATAGTTTCAAACAATGCAAGTTTATAAGACAGTATGTAAAACTATGTGAAAAAAATATTTATTAGGCTTCTCAATCAAAAGAGTAAACACAACAACAAGCCAAGTTTACTTAGAATACTCGATTATACTTTTAAGTATATCTCAAAAGATTGAGCACAATTATAGGCCAAATAGTCTTTTCTGTCAGTTTAAGTCAAGTTAAGAATTTAAGTGAAATTTTAAGTATATTTCTGAGAAGTACATAAAAAGTAGATTGAAAGTATACTTTCTTATTTTTGGTTTAACAGAAGTTTACTGCACACTTGAATAAACTTATTTTTTAATAATAAACTGATCTTTTATTTTTCCGCTGTTTTGACTTTACACATTTTATAAGCTTTTCACGAGTTGTCAGCTCCATAATATACCATCGAATGCATTTAGCCCAAGCGGCAACCTCCCCCAGTCTCTCGTGGAGCCAATACGGAAGTGACTTAATCTGCGATTCATCGACTGGCCGCTAAGGACAGGCTCCAAAAGAGAGTAGAAACTCATTGAGTTCCATGTTAAATTGGCCAAGTTTACAGCAGAAAAAAACATGTTTACAAGTTGGTTCAAATTGTGGTTTTGGTCTATACTGCTAATTTTGCCCTTCATGACAACTGTGAGGGTTTTTTTTCTAACTCATTCTTTTAAATTATATTAAGCCTTAAAGTTCTGCATAATTAAGGGCATGGTCACTTGAGTGACAGGTAGATGCCTCTGCTGTCTGTGAGCCATCATTTTACCTCAGTTAATTCCAGCCGCTGAATTTGGCATCTCAGCCGTATTTGTGCTTGATTATTTTATACAATTATAAAATATGGCTTGCTGCATAATATTCGAGACTGATGTGTGTCTGTGTAGATGTGCATGCATGCGGAAGAAACAGAACACACGTTGTTGGATCGTGGCATTGGCTAAAAGTTTTGTTTGTGAGATTTACTACAATGACAATGGCCGGAGGATATCAAAATCTGACAGCACTGCTTGGATATTATAACTAAAACTGCTGCACTATTTTGAAAAAATATACTTTGGACACGGGCTCATTTGTTTGTTAGATACAATCGTATACAGTTTTACAACATAAACGCTGCTCAGATTGCATCCTTTCTTGAAGAACGATGACAGAGAGCAGATCATTCATGGATTATATATCAATATTTCATGGACAAAAAGTACTGTTTTTTGTTTTGCAATGGACATTTATATTTTACCCAAGTGCCACAGATTGGATTCATCTCGCGATCTGTATTATAAAGGTATGAAGTCCCATTTTAATTTTCCATGTTGCTATTTGCACACCCAACATAAATTACTGGTGTTGGAGCATCTATATCTAAAAAAAAAAAAAAAACACCGTAGATTGACAGTAAAGCTTTAGAACTTTCTGATGATAAAACTTATCTTTATTAATAAGATAGATGGCTCCTTTGCTTGCTAACATGGTCACGTCGAGCTAGGCGGGCGTGGTTTCAGCAACCAGTCACATCAGCTCAAACCACCTCCCCGCCTTTTTGCCCATTTTCACTTATCCGGGAGTGACGTGCGGTGATGCGCAGCTAAGATGGCCGTGGCCTCATTTACGCGTCAAAACTGCTGTTCAGAACTCTATGGGTGACGTCATGGACACTACGTCCATATTTTTTTACAGTCTATGATTTAGCCCAGCACACAGCATACCAGGACGAAATGTATTATTTTCTTTTTTTTTTTTTTTTTTTGGTCCGGAACAAAAAAGTGTGACCTAGTGCTGCAACGACGCGTCGACGTCATAGATTACGTTGACTACAAAAATACGTCAACGCGTCACGTCAACGTGACCACGATTATCAAAAGTATGGGAATACTTTAAACAGGGGCCAAACAAAATGGTCCTTTGTTCCCTTTGCAAAACCGAGATGGCGTACCGCGGCAGCACAACTGCGATGCACAAGCACTAGGGGTGTGACGCAAGATTAAAATGTGACGAGATTTCTCGTCGAGGTGAAAAGTAGTCTCGTGATATTGCCATGACAGAGTGTTAGGATGATTAGGAAAGAATATGCTACCGCTACCTTTACATTACACCTCCACTGTCGTTTTGATTTGTATTTAAATAAAAAACATTCAATTCAGTTGGATAACGGTCGCCGCCGCTCCATATTCACAGAGTACGCGCAATTGCTGAAAGTGAAAGTAAACGCGTGGGCGCATTCAGACGAGATTTCTGATGAATACAGATATCTCTCAATATGAAAGCTATCTTAGGCTGGGCAGTGTAGTTGTAACAATCTCTTAGCTCTGTATCAAAGAAAAAAATGGTCTTGCACTTTGAATATTGAGAGTGCGATTATGGTTGTACTTATTGTAAAGTGTTACCATAAAATGAATAACAGTTTTCTCTTAATCTTATTAAGCACAAACAATAAGTTCACTTTCAGTCGGTCACGTTCGACGTACGTCAGTAGTGACCGACGAATTGGGATATCGCTAGTGAGCCCTATCAGCTTCGAGTGAACTAAAACAAGCCAATGGAATTGGCGTGCGATATTTGCATAATGCGCACCGCCTCCGACAGGTGTACATAAATAGGAAGCAGATGCAATCGCACTCTGTCTTTCGCTTCGGAGCCAACAGTTGGTGTCCAGCTTCAAACTTCAAAAGAGTGAAACTAAACAGCCTTGGAGATTCAGCGTCTGTTTGTGTTGGCGTTAAGGCACAACAGCGAGGTCGCGAGCTTCCCGGAGAGCCTGAGCTTAAGCTCTCAACTGCTGTTTTAACAGCAACTGAATTCCCATATAAAACGCAGTTGTCTGTTGCAATTTGAGCTGACTCTTCCCCTTCTAAAAGAGCTTCACAGACAGACACTGCGTCTTTCTCAAGACGTCATTCTGTCTATGCGTTTCTGGAGGCAGTCGTTTCCTATCCTCACTGATGGCCACAATCACTTTCTCTCATGTCTGCTTAGCGTATTGAGACTGCGTTTGTGGGTGGTTCATATTCTCTTATGAGAATATGCCCACGTCGGCACGTTGTTTGTCTCGCCTTTCTCGTAAGGGCTTGAGCGTTCAGCGCGCCGTATGCCGTCGAGCTGCCGGCTGACAGCGCGCGTTGCCATGGCAACCCATCGCGTTGTCTGGTGCTCTAGATGCACGGTCGAGACTCGAGTGCCTTTAATGAGGTGGAGTCTGCTCACTTATTCCCCGATCTAGTTTATTTTTCTGAATCAGAAAATACTACTTTGGTAAAAAGCCTGGGTGACCAGAGGACCACAGTGGGGCTATACCCGCCGAGCCATTCTCCGTGGGCCCCCCACTCCTCTAGTGCATCGCAAACATGTTGTGACTATGTCCGTGGGTGGTTCATGTTTAGTAACACGGCCCAGTGCGCCTTGTGTCGACCAGTTGGACGGCCACATTCACTGTCCAACATGGCTGGTAGCTTCTGCTTGGATTGCTGGTCCTTCTCATGAGGGACCTAGCGTCTTAGTCTGGGCTCCAGCAGAGGATCAGATGTCGACTGCTACATTGGAGAGAGTATAGTTGGGCTCTGAAAATGAAGATGATGCTGAGCGTCCCACAGTCGTGATGTGCTCATGCTGAATCAGATTCAGACTTGACAACCATGCTTTCCCGGGCCCCTGGGGGCATTATGTGACAAATACTCGCCTTGCCCCGCCCCCTGTGCCCGGACATGCATGGAAAAACTTGGCAGTTTTGTAGCCTCTTTGGTGTTAAATATGGAACGCCAAAGGGGCCATAATCTGCATTACAAGTTTTTTCTCTCTCACTACCCTTTAGGGTGGGGTGGCAGTGCTACGGGCACACCACCTCTGCCCTGCTTGGGTCTTGGCCCCCGGCAAGTCCGTGGTAGGCCAAAGCACTCATTGCAAGTGGGTAGTTCTGAGTCAGGGTTGAGCTACGCATGATGCAGGTCATAGCGCAGGCCCCTGGCCAGACAATGTCCACCGTGGTGGTCCGGAAACACCCCTGGCTAGTATTGCTGGGATGTGTCATCGTCAAAGTACACTTTCTCGATGTGCTCATCTCACAAGCTGGCCTTTGGTCCCGCTGGCTTGGTGTCTGGAAGCGTGGATAGCGCTCCCCAGCCCGTTCAGCTGGCTCATTCATACCATCAGACTCGGCTATGCGATTCAGTTCGCCCGGCGTCCCCCAGTTTCTAGGGGTGTCCTCTACACTCAGGTGTCACTGGACAACGCACCTGTTCTCCGGGCGGAGATTGCTGTCCTCCTGGCGAAGGATGCAATCGAGCCGGTCCCTCCAGCCGATATGAAGTCGGGGTTTTACAAAAAGGGCGGTGGGCTATGGCCAATCCTGGATCTGTGCGTCTTGAACCGGTACCTTCACAAGTTGCCGTTCAAGATGCTCACGCAGAAGCGCGTTTTCGAATGCGTCCGTCCCCGGGATTGGTTTGCAGCGATCGACCTGAAGGACGCGTACTTTCATGTCTCGATTCTGCCTCGCCACAGACCCTTCCTACGGTTTGTGTTCGAAGGTCGAGCATATGAGTACAAAGTCCTACCCTTCGGGCTGGCCCTGTCACCCCGCATCTTCACGAAGGTTGCGGAGGCGGCCATTGTTCTCCCCAGGAACAAGCCGTTCGTATTCTCTACTATCTCGACGACTGGTTGATCCTGGCCAGCTCGCGAGAGCAGTTTTGCGAACACAGGGACATGGTTCTAGCTCAACTCAGCCGGTTTGGTCTTCGGGTCAACTGGGACAAGAGCAAACTCGCCCCCGGGCAGAGGATCTCTTATCTTGGGCTCCAGCTAGACTCGGTCACCCGGACAGTCGGTGTTGACCTGCCTGAGTACGCTCAAGCGCAGGACAGCGGCCCCACTGAAGCTCTTTCAGAGGCTCCTGGGGCATATGGCATCTGCAGCCGCGGTCACGCCGCTCGGATTCTTCCATATGAGGCCGCTTCAACATTGGCTCCGCGGCCGGGTCCCGAGATGGGCATAGCAACACGGTACGCTCCATGTTCCCGTGACACCGAGCTACCATCGCACCCTCATCCGGTGGTCGGACTCCTCATTCCTGCGGGCGGGAGTGCCCCTGGAACAGGTGTCCAGGCACGCTGTGGTCTCCACAGGTGCCTCTGCCACCGGATGGGGGGCCACGTACAACGAGCATGCAGTGTCGGGTCTTTGGACGGGGCCTCAACTGCATTGGCATCAATTGCCTGGAGTTGCTAGCAGTACGTCTTGCACTGGGCCGCTTCAAGGAGCTGCTGTCAGACAAGCACGTACTGGTCCACTCGGACAGCACTGCGGCCGCTGCGTACATCAACCATCAAGGTGGTCTACGCTCCCATTGCGTGTTGCAACTCGCCCCCCATCTCCTGCTATGGAGTCAGTCCTTCGTGCCACTCACGTCCCAGGTGTGCTCAACCGTGCAGCCAACGAGCTCTCACGGCAGCCTCCACTTGCGGGCGAGTGGCGGCTCCATCTCCAGGTGGTCCAGCTGATTTGGCAGCACTTCGGTGAGGCCCAGGTAGCCCTGTTTGCCTCCCCAGAAACTGCCCACTGCCAGTGGTTTTATTCCCTGACCGGCGGCACGCTTGGCACGGATGCCCTGGCACACAGCTGGCCCCAGGGTCTGCGCAAATATGCATTTTCCCCCAGTGAGCCTTCTCGCACAGCTCCTGTGCAAGGTCAAGGAGGATGAGGAGCAGGTCTTGTTAGTGGCGCCGTACTGGCCCACTTGGACCTGGTTCTCGGACCTCATGCTCCTCGCGACAGCCCCTCCCTGGCCGATTCCTCTGAGGAAGGACCTCCTGACTCAGAGACGGTGCACCCTATGGCACCCACGTCCCAACCTGTGGAACCTCCACGTGTGGTCCCTGGGCGGGATGCGGAGGTTCTGAGTGATCTCCCGCAAGCGGTGGTAGACACCATCACTTCTGCTGGAGCTCCTTCCATGAGGAGCCTCTACGCGCTGAAGTGGAACCTATTTGTTGAATGGTGCTCCTCTCGCAGAGAGGACCCCCGATCATGCTTGGTCAGATCCGTGCTTTCCTTCCTGCAAAAGGGGTTGGAGCGAAGGCTGTCCCCCTCCACCCTCAAGGTGTATGTTGCCGCTATTGCTGCACATCACCATGCAGTTGAGGGTAAGTCCCTGGGGAAACACGATCTGATCATCAGGTTCCTGAAGGGGGCGAGGAGACTAAATCCTCCTCGCCCTTCTTCCATACCCTCTTGGGATCTGACCCTGGTTCTTACATCTATCCGGGGTCATCCCTTCGAACCTTTGCAATCAGTCGAGTTAAAAGCACTGTCTCTCAAGACCGTCTTCCTGGTTGCATTGGCTTCTCTTAAGAGGGTAGGGGATCTGCATGCATTTTCGGTCGACGAATCGTGCTTAGAGTTCGGGCGCGGTGACTCTCATGTCATCCTGAGACCTCGGCCCAGATATGTGCCCAAGGTTCCTACCACTCCTTTCAGAGATCAGGTAGTGAACCTGCAAGCGCTGCCTTCGGAGGAGGCAGACCCAGCCCTAGCTTTGCTCTGTCCCGTCCACGCTCTGCGTGTGTACGTGGACAGAACGTGAAGCTTCAGGACCTCAGACCAGCTCTTTGTCTGTTACAGAGGTCAGCAGAAGGGAAAGGCTGTCTCCAAGCAGAGGATGGCCCACTGGATAGTGGATGCCGTCGCCCTGGCATACGATTCTCAGGGCGTGCCTTGCCCGCTTGGGTTGAGAGCCCACTCCACCAGAGGAGTGGCCTCTTCCTGGGCGCTGGCTCATGGCGCCTCGCTGACAGATATCTGTAGAGCTGCAGGCTGGGCGACACCTAACACGTTTGCTAGATTCTATAGCCTACGTGTAGAGCCGGTATCTTCCCGTGTACTCACTTGCACTAGCCGGTAGATGCGTTGAACCCGCTCTAAGTGTCGGCTTGCAATGCCATTCCCGCCCCCTGGGCCGGATGCGTGCATATTTTGACTCCAGTCGTGTTCTCCGCTTGGCGAACCCTGTTGAGTTCCTCCGCCTCCCCCTTCGGCTCGGACATTGCGGAGTGCTGATGCCAGGCCTACATCCGTCGCTGATGCTGTCTGTTGGCTGGGGTCCATATGTCGTGACTCCTCTACGTGAGCGTTCCCATATGTGTAATCATCCACAGTTTAAAACTCCCTACGGGCGAGTCCGTGTCTTTCCCTTAGCAGAGCCAGCTCTGCTGTCACCTGTCAGATGAGTCTCCCCCTACCCAGGTGGAGCCATCCCAGGGACTCCATATGCGTACTGCCCCTCGGGCCAGTCCATATGTGTATTCTCCACATAAATTCCTCCCCCGTTGGGTAGGAAGTGGCCTCCGCAGCGTCCCCTACGGGTTCGCTTTCCCAGTGTAGTCTAGTTTACTTAGTGGGTATTCGGTGGAACAGCAGTAGACTCTCTCGGCATAAGCTCGCCCCCTTCACCGTCCCAGCTGGTGTCATGGGCGGCAGAGCTTGCGCTGGGCACTGGAAGGGGTTTCGTAACTCTGGCGCTTTAGTTGGGATATCAATTCGTCGGTCACTACTGACGTACGTCGAACGTGACCGACTGAAAGGGAACGTCTCAGTTACGTATGTAACCCTCGTTCCCTGAAGGAGGGAACGGAGACGTACGTCCCGTTGCCACAGTTTCTGTACCCTCGCTGCTGCACGGACACCAGTTGTCTCCTCAGCGAAAAACAGAGTGCGATTGCATCAGCTTCCTATTTATGTACACCTGTTGGAGGCGGTGCGCATTTTGCAAATATCGCACGCCAATTCCATTGGCTTGTTTTAGTTCACTCGAAGCTGATAGGGCTCTCTAGCGATATCCAAATTCGTCGGTCACTACTGACGTACGTCTCCGTTCCCTCCTTCAGGGAACGAGGGTTACATACGTAACCGAGACGGTTTCATTTGTTAACATTAGTTTATGCACTGTGAACTATCATTAACTAACAATGAATGACTATTTTTATTAACTAACATAAAGATTAATAAATGCTGTAGCAAATATATTGCTCATTGTTAGTTGATGTTGGTTAATACATTAATGTTTATAAATGAGACCTTATTGTAAAGTGTTAACATTTTTATTTATACTGTTTTTATTTCTACGATCAGTAGTTATCCAAAGGATTCATTAGCTAATAAAAAAAAGAACACTAAATCAAATGATAAAAAAAGAAATAAAAATAATCGTTAGATTAGTCGACTAATCGAAAAAAATAAAATAAAAATAAAATAATCGTTAGATTAGTCGACAGAAAAAATTATCGTTAGTTGCAGCTCTAGTGTGAGCACACCTTTATTTCTCTATTGCAGTGGCTCCCAAACTAGGGTACGGGAGGTGACAGAGGGGTGACGCAAACAAAATGCTGAGTTTTACCATTCGTTTAAATCCACCCCATCTTAAAGGTGCCCTAGAACTTTTTTTTAAAAATGTAACATAAGTCTAAGGTGTCCCCTGAATGTGTCTGTGAAGTTTCAGCTCAAAATACCCCATAGATTTTTTTAATGAATTTTTTTAACTGCCTATTTTGGGGCATCATTAGAAATGAGCCGATTCAGGGTGTGTGGCCCTTTAAATCTGGTGCTCCATGCCCCAAGAGCTTGCGCTTGCCTTAAACAACATAAAAAAAAGTTCAAACAGCTAATATAACCTACAAAATGGATCTTTACAACGTGTTCGTCATGCAGCATGTCTAATCGTGTAAGTACAGTGTTCATTTTGATGTTTACATTGATTCTGAATGAGTTTGAGGCTGTGTTCCGTGGCTAACGGCTAATGCTACACTGTTGGAGAGATTGATAAAGAATGAAGATGTGTTTATGCATTATACAGACTGCAAGTGTTTAAAAATGAAAATAGCGACGGCTCTTGTCTCCGTGAATACAGTAAGAAATGATGGTAACTTTAACCACATTTAACAGTATTAGCAACATGCTAACGAAACATTTAGAAAGACAATTTACAAATATCACTAAAAATATCATGTTATCATGAATCATGTCAGTTATTATTGCTCCATCTGCCATTTTTTGCTATCGTCCTTGCTTGCTTACCTAGTCTGTTGATTCAGCTCTGCACAGATCCAGACGTTGTGCCCTTGTCTAATGCCTTTCATAATGTTGGGAACATGGGCTGGCATATGCAAATATTGGGGGCGTACACCCCGACTGTTATGTAACAGTCGGTGTTATGTTGAGATTCGTCTGTTCTTCGGAGGTCTTTTAAACAAATGAGATTTATATAAGAAGGAGGAAACAATCTAACAAATCTAGGGCACCTTTAAAATAACATTAAAATGAGCATGTATTTCTAACAGGCAAAATACTGTAAAAGGTCAAATATGAAATCCAATCAAATTGCGGTTAAAACTTATTGAATCCACACAAGTAGCGTGCAGAGTATGCTGCCTTAGCAAATCGTGCTACATTATGGCCGTTCTCGACAATGTACCTTTGTAAAAGTGGGGGTTTAACACTTACAGTACTAGCATGAAGAACCAATATAGACACAGACTGTGGTGCATAGAGATCAATTAAGACTCAAACTCTCTTTGATATAAAAGCATAATCCGTGTGAGTTCTTGTTTATAATGTTGAATATTATACGGGCAAGAATGCAAATTTTCCCAAATATCCACACAACTGCAAATGTGTCATTGATTTTATATAACAATTCAACAAACAAAAGGGTAATATTAAGTTATGTACATTTTAAACAGTATTGCATGCTCTATTTTGCAACAAAATAATAGTTCCAACGAAAGCCGCAGCAGAACTGCAACACACAGCGGTGTTTCATGAATGAATCTGCAGCTTTGGACGAATCGTGAGAATCAATGATTCAATTACCTATACTGAATGACTGACTGACTGACTGAATGAATAAATAAATGAATGAATGAATGGACTCATTCATTGAAACAGTGACTTACTGCCACCTACTGGCGGTTTTAGTTTAATATTTAAAAGTATCACTTTTATCACTGTTTTTATCATCATTGCATATTTCTCTGTTGAACATGTTTTATTTAAAACATTATTTATTTTATAAAGGTATTTATAAAGGTAAAAAATGCACTGGAAAATCAATTTAAATATTACAAAGTATTTTCCATTAATGGTCTGACTGTAGTGGAAGAGAAGGATGCTAAATGCCTCAGGGGGTACGGCATTCTAAAAAGCTTGGGAACCACTGCTCTATTGTATTTGAAAAAAGTAGGGATGCACCGGATTTTTTTTTTTAGAAATATATATATATTTCTAAAAAAAAAAGTGGGTCGTGACTGTTGACACACAAGTACTGTCCCACTCTACTTAACATACACATAAATTGTATGAATAAGTCTAATGAATAAATAGGCCTATAAGGTAAGGCTATTAATAGCAGTCCCAAACTAATTTTTGTTAATACAATAAAGTTGGCATGATCCACCACAGAAATTAAAAAATACATGAAACATGGAAACTGCTCCTGATGAATAGAATGAACATCATACATGCATGCAAATCCTTCCCAGCTGACACACAATGTTTATTTTGTGACTTACTAATTGACAACGTAACATTGCATGCTCGTAGTTTCTTTTGTGCTTTTTATATATGAAGTGATATACAGTGCGTGCTGCCGCATTTGAACAGTGCACGCTAGGAGCACAGTATAATGTCTAACAGGACAGGAAAGTTTAGTTTTCTGAAGTGAGAGAGATTTTTTACAGTTTTTCTCAATTGCTAACACACAATTAAAAAAACAATTCACCATTTTCTCACAACTATAAACACAATCTCGTAACTACACACCAACTTGTACAAACATCAAACTTCCATGTCAAAATCAAATATTTCAGTCAAAAACATATTCACTTCTGTCAAAATCAAACTTTGGCCTCAGATGACACACAAAACCTGCAAATACACAGATTACTTTCCTGCCCAGTGAACACTAGTGAGATCAATTCATAACAATGTAACAAAAATACCTCTTATTGGTATTTAAGAATAAATTGGCAGCTCAGTGTCTATTACAGTGTACAACATAAATGAAAGAGTGCAGATAAGATAAGTGCATATAAACAAGAGTAAAATGCAACAATGAGCTGCTTAAGGAAAAATCATTTTGATTTCACTACTGTAAAGTTACATCTTTTATATCTTACAGGAGATGAAAATAGATGAAGTAGTTGATCTTACAAGAAGAAGAAAAGTACAAAAACCAAAGTACTAAATATGAAATGTGTATGCAACACAGTACAGTATACTGTCAATTATAGTAATACATAAATAAAGAAATAAATTTGCCATCCTCTGTACCTTCAGCCAAATTTCATTACAATACATTACAATACTATAGCAGTTTCTTGGTCTTCTAACAAAAGACTTTCTCTACCTTCCTTAGGCAGTCGTCTCTCAAAAATTCAGCACATGAGAAAAACCTACAAATACAGAATAATCTAAAAATACATTTTTTTTTCAACTGCTTACACACATTTTCACAACTTTGGCTCTTTTTTTTCCAAAACTTTACACACAAATCTAAAAATTGCACACACAAAATGCAAAATCCCTCACATCTCTTGCAAAATGAAGCACTGCATTCAAAATAACACAAACACATCTCAAAAGCAAACATTTGTCTTACGTTGCAAACACCTTTGCCATAATATTCTATATGGATATATCATATACACACAGTTATTCAAAACCTAAAGCTCTTCTTTCATGAGCTCCTGTGTACATTTCTGTACACGATTGAAAGTAATTGGCAGAGAGATGTGGAAAATTCACAGTAAACATGAAAGCAAGACTGAAACCAAACAATTTTTTTACTGTAAGCATTTGTGGTTGTGAATATAGTATTACACAGTACGAAAGAAAAGAAATACATCAACCATGCAGTTGGACAGAAGCAATGGTTGTGTTTGAAAAAGGAAATCAAGATACTTCCTGTTAGATTGTTGTGTGTTACATAGAGAATTGTGTGTTGCAAAAAGTGTTATATGAAATTGAAAACTGAGTCAAAGGCTGAGAATTAGTGTATGGTTTTGCAGATTTGGTGTATGGTTCAGGTGTATGACTGTCAGGTTTCAGAAATCATGTGACAAGTAAAGATTTTGTGTGTAAGCAGTTGAAAAAAAACCTGTAAATTTCACAAATTTGAGGGTGTACATGTGCTACAGTTTACTGGACACAATAGTGTAATTTCTCTCATATAAAGTACTGTTACTGTGTACTGTAATTATTTTGAATGTGTAAGTAGTATAAAACCCTGTCGATGATTCTAGGATTCAATTTCTAAAGCACAATCACCTGTGCTCCTGTTTATATTATCCCGATATCCAGAGATTCTGATTGGTGTGTCAACATTTTTGCTACTGAATGTTTACTGATGGATTAATGTGTGCTATTTGAGTTTACATAGTGACACTTGAGTTAATTATACTAGGTGTTTGTGTTTTCTGAATGAGAACATGGTTAAACCACTGTGAAACAGAGCATTTTGTGTAGAGTTTTGTGTAGAAATCATTAATAAAATTGGAATGTGTGTGAAAACAAGTGAAATGTGTTCATAGTTTTGAAAAATGTTTTTAGAATTGAATAAATGTTTTGGGAAATTGTGTCAAATGAATCAGTTATAGTGTGTTAGCAATTGAGAAAAGCTATATTTCGTAACAAGCTACGAAAATAAGGTTAGAATAATGATACTGACACATAGCCTGACAACATCATCTGACCGCAGATATTGAATCGGGACAACATGTTTTTCTCAGGCACTCCACGACCCACTCAGAACGGTCTCACCAATTAAGAAACACTGCTCTAACTGACGTAATTTTCTAATGTCAGTTATCCAGTTTTATAATCCTGTTAATACTTTCCCCTTAAAAACATTCTGCTGCATGTTTAGTCATGTGACTCTGCCCTGTCCAGTCAGCGGCTTGGAAGCAACACAGAGGTGAACCAGGGATTGTATATTATAGGGAGATGAGAGGGTCTGTATCTTTTACCATTGGAGAAAGCGTAACGGCTAACTTAATCACGTGCGGCAACTCTCAGACTATTGTGTAATGGCAGTGACATCAGTGCCCACTGTTCAAAACTCCTTCCCTCCGTCGCAACATTTGCAACATTCCCTAGTCTGCCTTCTCTTAAAAAAATAAATTTTTATCAAGCTAAAATCTACATACAGTTCCCAACGAAAGTATTGTTTAGTGTAAAACATTAACAGATTAGCAAACAGGCTGTCGATTAATTAAATGATTAGCTATTTCCCCACAAAAGCTGTTTAATCAGCATAGTGAAGCCTCTCACCCATTGACATCCATTCAAAAAACGGCCTCTGGTCTCCTTCCCTGTGTACCGCCAGAGGCGGAGCGTTAGCATTAGCCGTTATGCTGCCTTCCAGTGGCTTTGGGCGAACTTAAATGCCGATTCAACACATACACACAGTGATAAAACATACTATGATAAAACCATGGTTAATTTTTTTAAGGGTGAGCTCTCCGCTCCATGTGTGCTGCGCCCTCAGCTCAAAATTTTCTGCTCCATGTGTGCGCTCTCTGCTTAGTCGCTCACGGCCCAAACGCTCCACTCATGTACCACTCATGCTCACCGGAAAAGCAAAGTCTGCTCAAATAATGTGCCGACATGAAATTTCTCTGGACTTGTTTGTTTCTGTTTGCAATAGCCCTACTATACTGTAACAACAGTCTGCTAAATCTGATTCTGTCGCAGAGAACTGAATGAAGATAATATATTGATATTAATATATCGATATTCACAATATTTTAATACAGGTCTATTTTCTGTAAAATTTTTGTGTTACTTTAAATAAAAGTGTGGTTATTTTATTGGCTTGCATTTTCTATTTCAGATACAGTAAAAATATTGAATTAATAAAAAGTCTAATAATAATACAATTATACAACCAAAAGAGCTTATTTAAAATAACAAATGAATAAATTATTAATAAAAACTTGGCCACTTGTTTTCGGCCAAGTGTATCCAAAATTTTCAGTTTCAGTTTTGGCCCAAAATTTTCATTTCGGTGTATCCCTAGCACTTGCTTACACTTAGTTAACAAAAACAAACATGGGATAAAAACACATTTGCCATTTTAGCCGTGTTTCTACAAGTCTTGGATCCTTTGAATTTGTCATGAATCGTGGTTCATAGGATTTGCACTCTGCATCACAAGTGCAATGCTGTAGGCTAGGGGTTTCCAATCCTGCTCCGGAGGGCCACTGTTCTGCAGAGCTTAGCTCCAATCCCAATTAAACACATCTGAACTTGCTAATCAAGATCTTACTAGGCCAAAGCCTCTTTATGGCAAGCCTCCAAGGTTAGCAAAAAAAAAAAAAAAAAAAAAAAAGCATAATGCAGTGGAATGCAGGGAAGGAATCCAGAGGTCTTTTTTTTTTTTTTTTGAATGGATATCATTGGAGGAGAGGCTTCACTATGCTGAATAAACTGCTTTTGTGGGAAAACAGTTTATCATTTAATGAATCAACAGCCTATCAGCTAATCTTCTGCATGTTTTCAATTAAACATTGGTTTTGGATTTATCTGTTTTTACAGTTTTAAAGGAGAAGTCACTGACAATTTTGCAACAGGTAGGATTTGGTTTATGGTACTACTCATTCATTACTATGGTATCTGCACACAGCGATTGACTGTCACACAAAGAAATTCAATGAATCAAGGCTGTAATGTGATTGGTTAACAAGGCACTCATGGGCCAAGTTGGCTGTGACGCTATCTCTAATGGTAGAGCCATACACCCTAGAAACTTAGAAGCTTGTTTCTAAGTTAGCAGAAACTTCCAGGCAGACCTGTTGAAGCAAGTTAGAGCTAAACAATGCAAGACAGTGGCCCACAAGGAGCAGGTTTTGATACCCTTGATGTAGGCCTACTAGGTGAGCTACTGTAAGTTTACTACACTGCCATACACATGGACCTGTTTATGTGAAGCAAACTTACATTTTTTAGTTTTCAAATCATACAATATAATTAATTTTTTTTAGGTCATAGTATTGTGAAATGAACTGGGCAAAATAAGTCTTTAGTAATCAATAAGCAGCTTCTGTAATCATTATTAGTTTGAAAAGGAATATAAGTTGTTGGTGTTTTACTGCAACTAGTGTTTATTTCATCTGGAAACTGTAGTGAATTGTATGTTTAGGTATGTTTTTGGAGTTTGCAAAAAGGTAGAGGCAAGTTTTTGCAGTGCAAGCATAGTGGATGGAATCATTAACAAAACACTAGGGCCAGGTTTCACAAACAGGGCTTAGATAAAGCCAGGATTAGGCCTTAGTTAATTTAGGGCATTTAATTGGCTTTTATAAATGTGCCTTAGAAAAAGAATTACTGGTTTGCATCTTGAGACAAAACAATGGCAAGGACACATTTGAAGAGTGCAACAGTGCAAGTTGCTTTCAGTTACTCAAGCAAGCATTTTAGTCTGGGAATAGGCTTAAAGCAACACCATGGAACATTCGCATGGTTCCCCCATGTGGTTGATAAGCACAATTGTCTGTTACCAGTGTCATAAATACTGTCGCTGTACAAGCTTCCCTGTGGGCAGCGCAACACACGTGAATTTGTTGACTAAGCTGACAGAGCCGGCGAATACAGAAACCTAGTTTGGAAACCATGTCCACTGACCAGGTAAAGTAGCCCTTGTTACACTATGTTCTACAAATATCATTACATAGTTTTATTTTATTTATTGTTATTCCAGAATTGAAAAGTACATTGACAAAAAGAGACGGTAGTATTAGTCTAGTTTTTTTGCTCGCATAGTTTGTATGTAGCATTGTTTGCAAAGTGTTTCATTTGTATAATAGAATAAAATAATGTCTGCATTGTTTTGAGACTTGCATATTAGATCGTTTCGTCTTATAGTTAGCTGTTGGCTAACTTCACTCAGGCTACGAGTAAAATATGTGATGTATGCCGTGAAGCAGGTCTAGCTGTGTAACTGCATGGAGCATATCAAGCTGTGAGTTGATTTCAGACAATTTAGGAGGGGAAAAAAGAGAAATCAAGAGGTGTTTCAATAGTGCTGCCTAGCAAGCATTAAAAATGGTTCAGGTTGATTGGAACTACTAGCTTTGAATAAAAGCTTCAGCTTTTCTTACGTGTTCATAACATATTTAATTTAGTCATGGCCTCTGCAATTGTACAGATGGGTGAAAAACAAACTGCGAACTGTGAAAACAAGCTTTATACAATGCCTGGCCAAAAAAAAAAAAAAAAAAGTCTCTGTTTGGATTTTAATAGGCAAATACTTAATAATATATGAATGGATCATTTTTACAGTGATTATTATGTTTCTAGCATGTTATTTGTTTGGCAACAGTTTAACACTTAAAGTTTGAGTGTGTAGCTTTTAATTTCTTAAACAACCATGTAGGAAGACACATCATGGCCATATTCCAGGATGACAATATCAAGATTAACCAGTGTTAAAATTGTGAAAGAATAACATCACAACATTTATTTCCATCGAGAGGTGCATCATTTTTTGGTCAAGGTCTTGTATTGTATTCACTCTGTAAAGTCTACTCCATCACATCCCAAAGACTACAAATGAAATCAAGGTCTGGACTCAGAGGTGACAATTCATGTGTGAAAATGATTCTTCATGCTCTCTGAACCATTCTTTCACAGTTTTAACCCTGGTGAATCTTGACATTGTCATCCTGGAATATGGCCATGATGTTTCTTCCTACATGGTTGTTTAAGAAATGAAAAGCTACACATTCCATCTTTAAGGGTTAAAAGAACCGTTGCCAAACATATAACATGCTAAAAACATAATAATCACTGTAATAATGATCCATTCATAGATTCTTAAACATCTGCCTATTAAAATCCAAACAGTGACTTTGTTTTGGCCGGGCAGTGTATCTCCTCAAGGTAATAGCAAAAGCCAAATAGAGAGACACCATTTACGGAAGTTCAGACTCTTTTACCCTTTCATGATAACAGATAACCTCTCCTTGACAACAACTTCACAGTTTCCATACTAAAGCCCAGCTCAACCACAATTACTCTAGTACCTCCATTATTCCACATGGTCTCATAAAATGTATTCCTAAAAAAGACACATGGAAAGTCCAATGATGTTTGATAATTTTGATATTTATCTCTAAAACATGGATTCATGCAAATACTGTTTCAGAACCACAAAGAGCTACACATGCAAAACACACCTCTACAACTGTACAAAAACAAAACAAAGGCACAAGTGAAGGACACCGAAACCATTCAGATCAAACTTTGTATCAGGTGCACTTACACTAAAATGTAAGGCATTATGATCAGTGTACTCATTGTGTACCTGGTGCTTAGCAAATCTATCAGGGGATTTATATTTGTGCATATAAAGATTAGGGTTAGCATTATGGATATGGGTAGGGTTTAGGTTTAGGGGTTAGGGTAACTGTGAGAATTCAGTGTATGTCTCACAAGACTTCATATGTTCACTCACCATCACACTCCATCGTTTCCTGTCTCCACTAACACTTTATGAATAAAAGTTCCAAAAAACACTATCATGTCACTATTATAATATTATGCAATTACAGTATATATACTGTATATCCCATAACATACTGTTATAATAATACTCCAATAATAATGAAGCCAAGGTTTATTCTTCTTAAATAAAACAACATCTCTGTCTCAAAACCAAGCGAGTAGCCAAACCAGATAGCATTTTGGGGCATTTCAAAAAAGTTTTTAGTCCAAACAAGTCGGTAAGATTCACCAAATGCAAACGTTTTTTGTATATTTCGCGCTAAAATACCAATTGATTAGCTGGTTCATTCACCTGCGCTTCTCGACTGAACATAAAATGTCACTGTACGTTAAAGCATCAATACACATCGCGATTTAAACTTCTTTCAACATAATTTATAATCGTTTCATCGAGCATTATATATTGAGAAAAAAACACACCAAATAATCAAATGTTTCCTTATATATCGCAGGCAGACTATCATCACACTCACCATCTGTAATTTTACTGCTGTCGGTGGAGGCATATTCAGCACACTCATAAGTCTCGCAGATGTCCGCATGGACAAGATCGTTCCCACACTTATAGTTTAACGGATAAGGTCAGAATGTGCCCACCCACTTTATGGCACTGCAGTCCATCCTCTGTCTGCTTCTCTGGCATTACTGAAACATTACTACCTGCGGAAAGTACACTTTTAATGAAGCAAGTAGGCTATGAAATAAATGCATATCAATATATTATAAATGCAATTTTTTGATTATTCGGGAAATGTGGTGAAAGGCATGGATCAAATTACGACGGCTGTCAGTAACATTTCTTGACAACAACTTTCATCACATGCGCAGGAAAGATGCGACCAGAATGAAAATTACTCTTTGTAATGTCTGGGTTTTTTCCATAGACTGTAAAAAATAGGTTTTTTCGTACTCTTTAAAGTTATTTATTAATAAAGATGGCCAGGGTTGTTTGTAACACCATTTGAAAACTTTTTTTGTGCAAAAAAATTATGGAGTAATCAAATTTACTCAAACTTTTATGAACTATTGCCATCAAATATCACTTCGTCATCATCCCAACCCACCCACTTCATTTAAACATTAAAAAAGGTGAACAAACATTTTGGTAACAATTAGGTTCAATAAGGTTAAACTCTTTCACATTAATTAATGCATTAAGTACCAATGAAATAATGAATTTTTTTTTACAGCATTTATTGATCTAGGTTAATCTTAATCTATAAATAGCCTATACTATATTCATTCACTATATAGCCTATTTTTTGTCATGGTTATGGACTTTTATTTTGATATTCTGTTCTGTTTCTTTTAGTTCATGTTTTCGTGCTCTTTAGTTTCGGTTATGTACCTGTTTGTTCCTGTTATTTAATTATCATCAGCTGTATCTTATTTAGTTCCTGATTATCCCCTGCATATATACTCCCTGTTCAGATTAATCCTTAATTAAACCTTGTCCGTTCTTGTTGTTGTTTAATGTGTGTTATGCTGTCTCTCTTCCTGGGTTGTTCATTAAAGCCTATTATATTGTGGATTTCCGTATTCGCCTTATACAGCAGCACCTGTAACAAATGTTCACACATAATACATTAATGTTTATCTGTACAACTTGAAATGCATTAGTTTAAGTAGAATATTATTTATTTATTTATCATTTAGTATTATTATATTTTTATTAATCCATTAACAAAGTATTGTTAAATCTAAATATAATACATAATAATTGCCAACAAAACCTTATTCTAAACAGTGTTACATAACAGACTGAATGTGTGTGTGTACCTAACCATATTTTGAGGAAAATTTACCCAGAAGTTAGTTAAACCTTACTAAATCTCCCAAAACATCCTTTTGGGGATGTACTCATTTGTAAAATAGTATAAAATCAAGTCAATAAAGTTTTCTTTTAAATGATAAAGTAGAAAGTTTTCTGTTAGGTTTAGGGTGTGGGTTATGGTTAGGTTATAGTAATTATAGCTTTGTAAAAGCCTGAAACCTTTTGAAAATGGGTTTCAAAGAGCAGTTATCGTCTCTGTGTAAATTACCCAATTTGTGAAAACGGTGAAGTCATGCACATGTGTATTACGTGTTCAGTCTATCATGTAAGTGTTTCTTTACAAAATGACATCGCCAACTACTGGCCTGGCATGCACAATACAGTGTTTTTAGTCATTTTTGTGGATCCAACTGAACGGGGATAATTTTGTCTGTGCGCAAAACTTTCCAAAATGTTTACATTTTTAGTACATCGTTGTTGTGTAAATTTATCCTAAGACTTGTTTCTACCCTTTTTGAATTATTGTTCTCCTGGTTGTTTCCTTGTGTATTTGCCTCATCAGACTTAGTGTGCATCAAGATTTGAAATCACCTGCCAATGAAGCCTGTACTTGAGTTTATCTTCTGCCTCTGTATTTCCCATTATAGCTGTTTTTTTAATTTTATTTTTTTTATAAACCATTAGCTGTGACAATATTCACAATAAAGCACACTCTTTGACAGCAACCTTTATCACATAATTCTTCAGGAAGAAGTGTCATAATCAGAATCAAGAAGCATTCTTTTATAATTCATGGGAAGGCAGTTTTATATTTTATCCTAAACTACTTGTTCATAAATACCTCTGAATTTGAAATCTGTAAAATCTTTTTAACCGTAACCTTAACAGCTTTGGTGGCTTTACTGAGTAAAATAACTAAACCAGTTGTAAATTTACTTTGACAAACACTTTTCAATTATACGATTTCCTATTCTTTTAGGACACTGTTGCCAGGATTCTTTTTCACTGTGGTCTTTGCACCCTCAATAGTCAGCTCACAGATTAAAGAGTCCTGCCAAGTGACATGTTTAAGGTCACAGGGGACAACAGGGACACCAGCTGCATGTAAAGTACTTTAACAGTTCTGATTTTATGACATAGCCACAAAGTATGTAGAAATTTTGTGTGGTAATGTAATCGTTTCAGAGTGTGTCTTGAGAGATTCTACCCAAAGATAGCACACCCATGATGTCTTCACTGGAACGTCCCCTGTTACGCCTTCATCCGAACTTGGCTTTTGAATTTTACTCTGATAATATGTATGTAAGTTCATTTTTTTAGATATTGAAATGTTCAGTTGTTTCCTAAAATGTTTTCAATCAAAGTAAAAAAGTATTATTTATTTATTTATTTATTTATTTATTTTTTTATCAGTCTCAAAATATTTTAAACTGTTTTGAGATCCACAATGTCTTCCTCAAGAGAATTATTCTATGAATTAATTATATGATTAAAAAATCATTCTGAATTCGTATTATATATCATAGTGTATCTGAAGACCATTTCCAGAAAACACTTATCATTGTGCTTTCGACAGACATTGTTTTATGCTCACAAAATAACTTTTTTTTTTTTTTTACTGACGTACTGGGTGGTTCATTACTTCAACAGTTGGAGCAATACAGACCACACCTCGTAAGGTTGTGGGAGAAGACACACCACAGCATGTAGGCAGTCTAAGACAGACGTAGCTCTCAACGCCATCAGTGACGCGTGGATCTGCTGCCCGACCTGTGGTGAGGTTGTGTGGAATTCTTCACCGATATATACCCAGACATGATGTGGGTGTTAAGAGGTCAACCATTAGTGCTTCCATGTGGCCAGTCTAAAAACCATTTCAAAGCCCTTACCCACACACTCATCATAAAATGACAATGCTTTGAAATCATTGAAGGCTACTGTATTTTCCGTTTTTATACTACTGACCACACAAACTACAGTAAAAGTTCAGTTAAAGAAACAAGGGACCAGGGGCTGTATTACAGAAACATACTCAATACAGAAACAACTCATAATACTATCTTATCTGTTCTGTAACCATGGTAATTTCAATTTGAAATAGAACATGACTAAAACAGAAAATTTCTGTAATATAGCCCCAAAATATTATGAGTAATCTGTTCGATTAATGTCAACATGAATTCCTGTTTGCAACTCATTTAAATTAAATTTACAATAGCACTTTTTTAACACAAGTATATATAACACAAGTTACAAGTTATAACATTTTTTTTTTTTTTTTTACTTTTTTTTAACAGAGGTGCTTATGATAAGAAAACTATTTTTTTTTTCTTCATCACTTCTTCTTTCAGCTTTAAGTTAAATGAAGACAAACATTTTTATGAAAATTTAAATGAAGTCATTTTTTTTCTTTAGAATAGTATGCAACATTGAATCATTTAAGACCAGGAATATGTATTAAGAAAGTACATTTTGATTTCATGTTGACTTTAACTAATAGTACTGTTATGTCACAAACTATTATGAGTGTTGAGGTGTTGTATGATATATGCTAGTTGTGGAGGGGTTAAAAACGGTCAGCTGTGTTCTGCCATTCACATGCAAAACTCTTGTCTGAGTTTTTTTTCAGTTGTCAGCACTTTGATTAAATCCTAAAGGATCCCCATTTTGCAAATATGACACAAGTAAACAGATTTACCAGGGGCAGCTGTGAGTCTATAAAACCAGTTCATTTACATACACTGCAGATTGATATAGAGATCTTCCTCTATTGAATGAGTTTACTGATAACATTGAGGCCTTCAAAACTCAATTGATTTCCATAACTGATTCCATAAATAAAGAGAACAGGAACTTTAACTGAAAATTGGCTGCCATCAGTATATCTCGTGCTGGGAAAAGGTGAAAAATAGACTTACTGAGCTGAATTCCCAACTGTAAGCTTAGTACCACCAATTTGATATTTATATTGACATTATAAGAGATGCTTGGGATGATGTCTGAAACATGTCAGTCAGAATTCTAATAATTATGTAACTGAGATATTTGTAGTTCGTTTTTCATGAAAGCATAGTGTCCTTGTTACGGTTGTACTGGTTTGAAGAGATGAAGTAGGTACGGATTTCCACAATATACAATACTTTAATCCAAAAGGCAAGATGAACCAAGCATACAACATCAACATAACATTTAAGACGGACAAGGAGTGAAGGGAATGAGTGCAATATAAAGGGAGTGCTAACAATAGAGTCCAGGTGCAGGTGATCCGTGATGATGGGGACATGACGAGGGAAGTGAGTGCAGGTGTGGAGAACAGGAGGATCTTGGGAAATGGAGTCCAGGGGAACAAGGGATCCGTGACAGTACCTCCCCCGGTAGGCGCGTCCTCGCGCCGTAGATGTAACAACCGGGAGGGGGGTGGGCGCCCTGGAGACCTCAAGCCGGAGCAGGGGGAAGAGCAGACTGGAGTGGAGGTCTCCAGGGCGGGCTCAAACGCCATGGCGGGTCAGGAGTCGAAGGCAGCCATGGCGGGTCAGGGGCCGAAGGCAGCCATGGTGGGTCAGGGGCCGAAGGCAGCCATGGCGGGTCAGGGGCCGAAGCCTTCGCGCCGATGAGCCCTGGCGGCGCTGAAGGACCGGCGGGAGATGGCGGAACCAGCGGCTCCACCGACCAAAGCGCAGCCGGGGCTCCAGAAGGCCGCAGTTGAATAAGGACGACAGACAACACAGTGAACACCAGGGGGAGTGAGGAAGCCAACTGGAAACGAGGGACGGAGGGACGGAACGGAGACGGAGGAGTGTAGTCCAGAGGGGAAGGCAGGCTGACGAGGGACCAAGGTGTGAGCGGAGGCAGGATGGAGACTTGTGAGGCTGGAGGACTGATGGGCCATGGTGGAGACGAGGGAGGTTGGAGCCAGGGTGTAGGTAATCGCCCAGAGGCACTGGAGAGAGCTCAGCAGCAGGCTTGGAGAGGGTTGGAGCGGGCTCTGGAGACACTGGAGCGGGCTCTCGAGTCCAGGGGAACAAGGGATCCGTGACAGTCCTTAACACTGACAATATTATTGACTCAATATCTACTGAGAAATAAGCATTATAGCAGTGTTGTAGTACTCAAATATGGAAGTATGCGGTATATCGAGTGACCATATTTTCATGGAGCATCAAGCATTTCTTTAAACTCCATACAATTTCAATTTTCAATATTTTAATGGTTTATTAAATAAAATATCAAAATATCTTACTGTATTAACTCATAGAGAGAGGGAGATAGAGATAGAAACTTGCCTGGATATATGAGACAAGTGGTCTTATTCGTTTGTTACAAGCAGCAAAGAAGAGCAGCCCCTTTAAATACAACAATGGAGGGGTGATTTTCTCTTCTATATCGCAGCTGGGAAGATCAGCATGCCCATCGTAAGAGTTCAGCAGCTTCTCGAGTGGTGTAAGGTATAGTTTAGCGCAACTGCTTTAACAGCAGAGGGGTATTCATCCCTTTTTAGTGCAGCTGGTAAGTTTATTAAGCCCCTCTAAAGTTCGCAACTAGCTTCTCGAGCAGTGCAATGGTATAGTTTAGTGGCAACTATGCTTTAACAGCGGAGGGGGGATCTTCCCTTATTAGCGCAGCTGGGAAGAGTAGCAAGCCCCTCATAACTTTGAGCAGCAAAAGTATGGGTGTTTTTTTTTTTTTTAATTAATCTCATAGCTTTTTGGGCGAGAATAACATCTTTAATTTCAGGTTTAATGTAATGCTGAATGCTGATGAAGACCAGAGCCCCATAGCTTTAAGGATGGATGTTGGAACTTTTGAAGCTACTCTGATGCGAAATGAGTGACTAGTGTAAAGGGCAGGGTTTAAACCACAAAGGTGGCAAAAGATGTGCAGCCGAGAAGAGAACCATCATGGTTTTGTCATGGCATCTTCTTTTCCTGTGGTAAAAAGTAGCTGGAGAGGGTGCACTTTATTGCAAAGGCTCAAAAAATGGGACATGGCTGCAATGGAGCAAAATTCAGAATTGGTACTAGAAATGTAGATGGTAGTGCCTTTACTGTCTCTATTGGATTTTGAGTGTTTTAGATGGATAGAAAAATGATTAAGATGCATCAATTAGACGTGGAGTGTGAGATCGTTGAGGGGATCAAAAATCGTATTGTCAGTTGTCCGCACCTGAGGAACCCATTGAAAGCTGTCAGAAATACTGTTTCATGAGTTCACACTTACAGATAATCATTATGCGTAAATAGTATGCGTATTTGGCATGCTGTCTGAGGAAAGGGCTCTGAGCTTGGTATTTGGCCTGAATCAGGTTTTCCCCATATGTCCTGAAAAGTGAGGCTGCGGGCTCTTTGATCGCCCCCTGGTGGCTGGATGCAGTAGAGGTCATAAACCTCACCCTCTTCATGCAAATGAAGATAAATTAAATTAAAAGCAAAAAAATAAATTATGCTTCAAATAAGATTTTCCGAAAGATGGTTTTGGTCAATTAAGGTAGTTGTTATCACCCTGATATATATTAAATTGTTTGTTTTTGTGATAAGTTTGATTTTAGCTAGCAATTTGATGCTATAGAAACGGAGCATGTCATCATGATTGACAGTCGTGACTGACAGCTTCTCTGAGGACTGTCGGAGCTTCGAGGGGAGATTGAAGATATATAACTAACTATTAATTTTCGATTTCTGTGTTATTTCACACCGACAAAATTAGTTGTTCAGCAGTAAACTGTCCTAACCGACCTACAGGATCTGACGGATCACTGAACTTTTTTCGGTAACGTTAAATGTGGTGTGCTTCATAAGGTCATTAATTAATGTTATTAGTTAAAGCTGCAGTCCGCGATTTTTCCTCTTTGTCGACATCTCTTGTTTGAAATCTGCAATTGCAGTCATATGCGGAACAGTTATATGTACGTGCGTTGTGCCTCGGCACAGCTCGTCAGCGCGGATTAATCTAATGTTTCTGTCAGTCACCACACCGGTGTGGATACTGCACTTCAGAATCACAGATTCTACGTCTTGAAAGTATGACCAGTATAAGAATTTTCACTGGAAAATATCATCTGAACAAGTAAGTAACATGTCTGTGCAGTAACATGTCTCATGTAGAGCGCAGTCTCGTGGGTACCCCCCGGCCTGCAAGGGGTGATGGGGGTATGTGATGAGCAGGGCAGGTGAGAGCCGTGAGCCTCGAGTCTCTCACGGAGGAGCTCCGGAAGTGAAGGACGAGAGAGGACCAGGCCTGGACCTTATTTTATGTTTTATATATATATAAGTTTGGAACCACTAAGATTTTTAATGTTTTTAAAAGAAGTTTCGTCTGCTCACCAAGGCTACATTTATTTAATTAAAAATACAGTAAAAAACAGTAATATTGTGAAATATTATTACAATTTAAAATAACTGTGTACTATTTAAATATATTTGACAAAGTAATTTATTCCTGTGATGCAAAGCTGAATTTTCAGCATCGTTACTCCAGTTTTCAGTGTCACATGATCCTTCACAAATCATTCTAATATGCTGATCTGCTGCTCAAGAAACATTTAATGTGTACAATTGTACAAAATATTTGTGTACAATATATTTTTTCAGGATTATTTGATGGATAGAAAGTTCAAAAGAACAGTGTTTATCTGAAATCTAATCTTTTGTAATATTATAAATGTCTTTACTGCCACTTTTGATTGATTTAATGCATCCTTGCTGAATAAAAGCATTCATTTCTTTAATTTCTTTAAAAAAAATAAATAAATAAATAAAAATTCTTACTGACCCCAAACTTTTGAACGGTAGTGTATAATGCTACAGAAGCTTTGTATTTCAGATAAATGCTGTTCTTTTGAACTTTCTATTCATCAAGGAATCCTGAAAAAAAGTACACAACTGTTTTCAACATTGAAAATAATCATAAATGTTTATTGAGCAGCAAATCAGCATATTAGAATGATTTCTGAAGGATCATGTGACACTGAAGACTGGAGTAACGATGCTGAAAATTCAGCTTTGCATCACAGGAATAAATTACTTTGTCAAATATATTTAAATAGTACACAGTTATTTTAAATTGTAATAATATTTCACAATATTACTGTTTTTGTTTTTTTTTACTGTATTTTTAATTAAATAAATGTAGCCTTGGTGAGCGCAGGTAATTTTGTTGGGTATCATTTAGTCTAGAATAGTTCGGCTGAAGTTTGTGCAGGGCTTGTCTGGGCCACTTCTAGGCACAGGTGTCTGAATTCCTGAAAATTAAATCGAGACAAAGTGTCAGCTATTTTGTTATCCAGCCCTGGGATATGGGTCTCTTTAATTGTAAAATTGCCCATGACTGTGGTCCATTTTAAACTTTTAATGAAACGATTAATGAAAGGCACTGAGGAACGACCTTTGCTAATGATATTAACGGTTGCTTCACAGTCACAAAACACCAGAATGTTCTTTCTAGAACACTGCGTCTCCCCATGAAAGACATGATATCACGACTGGATATAATTCTAGCAATGCTGTAGACTGAACGGAAGATGGAAGATCTTTGAGCTCTTTAGAATTTTTAAATGCCCCTCTGATGCTGATGGTGGGAGCTTCATCACTATAGAATTTTAATTGTGCCGAAGTTTCGGTTTCCCCCTCAAAGAAATAAGAAATGCTGTTCCAAGAACTGCACAATTTTGAAATGAAACTTAAATCGGATCTGCATTCTTCGTCTAGTGCAACAAAGTCATTCAATTTATCTGCTGATTATGATAGATCTAGTAATCTAGTAATAAAAGAGCGACCTTGAGGAATGATTCTCATGGCAAAATTGAAATGACTTAGCAGAGACAGAATATCCCTCTTTAATAGGGTGGTTGAATTGGAGAAGTAATAAATAAATTCTCCTTTAATAATTTTTTTTCCTTGGATAGGGGAATGCTGGTTTTTGAAAAAATCTCTATTACCGAGTTGATGCAACGGGATGGTTTAGAGTTAGGGTAATCGATGACCAAAAAACTGTCCAGTAAATGCAGAACGAAAGGCAGTTGACAGTTATTGAGTAAAATGCAGCAGAGCGCCTCAGACAAGGTGTCAAAAATGCTTCGGCTGCTCTTGCAACCGAAGGTGAGTCTTACTGAAAAATAGATTTTGTTGCACCAATTAACTCCAAAGAGATGCCACTGAGACAATTGCAAAGGCAATATTTTGAATGCATCCGTGATATCTATTTTGCTAAGCCAAGCACCTCTGCCAGCTAACTTAATGAGTTTAATAGCGTGGTCAACTGCTGAATAAGCAAGAGAGAATGGTTCTGAGGGAATAAGGTTGTTAATGCTTTGAACACTGTGGGTGGAATGCGGTGCTGATTATTAGTCGCTTTTTTCCTGAATATTTTCTTCTGGCAGTTCATATGGTGTTTATGCAAAAAATTTTGAATGGTGGCTTGTCATAAAGCCCGATCATGTATCCTTTATTAACTTATTTTGCCAGAAGTTCATCAACGACCTGGGATTCTTTTTTCATGGATTGAAGATTGAGACAGCTGAATGAGAATGCAGGAAGACAGGAAAGACCTGCTGAAAAACCATAGATTAGTCCCATTAACAGGTAAACAATGATTTGGATGCTTTGTGAGAGCTTTGGAATGTTTGTGGACATTGACAGAAGTTTTTTATTTATTTTTTATGAAGTGTGTGCGACGTGGGCATGCAAATTTTGGGTGGCTGTTCCTGCAGTAACTGCAAACATAAAAGAACTTACAATTAGGTTGTGTATAGACATTTTTGTTAAAATTTTAACATAAAGGTGTTTGTCTTTCAAGCTTCACCTGATCGGAGACTGAAGTGCTAGAGTCATTTTTAACGAGGCAGTCTTTGGGCATTGTGTTGTTGTATGAGAAAAAGAGCTGCAAATGGAACATGACAGGGCTCTGTGACCAGTGAAATGTCTACTAATAAACACCCAATTGAAGCCGGACCAGTCCAGGTGTTGATTAAAACATTGGATGTACATGATATTCGTAGAATAAGGTAAGACATAGCAAGGTCAGAGATAATAGCGAAGTGTCTAATTCTTGTCTCCTGTCTGGGTACACTTTCTTTGGGCAAAGTTAAGGTCCTTGATAGCCTGGGATCATTGTCTTTTAAAACAAAAGCAATGTCTCCACAGTCAACAATCCTTCTATCATTGGTTTCCACGCATAGCAGAATTTTAATTAAATTAATGTCATTACCTGACAGGATTTGTGTGCTCAGCTGGGGTCTCCTTGGATAGCAGGACGAGATGTAGAAGAACAATGCTGAGTTTCCTATGCTTGGAATCTTTCATCCATGTCAGAAAGCACACCTTGGATGGAAGTCAGAGCTGACAGAATTTGGTCATCTCTCTGTTGCACAGGGTTTTGGTCAGAGTGATGTGGCTTGGCTTTCTTCAGAGGCGAAGGAGTATTTTTGCTAGAGATGTTTTTTCTATTTTTCGAGGAGGAACTGTTTCAGGTGAATGGAAATCCGGGTCCTGGTTACACTCGATGAAGAACTGGAAAAGTTGTTCATGGCTAAGGTCAGGAGGGGCTTGAATATTGAAACTATACAGAGTGAATAGGATTTTTTTCTTTGGGAAATTCGTTGATGCTGACATGAGTCTTTGCTGCTAACTGGGAGCTGCATCTGGGAGGAAGTGATTGTGCTCATCTGGATTAGGAGTTTCTTCGAGTGTTTCTTCGAAGATCAGGGGATCTTCAATAATATCTGTGCTGTCCATTGATATTAGATGCAAGAAGAGATAAACTGAAAATATGACAGGTAATCGCATACTTTACGAGCCTTTCGAGCTACTGACTTGCTTGCGAGCTGGCTAAGATGAAAGTACGTAATAGTGCCATGTATATATACATGTACCTTGATAGGAGAATATTTGTGATTGGAGAGATTGAACAGCTGATAGATAGCTAATGCTGAGCTATGTCTATGTGGCCTGCCTGAACTAACGCTTGCGCTAGATTTGAATTCAGTCTTGACTCTAGAACACAGCAGATACATTTTCTGTACTGTGACAACTCAGGCATATGATCTGCGGTACAAAAGGCCAAACTTCAATGATGCTGGCACTCCAGACAGAAAAGGACCGACAGGTAAGTAAGGTTAAACAGATCTTTATTGTAGCAGAGGGCGGAGAGGCACGGGAATGCTGCACAAGTGAATCAATGGCATAAGGAATATCAGATGAAGACTTAGCTGGGTAACACTACAATAACAGTACATGAATAATCATGGACTAATACCTAAATTAATAGTTACCTCAACATGAACTCATGATTAGTTAAGATAACTAATCATGAACTAATGAAGAGTGATCCTTAACTTTGACCGGAGTCATAAGGATTCATACATGAAAACAGCAGCCTTAACTACATGTTAATACATGTTAATAATGATAATTAATGCATTACTTAACATTTAGGGGTAAACTAAATAAATCAGGCTCCATAAGAGTAAACAAGAAGTACTCTGAATTTGAATTAAACGTGATTTAATACTGTCATAATTTACACTGTAATATCATAATCTGCCATCTGCAGCTTTGTGACAAATAATTGGAATGGCACATGATTATTTAGCCATTAATTACATAGATCTGTCTAATCAAATGTGGAAAATAGACTAACTACCACTAATAAATTTAATTTGATCTAAACCGTTTTCTGAATTTTATAGTTGATTTATATTTAGTCATAGCTAAATAGTCATAGTTTATTCCCGGAACTAAAGTATGTAGGGTTTGTTTCTGGTGGGACACTCATTAGTGGCGCACGCTAGGTGTTCTCTTGTTGTGTTGCTGGCATTTTAAACTAATAAATGTTGACTGCTTTGGTAAACCGAATTAATAATTAAAGACATATTTACATGTATGTGTTATTGGGATTTTCAGGAGGTTATGTGCAGTTATTAACTGTATTTGTATTTTTGTCATTTAAATGTATATGCTTTGATTAGCATTAGCTTGTGTACGTGCACGATTTTACCAAGCGGCAACCTCCCATAGACAGTAAAAGAAATGGACACAGTGGAACTCAATTGAGACAAGTGAAGCCCATTTTTAGCGATTTTTAGCACTCCCGTTTCTGACGCGCAGACTCAAACTAAGCTTGATGACGTCAGCAACCTGTCTGACAGATGTAAATCTTCTAGTAGCTGTGCATGCAAACCGCCATCGTTAATCTTGCAGAGACGGCGAACTTGAGCGGGGAGTTCTTTGGCGTGAGTGAGCAGGAGTAAGTATTCTGATTAATTATTTTGTATAGTATTTTAAAATGTAACGCCAGTAGGCTTCTCTCTTGACGTCTCCCCGATTGCCTGCGAGCTTCTCCTCCTGTCTGTACGGTAATTTCTCTACTGTGCGACAGAGAGTCGAGTGGTTATGACGCAATCGTTAGCCTATTTTTACAAAAACTGTTTCTAAGGGGCCATAATGTAACATAGAAGGTAATGGAGCCCTTTATACATTGTCGTGTATCTTTAGAAATAAATAATGGACAAATGGAGTATTTAAACGCCTCAGATGTAAAGTTATTCGCTGTCAAAGTGACGCCAAAATGAATGGGAGTCAATGGGATGCTAACGCAAGTGAAGTTCTGCTACAAGATGGCGGCACGCGGCCGACTTCAACTTCCGGTCGACTTCCTTCCCGCTTGCAACCTCCCCCTGTTTCTCGTGAAGCCAATACGGAAGTGAATTAAACTGCAATTCATCGACTGGCCGCTAGGGACAGGCTGCAGAAGTGAGCAGAATCTCATTGACCATAATGTTAAATTACACTCTGGTTCATATTGTGGTTTTGGTCTATACTGCGAATTTTGCCCTTCATGACAACTCTGAGGGGGGTGAATTTTTTTTATAGCCCATCTGTTTAAATTATATTAAGCCTTAAAGTTCTGCATAATTAAGGGCGTGGTCACTTGAGTGACAGGTATTCAGCTGCTGTCTGTGAGCCGTCATGTTACCTCAGCAGCTCATTTCAGCTGCTGAATTTGGCATCTCAGTCATATTTGTGCTTTTTTCTGGATTATTTTATACAATATATGGATTGCTGCATACTCGAGACAGATGTCAGTCTGTGTACATGTGCTCGAATACAGAACACACGTTGTTGGATCGTCGTGGCATTGGCTAAAAGTTTTGTTCCTGAGATTTACTACAATGACAATACCAGGAGGATATACAACTCCGACAGCACTGCTTGGATATAACTAAAACTGCTGCACTATTTTGAAAAATTATACTTTGGACACGTGCTCATTAGTTTGAGAGAACATTTGAGAGATATACATCTGGCACACCCCACACAAATTAATTAACCTACTGGTGTTGGAGCATCTATAACGTTATCGTAAAAAAGGCACCGGAGATTGACAGTAATCCTTTAGTACTTTCTAATGATATTGTTATCTTGATTAATATTTTAGATAGAATATAAGATAGCTAGGGCGGGTGTGGTTTCAGCAACAAGTCGCATGGGCTCCAACTTCGTCCCGCCTCTTTGCCCATTTTCAGTCATGGACGCTACGTCCATATTTTTTTTTAGAGTCTATGGTCAAAACTGCTGTTCAGAACTCTATGGGTGACGTCACGGACACTACGTCCATATTTTTTTTACAGTCTATGGATTTTACATGTAAATGTGCCGTATGTGTATCTTTACAGGTATGTTTATGGCTTGCTTTCAAGTCCATATATGTTTAATTATATAAATAAAAAATAAAATACAAATACTTTTTATTTTTGTTTTTTTGTACTGGGGTGTAAAGGAATAAGGATGGCACTCTTAGTGTTTATTCATATTAGTTAATGTAAGTGCATTGTGTCATGACTTTACTTGAGGGGGCACAATCAAAATTAACTCATTATTAACTAACCATATTCTAACATCAACTAATGGTTTGTTAATGCATAATTATGTCATGACTTTACTTGAGGGGGCACAATCATAATTAACTCATTATTAACTAACCATATTCTAACATCAACTAATGGTGTGTTAATGCATAATTATGCCATGACTTTACTTGAAGGGGCACATCATAATTAATTCACTGTTAACTCCTTACCAAATTCAGCTCATGATTATCATTAACCTACTAACCTACTACCTACTATATATGTGACTTTTCAAAAAGTCTGAGAATGGAGGTACAGTATGATCACGGCCTGCGTCTTGATGGAGAGTGAACTTCTGAATCTGATCCCAGCAAACGCTCCCTGACCTTAGTTCATGTTTCCTGTTTGGTTATTTTTTTGGGAACCGATTCCTCAGGAACTGTTGTAAGTCACAGTAGTTTAGTTTGGTAGGAAAGAATGTCACAAAACATATTAAGACAATTTAAGATAAATTATTTGTGTGTTTAGTATTTTATATGTTTGATAAGGAGGCTCAGTGAAAATGACAAACTAATCCTGTGCCTTTCAGTAATGTTTACTATGAAGCTGCTGATGTCAGTAGTTTAAATTCTGACAATAATAAATTGTTTAAATTTATTTCAAAGTCCAAATATTTATTATTCCTTCTTATAGAGACTGTTTGATTTAGTTTACCCTAAATGTTAATTAATGTGTTATCAAACATATATTAACGCGTAGTTAAGGCTTCTGTTTTCATGCTCCTTATGACTTCTGTCGTAGATAAGTATCACTCTTCATTAGTTCATGATTAGTTCATATCTTAACTAATCTTGAGTTCATGTTGAAGTAACTATTAATTGAGGTATTAGTTCATGTATGATTATTCATGTACTGTTATTGTAAAGTGTTACCCTGGACTTGTAAACAAATATCTTTCCTTTTCAGATGCAGATCGGGAAGTGGTGGCTGGTGAACAAGGTATCAAGATGGAGGGTGACTGAAGACAGAAGACGGATGACAGAAGACAGAAGACCGGTTTCGGTGATCTCAGGTAAGGTAACTCAGGTGAGTAAACAGGTAGGTAGTCAGTGTGTTCTTGTGGTAAGGGCGAGACCTGGTAAAGAAGTGAAGGGGTGATCTATGCACGGCTACAAGCCTCCGTCCTTCTTGGCCATGAAGAAAAAGCTGAAAGAGGCAGGGGCTGTAGATGGATGAATGAATTGCTGTTGTAGTGTCTTTTGGATGTTCTCCTCCATGGCCTTCTGCTACGGGATGGACAGTGGGTAACAGAGTGCGTGGACAAAGTAGCCTCAGGCAGCAGGTTGATGGCACGGTCCCATGGCCGATGAGGTGGTAATTGGGTAGGCAACTGCTTGTTGAACACATCCTGGGATGCGCTGTACTCTGGAGGAATTTCGGTTTTGCTCTCGGCCTCAGGACTTTCAATGGAGATGGAATTCAGGGTGATGACAGGAGGAGAGCTGTAAGATGTAACGACTGAAACAAATCAGACACATAATTATTCATTGTAAATGCCCCTATTATGGATTTTTGAAAATTACCTTTCATGTAGTGTTTAACATAGCTCTAAGTGAATGAAAACACCCTGCAAAGTTTTAAATCTGAAAGTGCACCATATATAAAGCTATTGTCTCTCAAAAGTAAGAGTCAATTAAACAAGTCTTCGCACCGAGCATGGCACCTCCCCTAACGCTACAGCGACTCACTCGCTCAGTTTTGAGTGTCATTACCATTAGTTATACAGCCCTTTGCACATTTAGTTAGTAAAGCCTTCGTCACACAGATGCATATTACATGGTTGTTATAATATACAATACAGCTCAGTCTCCTTATTTAAATTTCCTAAAACAATAATATGAAGAACGGTGGATTAATTTAGTCTATAAAGTGATCGTTCTACACCAGATAGTTTTACAAACTTTCATCAGACAGCTGAGATTCACTGATAATCTGCTGTTTTTGGTGAATGGGGCTGAACATCCTCCCGTCCCACTGACAACCGATGATATGAAGCCGGACAGAGTCTTTCCCGTCCCGGCCTTCATCCTTCCGTCTCGCAGCGCCGTCATCTGTCAACTCGACAACAGAGAGCGCTGCTTATATTTTGCAGGGAACATCTGAACTGACCACTCTCACTGGAAGCACACGAGGTGGCAGGGTTGGCAGACCGGGCTCCTTTTTTCTTCTTTTTTTATTTTTTATTTTTTTAATTCCTCTTAATTTAATGTAGCCAGATATCAAACAGACAAGTAAACACTATCTGGATGAAAGTATTTTCATACAGACCTATGCTCTTCAAAGCAGACAATATTTCATTTAATTTAATTCTCAAATTAAATGCAGCCAGAAAACAAACCGACAAGAATGGCTGAATGATATGCTGAATATATTAGAATTCATATAGGCCTATAGCTAGTAATAGTTTGCAAGGAATTATATGGAAAAAAGAGAAAGGGAAATTCCCGTCTGCTCAGTTCCCTCCAAATATATATAAATACATATATATAAAAATTACAGGCACGTAATCTATGTGCAGACTCGGCAAATGCGAGATCCGAGCCATATATTCTTTATTGCAGACCTAATCCACGCACTGCAAATATATCACAGTCAGAATATTTCAAATAAAACACAAAAATAATCATGGCTTTCAAACACAACTGGTTTGTTTTTGATGTTAGAATATTAGACGTGTGATTTTGAAAACATGATATGTGTGTGAGGTGGCGAGACCTCAGATCGTTATCACAATATCCACCTCCTCAGAGCTGGACATGTGAAGTACCTGTGCCTCAACCCTGGGGGAAGAAACCGCAGAGCTTGCTTCCACCTAGGAAAAAGGCACTGGACCTGGCAGGTAAGGGCAGAGAAAAGGGCGGCGCCCGTCTCTAACCTCTCTGCCAGATTCATCTGTGAACCCCATGATCTGAGCCGCCGCTCTGCCTCGGCAGAGACAGGACCCGACCAAGAGGAACGCAAGCCGCGGCGCCCTCCTCAAAGAGCACCCAGCGGGAGCGGAGAGGTTTTATATTAAACTTATCACAATGCTCACAAGCAACCCCCTCGAGGGCTGCCTGGGCATGCTCCACTCTCATAGGCTTATCGGCTGCCTGACAATGTTTGCTTGCAGTGCTTCATTTTCTCCTCATATTTGAAGGTTTCAAAATGAAGCCCAAGCTTTGCTTGGTCCAGTAGGCCTTAGCTAGTGGCTAGGCTAGAGCTAGGTTTAGGTGTTTGTTTGTTTGTTACATCACCCTTATTATTACTATCCCTGTGAGGTTGTATAGTTCCTAGTTCTGGCCTCCTCCTGAGGGAGTTGCGGGCCGTATGCCCGATTCTCCTTTGATATGAAAATGTAGGTGCTATGGCTGAGGTTAACAGCTAAGGTTATAGGCTGTTATTAGTCTTCCTGGTGCTGTTTTTCCCAGGTGGTAGGCCCTTATCTTCGAGAAGATGAGCTATGCAGTGCTGCTAGGCCCCACTTTTTAGAACTTTTGTCATGCTTATAATGTCTTCACATGAGCCCTTTGAATTATATTCAAGTTTCAGATTACAATGCTAAATATTCTAGCTTTTGTTCTCTAGGGTTCATTACAGATTCCATTTCTGTTCTGTGAAACATTTATCCTGTTTGGATGGCATGTATTACAAAGCATTCATGTTTGCTTTGGGTTCTAAGCTTTAGCCCTACATACAAATGTGAGCTTACTTATGTGTTGCCACAGGTTAACGCCTGTTTCTGTGATAGCAGGCTGTGAACGTGGTGTTTTGTTGTACTCCCCGGTTAGGGTGTGTATTTCACTGAGTGCATCACCTGTTGGATTGAGTCTTATTCTGGTTAGAATAGTATGATCTCTGTTAGCTCCCAGTCGATCATGACCACAGCAGCTGTGTTGGTGATAAAAGTAGTAGGCCTGGCCAGGCCTACTTTTGTACCCTCTGTGCTGGCCCAGCTGGGCTGGTTATGTCTAGACTCATTCCATGGTTAAGTCATGTTTTGACTCTCACCGCCTTCGCCCTTGCCCACCTCTGTACGAATAAGCCCTAGGTTAGGCCTTTCGTTGACTTCTGCGGCGTAGTGTGTACTTCTCATACCTGAGGGTTTCTCAAGTACCTGGCCTGCGGGCTGGCCCTAGTCATGAAGCTACCACTGGTTGATGCCATGTGTTCATAGAAGTTGTAGGCCCCTGTCAGGGCCTCTTTTCTGTCTGCATGTTGGCACAGCTTTGTGTGGGTTTCTATGTGACTCATCACCATGGATGGGTCATGATGCCACTAGCCAATGCCGTGTGTATACGGGTTGTAGGCCTCCTATGTGTCACGCTGGAGTTTGGCTTTGTACTCCTCTCGCTTACAGAGTAAAATGTGCTTTTACTGAGTACATCTCTGAAGTGGCTTGCCTCTTGAGGTGAGCTCTTGTACTAAAACCAACTTTGGTCTGGTTTTATGCATTTGAAATATAACTAAAATAACATTAAAGAGGTATGCAAGTACGATGTCAGACACTGTAATATGCACTGGCCCCCTCCCTGTTGGGTGGCAAATAGTCTTAGAATTGGCACTTGACTATCTGGGATCCAGGTCAGTAAGTCAGTAAGCTGCCTCATGTCACAAAAGTCATATAAATCTCAACACATAGAGACTCTTTCACCTAGATATTATCAAATAGAGACTGTGGTGCCTGTTCCCCAAATCTAATTAATACAAAAAAGTCCCAAACCCATTTAAGGTCAAATGTAATTAATGTTCAACAAATAAAAAAACAGCCATAATAAAAAAGATAAATAAATGATAAAGCTTGGTTTGCTGAATATTAGATCCCTTTGTACAAAAGCACTTATTGTAAATGATATGATCATAACCTAGATGTGCTGTGTTTAAAAACCTTGACTAAAACCAGACAATTGCATTACTTTAAATGAGTCTACCCCCCAAGTTTACTGTTATAAACATGTAGATAATGAAAAAAAAGCATTGGGATTCTATACTGGCATTAGACAACGTATGTCAGGCCCCTCTTGTTGTCGTAATCATACTTTAGATCTAATATTGTCACATGGAATTGATGTTGATAGCGTTGAAAATCTGCAGCAGAGCGATGACATCTCAGATCATTATCTAGACTCGTATACCAGTGGCAAGTGGTGACTTTTTTAACCAGGTTTGCTGGGTGGTGCGTCAGAAAGTTCGCCCATAGGCCAGCAAACGAATGAGAACGCAGGACAATGATGACGTTCCGTAACAAAAGAGCAAAGGCGGTTGACTCCTGTACAACCAAACAAAAAATGGTTTACATCATTAAATCAAATAATAAGCAAATTTTACTGAAAAAACAAGAATCCGAAAATAAGCTTACAAAAACTTAAAAAAAATAAAGCTCAAGGTGGTCTAGCAGCACCAAATTTTCAACAGTATTATTTAGCATAGCAATTACAATATCTTAGTAAATGGATCAGAAATGATACTACCCAAAATCCATGGCTAGAGTTAGAACAAGCAGAATGTAAGGAAATAATAATTTCAGATCTTCCATCACTCACAAGTAAAATCAAACAACAAAATCTCTTCAAGAATTTGTCGATTTAAACAACTCTCACTGCTTGGTGGAAAATTAATACATTAATAAATCACAAGCTCGTACCACACATCAACTCACCTATATGGAATAATCTGGATTTCACAATTAATCATATGCCACTTTACAATACCAAATGGAAAGAGAAAGGCATCACATGTATACATCACTTGTTCTCTGGTAACACCTTCATCACTTTTTCAGAATTAATGCAGAAATATAATTTAGGGAAAGAACACTATTATTACTACCTACAAATCAGGAACTCTATTAAAACCACAACCGGAATTACAGATATTGCACAACCTTCCCCAATTATTAAACATATCAATTCAATCAGTAACTCAGTAAAGATGTTCACGAAACTATATACTTTAATATCTTCTATAGATACCAATACAGCGGCACCAGTCAAACAATGGGAAAAAGACCTTAATATCAACGCAGATGAGAAATTCTGGAAAACAGTTTGTAAAAATAGCTTTATCTTTAGTACTAACACAAATATTCAATTAATCCAGTATAAGATCATACATAGAACACACATTACACAACAGAAGATGTTCGAAATGGGCCTAGAAACCTCAGACAGATATACTAACTGCAACCTAAACAGATGTCACTAACAAATTAACAGAATTTTTCAAAACCAAAATTCCAAAATTCCCTTCATTATGCCTCCTAGGTGACACCTCCCAAATTAACCCATCTTTTAAATATCCAATACCTTTACTCATGTCTATCGCCAAGAAAACAATATTACTTAATTGGAAAAAGAAATGCCAAATATCACAATGGCTACATCTATTAAAGCAACGTATTATTCAAGAAAAACACGTCAGAAACACAAAACCAGTTATTCAGATTTAATACAGTTCCCTTTCGTGGGAACTGTCGACGCTGCGTGGAAACGCATTGGGAACCTTCTGCGTGATGTCGTCACTGAAGCACTCATGTATCTAACCAATCGCCTAGCGAGATGTCAGAGACGGGTGATGTCAAGGACCATGAAACAATAAAGCATACCCGGATGCAGAGAACCAATTTTGTTCCCAATCTCCTCACCGAGGTGGTGAGATCGTGGAGAAGGCCCGTGCAATACAGAGTGTTCGGCCCCTGAGACAGCACGGTTAGGCGGCGATGCCCCGGGTTGAAGAGACACTTGCGGGCTATCTCTCACCTGAGGCGGCGTTGTTGGTAAAAGCCCCGACGTTGCCCACCAAGCCCCTGAAAACCACATCCAGCTTGGTGGGCAAAGCTTATGCGGCAGCAGGTCAGGCAGCTGCATGTCTACACACCATGCCGCAAAATGCGGCAGCTAGAGTTCTTACCATGACCATATTAGCCCAGTTCTGTCAACATTACATTGGCTCCCTTTTAAACATCGTATAGATTTTAAAATCTTGCTACTTACTTATAAAGCTCTAAATGAATTTAGGCCAGTTGATAATACCCAGAATATCAAAATCAACTGAAGGCGGCAGATCCTTTTCCTATTTAGAACCTAAACTCTGGAACAATCTTCCTAGCATTGTTCGGGAAGCAGACACACTCTGTCAGTTTAAATCTAGACTAAAAACACACCTCTTTGCTCTTGCATACACATAACACATTATCAATACATTTAACATTTTTCAAATCCATTAAAGGATTGTTACGCTGCAATAATTAGGTCGGCCGGAACCGAGAACATTTCCTATAACACTAGATATACCTGTACATCAGAATAAGAATGGCATCTACGCTAATATCTGTCTCTCTGCTTATCCTGAGGTTTGCCGGGTGCTGGATCCAGGCCGTATCCAGATCAGATGGAGAACCTGTGTCTGGACCTGACTACAACGCAGCCCAGGAGACAATGGGCCTAAAGATCCAATTCTGGCTGCATCTATAATTCAGATTTTTAATCCCCGTATCCGCTTACATATATTTATATATAATCGATTTTTAATCTCTATAATAAAAATGTACAATTCAGATTTTGATCTCCATATACATTTACATATATACATCTTCCAAGGGGTTTTTTCCCTCCTAGGACTTTTTTTCCCAGTGCTAGCACGCTGGGTTTTTCTCCTAGGCGTTTTTTTCCACCCCTGGAAGTCAGCCGACATTGGCTTAATGTAGCACCATCTTGTATATGTTACATATTACCACGCTGTTTGTACAGTTTTAACCACTTCCCTTTTTTTCTGTGCTTCTAATATGTAAAGCTGCTTTGAAACAATTACCAATTGTAAAAGCGCTATATAAATAAATTTGACTTGACTTGACTTCAGGCCAGATCGTTGAAAGCGGGGAGGCCACATTTGACTGTATCCAGGAAATCAGGATGGCAACTGACATGGCTCTCTGAGCCACCAAAGAAATGGCAAAAGAAATCGTCCGGTCTATGGCAGCCTTGGTGGCCACGGAGAGGCATTTGTGGCTGAACCTCTCGGACATAAGGGAGCGAGACAAAGCTGCCCTTATGGACGCGCTGCTGTCTCCTGCGGGCCTCTTCAGCGACACTGTTACAACAGTCGTCGAGAGGTTCCAGGAGGCTAAAAAGCAATCTGTGGAGTTCCAGAGGTTCCTCCCCCACCAATCAAGAAATCCCCCTGAGGCTGCTGAGCGGGAGCAGCCTCGGCCGTCAACGAGCTCCTCGGCGCACCACAGAGTACAACAGAAAGTGAGCGTGGGTGCCTGTGCTCCCCCGCAGGGTGCCTGGGGAGCGGGTCGGTTCGCTCAAAAGAAAGAAAGTAGGCTCACAGCAGTCTCTGGTTATGGAACAAGAGGTTATGACACTTTTGCGAAAAGGAGCTATAGAAAGGGTTCCTCCTCCCAGCAAGCTGTCAGGCTTCTTCAGCCGCTACTTCATTGTTCCAAAGAAGGATGGAGGTCAAGTCAAGTCAAGTCAAATTTATTTATATAGCGCTTTTACAATTGGTAATTGTTTCAAAGCAGCTTTACATATTAGAAGCACAGAAAAAAAGGGAAGTGGTTAAAACTGTACAAACAAGCGTGGTAATATGTAACATATACAAGATGGTGCTACATTAAGCCAATGTCGGCTGACTTCCAGGGGTGGAAAAAACCCCCTAGGAGAAAAACCCAGCGTGCTAGCACTGGGAAAAAAGTCCTAGGAGGGAAAAAACCCCTTGGAAGATATATATATGTAAATGTATATGGAGATCAAAATCTGAATTGTACATTTTTATTATAGAGATTAAAAATCGATTATATATAAATATATGTAAGCGGATACGGGGATTAAAAATCTGAATTATAGATGCAGCCAGAATTGGATCTTTAGGCCCATTGTCTCCTGGGCTACGTTGTAGTCAGGTCCAGATGCAGGTTCTCCATCTGATCTGGATACGGCCTGGATCCAGCACCCGGCAAACCTCAGGATAAGCAGAGAGACAGATATTAGCGTAGATGCCATTCTTATTCTGATGTACAGGTATATCTAGTGTTATAGGAAATGTTCTCGGTTCCGGCCGACCTAATTATTGCAGCGTAACAATCCTTTAACGGATTTGAAAAATGTTAATGTATTGATAATGTGTTATGTGTATGCAAGAGCAAAGAGATGTGTTTTTAGTCTAGATTTAAACTGACAGAGTGTGTCTGCTTCCCGAACAATGCTAGGAAGATTGTTCCAGAGTTTAGGTGCTAAATAGGAAAAGGATCTGCCGCCTTCAGTTGATTTTGATATTCTGGGTATTATCAACTGGCCTAAATTCTGAGATCGCAATAAACGTGAAGGACTATAATGCATTAAGAGCTCACTTAGGTACTGGGGAGCTAAACCATTTAGAGCTTTATAAGTAAGTAGCAAGATTTTAAAATCTATACGATGTTTAATAGGGAGCCAATGTAATGTTGACAGAACTGGGCTAATATGGTCATACTTTCTGGTTCTAGTAAGAACTCTAGCTGCCGCATTTTGGACCAACTGTAGTTTGTTTAAAAGCCGAGCAGAACAACCACCCAGTAGAGCATTACAATAATCTAGTCTTGAGGTCATGAATGCATGAACCAACTGTTCCGCATTTGTCATTGAGAGCATATGTCGTAATTTAGATATATTTTTTAGATGGAAGAAGGCGGTTTTACAGATACTAGAAACATGACTTTCAAATGAAAGATTGGTATCAAAGAGCACACCCAGGTTCCTAACTGAGGACGAAGGTTTAATGGAGCACCCGTCAAGTGTTAGAGAGTATTCAAGGTTTTTTCGTGAGGAAGTTTTTGGTCCAAAGATTAGGAAATCAGTTTTTTCTGAATTTAATAATAAGAAATTTCTTGTCATCCAGTTTTTAATGTCAGCTATGCATTCTGTTAGTTTTGTGAATTTGTAGGTTTCGTCAGGGCGCGAGGAAATATAGAGCTGAGTATCGTCAGCGTAGCAGTGAAAACTAACACCATGCTTCCTAATTATCTCTCTTAAGGGCAGCATGTACAGAGTGAAAAGCAACGGTCCTAATACTGAGCCTTGTGGTACCCCATATTTAACCTGTGATCGATACGACATCTCTTCATTAACTACCACAGACTGATAACGGTCAGATAAGTATGATTTGAACCATGCCAAAGCAATTCCACTAATGCCAATATAGTTTTCAAGTCTTTTTAAAAGAATGTTATGATCGATAGTGTCAAAAGCAGCACTGAGATCTAATAACACTAATAGAGAAATACAGCCACGATCGGATGATAGGAGTAGATTGTTTGTAACTCTAACGAGAGCAGTCTCAGTACTATGGTATGGTCTAAATCCTGACTGGAAATCCTCACAGATTCCATTTCTTTCTAAAAAGGAACACAGTTGTGTTGAAACTGCCTTTTCTAGTATCTTTGACAGAAAAGGTAGATTCGAGATTGGCCTGTAATTTACTAAATCTCTCGGATCTAGTTGAGGTTTTTTAATAAGAGGTTTGATAATAGCCTGCTTAAAGGTTTTTGGCACGTGTCCTAGTGTTAAAGATGAATTAATTATATCAAGAAATGGACCTACGACCTCTGGAAGCATTTCTTTCAGTAGTTTAGTCGGCATTGGGTCTAACATACATGTCGTTGATTTTGATGATTTGATAAGTTTAGATAATTCTTCCTCTCCTATAGCGGCGAATGATTCTAGTTTTACCTCAGGGACACTACAGTGCACTGTCTGAAGAGAAACTGTAGACGGTTGCATGTTTATAATTTTCTCTCTAATATTATCAATCTTGCAAGTAAAGAAGTTCATAAAGTCATTACTGCTGTGCTCTATGGAAACGTCAGCAGTTGAATCTCTGTTTCTAGTTAATTTAGCCACTGTGTCAAATAAATACCTAGGATTATGTTTGTTTTCTATTAAGAGATTTGAAAAATAAGTAGATCTAGCATTTCTTATGGCTGTTCTGTACTCAATCATTTTTTCTTTCCACGAAAGGCGAAAAACTTCTAGTTTTGTTTTCTTCCAACTACGTTCAGCTTTTCTAACAGCTCGTTTTAGAGCCCGAGTGTGCTCATCATACCACGGCGTTGGATTAGTTTCCTTAATCTTCTTTAGACGTAAAGGAGCGACCGCATCTAATGTGCTGGAAAAGAGAGAGCCAATAGTTTCTGTTGCAGCATCGAGTTCTTCTAAGTTGTCAGGTATACTAAGGCGATGAAACTGCTCGGGGAGATTATTTATAAAGCAATCTTTAGTGGCAGACGTGATTGTTCTACAATAATTATGGCTGGGTGGTGGTTTTGTAGCCTTGGCTAATTGTATTATACACGAGACTAAATAATGATCTGATATATCATCGCTCTGCTGTAGAATTTCAACAGCATCAATATCTATTCCATGCGACAGTATTAGATCTAGGGTATGATTACGACAATGAGTGGGTCCTGACACGTGTTGTCTAACTCCAATAGAGTTTAAAATATCTGCAAATGCCAATCCAAATGCGTCTTTATTATTATCTACATGGATATTAAAATCACCAACAACAAGGACTTTATCCGCAGCCAGTACTAACTCTGATAGAAACTCAGCAAATTCTTTGATAAAGTCAGTATGGTGCCCTGGTGGCCTGTATACAGTAGCCAGCACAAATGTCAACTTACATAATGTTACATAAAGCACCATCACTTCAAAGGAATTATATTTGAAATTCTTTTGAATGATTCTGAATATATTACTATAAATTACAGCAACACCTCCCCCTTTGCCTTTCTGTCGAGGATTGTGTCGATAATCATAACCTTGAGGACTAGATTCATTTAAAGTAATGTAATCGTCTGGTTTTAGCCAGGTTTCTGTCAAACACAGCAAGTCTAGTTTATTGTCTGTGATAATTTCATTTACAATAAGTGCTTTTGAAGAAATAGATCTAATATTCAGTAACCCAAGCTTTATCATTTGTTTATCTGATTTATCTGTGATTTTCATTTTTTGAACATCAATTAAATTTTTACCCTTAAAAGGTTTTGGAAGTTTTTTGTATTTACTAGTTCGAGGTACAGACACAGTCTCTATGTGATAATATCTAGGTGAAAGTGTTTCTATGTGCTGTGAATTATTCTGTGACGTGAGGCGGCTAGCAGACGGTCGGTTTAGCCAGTTTGTCTGCGTCCTGATCTGGGCCCTGGTTTGTCATGTTTCAGCTCTAAGACTATTTGCCAAATTTCTAGAGAGAAGAGCAGCACCATCCCGGGAGGGATGAATACCATCTCTTTTCAACAGATCAGGTCTGCCCCAAAAGCTTTTCCAATTGTCTATGAAACCTATATTATTCTGCGCACACCACTTAGACAGCCAGCCATTGAGTGATGATAACCTGCTAACTATCTCATCACTCCGACGAACAGGAAGAGGGCCAGAACAAATTACTTATGCTGACATTGAATTTGCGAGTTCACACACCTCTTTAATGTTAATTTTAGTGATCTCCGACTGGCGAAGTCGAACATCATTTGTGCCGACGTGGATAATGATTTTAGAATATTTACGTTTAGCATTAGCCAGCACTTTTAAATTTGCTTTGATGTCAGGTGCTCTGGCCCCCGGCAAACATGTGACTATGGTGGCTGGTGTCTCTATTTTCACGTTCCGTGTAATAGAATCGCCAATTACTAGGGCACTTTCAACAGGATTCTCAGTGGGTGCGTCACTGAGTGGGGAGAACCTGTTTGATGTTCTAATCGGAACGGAAGAGTGGTGTTTGTTCTTGCCATTATGCCGCCTCACAGTCACCCAGTTAGCCTGCTGCGTGGCTTCTATAACCGGAACCGAATGTGTAGTGTTTACTAGGCTAGTCGCATCCAAAGCAGTATCTAAGGCCCTTTCATTCTCACTATCCTCAATTAAAGTTTGGATGCGTGTCTCTAATTCTGAGATTCTCTCTGTCAGCCTGACAATATCCCTGCATTTATCACATGTGTAAGTCTCACTGCTGACAGAAAGAGCTAAGCTGTACATGTTGCATTTACTACACATGATAATCGTCGGACATGACTGACCGTGTGTTTGATGAACGCCGTCCGAAAAACTGCAACGCACACGGGACTCGCTGGCTGGATGTCTCGGTCGCTTGCCGGTGCCTGGGGCGAGGGTGATGTGCGGGACGCTGTACCTCGCGGTGGATCGATGAATGCCGGGCAGCAACGTCTCCACAGCTTCCCGATCTGGCGAGGACAGATCAGAATAACATACATCGGATAAATCCGCCATTCAATCGACAAGGAAGGTTGGTTTAGAGGAAAAAAAGAAAGTAGACGGTAGCTAGCAGGCTATGGCTAACACTAGGTGATTACGCTGGTGGATTGCTAGTAATAAATCGTTCCGTTTAGTAATACTATGCAATAGGTTAAGTAATCTAGTGAAAAATAAGAAAGTTATATTATGTGAATAGGAATAAAGAGAAGGATTTAGGATAATCTCCACGAAGCTCCGAGCGTAGATCAGACAGCTGGCAGGCAGCAGCGTTGAGCAGCGTTGAACCGAAAGTGAACCGGAAGTGACAATCCTACATCTATATGAAGTCTACATCTATGATAGGATGTAGACCTATATGAGGTCTACATCCTATCATAGATTTACGTGTGCTAAATCGCTCAATTCAAAAGCTCAAGTTCAAGATGCTTACACTCAGACAGATTATCCCACAGATCAGGTCCGAGGACTGGTTTGTGGCGATAGACCTGAAAGATGCATACTTTCATGTGTCCATCCATCCTTCACACAGGAAGTTCCTCAGGTTTGCTTTCGGGGACGAAGCTTACCAATACAGGGTTCTTCCGTTCGGCCTATCATTATCACCCCGCACATTCACAAAGTGCGTGGATGCAGCGCTGGCTCCGTTGAGACTCCAGGGCATTCGCGTGCTGAATTACTTTGACAATTGGTTGATCCTAGCTCAATCAGAGCAACTAGCAGCTCAGCATCGAGATGCTGTTCTGTGTCACATGAAAAGGCTTGGGTTGAGGCTCAATGCCAAAAAGAGTGTGCTAGTTCCGGCTCAGACTACCACTAATCACCGTCGTGCTCTGTCCATGTGGAAAGATCGCTGGTTCCTGTCCCAGGGACCCGTGCTGGGGACTTCTTGTCATCGTGTAATGCTTCCCCTCACGGGCTGGAGGGCAATCTTGAGTGGTCGCCCAGCTCAGGGTCGATGGGAGGACCATCAGCTCTCCTGGCACATAAATCGGCTGGAGATGATGGAGGTGTTTCTGACTCTAAAACACTTTCTCCCAGACCTGAAAGGCCACCATGTGTTGGTCCGCACGGACAACATGGCAGTGGTCGCGTATATAAACCATCAGGGGGGTCTGCGGTCTCACCAACTGTATTACTTGGCCTGTCGGATCCTCCTGTGGTCCCAGGGGAAGCTGCTCTCTCTGAGGGCAGCGCACATCCCAGGGTATCAAAATGTGGGAGCAGACACCCTGTCGAGGCAGGGGCCGAGGCCCAGGGAGTGAAGGCTTCACCCAGAAGTGGTGGACGTCTTATAGAAAAATTTTGGTCGTGCAGAGGTCGACCTGTTTGCTTTGGGAGAGTCAACCCAGTGTCCGCTCTGGTACTCCCTAACACATCCAGCACCCTTGGGGCACAGTTGGGATGCCATGGTACAGACGTGGCCTAGGCTACTTCTGTACGCATTTCCCCCGATCGCTCTGCTCCCCGGAATTCTGGACAAAGTACACCGGGAAAGGGTCAGCCTAATACTGGTGGCCCCCTTCTGGCCAACCAGGATATGGTTCTCGGACTTAGTGTCCCTTCTAGATTGCTCCCCGATGGAGCTACCTCTCAGACAGGACCTCCTGTCACAAGCGGGCGGTATGATAATACATCCCCGCCCAGAACTGTGGAAGCTATGGGCCTGTCCTCTGAGGGGGCCAGGCTCATAGACGCCGGTCTCCCAACTGAGGTTGTGGAGACCATTCTTAACTCCAGAGCTCCCGCCACGAGGAAGCTGTATTCCTATAAATGGAACTTATTTGCTACTTGGTTTAGACAAAACAATACGGACCCGGTCCATTTCTCTATTAGCTCCGTGCTAAGATTTCTCCAAGAAAAGTTCTCGGAGGGTTTATCTCATTCAACCTTGAAGGTTTATGTTGTGGCCATATCGGCCTATCATGCTCCTCTTGAGGGGGATTCCTCGGTAGGACGAGACCCCCTCATCAGGTTGAGGCCTCCAGTGCGCACAAGGGTTCCAGCCTAGGACTTGGCCGTGGTTTTACAAGGCTTGGCTGAGGCTCCCTTTGAACCACCAGAGGAGGTTCCAGGGTTACAGATGTTCCCTGAGTAGGGAACGAGACGCTGCGTCTCTTGCTGTACCCCCTGCATACTTACGAGTGCTTGCTTCAGACTTTTCCAGAAGCTAGCGTTCTCTGCATCCGGGTATGCTTTATAGTTTCCTGGTCCGTGACGTCACCCGTCTCTGACGTCTCGCTACGCGATTGGTTAGATACATAAGTGCTTCAGTGACGACATCATGCAGAAGGTTCCCAATGCGTTTCCACACAGCGTCTCGTTCCCTACCCAGGGTTACATTTGTAACCTGAGACGTCTTTAGCCTACTTCTTCTATCCTTAAATATTGATTAAATCTGGCTGGTGAGCTGATGCCCCAATCCTCAGGGTATACAATATACAATAGATGCATTTACAATTAGATGAATAGAAAATGAGAAACCATGCTTCAACAAAAGATGAATATAATGCATATGTTTCTATATGTTATATGTATATGTCTATATGTGGATATATGTATGTATATATTTATGAATATATATATGCGCCTGTATGAGTATATACATGTATGTGTATTGGGGGTTTATGTACATATACTATGTGTATATATTAAGTGACTGCGATTTTATATTATGAATATATGATACCTAACTATATAGATGTACTGTATATAGATGTACGATAATATATCTTATGTGTATGTATGTATATGTATGTATATATATATATATATATATATATATATATATATATATATATATATATACACACAGTGGGTACGGAAAGTATTCAGACCCCCTTAAATTTTTCGCTCTTTGTTATATTGCAGCCTATTTTTTTCCTCATTAATGTACACACAGCACCCCATATTGACAGAAAAACACAGAATTGTTGACATTTTTTTGCATATTTTTTAAAAAAGAAAAACTGAAATATCACATGGTCCTAAGTATTCAGACCCTTTGCTGTGACACTCATATATTTAACTCAGGTGCTGTCCATTTCTTCTGATCATCCTTGAGATGGTTCTACACCTTCATTTGAGTCCAGCTGTGTTTGATTATACTGATTGGAATTGTTTAGGAAAGCCACACACCTGTCTATATAAGACCTTACAGCTCACAGTGCATGTCAGAGCAAATGAGAATCATGAGGTCAAAGGAACTGCCTGAAGAGCTCAGAGACAGAATTGTGGCAAGGCACAGATCTGGCCAAGGTTACAAAAACATTTCTTCTGCACTTAAGGTTCCTAAGAGCACAGTGGCCTCAATAATCCTTAAATGGAAGACGTTTGGGACAACCAGAACCCTTCCTAGAGCTGGCTTTCCAGCCAAACTGAGCTATCGGGGGAGAAGAGCCTTGGTGAGAGAGATAAAGAAGAACCCAAAGATCACTGTGGCTGACCTCCAGATATGCAGTTGGGAGATGGGAGAAAGTTATAGAAAGTCAGCCATCACTGCAGTCCTCCATCAGTCAGGGCTTTATGGCAGTGTGGCCCGACGGAAGCCTCTCCTCAGTGCAAGACACATGAAAGCCTGCATGGAGTTTGCTAAAAAACACCTGAAGGACTCCAAGATGGTGAGAAATAAGATTATCTGGTCTGATGAGACCAAGATAGAACTTTTTGGCCTTAATTCAAAGCGGTATGTGTGGAGAAAACCAGGCACTGCTCATCACCTGTCCAATACAGTCTCAACAGTGAAGCATGGTGGTGGCAGCATCATGCTGTGGGGGTGTTTTTCAGCTGCAGGGACAGGACGACTGGTTGCAATTGAGGGAAAGATGAATGCGGCCAAGTACAGGGATATCCTGGACGAAAACCTTCTCCAGAGTGCTCAGGACCTCAGACTGGGCCGAAGGTTTACCTTCCTGCAAAACAATGACCCTAAGCACACATCTAAAATAACGAAGGAGTGGCTTCACAACAACTCAGTGACTGTTCATGAATGGCCCAGCCAGAGCCCTGACTTAAACCCAATTAAGCATCTCTGGAGAGACCTAAAAATGGCTGTCCACCAATGTTTACCATCCAACCTGACAGAACTGGAGAGGATCTGCAAGGAGGAATGGCAGAGGATCCCCAAATCCAGGTGTGAAACACTTGTTGCATCTTTCCCAAAAAGACTCATGGCTGTATTAGATCAAAAGGGTGCTTCAATAAATACTGAGCAAAGGGTCTGAATACTTAGGACCATGTGATATTTCAGTTTTTCTTTTTTAATAAATCTGCAAAAATGTCAACAATTCTGTGTTTTTCTGTCAATATGGGGTGCTGTGTGTACATTAATGAGGAAAAAAAAAAGAACTTAAATGATTTTAGCAAATGGCTGCAATATAACAAAGAGTGAAAAATTTAAGGGGGTCTGAATACTTTCCGTACCCACTGTATATGTATATATATATATATATATATATGTATGTGTGTATGTATGTATGTTTATGTGTATATATATATTAAAGTACTTTAGTGCTTTAATTATTATGATTATGGTTCTTAGTAGTGGCAGCATTGGTCGAACTATCAATACTTTAATTTTTCATAGAACAATTGGGCCTCTTCTGTATCTTCATCGATTATGAAAACAATTCCACAATCATTATACATTTTTAATAAATTACATAACATATAAGCACTCTGGGTTTGGCGGCCACTCTGTTTCTGTCGGCAGGCCTGACTGGCACATCCGGTTGACACAGGCACTGTCGATTATGTTTTTTTCTTTTTTTTTTTTTTACATTGCCTGCCTCCTCCTTTCGCCAACTCTGCCGGTGTTCTGGGTCAAACATCTCTGTTGGGTTAAACGCAATGTCTCTGGCTAGGGAGCTGGCTAGGGCACACGGCAGTTATACCCAAAGAATAAAATCTAAAATGGCTCAACTGATACATTGAACACCAGGAATTCACATAAGAATAGTCAGTTGTTGGGTCACACCCAGACTAGGTGAGCCTTGTCTGGAGGTGCCTGACATTGGCACGAGAGTCTGGCATGTCCGGGGGAGTGAAGGAGAGAGAAGGCGAATCAGAGTCAGTTTTGATGGTCGTATGGATGGGTCTATCGATTGTGCTTGCTGCCGGGGATGTAGTAGATTCTGAACCTATTGGGGTATGGATTTGTCTGTATTCATTTCACTGACTAGTCCATTCATTATTATTATTATCATCATTAATGTTAATGTCATTGTTATTATTATTGTCATCGTTACCAATGCTACTGCCATTACTTCCAATCCAGCACTGACGGCTACTGCAACTACTATTATTAAGTTATTTATTATTAATATTGTTGTTGCATTACATTGTATTGATATCTATTTATCACTGAGTGCAGCCACTTCCAGTCCAGGGAAGTACAGGTGGTGAAGTCCAGGGAGGTGCAGGTGGTGGTGAAATCCAGTTGGTAGCCTTGAGCAGAGGAGTCCAGATGTTGCTCCAGGCCACAGCCAGGACAGCGACCCACGGCGGCGTTGCTGGAGGGAGGAGCCGAGGTGGTGAAATGCTCCAAACAACCTTGGGGAGGCGTGGAAGCAGCGCAGCCGATGTAGAGGGATCGTTAGGCGACAGAGAGCCAAAGGAGCAGAGTGATGCTGATGGCCCCCCGAGGCGGAGCAGGGTACCGGAGGGCTGAGGTGGAGCTGGAATGACTGAGGGCCGAGGCAGAGTCTGAGGGAAGGCGGAGCCCATCAGAGCCGTAGGGGTGGAGGGTCGGAGAAACACGAAAGACCCGTAGGTCCGTGGTGATGTGCTGGCGATATCTGACCCAGGCGGAGTCGCAGGACCGAGGGAGTCCAGTGGAGTCGAACGCTTGATGGTCACTGCTGTAGATGAGGGTGGAAGGAGCAGAGGTGGAGGAGTCAGGACGATGAGTCGAGGTGTAACGACGTGACCTGAGGCCGGAGGCGGAGCTGCAGGATCCTCATCGCCTGAGGCTGGCTCACAGCAGGCCCCATGTGTAGCCACGCCACTGAGAGGAGGCTGGTGTAGAGCTGAGGGAGTGATGTGAGACAGCGATGGCTGGGTAGCAGGCAAGGTTGAGGGCTGGAGAACAGGTTGAATAGCAGAGGAAGAGAAGTAAACAAAGTCATTACCAGGGATTTGGAGAGGAGGTGGGAGAGGGAGGCTGGGTGGGACCAGTTCATCAAGAATGGGGTAGGCAGTCTCAGGATTTACTTGGGATAGGGACTCATTACCAGGGATAGGGATTTAAAATAGTCCATGGTGCTTGCCTGGAACTCGCTCTCAGTGGCGGGAGTGTGGGCGGGGCTCCCTTCCAACCCATCTTCTTCCTCACTGTCTCCCTCTGCGATGGTAGCAGCAAACTCAGCTCCAAAGCTACATCTCAGCGGACATGTTACGCTCAGTCGTTCCACTCATCGCTGGCTCTTGCATTGCGGTGGAGGTGGGGTCTCTGTCTTCGGTGGTGTTGCGCTGACTTTCCATACCGTCAGAGGGTTCCTGGCTGGGCACTGGAGTGGGAGTGGGACTGGCGTCGTTGTCGCAGAAATCCACAGTCAACGATGATTCACATGACGCCAGTACCCACTCCACGTATTCAGGGAAGCTCCCTCGAGGTCCTTCCCCGGACAGCAGCGCTATGGTGGTGGTGTTCAGGCTGGCAAACAGAAAGTTGCAAAGGCTGCTGTCAGGGTAATGTGTCAATGGTGCAAGGAACAAAAAATTGTCCAAATGTGCCTCGAGGGAGCGGCCCTTCTGCTCAAGGCAGAGCAAGAGAAATGCGGGTGTGTACATCGTGACGGGGAATGAAAAGTGAAACATGAAAAACACTTACACAGAAAACAAAAAACACGCCGCTGTTTTGGTCTGGTATTCTGTTACAATAGCTGGTATATAAAGCACACAACGAGGAGATATAGTCAAAACAGGTCTTTTACTAGGAAATCCAATAGGAGAGATCAGGAACACACAAGGAACATACACCAACGTATACACAAACGATATCGGAATACTACACAGGAAACACAGGGTTTATATACACAGAGACATTTGGGGATGATTGGACACAGCTGAACGTGATTAAGGTGATCAGTAACCATGGTGAGTGATGTAGTGATTTTGGATTAGCCTCACATGAGGGCACCACAAATGTAGTGATTTTTGGTCTTAAATATTAATATTCATATTTTGTATTAATATTAATATTGAGTCAGATGATTCCTTCCAATATTTCGGGGCACCAGTCAGGATTCTCACCTTGACAATAAAGAACAATCGTGAAAGATTGTTAACTTAATTAATATTTTATAAATTGGAGGAAGTTTATCATCTGACCAATCTGAAGGATTTAGTGAGATTCGGGCGAGCTTGTAGAGCCTCTGATTATCAACACAAGTATGACACAATATGCAATAAAATGAATTTGTAAAAAAAAATGTAAAAAAAATATACAAGAGTAAAATATCACACTCACTAAATACTACAAAGGAAAATGACTAAACTACTAAGGAAAAATGACTAAACTACTAAGAAAATTGAATCAATAATCAAACAGAAACTACAAACTACAACACAAATGGATGTTAACAGAACTGAATGCCAAGTAGATGAGCAACGGATTGGACGAAGCAATGAATGGGTAATTAGCAGTCTATGAGGGGGTCAGTTGTGGTCTTTCTGAATGCTGGTATTAAAAATAAGTAAATAAGCATTTACTCTGAATACAGATAACGTGTCTAATGTATCTATCTGTGTACGCTGACCCTAGAAAAACAGTCTCTACACAAATAGCAATCTCATTTAGCAAAAACCTATTGCCAAGGCTTTTGGAAAAGGTTTGGTTAGCTTATATTTACATTTCACTTGGTCGGGTGATCAGTCCGGGAATGGGAAACGTTGTCCACTGGTATCCTTCCGTGTGCAGTGGGAGACTGGATTGCTTTCCAACAGCTGCAGAGCTGCACTGACTGCTGGAGGTCTTTGTGTAATCCAGAGAACTGTAGGTCAGATGGTGGTCGGTCCGTAGGATCTTCTGTAGGTTGGAGGTACTTGGGTTATGCAGGTCAGGAGTCAAAGTCCTCTGTAGAAGCACTTTGGCTGCTTGATCCGTGCGGTGAAAGGTTTACTCGCAAGAGTCTCACCTTGGTCGTGCTGTTGTTCTTCCCTCGTCAGGTCAGAAACTCAGAACAAGGGTCTGTTCACTTAGGAAAACTTTTATTCCTTCTCGTTGGGGAGGGGATTACTAATCCCCACCTTTCCTGATGTGGTGATGTAATTGGGTCACAGCATTCCAGGTGTCCGTCCCTTAACACACCCACCTTTCATCCTGTGAAACTTGTTGTATTGCTCCAAAATACACAGTTAAATAAGACAATGTCTTTAGGACCTTGGAAATGCTTTATTTCTTTTTCAGACCTTTCTCAAAGTCCTTGTGGCAGTTTTCTGAACTCGTAGAGTCCAAACTTGATGTGAATTGGTTGAGGTATCACACTTCTGTCTCAGTGGGTGTAGTTGCATTGGCTTTTATTCCAGGTGTGGTTTCTACTGTGTGTGCACAGTTTCCTGGATGAGTACAAGGACACATAGGACATGTTCCTTACAGTATTCCTGTCCATTTTTGGTGATTTCAAGCCAATATGTTTAGAAAATTTTTGATATTCTAGATAACTTTCAGTCTGGCTTTAGGGCTGGCCACAGTACAGAGACTGTGTTAGTTAAAGTAGTAAATGATCTACTAATGTCAGTCGACGCTTGGTTGGGGGTTGTTTTACTTATGCTGGATCTCAGTGCCGCCTTCGACACAGTAGATCATTTAATTCTTTTGAAACGCTTGGAGGATGAAGTAGGTATTAAGGGGTCTGCTTTAAAATGGTTTAAGTCATATTTGCATGAAAGATCATTCTTCATGAATTTTGCAAATAATTCTTCTTCGCTGGCATCATTAAAATATGGTCTTCCTCAGGGTTCTATTTTAGGGCCCATCTTATTTTCTTTGTACATGAGCCCTCTTGGCTCAATCTGCCGTCGTCATGACATTTCTTATCATATGTATGCCGACGACACTCAATTATATTTGCCTTTAAAAGTTGGAAATTTGAATTCGCTACAGCCTTTAATACTTTGCCTGGATGAAGTCAAAACCTGGTTATCACAAAATTTTCTTCAGTTAAATGGAAAAAAATCTGAGATAATAATCTTTGGTCCATCGTATCTTAAGGAAGCTATGTCTAGTGCTATCGCCCCGTTAGATATACCTATAAAAAATACTGTTAGGGATCTGGGCGTTATCATTGACTCTTCTCTCAGTTTTGACAACCAGATTAAGTCTGTAGTAAAGAGTAGTTTTTATCAACTTAGACTGATCGCCAAATTGAAACCTTTTCTTAATACCAAAGACCTACAGGTCATAGTGCATGCATTCATCACCTCAAGATTGGATTATTGCAACTCTTTGTACGTTGGGATAAGTAAACATAATCTATCTCGTCTGCAATTAGTGCAGAATGCAGCAGCAAGATTTTTAACAGGTACAAAAATTAGAGAACACATGACTCCAGTACTATCTACTCTTCACTGGCTTCCAGTCCAGTTTTGAATTGATTTTAAAATTGTATTGATGGTTTTTAAAGCTTTTCACAACATCGCCCCCAGAGTTATATCACCAACCTCTTAAAGGATCATACCCCATGTAGGATTTTGAGATCAGGAGATTAACTTCTATTGGCAGTTCCCCGTTCCTTAAAAAAATCTAGGGGCGATAGAGCTTTTATGGTCATCGCCCCAAAACTGTGGAACAGCCTCCCTTTGCAGATTCGGCAGGCTTCAACTTTAGAAAGTTTTAAGTCTCAGTTAAAAACGTATCTCTTTAATTTAGCATGTGTTGAGAATAGACCATGTTTAGAGATAGTTTCTTGATATATTTATAGATTTTATCTCATTTGATTTTCATTTCTTTTGCCTTTATGTATTTTTTTCCATTTTATTTTATCTATACTTCTTTATTCCTTTATTTGTTTTAATTTCTTTGTATTAATTGGTTTGATATATTACTTTTGTCTCTGTGATATTGTGAAGCACTTTGGGCAATTGGAATTGCAGTAAAATGTGCTATATAAATGAATAAAGTTGAAGTTGAAGTAGATGTTTGCCACTTTTCTTTTAACCAACTGAGGAAAAAAGCATTTGGCCTACAGTAAATCGCGCTGCCAATGATGATTAAATCTAACGATTGTTTAGCTCGGATCATGCCAAACCGTGCAAATTTTTATTACTGATATATTGTTCTCAAATTGTTATTGTTAACAACATCAGCATTGCATGACTATGTGTATTTAGTGTGTATAAGTGTTACCTCTAGATTTCAATGTCTGTAGCCACTCCACAGTCCAAAGTCTTTTGTGAATCTCCAGTTGTCATTGATGGATCTTTCTGGATTACAATCCGCCATCAAAATGATAAGTTTAATTATTTCAGCTGCTGTGAGAACAGGCTATAAATGTGCCGCTACCGGCAGCATCCTCACGTGATAAAACGATTAGCCTGAACTCCTTCCTTTGTTTACGGACGTGATGTAATGACGCACAGAGGAACTGCTGCATGCTCAAATTTCCCGCAGAAATCCGCCATGTCGCACTTATTATAAAACATTATTACAAGCTTACTGTTGTAAATCGAGACAAGATAATTAGATAGTTTTGAACACTGGCTGGTTATGTACTTGTTCAGAAGTTGATTTTGGATAATTTTTAACCCAAAAAAGTTGCGGACTGCAGCTTTAATAAAAAAAATAAAATAAAAAAGAGCAAAGGTGCAAAAGCTGCTTTAGATCAGCTTACCCGGAAGTCTCCGTAACTGGCAGATTTAAAGAAAATTACTGTCACTTGTCAAATAAATAAATTACAGACAGTTACATATGCATTACCAACATTTTATCATGTCGACTTTATGGTACACCTCTAACAAGGGATATAATAGTAATTTATAGATAGTGTTAATATTAATTGCAGAGTCCACAAATAGCTTGGGTATGCAGAGCATTCACAGCTTATATGGACCTCATGCCACTGGTGTATACTCTATTTAGCCAAGGCTGCAAAAGAAACTCCCTGTTACAAAACTGGTAAAACTATCACTATCACTACCTGTGGCAAGGGGGGCGTGGTTTAGCGGAATCTGCAACGGGAGAGAGAGGGAGGAGACGCGCGGTGTCTGAGTGGATTAGACGCAAATGATAAACACCTGTTTCTTGTTTCAGTAATTGGTGTGGAGAGAGTATTTAACGCCAGGAGAAACAGGAGCCTGCGAGAGAGAGAAGGACTACTGGCTGTTTCCCCACTCCTGGATATCTGCTGTGTTGGAGTGAACGTTGGAATTACTTTATTTTTGTGCCTGTCTGCACACTGTTATGTTATTATTATTTTGCTGAAAATAAAACAGCCAGTAGTCACCCGCTGACCCTGTCCTCTTCCCTCCTTATTTACGAACCTTGTTACACTACCACTAAAGATTGCTTTATAAACAATGTTCCTAAACAGTTTGAACTCCTCAGCCAGATATATCCAGATATTCTTCTTAAAAGAACTCGATGTTGCAACAGAAACCATTGCTCTCTCTTTTCCAGCACTTTAGACACAGATGCTCCTTTGCACTTAAAGAAGATTAAGGTAAATAGTTTAAAAATGGAGCGCAGCTAAAAGAAAACAAAACTTTTTCGCATTTCGTGGAAGGACAGTGCTACTACATGCAGAAAGGCTTTAAAGGGTTAGTTCACCCAAAAATGAAATTTCTGTCATTTATTACTTACCCTCATGTCATTCCACACCTGTAAGACCTTCGTTAATCTTTGGAACACAAATTAAGATATTTTAGTTAAAATCCAATGGCTCAGTGAGGCCTTCATAGGGAGCAATGACATTTCCTCTCTCAAGATCCATAAAGGTACTAAAAACATATTTAAATCGGTTCATGTGAGTACAGTGGTTCAATATTAATATTATAAAGCGACAAGAATATTTTTGGTGTGCCAAAACCCCCCCCAAAATAACGACTTATGTAGTGATGGCCGATTTCAAAACACTGCTTCATGAAGCATCATTTTGAAGCTATCGTTTAGAAGCTATTGACCCCCTGAGGAACAATTCCATTCATTCTTTGCTTAGGAGAAGAAGTATTGTCTAGATTGTTAAATCATCAAAATCAGCAACATGTATGTTAGACCCTATACTGACTAAGCTACTGAAAGAGATGCTTCCAGAAGTCATAGATCTTCTTCTTAATATTATTAATTCATCACTGTCATTAGGATACGTACCTAATGACCTAAAACATTTTAGCTGGCTGTTATTAAAAATCTAATTAAAAAATGCAACTTGATCCTAGAGAACTAGTTAATTACCAAGACCAAGCTCAAATCTCCCTTTTCTGTCAAAAATACTAGGAAAGGCAGTATCCTCATAACTATGTTCCATTTTAGAAAGAAATGGTATCTGTGTTGATTTCCCATCAGGATCATGGTACTGAGACTGCTCTAATTAGAGTTCAGCCTGTACATGCTACCCTTGAGAGATATCATTAGGAAGAATGGCATTAGTTTTCACTGTTACACTGATGATACTCAATATTTCTTCATGCCCTGACAAACATTAACAGAATGCATGGTTGATATAAAAATTGGATGACTAATTTCCTATTACTTAAAGGAATAGTTTACCCAAAAAGGAATATTCTGATACTCTAAGACCCCAGAAGTTTTAATTATTGAACCAAAACCTATTTGAAAGCCAGATTGTTAGCATCTGTAAAACTACATTTTCCATCTTAAATATATATTAAAATTATGACATATGCTCTCAATGACAAATGCAAAAAAAGTTAGTTCATGCATTCATGATCTCAAGGCTAGATTACTGTAATGTTCTACTGGGTGGTTGCCTTGCATGCTTAATAAACACACTCCAGCTGGTCCAAAATGCAGGAGCTAGAGTTCTTACTAGATCTAGGAAGTATGACCATATTAGCCTGGTTCTGTAAACAGAATCCGGGCCGCCAGTCATCTTGTCATCCTCCTCTTTTCCTGGCGGTGCAGCTAAATTGGGTTATATACGTGGCCGCACTGGCGCCTGCAGCTGTATGGCTATATACACACTGTTCGTACCATGTACGCTCCTCCCACTGACCTGAGAAATGCTTTCCGTGCAAATATTTCAGCGGTTATTATGTGTGTAATATATTTCTGTCGACTGAACCAGCGATACCAATCATTTGTGAATTAATAATTCTTTTGGCTCAATTCTTTCTTTTCTGAGAATTGGCCAAATGTGCTTGCATAATGATCTGAAGAGATTTGGATTCATTCTCTGAAACTGAATCAGCCCAGCCCAGTGGATAACGAAACGAAAGCTTAAAGGAGCTGCGTTTATTCCCGGTCCCGGATACCATTATTAAAGGTGCTAAAGAGGATGTTTTGATTTATACATTTTTGCAGTATTACTTGAAACTGTCTTCACTAACTGATAAAAGACTATTTATTAGGTGCACTGAAAGTAATAATATTAATATACATCATCTGTGCACGAGGTAGGGCCTAAAAACATCAGCCAAAAATGATTGGCCCTCTGGCTTGTCAATCACTGCCGTGACGTTCCTTGTGAGAGTCGTGCGCGGATTGGCCCACTGGCTTGTCAATCACTGCCGTGACGTTCCATGTGAGAGACGAGCGTGGCTGCGCTCTCCAGTAGCTTTCCACACTCCACAGGCCCCGCATGCAATGTTTTTGTCAGGAGACAGGAATAACAAGTGCAGATTATGAGTTACCTGCAGTGAGTCCGACATAATGAATCCAAAAAACATGACACAGCGAATGCCAGTGGTAAACACTCGTGTTCCAATACTCGTGCACGAGTTTTGGGAGGCGTTCCTTTGAAATGAGCTGTGAAGAAGGGGGGCTGTTCTTACGCATGCGCTCAATACAAAAACTCAGTAACAGTCTTTGGATTCTCAGTCGACGAAAAAATCCTCTTTATCACCTTTAATCAGCGCTGCGACATGCAGTGAGAAGCATTTCAATTCAACGCACCCCTCTCAGTTACAAACCACAAATCACTCAATGATTAAATTAGATATAAATCAGATGAAACGTTGTGCCATGAACTACGTTAGAAGAGTTTTAAATCCCAAAATCACCACAAATATTTACCATGAATGAACTGTAGTAATTTACCATAGTTTGTGGAAATGTGAAATATTTATAAATTGAATACAATGTTATAGCCATTTATAATGCAATATATATATTAGGTGAGTAGGGGAATATATAATTTATTTCTTTGTGAAGGTATGTATAGTTTTTACCTGTATTTAGGTGTTGTTTATAGGCCTATATAACATCATAATATAATATCATTTGACAGTGGTAGTGAGTAGCCATGTATGGTTTTACATCTTTGCTTCATAAATAATCTACATTTTAATAATTTACATCTTCTTTTGCATCCTCAATATTGACAGACTGTGCTCTTTTTACATTCGAGTGATGTGTGGATTGGTTAAAGTTTTTGACACTTAATCACACACATTAATTGTGCATTGTATGAGTGAGGAGCGCGTGCGTTCGGTTTTTGAGGAAACTGTTTTCTCTCGCTGTGTGTGTTTCCCATGGCAACCCCAGTTGCGTGTTGTTTATCTGCACCCGTGTATATGAGCCTTCCTTTACCTTTTAATCTCCACTTTGAGATCGACAGGGCATGGAAGAATCTGTTTTTGTCCCGCATCCGTTAACATCAGCATGTAATTTATGCAGATGTCGAGAGGTCGCGTAAACGTAGATACATGTCAATGCCCCCATCGGACGATGAGTTTGTTCCATCATTAGGAACCCTTCTGTTGGTCCGGCATCGGGCTTGGAAGTGAGTGCATCCTTTCAGTCTGCATGAGTATGACAGGCCTCATTTACATTAAGTCCTCCACTCTTTGTAGTCACAAGTTGAGTTTTGTAGGTTGCCTCACTTTTCGTGACAACCGTTATAATTTTAGCGACTTCAGCTCCCTATAGAAAGGAATGATAGAGGGATTTATTCATCACAGACGCTTTTACATCAGGCCTGAGGCTGAACCGATGATGTGTTTTTTCCATCATTTGGAACGCTTCTGTGGTGCTTGTTAGTGAGCGCATCCTTTCAGACTGCAGAGTATGGCAAGGCCACTTTTACATTTAGGCCTCTGCTCTTTAAGGTCTCAAGTTGAGCTTTTAGGTTACCTCTCCTTTCGTGAGAGCCGTTATAAATTCAGTGACCTCAGCTCCCTGTAGAAAGGAATAATGGGAGGGGGTGTTTATTCTATAATATGTGTTAGATTACGATATATGTATGTATCAGTGGTGTAGTCGGGGCGATACGCACGCATACGGCGTATGCTTACTTTTTGCTCAGGGCTGTTTGCGTATTACGACTTCTAAGGATCAGTATTTGCGTATACCCACTTGTTTTATTGCTTCGAAAGTCCATAAAATATTGTCCTGTTAGCTTCTCCTTTAACTGTGTGTCCAATGCTGTTGTGTAAACTTGCAATTCTTTGTTGTAATTGGTGCATGAACACTTATGTTATTCTACCTTTTCCCGCTCATCGTTGGCAAAAAAAACTGGCTTCACAGTGCGTGTTCACGCTGTAGTGAGAGATCTTCGATCAAAGCCGCTCTGTGTTTTGAGCGGTGCATTGAGCGCAGATCTCTCACTGTAGCGGACACGGCGTGCAAAATACGTTAGTGAGTAAATAAGACTATTAATTAATTATATAGCCTACATTTTGCGTTCAGAGCTTTTATAAGCGCTAAGTTGCCGTACAAAATGAAAAGACCATCAGCGCAACTGAAGCCCCGTTTATTTAATGCATTAGTGGTGCGGGAATCATAAACATACTAGGCTGCTATAAATGTGCGAATCATTTGAATTCTATTGAAATAGAGTTAAACACTTTAAAACACTATAGAGAAAGTCAATCGTGATCTAGACTGATGAACAAAATGAACAAAAATCTGAAAAGAGGTCAAACATAATCTTGCGCCAACAATTATTAGGGAGCTTTTAAACTATTCACGACCCACCCTTTCTAGAATTTATATAGCTTTATTGTAGTAATTACGGTAAATTTGGCTAACTTGTACAATTTATAATCTATTAAGGGAATTCACTAGATTTATATTACACCTGTGACATATTCTGTTGTTTCTATAGGCTATGTGTAGGTTGCTATTTTTCATAACAAATTCTTTGATAATGGAAAATTATATAGTTTGATTCTTATGACACAATGAAGTAAAATTTTGTCAAACTGATAAGCTTACTTAGTCATAAATAATATAAAACAGATAAAACAAATAATATACAAAGTTTATAGAGGTTACCGGGAAACAGCTTTATTTCTGCTGTTCCATAAGCGCCACCTACTGACAGAGAGTGGTTTAAATTTCCATTCAGCCTGACTACTGTTTTTGTTTGTTTGTGACCACATTTTTATAATGTTAATAAATTAGATTTCGAATAAGTGGCTTTTTTTTAACACCCTTTTGAATAAAATGAAACTTTAATTTCAGATATCACTTTTCACAGTGAATATAATTCCAAAGCAGCATGTTTAAATAATAGTCAAACTGTAAAGCATCAAAAATGTCAACAAATTTTAGAATGCACTGTATTCATTTGTTTTTAATGAAACATGTTACTAGTGAACAACAACATAAAACACATTTACTGTCGTGTTTACGTGGGGGGGGTCTGGGCAATAGTACACCACTTATTTTTTTAGGACTACACCACTGGTATGTATATATACTTATGTATTGGGGCGTTTAATGGGCCTTAGGCCTTAGGCCTTAGGCTGTTAATGTGAGTAGCAGGCTTTATGGCCTCCTTAATTTGCCTAGGTTGAGCTGAGACTCCTCTTGATATTAGAGTAAAAGCGATATGCTTCAGTTCCCTAGTGGTGTTAGGCACAGACAGATAGCCAGGTGTTGTAGGCTTTCGCAGAAAGCCTCCACAGTGGTTATCCTTGAGCGTTGTTAGACTTCCTCTCCTTTGGAGAGTGGAAAGCACTATGCTGAAATCTCAAAAGCTCCTTGATTATTATCAAGTTGCGTGGTCGATTGTTACAGCCCATTTCTGTGGAATTTCTTCCTATTGAGGTCTCCATTCCTCCAGAGCTGAGCTCAGACGGTCGTTCTCGTCTTGGAGCAAGAGTTTTTGCTCAGGCTTTCACCCTTGAGCCCTTTCTCAGGTTTAGCTCACTGAGCTCTGTTCCCCATATGTGCCCATCACCAGTGATGCTCAGGTTGAGCGTATCGAGTACTCCCTCCTTTCAGGGTGAGTTGAGCACGCTCCCTTAGAGCTCGAGCATTAGCCCCGGGTCTGTGGCCGTGTAAAGCTAGAGTAGTAGGCCCTATCTGAGGCCGCCTCGAAAGCCTGGTCGCATAGATTTGTACTCCCCTTGTTTTAAGGGTAGAAAGCAATATGCTGAGTACACGGCTCGTGATGGCAATGCAAACGAGTATTCCAAGCCAGCAATACCTCTAGTGGCTGTTTCTGCTGGAGTTAGATTTGCTACCAAGTAGTTGGCCCTCCTTGGGTCTCCTTGAGAGCGATCCTCTGGGTTGAACTGGGTTCCTGAGTGTCCTAGTTCCCTAGAGTTGAACAGACGGTTATCCAGTTAGTATCCTGACTCCCTAGAGTTATATCAGAGTGTAGGCTCTTCATGAGCCTTCCTGGTACTTGCATTGAGCTTGGTCAATACTCATCTCGGTTGAGTCTAGTTGGTATTCCCCTTGTATTGAGGGTCATTCATTAGAGTACAGTGCTTGCGAGTTCTGGTCAGAAGTGTTAGCCAACCAACTTTGGAATTCTCAGAATGCTTTTAGTCTCCTGAACTGTGCATGTAAATCATGAATCGGCTCCGGCCGGTCTAGGAAAGACTGGATTTTGGCATCTTTGTGGCCCTGTCAGAAACTAACCGGAGAACCCCAGTCCCCAGCTCTGGGGACTTCAAAAGAATCACCCATGTGGGTTAAGGACCATGTGACCATGGGCCAGACCAGCCAAATCCCAATACACACCACACACACACACACAGACACAGACACAGACACAGACACACAGACACACACAAACCCGTATGAAGAATATATGTACAAAATATGACTGTGCCAAAGTGTTACCCGCCGCTGTACTCCGAGCTGCATGTATGTATCCCTAGTGTATAAGCTAAGCTATGACCGTAGTGCGTTAGTGTCATCCTAAACGATGAGATTCGAGTATACTGTATCTTCCCTGTTTGTATAACTGTATCTTCCCTTTATGGTTTTTGCCACCTCACAAGTTTGGTTTCTTTTTAGAGCTCTCTTTATGCCTTATTCAACGATGCATGTCACATTATTGTAAAACGCATCACGTACTCCCCTCTCTTGTGTGGGTCGTCATATAGAGGACCTCGCCCCCTGAATTGGTCTTAAAGGTTTAAGAGATTCTTTTAGTAAGCACTCCCCTGTAGGGCTGCAGGATTAATAGTATTTTAATCGCGATGACGATATCTGCTTCTCTCAATTGATTTCAAATAATCATCACAATATTGGCCCACTCGTTATTTATCCTGAAAACGCAAATCCCACAGAAAAAACTAGTTATCTTGCATTGATGACAAGCCTCCACTAGCAGTCATGCTTGTGGTTGCAGAGATGCAAAGAGCTTAAATCCCCCAAACAGGGCTTTTCCCTTTAAAGGATATACTTTCTTGCCGGTGTTTTACTTAATCTGTGCAATCTGGCAACTATGTGCACGCACTCCCTCTAAATGCGGAAGAAGCACTGATGATCTGAAAACAAACGTGCACTGGAGTTTAGCAATCTCCACGCTAAGCTTTTTAGAATGAATTTAGAATATATATATATATATATATATATATATATATATATATATATATATATATATATATATATATCAAAGAGCATCATTCTTTGCTTTACGAATTTGTCTCATCTGCAAACAAAAACGGATTGGAGCCCTGTGGTTTGTCATAAATTTGTTTTGTTTTTGTTTCTTTCTCCTTGCTGAATGATGTGTACTCGTGTTTTAAATATCTAATTGTTTTTATACAAAACTTGGTATTTATTATTGTGAATAAAAGCTTGTACAAGCAATACATTCTTACTACAGCCTGTGGCCAGTTATTCACCCACTTGTGGTGGGTTACAATTTGGTGTAGTCGGCAGGGTCATCTATCTTTTTTTTTTTTCTCTGGTCAATGTAATGTGTTTTATTTTGGGTTTTCACCACTTATTGTTGGTAAGTAATAGGTAACTGTACTAGTAACAATAGTCGTGCAAGAAGGCAGCTGTCTTGACTACCTCAGAAGCCTTTCTCTTTTGCATAATCTGACTTCCCTTTGAGTTTCCCAGCATGTCCGAAGATGTGCAGCAAGAACTAATGGACCTGCGCGAACAGCTGCGTACTCTGCAGGCATTGAATGATCAACTCAGAAGTCGGGAGTCAACATCCAGCGGTCATGCTTCAAATCCATCCTCCTCCACAAACATTAATACTCCTCCAATGTCTTTTAACAGGGTGCTGTATGTCCCCAGAGAGAGAAAGTGCCCACGTTTCTATGGACATTCTGATTTATCATCTTTGAGTTTGGAGGAGTGGATTGAGGAGGCCACCATGTGTATTGAAGGTAGAGGTTGGTCAGACAGGGAACAAGTATTGTTTTTACTGGATCATTTGGGGGGTGAAGCAAGGATGGAGATAAAGCTTCGTCCTGCTGTTGAGAGGGAAAAACCAGAACACCTTTTTAATATTTTAAGGAATATGTATCATGGTAAACAGACTTTTGTCCAGTTACAACAGAAATTTTTTGAGCGTAAGCAGCAGGAGGGAGAGTCTTTGACAGAATTTTCCCATTCTTTAATGTCCTTAATGGAGGCAGTTTTAGGCTGTAACCCAGGAAGTGTTCCTAATGCTGATCACGTATTACGAGATCAATTCGTAGAGCATGTCAGAGATGTTACTCTGCGACGTGAACTTAAACGATTTGTGAGGCAGAAGCCTTCTTGTTCCTTACTAGATGTAAGGGGTGAGGCAATTAGGTGGATGGAGGAAGGGGAAATGGTGACCGTTACATCGGTGCCACAACCATGGTGTAATAGAACTCAGAGCAGAGTAGTTCAGTTTGATGGAAAAATGAACCAGTTTGAAGAATCAGCTGAGTTGAATGAAATTAAAGAGATGCTTAAAAGTCAACAAAAACAGATAGATGCTATTAACAAGTGTCTTAATGACCTTAAGCCGAAGTCTGAGAATAATTCTCCTATTTCTCCTAGAACAAACACTCAAAGGTGCTTGCGCTGTAATAAGCTGGGTCATATTGCTAGATACTGTCGACAGCCTTGGCCCATTGATACCAGTTTTAGGCCACCAACAGCTAATGTTAGTGAAATTTCTGCTGAAGAGCCTTTAAACTAGTACCCTCTGCTGTCATGAGCCAGACAACAGAATCGGGTAGTAACGGCTCAAATGCATCTGTCCCAGTGTGTCCATCTGTTTTACAGCGTATGGTTGGTCAGTGTCCAACGGTAACTGTCCAAATGGGGAAAGTTATTGTTCCTTGCCTTTTGGACACTGGTTCCATGGTGACTACAATAACAGAATCTTTTTTTTATAGCCATTTTAAATCATTGGGTGAAAAGGCCCTTAAAGAGTGTAGTTGGCTGCAGCTGAAAGCGGCGAATGGTCTCGAAATCCCATACATAGGATATTTTGAGATTGATATGTTAGTGCTGGGACACACTATTCCAAGAAGAGGTGTCTTGGTAGTTAAAGATCCAGGCAAGGGTGTGTTACAGCAAGGTAGGGCGCTTACCCCAGGGTTGTTGGGAATGAATGTTATAAGCCAATGTTACCATGAGCTGTTCGAACAGTATGGTTCAGCATTGTTTTCAGCATCTTCTGTTAAACAAGCAGAGCCGGGATGGAGGGATGCTCTATTGGAATGCCAGAGAGCAGAAAATGCCCATACAGCTGGGTTTATTGGCCATGTGAGAGTGCAGCCTGACTACCCATTGCAGATTCCAGCAGGCACGTTAAGGTTAGTACCTGCCCTTTGCCCAAAAGGTTTTGGTTATGATAATACAGTTGCATTATTGGAACCAGAGGAATGGGGAAGTAATGGGTTACCATCTGGTGTATTGATTTCCCCTGCTTTGCTTCAGTTAACACAAGGCCTGGTCTTTGTCCCTGTGGTGAATGTTAGTACTATTACTGTAAGTTTGCAATCAAGGACTCGATTAGGAAGACTGGTTAGGGCTGAAGTGATTCCTTCACAAGACCAGAGCTTTTGTTTTAAAAAAATGGATAACACTCATACTGTTTTAGTTCAATCTCAGGTGTGTACTTCTACATCAGAATCTGATATTGAACTGGAATTACCAGGGCTTTCTGAAGCCGAACAGGGGTTAGTTAAGGACCTTTTATCCCGATATAGTGATGTTTTTGCAAAACATGAGGGTGACCTAGGATGTACTTCCTTGATTGAACATTGTATTCCTCTTTTAGATGATGTTCCAGTGCGTCAGCGCTATCGGAGACTTCCCCCAAGTCAGTTTGAGGCTGTTAAAGCTCATATTAAGCAGCTGTTGGATGGTCAAGTCATTAGGGAGAGTTGCAGTCCTTATGCCTCCCCTATAGTACTGGTTAAAAAGAAGGATGGCTCTCTTCGAATGTGTGTTGATTATTGGCAAGTAAACGCTAAAACTCGTAAGGATGCTTTCCCTTTACCCAGGATAGAAGAGTCTTTGGATGCGTTGTCTGGTGCCAGATGGTTTTCAACACTTGATTTGGCTAGTGGCTATAATCAAGTTCCAGTAGCAGAAGAGGATAAGTATAAAACTGCTTTTTGTACGCCTTTTGGCCTTTTTGAGTTCAATAGGATGCCGTTTGGGTTGTGCAACGCACCAAGCACTTTTCAGCGATTAATGGAGAGAATTTTTGGTGATCAGAGTTTCCAATCCTTGTTGTTGTACCTCGATGACGTGATTATTTTTTTCTTCTTCTATAGATCAGCATCTGCAGCGCTTGGAAATGGTACTAAATCGTTTGCGACAACAAAATCTCAAGATTAAACTTAGCAAGTGCTGTTTCTTTCATCCGGAGGTTCATTATTTGGGTCATGTTGTCTCTGCTGCAGGAGTGGGAACTGATCCTGATAAGGTGGCAACTGTGGCGAACTGGAGACGACCGGAAAATGTGCAAGAACTGCGGTCTTTTCTAGGATTCGCCAGTTACTATCAGCGTTTCATTAAAGGTTTTTCTGGTGTTGCAGGGCCCTTGAATCGGCTGGTGGCGGAAGTCAGCCGTAACCAAAAGGGCAAGTCATCAAAGATGTGCTTGAAGGAAAGCTGGACGGAGGAGTGTGAGTATGCATTTCAAACACTGAAAGGGTTGCTGACAAGCGCTCCTGTTTTGGCCTATGCAGACTTTAGTAGACCCTTCGTGTTGGAAGTAGATGCAAGTCATCAAGGATTGGGAGCAGTTTTGTCACAAGATCATCAGGGTAAACTTAGACCTATTGCTTTTGCAAGTCGAGGCCTACGACCATCGGAGCGAAATATGAAAAATTATAGTTCAATGAAGCTGGAGTTTCTAGCTTTAAAATGGGCTGTAGCTGACAAGTTTAGAGATTATTTGTTGGGACACAAATGTACTGTTTACACTGATAATAATCCTTTAAGCCATTATCAGACAGCTAAGCTTGGAGCGTTGGAACAACGTTGGGTCGGACAGCTTGCAGATTTTGATTTGGAGGTGAAGTATAAACCAGGTCGATCTAATGGCAATGCAGACGCACTGTCCAGACAGTATGCAGCTTTGATGACAGAGATTTCGATGACAACCTCTATTCCAGAAACGGTAAGACGATGTGCTAATAATGAGTCTGCATTGACTGTTGAAACCATTTCTGCTCTTCCTCTTCAGTCTAAAACAAGCCTTCAGGAGTTGCAAGGAACAGATCCAGTGATTAGTCGGTTTCTTGTGTATTGGGATCGTCAGAGACCTCCTACACGAAAAGAGAGGAGTTTTGAGTCCCCTACAGTGATTGAGTTAGTCCGTCAATGGAAAAGGCTAATGAAGGTGGATGGTGTCCTGTATCGACGGTTTCAAGCCCAAGATGGATTTAAGGAGTTTCGCCAGGTTGTACTACCTCAGACCCTAAGGGAGGAGGTTTTGAGTAATTTGCATGACGATCATGGCCATCAGGGGGTGGAGCGGACTGCTAGTCTGGTCAGGACACGCTGTTACTGGCCTGGGATGTATAAGTTTATTGAAGACTGGTGCAAACAATGTCAGCGTTGTACATTAGCCAAGGAGGTTCGACCGAAAGTTCTGAGCTTTATGGGTCATCTCAGAGCAGAAAGGCCATTAGACATCCTGGCCATTGACTTTACATTATTGGAACCTTCTTCCAATGGAACAGAAAATGTCTTGGTCATGACAGATGTCTTCTCGAAGTTTACCCAAGCTATACCAACAAAAGATCAGACCGCACAGACTGTGGCACGAGTATTGGTTGAGCGTTGGTTCCATTTGTTTGGGTTGCCAAGGCAAATTCACTCTGACCAAGGTCGCTGCTTCGAGAGTAGAATTATCCAGGAACTGTGTAAAATATATGGCATTGTCAAAACACGTACAACACCATATAGGCCCCAAGGTAATGGTCAATGCGAGAGATTTAATAGGACAATGCATGATTTATTGCGAACACTTCCTTCTGAAAAGAAGTATCATTGGCCAGATTTTCTTTCACAACTTGTGTTTGCTTACAACACTACGGAACATCAGTCGACCGGTTATTCTCCATATGTTCTTATGTTTGGGGAAGAGCCTCAGTTGCCAGTTGATTTCATTTTGGGGCAGGATAATCTTGATCCTACTGGAGAACCTTGGATAGTACAACATAAAGAGAATTTGGAACAAGTTTTTAAATGTGCTAGAGCTCGCCTGCTAGCTGCTGCAGCCCAACGGGCTCGATCTAACAATGAAAAGGTGAATTGTGACTCTCTGCAAGAGGGTCAGTTGGTGTATCAAAGATCTCATAAGGTAAGAGGCAGAAATAAAATCCAGGATGTTTGGGATCCTACCCTTTACAGGATTGTGCAAAGCCCAGATGGTTTAGGTCCAGTGTATTCTATATGTCCGGCGGATGGGAGTGGGCAAGTTAAACGAATACATCGTTGTGAGTTGCGTCCAGTCTATAATGCTACAGAGGATCCAGGGTTGTCCCCTCATATGAGGGATGAAGAGCCTAATCTAAATGAAGATCTCATTTTAATTGTATCACAGCCAACGGAGGAGGTACATTCACAGGATGAATGTACAGGTAATGTTTTGTCTGGTCCAGGTAGGAGCCAAAATAGTGCGTTACCAGTTTCACAGGGTGGTGGGGAACCAAGACGCACACAGAGATCAACTGCAGGATGTCATCGGAACCCGTATCATCTCCCTCAATCTGTGTGCATTAATGATCAGATAGCTCTCCCTGTGATAAGGCCATCCAATAGTTCCCAAAGCTGTGTGTTTAGGCCATGGGTGTGAAAATATAATTTATCGCCGGGACGTCGATTTAATTTTGGGGGGGATGGGTGTAACCGGTTGACGTATGGGTTGGGGACTACAACTCCCAATAGTCTTTGGGACAATTTTAAGAATTGCGTCATTACGTAGTTGGCACGCTATAAATAGACGCACGGAAGTACTGTGCGTCCTCGTTTCATTCATTCATTGAACTCAGAAATAAGCGTGAGCTTGCATCAGGTAATGTTGTTCTTAATAGTTTATTTAATTTAACCGAGGGCTGTTCCTGTTTTGAGCAACGAGACTGTTATATTGCCTCATGCTGCTCATGCTTCTAATTGTTTGTCTGTAGGTCACCTTTATGTGATTTTTGAACGTGGGGCATAAGGCAGTCGTATGTATTTGTTTTATCAAGGTAATGGGTTTATGCAAGGATAATAGTAGGTTAATTTGGGTGGGTAGAAAGTCGTTTTATCTTGTTGTTGCATTTCAGAAGTCCTTGTGTGTTGATGGTGATTGGCCTGGTGATGCAGCCTTCAGAGTGTTGAATGAGTGAGAGCGAATTAGGTAATGACAAGTGCTATTTAGTTTATTTCATTTATAAGTTTACATTTTATTTGTTTGTATGTTTTATTTTATTTGTTTTCATGAAAGTTTGTTTTGTAGGTTCCTTTTAAAGAAGAACCGTGTGGTTGATGTATTCCTTTTTTTTCTTTAATCCAGTTCATTTAAAGGTATTTGATTAGATTAAATAATTTGATTTATGCAAATGTGTGTTTCAGTTATTAATAAAAGGTTTTTATGTTGCAGGACTAGCAAGGCTATTGTTACTATTTGATTTCTTTTATTTTTGGTGAATTACCCTCATTTTTCTTTGGATGTTGTGTATTTATATTATTGTATGCTTTCAATTGATATACTGTTTCCTTTTTCTTTTTAGTTTTCCATCTTACTTCCATGGCAGCTGCAGGGTCTCCTCCAAGGGTGTGACTGGCACTGGTGAGGTGGTGGGCATTCTTCTGTGGTTTCTGGTGATTTATTTATCCTTTTGAGTGCCGTGGATTTTTGTACTGTATTTGGAGTGTGCATTGCAAGTAGTGGCTATATTTTCCTACACACGTATAGTTGTGCCCGGATTGGAGCCCTGTGGTTTGTCATAAATTTGTTTTGTTTTTGTTTCTTTCTCCTTGCTGAATGATGTGTACTCGTGTTTTAAATATCTAATTGTTTTTATACAAAACTTGGTATTTATTATTGTGAATAAAAGCTTGTACAAGCAATACATTCTTACTACAGCCTGTGGCCAGTTATTCACCCACTTGTGGTGGGTTACATTTAGTCATAGCTAAATAGTCAGTTTATTCCCGGAACTAAAGTATGTAAGGTTTGTTTCTGGCGGGACACTCATTAGTGGTGCACGCTAGGTGTTCTCTTGGCGCGTTTGTTATGTTGCTGGCATTTTAAACTAATCAATGTTGACTGCTTTGGTAAGCCGAATTAATAATTAAAGACATATTTACATGTATGTTTTATTGGGGTTTTCAGGAGGTTATGTGCAGTTATTAACTGTATTTTTATTTTTGTCGTTTAAATGTATATGCTTTGATTAGCATTAGCTTGTGGACGCACGCTATTTTACATGTAAATGTGCCTTATGTGTGTCTTTACAGGTATGTTTATGGCTTGCTTTCAAGTCCATATATGTTTAATTATATAAATAAAAATAAAATACAAATACTTTTTATTTTAGTTTTTTTGTACCGGGGTATAAATGAATAAGGATGGCACTCTATAGTGTTTATTCATATATTAGTTAATGATGTGTGACATGTCATGACTTTACTTGAGGGGGCACAATCATAATTAACTCATTATTAACTAAGCATATACTAACATCAACTAATGGTTTGTTAATGTATACTTATGTCATGACTTTACTTGAGGGCACAATCATAATTAATTCACTGTTAACTACTTACCAAATTCAGCTCATGATTATCATTAACTTACTATCAAATACACTTGTACTAACACAACTATATAAGTGTTCAGCCCAGTTAAGTGATGTTGTGTGACTTTTCAAAAAGTCAGAGAATGGAGGTACAGTATGATCATGGCCTGCGTCTGGATGGAGAGAGAACTTCTGAATCTGATCCCAGCAAACACTCCCTGACCTTAGTTCATGTTTCCTGTTTGGTTATTTTTTTGGGAACCGATTCCCCAGGAACTGTTGTAAGTCACAGTAGTTTAGTTTGGTAGGAAAGAATATCACAAAACAGATTAAGACCTTTTAAGATAGTGTATTTAGTATTTTTTATGTTTGATAAGGAGGGTCAGTGAAAATAATTACAAACTAATCCTGTGCCTTTCAGTAATGTTTATAATGAAGCTGCTGATGTCACTAGTTTAAATTCTGACAATAATAAATTGTTTAAATTTATTTCAAAGTCCAAATATGTATTATTCCTTCTTATGGAGACTGTTTGATTTAGTTTACTCTAAATGCATTAATTATCAAACATGTATTAACGCATAGTTAAGGCTTCTGTTTTCATGCATGAATCCCTGTCGTAGTTAAGGATCACTCTTCATTAGTTCATATCTTAACTAATCTTGAGTTCATGTGGAAGTAACTATTAACTCAGGTGTTAGTTCATGGTTATTCATGTACTGTTATTGTAAAGTGTTATCGATTATACAGTGCAAAGTCAGCCTCTTCATCACATGTGCAGCCCACAAAAGGTGCCACTGGACCTGCACCACGTAAAAAGTCTGCACTTTAATGAGTTCTAAAGTACTGAAAGCTGACCAGAACCAATGAAAGGTAGGACTGGATCAAGTGAAAGGAGCTTATTTGTTGAGAGATATCAAGGCTTACTTCTGCCACAGTCTCGGATTCAGACTTCTCCAATGCAAATGCTTAAAAGGATTAGCTCACCCAAAAATGAAATTTCTGTCACACTCATTTTGTTCCAAACCTGTAAGACCTTAGTTCATACTCGGAATATAATTTAAGATATCTTTAAAGAAATCCAAGAGGTTTCTGATCACCTTATACACAGCCATAACAAATCATAACATATTTCAAGGCCCAGAAAGGTAGTAAATACATTGTTAAAATAGTCCATGTGACCTCTTAATGTTATGAAGCGACGAGAATACTTTTTGTGCGCAAAAACAAAAATAACGACTTTATTCAACATTTTTCATCTCTTCCTTTTCAGTCTCCTATGGTTCTACAGTCTCAAGAGAAGCCAGATTATCCCGGTATATTTTTCTGTTGATATGAAAAATCGGGTACATTTAACAATATAGTGGGTGAATTATTTATATGATGTATTTTTAGAAGGCAGCTGTCTGACTTAACATTAGCAACACATTATTAGCAGTTTGATAACTTAGTCAAGCCAAAGTCTAATCATATGAATTACTGTTTTGTGTCTGACTTTAAGAGCAATACATAAAACACAGTTGAGTGAGTGGATCAGGTATTTTGAGCTGGTGTGACTAAGTGGAGGTAGAGACTAATATGCATATTCATGGCTCCGCATATACTAGAGTTACATTCAAGCTATTTTTCTTTCAAAAATATATTTATTGGCTTTTGTTTGAACATTACAAAACAAAGTAAAAAACCCTAGACACTGTTTTCTTTGTGCAAATAAACAAGATTCCATCCATTCTTCTTTAGAAATATCTTCCTGAAGATCATTCTTCCAGACGAACTGCCTGCAGGTCGAAGAGTTTCTCCTTTCATCCCCATTCAATAACAGCAAGGCACTCTTATTATTATTAATATAAAGTAACCTAATCCATTTAATATATCCCTCACCCAGCCCATATCTTTTAAGCACCTCAAAAAGGTATCCCCATTCAATCCTGTCAAAGGCTTTTTCTGCGTCCAATGACAGGATTGAGTGGTCTTTGGCATTTTGTTTTTGTATAGTATATTTAAAACTCTATGTATGACGGGCTTGTCTTCCAAGCACAAACCCATTTTGATCATTCATAATAACATTTGTCATATGAGTTTCAATTCTTTTAGCTAGGGCCTTACAAAGAATTTTAGTATCGCAAGACATTAAAGATATGGGCCTATAAGATGATTTTTCATTGGTGGGTTTGCCTGGCTTTAAAATAAGAGTAATTAGTGCTGATCTCAATGAAGGAGGCAGTATTCCCTTTTCAAATGACTCATTAAACATTTCAAGTAAGTGTGGTAAAAGTTTTCCTGCAAACGTTTTATAAATTTCTATTGGGAGGCCGTCAGGCCCGGGGGCTTTTCCAATACTCATGCCCTCCCTAGTGAAAAAAAAGTATATTGTATTTTAAATATATTCCCTTTTTCTATAGTACACTGCAAATATACTAACAAAAAATGTACTATCATTAAATATATAAAAAGTATATTAGTATCATATTTTCACAATGCAACTTTTAACACACTTTAAAATAATTGTACTTTAGTTTATTTTCTAAAAAATATATTTTAGAAAAATATACTTGAAGTGTAAGTTCAGTTTATTTTTTAAAAGTGAATTTATTTGCACTTTATAGAAATATATTTGAGATATATTTTAACAGTGTGCTGAAAATGATCATTGTAACAATGCACTGAAAGTATATTTAAAAAATACATTATTTAATATCCTGAAGTTGTAGTGTATTAAAGTTAAATTTGAGTATATTTTTTAAGTTTACTTCTTCATCCTTGGGATTCATTATATTACTTGTGCTATTTATTTCATTATGAATGCATTACAAGCCCATTTAATATATGCAGTGTAGTCTATACAATTTCCAAATATGTGTAAATGTTTATTAAGTTCACACTGGCAGAATCATTTTACAATCGTACACACAAATCTATATTAAACAACACACCAGAAGCACAAGTAATGCGAAAAAAATATGTCGAGTGGCTAAACTTATCGGAATTCAAATGTCTCTTCAACTTGGTCTGTGACCAATCAGATTTTGTTGCTCACTGCCTTCAGCCAATCAGAGCTGCTGACGTCACGGTCGTCGTCTGAATCCCCTCTCTCAGTCAGTCAGGTGAAGTATAATGTCGCAATGTATAATTTATTCAATAAAACACTGAAAGTGCAATACATCGCTAACACATTTTCCCAAAGTTGAATGCATTTGTTTTCAAGGCCATTCAATTAAATAAAATATAAGAACATCACCCCCTCCTCCGCTCTTGTGTGGATTACCTGACTATCTTTGTCGGACCCTATGCTCTCCCGGGAGGAAGAAGCGTTTTAGACACCGCGGTAAACGCGGGGGTCTACTGGTGAGAGCTAGGACCTTGATGGCCTTGTTTCCAGGGGCTGATCCCCGCTGGATTTTGTCCGAGCTTGGCTTGGATTGTTGCCGGTATGTGCTCCGACGCTCCTGGGATCCCGCGTATGGGTGGCTGGTGCCGGTAACAGTTGCTGGCATGGATGGGAAGCCGTCGACCAACATTTATCGGCCGCCGCGTTTTAGAAGAGGTGGTGTGGACGTCTCTCTCCTCCGTTCCTTTGATCGCGCACCTCCGTTGCTGAAAGACTCAACCCCAGTGAGGTTTTCCTTGGTGAATGCTAGATCTCTAGCCAACAAGTCTTTTATTTTGAATGACTTTTTCACATCCAAAGACCTGGACATGTTGTGTGTGACGGAGACGTGGATCGGTGTTGGTGAGTCAAGCGTGTTTTCAGAAGTCGTACCTCTGAACTGTACTTATTTTAATTCTCCACGGCTTACGGGTCGAGGAGGTGGAGTAGCAGCTATCTTTAAAGAACACAAACTGTCGTCGTCTGTCAGCTTACTCCTATTCCAGCTTCGAACTCAGTATTTTTGAACTAAACTTGAGTAATCCGGTGCTGTGCGCTGTTGTCTACCGCCCACCCAAATATAACAAAGACTTTATTGAGGAGTTTTCAGTTTTCTTGGCTGAAATTATGCCAAAATATGATCAGGTCTTAATTGTTGGGGATTTTAACATCCATGTATGTTGTCCTGTCAAACCCTTGGCTAAGGCCTTTCTTAATCTGGTGGAGTCTTTTAACTTAACCCAGCTTGTGGCTAGTCCCACACATGTTTGTGGTCATATCTTGGACCTGGTTTTATCATATGGCTTGCCAATTGGTAATATTGAAGTCGGTGATGCTATTTTCTCTGATCATTTACCTGTTTTCTTTGAGATATGTATTACCTGTGATCCTAAAGTGACTGCTTCAACCCGTCGCCGTAGAACAATTAATTCTTCAACCGTTCAGTCATTCTCTGAGGCTTTTAATGCTATTGACGATGACTATTCAAGGTCTTCATACGGCCTTAACACTGATGATCTGGCTTCATTGTTTTCTTCAACTTGTCTTAATATCTTGGATACTGTGGCTCCTTTTAAGATGGTTCGGGTAAAACCAAGAACTCAACCTTGGCTGAACGCTACTACTCGAACTGTAAGACTTGAGTGTAGAAGAGCGGAACGCCGCTGGAAGAAGGATAAATTGCAGATTTCTTTTGATATTTTGAAGAAGAATCTGCTTAAATATCAAAAAACTGTTAAATCTGAGAAATCAAAATATCTTTCTAGTGTCATCTGTAATAACTCCCACAAGCCAGCGGTGCTATTTAGTACTATTAACTCGGTTTTAAACACTCCCCAAGCAACCTGTCTAGAGCCTTCAGCCGATATGTGTGAGAAATTTTTAGACTTTTTCATTGACAAGATTGAGGCTGTTAGAGCAAATATTTTGCTCCCTTCAACTTTTTCATCCTTTTCCACTGAGTGCTCTTCTGTTTTCAATCAGTTTGAGTTGGTGTCTCTTGACTCGCTGAAAGAGACCTTTTATAAAATGAAACCTTCCTCATGTGGTATGGATGTTGTTCCTCTCCGTCTTCTTAAAGATTCATTTGAAATCATTGGTCCTAAAATTCTTGCAATTATCAATAGCAGCCTAGCTTCGGGAGTTGTACCTAAGTCTTTTAAACATGCAGCTGTGGAACCAGTAATCAAGAAATCTACTTTGGATCCATCAGTTTTTACTCATTATAGACCTATCTCAAAACTCCCATTTCTATCCAAACTATTGGAGAAGGTTGTATTTGGACAAATGAATTCATTTTTAGATCTACATGGTATTCATGAAGTGTTTCAGTCTGGTTTTAAAGCACTACACAGCACGGAAACTGCACTGTTGAAGGTTTTTAATGACTTACTACTTATCACTGACTCTGGTGACTGCGCTATCTTAATTTTAATGGACCTTTCAGCTGCATTTGATACAGTTGACCATAATATCCTGATTTCGAGGCTAGAACAATGTGTTGGTATTAAGGGTACTGCATTGGAATGGTTTAAATCCTATTTGGCTGAAAGATCTTTTTCGGTTCATCTTGGAGACTATACCTCCTCAACTGCTGCACTCACATGTGGGGTCCCCCAGGGCTCCATTTTGGGGCCTATTCTGTTCTCCCTGTACATACTCCCATTGGGTCATATTTTTAGGAAATTTGGTATTTCTTTTCATTGCTATGCAGATGATCTGCAAATTTATCTGCCCTTGAAATGTAAAGATACCTGTTCTTTAGCACCTCTTTTGCAGTGTTTTGAAGAAATTAAGACCTGGATGGCACTAAATTTCCTTAATTTTAATGAAAAGAAAACCGAAGTGGTGTTGTTTACGCCAGGGGGAACCTGTGAGACAGTAGACCTAAACCTCGGAGAGCTGAATCCATATGTGAAGCCCCATGTAAAAAATGTAGGTGTTGTTATGGATTGTGATTTTAAATTGGATAAACAGATTAATTTAGTAGTTAAATCATGTTTTTTCCAATTGAGACAACTCACCAAGGTGAAACCTTTCTTGTCATCTAAAGACTTTCAAAGAGTTGTGCATATTTTCATTTCAAGCCGCCTTGATTATTGTAACAGCCTTTATTTAGGCATTAGTCAGGCCTCTCTCTCCAGACTGCAAGTGGTCCAGAATGCGGCAGCTCGCCTATTGACGGGCACACGAAAGCGGGAACATATCACTCCCGTTCTTGCGTCTCTTCACTGGCTACCTGTCCATTATAGGATTAATTTTAAAATTTTGGTGCTTGTTTTTAAATCTCTTAATGGTTCGGTGCCAAGTTATTTATCAGATTTGATTAATCTGTATTCTCCGTCACGAGCACTAAGGTCTGCTGACCATTTGCTTTTAGCTGTTCCTAGGGCAAAACTGAAGAGCAAGGGGGACAGGGCCTTTGCAGGGGCGGCCCCGAAGCTCTGGAACAGCTTGCCTCTCTATATCAGACAGGCTCAAACACTTGAGGTCTTCAAATCTGGCCTTAAAACTTATTTTTATAGTCTGGCTTTCAATGCCATGTGAGAGCTGCTTTCTTTACTGTTTTATTGTGTCTTAAGTGTTTTTTCTTTATGTTGCTGACTGTTTGTATTATTGAATATGTTTTCTTTTTGTATGTACAGCACTTTGATAAACACCTGTTGTTTTAAAAAAGTGCTTTATAAATAAACTTTGACTTTGACTTTGACTAATGAAGAGACATATTTCATTGACAAATCCAATAGTTTTTATTTAAACTTAATATAGATTCAGCATAACTTACCATGTTTTTCATTAAAGAAAAAACAAATATTGGACCAATGGTGACCCTCTATACACAAATACAAATTACACATTATATTCCATTGTCTGATGGCATGATAGGGGCGTGATCAGACAATAAAATACTGCTGTACCAACATTTACCTACTTTTAACACTAGACTGTTAGAGATTAAAAAATAATCTATTCTTGAGTATGTTTTATATGTTTTAGAGAAGCATGAGTATTCTTTTTCGCTGGGGTTAAGATACCTCCATAACTCAACTAAATTCAGATCATTTATATATTTTAGGATATTTTTTTTAGATTGTTGATGGGTATTATCACATTCAAGGTATTTTAAGGCATGAACAAATTATTTTAACAAGAAACAATTTTCAATATGTCATTTTGGTGATCAAAGATGAGTTTTAAAGGATAAAATTATTGACTACAGGGGACTTTAATACATACTGTAGTTGAGTTCTCACCTCAAGTCCATATTAACTGTCCATGCTGGTGGAATGACCTGCCTAACTCAACCCGAGCTGCTGAGTCTTTAGCCATTTTCAAGAAATGGCTGAAGGCTCACCTCTTTCGTCAATACCAAACCTATTAATACCAACACTTACTATTCTTTATTTGATTTAAAAATCAATACCTTGCTATGTATACAAGTGCTGGTCATATAATTAGAATATCATAAAAAAGTTGATTTATTTCACTAATTCCATTCAAAAAGTTAAACTTGTATATTATATTCATTCATTACACACAGACTGATATATTTCAAATGTTTATTTCTTTTAATTTTGATGATTATACTGACAACTAAGAAAAATCCCAAATTCAGTATCTCAGAAAATTAGAATATTGTGAAAAAGTTCAATATTGAAGACACCTGGTGCCACACTCTAATTAGCTAATTAACTCAAAACACCTGCAAATGCTTTTAAATGGTCTCTCAGTCTAGTTCTGTAGGCTACACAATCATGGGGAAGACTGCTGACTTGACAGTTGTCCAAAAGACGACCATTGACACCTTGCACATGGAGGGCAAGACACCAAAGGTCATTGCAAAAGAGGCTGGCTGTTCACAGAGCTCTGTGTCCAAGCACATTAATAGAGAGGCGAATGGAAGGAAAAGATGTGGTAGAAAAAAGTGTACAAGCAATAGGGATAACCGCACCCTTGAGAGGATTGTGAAACAAAACCCATTAAAAAATGTGGGGAAGATTCACAAAGGGTGGACTGCAGCTGGAGTCAGTGGTTCAAGAACCACTACGCACAGACATATGCAAGACATAGGTTTCAGCTGTCGCATTCCTTGTGTCAAGCCACTCTTGAACAACAGACAGCATCAGAAGTGTCTCACCTGGACTAAAGACAAAAAGGACTGGACTGCTGCTGAGTTGTCCAAAGTTATGTTCTCTGATGAAAGTAAATTTTGCATTTCCTTTGGAAATCAGGGTCCCACAGTCTCGAGGAAGAGAGGAGAGGCACACAATCCACGTTGCTTGAGGTCCAGTGTAAAGTTTCCACAGTCAGTGATGGTTTGGGGTGCCATGTCATCTGCTGGTGTTGGTCCACTGTGTTTTCTGAGGTCCAAGATCAACGCAGCCGTATACCAGGAAGTTTTAGAGCACTTCATGCTTCCTGCTGCTGACCAACTTTATGGAGATGCAGATTTCATTTTCCAACAGGACTTGGCACCTGCACACAGTGCAAAAGCTACCAGTACCTGGTTTAAGGACCATGGTATCACTGTTCTTAATTGGCCAGCAAACTCGCCTGACCTTAACCCCATAGAAAATCTATGGGGTATTGTGAAGAGGAAGATGCGATATGTCAGACCCAACAATACTATCAGAGCAACCTGGGCACTCATAACACCTGAGCAGTGCCACAGACTGATCTACTCCATGTCACATTGCATTGCTGCAGTAATTCAGGCAAAAGGAGCCCCAACTAAGTATTGAGTGCTGTACATGCTCATACTTTCATGTTCATACTTTTCAGTTGGCCAAGATTTCTAAAAATCCTTTTTGTATTGGTCTTAAGAAATATTCTAATTTTCTAAGATACTGAATTTGGGATTTTCTTTAGTTGTCAGTTATAATCATCAAAATTAAAAGAAATACAAATTTGAAATATATCAGTCTGTGTGTAATGAATGAATATAATATACAAGTTTCACTTTTTGAATGGAATTAGTGAAATAAATCAACTTTTTGATGATATTCTAATTATATGACCAGCACCTGTACTGTGCTGGACTAACTGGGACTAATCACAGCACTTACATATTGTTGCCCTGTTGTTGGTTTAATTGCTTCTATTGTTCTCCGCATTTGTAAGTTGCTTTGGATAAAAGCATTTGATAAATTATTAAATGTAAATATACAGCAGCCACAGAGTCAGTACTGCCTAGAAATCAAGATGATCTTACTCAGCCCATAAGGGCATCATCTCTAGATTCAAGAGAAAACCCTCAGAATACAAGAGGATGAGTCACAGTACACTAGTAATTTAAATAGAACCTACTCTCAGCCACAGAGAGACCAGCGCAGGAGCTCAAGGCCAATGCAACGATTTGCCACTGGCTTACAAAGTGGTAAACCATCAAGTGCTACAGCAGTCAAGAAGGAGAAACCGAAAAAGTACTGGCTGAAGTGCCAAATGTAATAAACGAAATCAAATGCTTTAAATGCAGCCGTGATAATCAGATCTCACAATGTAACCTTAAAGCCAAATGCCAAAAAAAAAAAAAAAAAGAAAAAGAAAAAGAAAAAAGGGGCATTTGGAAGTACTACATGACTTCAATGCCAAAATGAAACACGACACACTAGCAGAGAACAGTTGTCTGGTGAGCTCATGAGCTCAGAAGTGGAGACTCTGTATCTTGACAGACCAAGTGCAGCAAGCAGTACAGTGCTTCTGAAAGTCAGCTGAGTGATATTGAGAAATGGTGAGAAAGAACTTGACACATTTGCCATACTGGATGATGGTTCAATACAATAATACTGTATGAAGTGGCCCAGCAACTTGGTCTCTACTCAGAAGGCTCTCTAACTCAAACATACAAACACTTCACCATCAAAAGAACTTTCACAGCCAAAGAACTGAGCCTTGCTAAACACACTTACCGTGTTAAGTTCCTGTAAACGAAATACAGATACCTACAAGGTCTGCATTTTCCCCCACAGCGACAAGCTCAACCTCTCTTACTTATTGGCTCAGATAACCCACATTTAATCACAGCCACAGAATCAGTACATCTCAGACCTCCTGGTGGTCCTAGCGCAATGAAAACTATACTCTGCTTTTTTTTAAGTTCCTTGTCAATCAGCTTTCACCAAAGCACTGTCTATTTACTGTTCATCCACTATGTCCCCATACAAAAAAGTATACTTCAAGTTTATTTTATGATTATACTTAAGTAATGTTCAAGTATATTTTTAATTATACTTTTTGTAGTAAGTATACTAGTATCAAAGTACTAGTAGTGAACTTGTAAGTGTACTGTTTCAGTACTGCTTGGGACTAAATTGGCCCAATTGATGTATACGTTTAAGTGTACTATAAGGGTAAAGGTAGTAATGCACAACTAGTTCACAGCTACATTTCTCATTTGTACTGCATCTATACTACAAGTGAACTTATAAGTGTACTAGTAGTTTACTATTTTAATACTTTAGTATATGAAAGTACACTCTGAAGTATACTCTACTAGTTTAGTACAAGTATACTTGTAAGTTTTTTTTAAGTGAACATAACATCACACTTAAGCCCTGGGTATACTTCATTTTTTCTGCATTTGCTTGTGTATGCACACAGTCGAATGCACAGCCTTGGAAAGTATACTTCACATGAGCAGTTTTGAGCAATCTCATGCCATGAGTTACAACCCATGTAAACATCTTTGTATTCTTTCATGCTAGAGTTGTACAAATGAGGGTACTTTCTAACCTCTTGTCTCATCTACGTAGGCCTCCGTTGTCACTGTAGCTTGCATGCACTCCGGTCTGTTCTGTTTATGCAGTTTTTCTTTGACTACCTTGTTAATCAACGCCCCCAGGGCATGATTGCCACCTTGTGGATAAACTAATTATGTGTGACTTGCACGTACAAGTAAGAGCAGTTACAAAAACCTGAAGGTGCGTGTACAGTACGCGCGTAGTCTTCTGATGACTAAATTTATGTCATGCGCACTGTACGCAGACTCTCGTGTAAAAAGTGAACAATACTTTGGATTTTATAGTTTACTTTTTATATATTATTCTTGCACTTTGAGTATACTACTATGTTCCTATTTAGGTATTATTTTTATACTTGAATTATACCTTTAACTGTACTTTAACTCTTTCCATTTTAAAAACATTTTATTCTAGCTTTTGAATCCTTTTTTATCTATACTCAAATGTGGGTTTTATTTAAAAAAAGGCAACATTTTAAACAACAAAGGCAACATTTTTAAACAAAAAGCTGATAAAATTGCATTTTTGTCAAAGACTATGTTGGATGGGAATTAGAACGATGATCTAAACACAGATAGAATAGATCGAGTCCATCAACACCCCCAGTGGTTCACAGTCCTATAGCTCATCCTGGGTCGACATTTCATTCAGTAACGTTGGGCAGTTTTGATTTACATGCTGTGTAATATTTGATGACGCTCAACGCTGCTCAACGCTGCTGCCTGTCTGCTGTCTGACCTACGCTCGGAGCTTCGTGGAGTTTATCCTAAATCCTTCTCTTTATTCCTATTCACATAATATAACTTTCTTATTTTCACTAGATTACTTAACCTATTGCATACTATTACTAAACGGAACGATTTATTACTAGCAATCCACCAGCGTAATCACCTAGTGTTAGCCATAGCCCGCTGGCCTGCTAGCTACCGTCTACTTTCTTTTTTCCTTTAAACCAACCTTCCTTGTCGATTGAATGGCGGATTTATCCAATGTATTTTATTCTGATCTGTCCTCGCCAGATCGGGAAGCTGTGGAGACGTTGCTGCCCGGCATTCATCGATCCACCGCGAGGTACAGCGTCCCGCACATCACCCTCGCCCCAGGCACCAGCAAGCGACCGAGACATCCAGCCAGCGAGTCCCGTGTGCGTTGCAGTTTTTCGGACGGCGTTCATCAAACACACGGTCAGTCATGTCCAACGATTATCATGTGTAGTAAATGCAACATGTACAGCTTAGCTCTTTCTGTCAGCAGTGAGACTTACACATGTGATAAATGCAGGGATATTGTCAGGCTGACAGAGAGAATCTCAGAATTAGAGACACGCATCCAAACTTTAATTGAGGATAGTGAGAATGAAAGGGCCTTAGATACTGCTTTGGATGCGACTAGCCTAGTAAACACTGCACATTCGGTTCCGGCTGTAGAAGCCACGCAGCAGGCTAACTGGGTGACTGTGAGGCGGCATAATGGCAAGAACAAACACCACTCTTCCGTTCCGATTAGAACATCAAACAGGTTCTCCCCACCCAGTGATGCACCCACTGAGAATCCTGTTGAAAGTGCCCTAGTAACTGGCGATTCTATTACACGGAACGTGAAAATAGAGACACCAGCCACCATAGTCACATGTTTGCCGGGGGCCAGAGCACCTGACATCAAAGCAAATTTAAAAGTGCTGGCTAATGCTAAACGTAAATATTCTAAAATCATTATCCACGTCGGCACAAATGATGTTCGACTTCGCCAGTCGGAGATCACTAAAATTAACATTAAAGAGGTGTGTGAACTCGCAAATTCAATGTCAGCGAAAGTAATTTGTTCTGGCCCTCTTCCGGTTCGTCGGAGTGATGAGATAGTTAGCAGGTTATCATCACTCAATGGCTGGCTGTCTAAGTGGTGTCCGCAGAATAATATAGGTTTCATAGACAATTGGAAAAGCTTTTGGGGCAGACCTGATCTGTTGAAAAGAGATGGTATTCATCCCACCCGGGATGGTGCTGCTCTTCTATCTAGAAATTTGGCAAATAGTCTTAGAGCTGAAACATGACAAACCAGGGCCCAGATCAGGATGCAGACAAACTGGCTAAACCGACCGTCTGCTAGCCGCCTCACGTCACAGAACTCAAATAATTCACAGCACATAGAAACTCTTTCACCTAGATATTATCACATAGAGACTGTGTCTGTACCTCGAACTAGTAAATACAAAAAACTTCCGAAACCTTTTAAGGGTAAAAATTTAATTGATGTTCAAAAAATGAAAATCACAGATAAATCAGATAAACAAATGATAAAGCTTGGGTTACTGAATATTAGATCTATTTCTTCAAAAGCACTTATTGTAAATGAAATTATCACAGACAATAAACTAGACTTGCTGTGTTTGACAGAAACCTGGCTAAAACCAGACGATTACATTATTTTAAATGAGTCTAGTCCTCGAGGTTATGATTATCGACACAATCCTCGACAGAAAGGCAAAGGGGGAGGTGTTGCTGTAATTTATAGTAATATATTCAGAATCACTCAAAAGAATTTCAAATATAATTCCTTTGAAGTGATGGTGCTTTATGTAACATTATGTAAGTTGACATTTGTGCTGGCTCCTGTATACAGGCCACCAGGGCACCATACTGACTTTATCAAAGAATTTGCTGATTTTCTATCAGAGTTAGTACTGGCTGCGGATAAAGTTCTTGTTGTTGGTGATTTTCATATCCATGTAGATAATAATAAAGACGCATTTGGATTGGCATTTGCAGACATTTTAAACTCTATTGGAGTTAGACAACACGTGTCAGGACCCACTCATTGTCGTAATCATACCCTAGATCTAATACTGTCGCATGGAATTGATATTGATGCTGTTGAAATTCTACAGCAGAGCGATGATATATCAGATCATTATCTAGTCTCGTGTATAATACAATTAGCCAAGGCTGCAAAACCACCACCCAGCCATAAATATTGTAGAACCATCACGTCTACCACTAAAGATTGCTTTATAAATAATCTCCCCGAGCAGTTTCATCGCCTTAGTATACCTGACAACTTAGAAGAACTCGATGCTGCAACAGAAACTCTGCAACTTGGCTCTCTCTTTTCCAGCACATTAGATGCAGTCGCTCCTTTACGTCTAAAGAAGATTAAGGAAACCAATCCAACGCCGTGGTATGATGAGCACACTCGGGCTCTAAAACGAGCTGTTAGAAAAGCTGAACGTAGTTGGAAGAAAACAAAACTAGAAGTTTTTCGCCTTTCATGGAAAGAAAAAATTATTGAGTACAGAATGGCTATAAGAAATGCTAGATCTACTTATTTTTCAAATCTCTTAATAGAAAACAAACATAATCCTAGGTATTTATTTGACAGAGTGGCTAAATTAACTAGAAACAGAGATTCAACTGCTGACGTTTCCATAGAGCACAGCAGTAATGACTTTATGAACTTCTTTACTTGCAAGATTGATAATATTAGAGAGAAAATTAAAAACATGCAACCGTCTACAGTTTCGCTTCAGACAGTGCACTGTAGTGTCCCTGAGGTAAAACTAGAATCATTCGCCGCTATAGGAGAAGAAGAATTATCTAAACTTATCAAATCATCAAAATCAACAACATGTATGTTAGACCCAATGCCGACTAAACTACTGAAAGAAATGCTTCCAGAGGTCGTAGGTCCACTTCTTGATATAATTAATTCATCTTTAACACTAGGATACGTTCCAAAAACCTTTAAGCAGGCTATTATTAAACCTCTTATTAAAAAACCTCAGCTAGATCCGAGAGATTTAGTAAATTACAGGCCAATCTCGAATCTACCTTTTCTGTCAAAGATACTAGAAAAGGCAGTTTCAACACAACTGTGTTCCTTTTTAGAAAGAAATGGAATCTGTGAGGATTTACAGTCAGGATTTAGACCAAACTATAGTACTGAGACTGCTCTCGTTAGAGTTACAAACGATCTACTCTTGTCATCCGATCGTGGCTGTATTTCTCTATTAGTGTTATTAGATCTCAGTGCTGCTTTTGACACTATCGATCATAACATTCTTTCAAAAAGACTTGAAAACTATATTGGCATTAGTGGAATTGCTTTGGCATGGTTCAAATCGTACTTATCTGACCGTTATCAGTCTGTAGTAGTTAATGAAGAGATGTCGTATCGATCACAGGTTAAATATGGAGTACCACAAGGCTCAGTACTAGGACCGTTGCTTTTCACTCTGTACATGCTGCCCTTAGGAGAGATAATTAGGAAGCATGGTGTTAGTTTTCACTGCTACGTTGACGATACTCAGCTCTATATTTCCTCGCGCCCTGACGAAACCTACAAATTCACAAAACTAACAGAATGCATAGCTGACATTAAAAACTGGATGACAAGAAATTTTTTTATTATTAAATTCAGAAAAAACTGATATCCTAATCTTTGGACCAAAAACTTCCTCACGAAAAAACCTTGAATACTCTCTAACACTTGACGGGTGCTCCATTAAATCTTCGTCCTCAGTTAGGAACCTGGGTGTGCTCTTTGATACCAATCTTTCATTTGAAAGTCATGTTTCTAGTATCTGTAAAACCGCCTTCTTTCATCTAAAAAATATATCTAAATTACGACATATGCTCTCAATGACAAATGCGGAACAGTTGGTTCATGCATTCATGACCTCAAGACTAGATTATTGTAACGCTCTACTGGGTGGTTGTTCTGCTCGGCTTTTAAACAAACTACAGTTGGTCCAAAATGCGGCAGCTAGAGTTCTTACTAGAACCAGAAAGTATGACCATATTAGCCCAGTTCTGTCAACATTACATTGGCTCCCTATTAAACATCGTATAGATTTTAAAATCTTGCTACTTACTTATAAAGCTCTAAATGGTTTAGCTCCCCAGTACCTAAGTGAGCTCTTAATGCATTATATTCCTCCACGTTTATTGCGATCTCAGAATTCAGGCCAGTTGATAATACCCAGAATATCAAAATCAACTGAAGGCGGCAGATCCTTTTCCTATTTAGCACCTAAACTCTGGAACAATCTTCCTAGCATTGTTCGGGAAGCAGACACACTCTGTCAGTTTAAATCTAGACTAAAAACACATCTCTTTGCTCTTGCATACACATAACACATTATCAATACATTAACATTTTTCAAATCCGTTAAAGGATTGTTACGCTGCAATAATTAGGTCGGCCGGAACCGAGAACATTTCCTATAACACTAGATATACCTGTACATCAGAATAAGAATGGCATCTACGCTAATATCTGTCTCTCTGCTTATCCTGAGGTTTGCCGGGTGCTGGATCCAGGCCGTATCCAGATCAGATGGAGAACCTGTGTCTGGACCTGACTACAACGTAGCCCAGGAGACAATGGGCCTACAGACCCAGTTCTGGCTATAATCTATAATTCAGATTTTTAATCCCCGTATCTTCTTACATATATTTATATATAATCTATTTTTAATCTCTATAATTAAAATGTATAATTCAGATTTTGATCTCCATATCAATTTACATATATTATATATATCTTCCAAGGGGTTTTTTCCCTCCTAGGACTTTTTTCCCAGTGCTAGCACGCTGGGTTTTTCTCCTAGGGGTTTTTTTCCACCCCTGGGAGTCAGCCGACATTGGCTTAATGTAGCACCATCTTGTATATGTTACATATTACCACGCTTGGTTGTACAACTTATTTTTAACCACTTCCCTTTTCTGTGCTTCTAATATGTAAAGCTGCTTTGAACAATTACCAATTGTAAAAGCGATATATAAATAAATTTGACTTGACTTGACTTGATCGCATTATTTTACATTTGCATAAGCAATCTTCTATCACTGTTTCAGCTTCTTCTTCTTCTGTGTTTTGATCCAGAGATTCTGAACTCTGTCAGAAGATGCGTCATAGTGTCCCCTACTGTATAACAGTGAAAACACAGCCTGAAAATTTTGTCAATGCCGGGAAAGAGTGTATATTCCTATGAAGTAAATTCCTATGTACAATACACATAGGATACACACCACACAGACACACACACACTTCCATCGCGCTCATCTCTCTGGACCACCATCTCTTTGGCGAAACAAACTTTCACGGCCTCAGTTCAAACCCTCACGCAGAAATGGAAGAAGCAAATGAACTGCAGCAGCACTGAACTGAAACCCAGCAAGCAAACTGACGCAAGTACCATTTCTTAATCTTAGATAATGAAACTGATTTCTGTGCTGGCTTTCAAGGACTGTTAGGTTTTGCTACTTGCCTTCTCTCTTTCCTTTCCTACTTTCACTCTTGTATATATGTGTATATCCTAATGTATAGCCATGTAACGCGCGCGTGGGTTATACTCTAACTTTACAGTTCTTACCCAGCGCTGCTTCGTGGGTTCTTGGCTTTGTTCTGTTTACCAAGTTATCACCGCTTATAGATGACACTGACAAAGAGCTCGGGTGATCACACTTGTTTTTACTGAACATTCAGAGGCGAACATCATAAATTGCCACAACTGATTACAGAGCGTGCACCTCTCTCTCTCTCTCTCCGTCCGCTACTCTAACTTTACACACACACACACTGTTTGTCCTCTCCCCCGCGATCCAAATCGCGGGGCGCTGTTCTCGCGATATTATACCCCAGATCTATACAAGGTATTAGAACATTATTTTATACCCTTAATTTCACTCCCTACATAATACTCCCTTACCCAAGTAGAAATGTCCTCATTTCTATAACACAATCCTTGTGTGTCTATATATAGCTAAAGAAAGGTACAAAACAAAATGTGTATAACATACAAAACATTACAGTTCTTAAAATCTGTATGAACAAGCCAAAACAAACATAACATTTTCTTTTTTTTTTTTTCCCCACAATACTGAAACATAGGAAATCAACCAGGCCCATAAGAAATCAATAAAGCCGCATGCTCTGACTAAGGATTTCACTCGTTACATCTATCAACCTTGTACATAAAATAATAAACGTGTACAGGGAACATTTAGCAAGTCAGTAAAGTTTAAAGTCCTTTAAATGGTAAGGCAACCGACGTGTCCTGGGGAGCACATCCCGAGTAGACACTGGAGCGTCAGGTGAATCAGATGCACCTGCTGGCAGTCCAGCTATAGGTGTGCACTGTGTTGGAGGAAACAGTTCAGAGTCCGGGGTAACATGGCTGTCCTGTGCCCTGTCCGTAGAGCTGGAATGTTGTGAGGTGCCAGGTTGTTGCAATTGAAGGCGAGGGTGCAACTGGGGCAATTGTGGTGGTTCCAATGGAACCCGGGGTGTGGGAAGCCCTGGTGGCACCGGTGTAATGTGAGGTGGAAGGAGTCCTGATAAAGTATTCAGAGTGTTCGGTTTAACAGGGGAGGAAGGGGGAGGAAGGGCGTGTGTGTTCTTTGGGTCAGTGATGTAAGGTTTCATGCGATTGTAATGAATGATTTTTGATCTTGCATGAGGTCTGGATACATCTTTAACTTCAAAATTGACAGGGGTAGAGCTACCAGAGGGGCATATTGATTGCAAAACCTCATATGGGCCCACCCAACGTGGACACAGTTTGTTGTGGCGGTGGGCAGGATCATCCACTAACACCAAGTCACCACGGTTATAGGGAGTGTATTTCAAATGGCGATCATAGTTCAGGCGTTGTTGTTCTTGCGCCCTGTCTCGGTAAGCAGTTGCAGAACGGTAAGCAGAGGTCAATCTCTTGCACAGATTGTTAGCATATGCTGCTGGTGTGCCCACTGTCGCTGAACTGAAAGCATTATTATCCCGGAGCAGGGTGTCAAGGGGAACACGGGCCTCCCGGCCATGAACCAAAAAGAAAGGTGTCAATCCTGTGCTTGTGTGCTTAGTGGTGTTATATGCCAATGCAACTTGTGGAAGGTGCTCGTCCCACTCCGTACCTGATTCAAAAAGATGTTTGGAAAGTTCATCTTTTAGAGTGCGATTAAAGCGCTCAACGGCCCCATCGCACTGAGCGTGATACGGTGACGTGCGAAGCTTCTTGATTGACAGCAAATTACAAAGATGCTTTATAAGGTCAGATTCAAACTGTCTGCCCTGGTCAGAGTGTAGGGCCTCAGGGACACCATGTTGTGGAATGTAGTGGTCAAAAATGCAGCCTGCTACAGAGACAGCTGTTTGATCTCTCAATGGGTAGAGATTGACAAACTTAGTGTACAAGTCCATCATTACTAGTACATAACGGTTACCCTTGGTAGAAATAGGCAACTCTGTTATGTCTGCAGCCACTATTTGAAATGGACGGTCAGGTGAGATAGGAATGAGTGGCGCCTGTGGTCGGGGCACAGGAGAACGCCGTGACTGACAAGCAGCACATTGAGAGCAATGTTTGGCGATGTCTGAAGACATGTAAGGCCAGTAAAAGGACCGCATGGCTCTGTCCGATGTCTTGGCCAGACCATAGTGACCCACCGACGGGTGTCCGTGGACATGACTGAGTACTTCAGGAATCAATGATGTAGGAACGACTACTTGTAAGGTATTGTCACCTAATGAGTTGCGCAAGTGTCTGCATAACACTCCATTATGAACATTAAGGCGACTAAACTGTGCCCACAGTTTTCTGAGGTATGGTGAAGCATTACGTAGCCTCCATAAGGGCGGTTTACGCCCCGTTTCTATCCAGGAGAAAACAACAGCTAAATCTGGATCTGACCTCTGTTGTTCCATCACCTTCCAGTCACTTTGGATTTGAACAAGATTTGATGTTGTGTGGTTTGGAACGAACATGGGCAAAGGGACATTTTTGCTCGTGGGCAGTGTTTGGGAGTGTGCTGACACTGGTATGTCTTGCAAGGCTATCGATGTGGTCTGAGTCGCTACCGAGACAGTAGACATGTCACTCTGAAAACAACTGTCAGGTTCCATGGGATGAGTCTCTGGCCGGCGAGACATGGCATCTGCATTAAGGTGTTTAGCTCCATCACGGTGAATGACATGCCAGTCGTAAAGATCCAATTCTATTGCCCAACGCGCTCGTCTACCTGTAGGGTCATGATCTAAAGGAAGTTTCTTGAGACCGACCAAAGGTTTATGATCAGTAACGATAGTGAATGGGTGACAACGAAGATAGTGTCGGAAATGACGAACTGACCACACAATGGCATACAATTCCCGATCAAATGTGGACCATTTTCTTTCTGAAGCAGACAGCACGTGGCTGGCATACGCAATGACATGCTCTTTTCCTTCAACTTGCTGCGAAAGAACAGAGCCCACTGAATGAAGGGATGCATCAGTGTAAAGGAGGAAGGGGATTGAAAGATTCGGAAATGCCATGATTGGTGGTGACGTCAGTGCCTGCTTCAGTACACTGAAAGCTTCATTTGCTTCTGCTGACCATGAGAATGATACACCTTTGTGTGTGAGATGGTACAGGGGTTCAGCTGTGCGTGCAAAGTGTCTAATGAATCGACGATAATAAGAACACAGACCCAGAAAAGCCCTGACTTGTGTGGCTGAAGTTGGAATTGGCCATGTCTTGACTTTATCTATGTTAGATGGGTCTGGCTCAACACCGGCACTAGAAACACGGTGACCCAGAAAAGTGACAGAAGAGCGTGCCAGATGGCACTTGGATGGCTTAAGTTTGAGTCCAGCCGTACGAAATCGTTGAAAAACTTCACGCAAGTGCTGAAGGTGCTGTGGGAAATCAGCACTGTAGACGATAATATCATCTAAGTAGATTAAACAAATACTCCAGTGCAGACCCCGAAGTACAAGCTCCATTAAGCGCTGGAAACTGGGTGGGGCATTAGAGATCCCCATTGGCATCATACAGAATTGATATAGTCCTGTACCAGTGGAGAAAGCTGTTTTTTCTTTGTCATCTGGATTGAGTGGTATTTGCCAGTACCCAGCAGTTAAATCAATTGTGCTAAACACTCTGGCCCCAGAAAGTCTATCGAGTGTATCATCCACCCGAGGAAGAGGGTGTGAATCTTTGATTGTGACATCATTGAGGCGTCTGTAATCAACACAGAACCGGTGTGTTCCATCCTTTTTCCGGACAAGCACAACCGGAGCGGACCACGGACTGTGAGACTCCTCAATGATGTTGTGTTCCAAAAGCTTTGATACCTCTTGTTGTAGTACAGCCTGTGTAGCTGGTGATGTTCTATAAGGGCGCAGTTTTATTGGAGCAGCATCACCCGTGTTGATACTATGTGATACTAAGTTGGTTTTTCCATAGTCATGAGAATGGGAGCTAAAAATGTTAGCGAATTCAGTCAGTAGGGTCTTAAGCTGTGCCTGTTCTTCAGCGTTTAAGTGTGTATCTTCCAAATGCACTTCAGGCGCTGGATGGACAGTTTCTTTAGAAGTTGTCACAGCTGAGACTAATGCATACTCATCATGCGCATTGCCAGTGACAGAGAAAAGCTGACCCAATGGGCATCCAGCCTCAAGAGAGACTGGTTCATCAGTCGGATTAACAACTCTAACAATGGCCCTCCCCTTTTGAACTGATGTCAGTGTTCGAGCTACACCTAAGGTTATAACTTGAGGGGGCTGAGGTTCCAGCATACCCACATATGTGTCTGTGAAAGGATTCGCTACACCATTATCTTTGATAGAAATTGGGATTGCCATCTCAGACATAGGGGGCACAGTCACCTGAGCGACACTAACTGCAGAACTTTGTACTGGGATCAGTGACTGGGGCGGTGAAAGAGGCACTGAAGTGTTATACAGTTGTAAACATGCATGTGGTACATCAATGGTAACTGTGTGTTCAATTAAGAAATCCCATCCTATGAGAACAGGATGAGTGGCTGTACGTACCACATGAAAAACATGAGAAAATGTGACATCTCCAATGTGTATGGGTGCTATTACAGAGCCCAGTATGTCCAATAACTGTCCAGTAACTGATGACGCTAACACAAATGACTTACTGATAGACTGAGTAGACAAAGCTGGAATTGATCTACGACAGTCATCGGTAATGAGAGATAAACCTGACCCAGTATCAACCAAAGCATGGAGTTCAGTACCAGCCAGTGCAATTTGAATGAATGGTGTAGGTGGAGTAGGTTTGAAACCAACTGTACCAGAGTGGACCATTATTGGGGATGAAGCTGGCATTTGGTCCCCAATGACAGCTTCTACTCGTTTCCCCGCTGTGGTGAGAAAGGGGTTGTCCCCTTGTAGGATGGGGAGAAATGTACATGTCGTGTGGGGGATCTTGGCGCACTTTGGGAGTGGGGGGGTGGCGAAGGAGATCTGTGTCTGTGGTAACTGGAACTTCTGTACTGTGGGCTTGGTGAGGGTGAACGAGCATAACGGGTTCTATGTTCGTATTCGGAATCAGGCCGGTGCTCCCGGGAAGGCGAGCAGCCAGAGTTTGAGTTGCCATAATGATGTCTTTGGGGGGTGTATCGATCAGATTGTGTGGTGTGAGAGGTGTGTGACTCACGACTGTGGGAGGAAGGAGAGTAGCTGCGTCTTTGGCAGTAGAAGTCAGCATTTGGGGGTGCTCGATCGTTTTCTGAGTGGCCATGGTAGCGTCGTGGAGGACAGCAGTCATCATGAGGGTGTTGTCGTCGACCTCTCTGTGTACGTTGAGAAGAACAGCAGCAGTCCTGGCGGTAATGATGATCATCCCAATCAGGCTGGCGATGACGTGCTGTGATGTTGTAATCCACGGCTGCGCAGGTCTGATGTGGAGAGTGCGTGGAAGACTTCACCTCGTCCTGAAGGCTGGAAATCCGCTGCGAGAGCTGGTCCATACGTTCATCAGTTTGTCGCAAGTGAGACTGACGTAAAGCCTGTAGGTCGGTTCGGAGTTCAGCGATGGCTGATGCTAGTTCAGTGATTTGAGTTGGTGTCACTATGTTAGTCGATGGCTGGGGATTCACAGTCACAGGCATAACACCTGAAGGGCCAGCAACACTAATGGCTAACTGAGCGCGTTCACACTGACTGGCCACTTTCAAAGCATTGTCCAAAGTCACAGCCCCATGCTCATGAATTTTCAGTTGAAGTGATGGATCTAAGCCGGTCACAAATCTGCGAAAAATTTCACAATTACGGGCTGCTGCATCATATTGAGGAAACGCTTCAGTCACAAGATTTGTAAGTTCAGCAGCATAGACTTCAAGAGGTTCTTGTGGCTTACGAGGACGAGCATTCAAAAATGTCTGAAATGTGGCCAAAAAAGTTTTACGTCCAAAAACAGTGCTTAAACTGGCTTTGGTCAAATTGTAGTCCGCTTTCACCGCAGGGGAGAGAGACTGCCAGTATGCAAACGCTGGACCGGTAAGCTTCACAGGGAGAAGTTTGGCCTTATCCAGTGGTACAGCTGAGACATCAAGTGCCACTTCAAATCTTTGTATCCATGCACTAAATGGCTCTTTACTATCTCCAGAAAAAGGAGCAGGGAGGTCAATTTTAAATGACGGATGTGGACTTGCTTCATCTGCGACAGGTCTGTCTCTCTGCATTGCAACTGCGTCATTCTCATCGTCCGCCATTTTGTGCGAGAAAGAAAAAAAGAATGCACGTAATCCGAACTTGCAAAAAGAGCACGTAAAAAAATAGAACAGTATAAACGGCTCTGCAGGTTAAAGCGGCGATATTCACGTCGTTCAATATGAAAAAAAAAAAAAAAAAAAAAAACAAGCGTCCAGAAAACAAGCCAACCAGCGCTGCCACCAGTGTAACGCGCGCGTGGGTTATACTCTAACTTTACAGTTCTTACCCAGCGCTGCTTCGTGGGTTCTTGGCTTTGTTCTGTTTACCAAGTTATCACCGCTTATAGATGACACTGACAAAGAGCTCGGGTGATCACACTTGTTTTTACTGAACATTCAGAGGCGAACATCATAAATTGCCACAACTGATTACAGAGCGTGCACCTCTCTCTCTCTCTCTCCGTCCGCTACTCTAACTTTACACACACACACACTGTTTGTCCTCTCCCCCGCGATCCAAATCGCGGGGCGCTGTTCTCGCGATATTATACCCCAGATCTATACAAGGTATTAGAACATTATTTTATACCCTTAATTTCACTCCCTACAGCCATATAACCTCCGTAGTCGTAGTTTGCATATATTAAACACATTATTCATGCTCGAATGTTCTTTTTGCTCATTTAAAAAAAAAAAAAAAAAAGTCACTTTAATGTTTTTCAATCTGTCACGGTGCACACAAGAACAAGATGGTAAGATCCAAGTGCAGCGATGTTTATTACAGGAAACTCCAAGCATGTAATCCAGAGCACAGGCAAAGGTTAAACTCCACAAAAACAGTCCAAAACAGAAAGCCAGAGAAAACAAAAGTGCACGTAACAAAATACAACAAACCACAACTGAGGACAGAAACAACTGAGATAAAATAGACAGACACTGATTACAAAATACGTGACAGCTGGGTGTGATGATGTGATAATTGGATAATGAGTCCGGCAGTGCGTTATGGGTAGTGTAGTCAATAGAGTGAAAACAGTCCAGGATGGAGTGCCCTCAAGTGGCTAATTCGGGCACTCTCACTGACGGTCGTGACACAATCCTTTTTCAATCCTTTTTTGCTTTGATGCTATAATATTATTCTTGTGGCCAAAGAATAAATCCATTTATAATATTCTAGGAGGAGCTAGGGTTTGCTGGACAAACATAGTAAATAATTATTAAACAAGAACTAATCATATATGTGATTGATTATAATTCGTTGTAATTAATTCACAATATATGTTTAATTCCCCCTTGGGTTGATATATGCATCATAATTGATCATAAAGCTTTATGATTTATTATAATTTATATATATATAACCCATAAATTGATTAATAACTGTACAAACCGCTACAACACCCATGGGCGCGCAAATGGGTGCAAATGCAAATGCAGATGCTATTTAAACAACATGGTGCAGGAAGTCAAAATGATAACTGCGTTGGGCTGAGATTAGTAAAAAAACACTTGTGTCGTGTCAGGCGCTGCATTGCGCCAGGTGTATGATAGTGCCCTTAGACTTTTCTGTCAGTATAAGTCAAGTATACTTAAGTGCAATTTTAAGTATATTTCCGAGAAGAACAGTACATCAAGTTTATTTCTGATAAGTAAAATAAAATGTATACTTTCTTATTTTTAGTTTAAAATAAGTATACTAAAAGCACTTCTTTAAAGAATAATCTTTTTTTTTTTGTAAGGGTCACCAGAGGCAGAACTTTTCCACAATGTACAAAAGTAACTGGTCACAGGATCAAGGCAACATGCAGAGGCGGTGCAAATTCTTGAGGAGAAGACAGTCAGGGTGCCAGTCGGAGACCATCAAAGGTACGCAACACCACTGCTCTGGAAAATAAATATTTCCCCTTTGCAGTCAGCTAAAGAAGTATTTCACTTAAAATGCACAGAAATACATCTTTTACAGAACACTGAACTCACATTAGCATACATTAAGGAAATGTACAAACTTGAAAATGTGAGCTATATTTCTAAACTGACAATGAAAAGCACAAAATGTGTAACATCTTTAACTTCTCATTTAAGCATAAAGGTACAAGCCTGAATAAACACTTTGACCAACTCTCTCAGGAGTACTTCTGCGAGTCAGAGAAATGCTATTAGCAGTGATGTAAAAGGAATGTTCCACCAGGTGCATCTGCAAGAGGGCAAGCCCTTTCTTTGTTTCCTAGGGAGAAACTTGGAACAGGGAAGAACCTCCACTGTTTATGAATTAGAGGTGTTTTTTGAGTGATGTCATTGCCAATATTAGAGCCACCTTAAGTGTCAGAAGTTTCTCAGAGGCTGACAGTGGGTCAACTCCTCTGCTGTACCTCTGCCATATAGACTCCACCACCTGTGGGTGGATTCGCCATTCCCTGGGCCTCATCCCCTGCCTTGACAGGATATCTGCTCCCACATTTTCATGCCCCAGAATGTAAACTGCCCTCAGGGAGAGCAGTTTGGTTTCTGTTCTGAGCTGTATCTGCTGTACATGCCAACAATGTGGCTCTAATGCAGCCCACCCTGGTGATTGATGTAAGAGACCACCATAGTGTGTTGTCCATGTGGACCAACACATGATAACCTCTCAGTTGTGGGAGGAAGTGTTTTAGTGCTAGAAACACCACCATCATTTCCAGACAGTTTATGTGCCAAGAAAGATGAGGGCTCCCGCAAAAGCCATGGGCTGGATGGCCATTGAGAACAGCACCCCAGCCCTTGAGAGAGGCTTCCATTGTAATTTGCAACCCAATGTCAGAACTGGGGTCTTTTCCACATAATAAGGGTAAGAAGCCCTCTGTGCATAAACATTATGACCCTCAATGGGTGGTTCAAGGAATAAAACCCTCTGCTCCTGAGCAAGAACAAAAATGGTCCCATTTGCAGTCCACCCAATGGAAAAATGTTGGCTGTTGCTGCCATGAGACCCAACAGCCTCTGAATTTGAATGACTGAATGACCTTGGCCTACCCTGACACTGCCCACAGATCGAATCTACACCTGCAGGATACAACTCTGCCTACATCATGGTTGAATGTCAATTCTACCCCTAGAAAACTTGTTCTCGGACTCAGAGACAGCACATTGTTCTTGAGGATTAGTCTTCAACCTAAACACCTCATGTTAGCATCTTGTTAGGTAGTCTTGTTTAGGTTGAAGACTAATGTCTACAGAGCACGGTTCAGGTCACGCAGATCTAAAATTGGACATAGCCTCCCATCCTCCTTGGGTAAAATTATCAGCTGTAGAAGCTAGACTCCCTCATGGGAAGGGGTACAAGTGGCACCTTTGTCCAAGAGAGACTCTTGAGAGGAAGTTGTTCCATGTGTACTACCGTTGGCAGAACTGTTGATATGAGGAGGACAAGAGGCAAATTGAATCCTGTAAACTTTCTTTATATCATTCAGGACCCAATGAGACACATTTGGCAGTAGTTGCCATGTTGCCAAATGATCTGTAAAAGGTATAATTTTTTCTATATTTGAAATAGAGCTGGTCTGTCTGTGGCTCTGAATCAGCATGCTAGTTAGGTCTCTTACTTTGTATAAGCTGCTATGTCTTGTTAATTTGTGTGTTTTGTTCAATAAAAAAGCACTCTAGCAGGGATCAAACAGTTTGAAGTAAAAGATTGCAGGTGAGCAAAGATCAAGGGCATCGAGGGAGGTCAGATACTAAATTGTCAGGTCTTCTTTTTTACCACCCATTAGTAGATCATGGTCCTCAGAAACCACACCAGCCTTTTGCTCTTCCCAGTGGTAGATAGGCCCTGGCCAGGGATTGGCCTTCGCCAACTCGCCCTGCGATCCTCAGCTTTTGCACTGCAAATTTCTCGCAGTTGCCTTCTTGCTTTATATTGTACAATTATTACTGTTTCTGTATTATGATCATTCATTATTATTATTCATTTATAGAACCACACACATATTGATGTATGACTCAAACGGCAACAGTAAAGAAGTAAAAGATTGCTTGGAAGTCTGTCTGAAAGCAATTTTTTAGGAATCCTTCATACAAAAACGCAGTCTGTTAAGTCATATACTGAGTGGGCAGTGGGGTGGCAAACTAACTGCTTCTGATCTGAAGATTTATTCCAATATTATTTCCTTTAAATGTAATGTGATAGCACAGCCTACAATCCATGGCACCTACCTTAAAACAAAATAGCTTCAAGACCATTCTTGCCCAGAATTCACCAACATGCATTTCAAACAAACATCATAGCATTCATTTATGTGCTAGACAGTTCACTGCCAAGAGTAAAAACCCATGATTTAATAAAGTAAACAAATGAAGGGAAGTTCTTGTTTTCTGTCTTTTTTTATTCCATTTCATGGGCATCTACATGAATGCATGTTTTGTGCCTGGTGTTTGCAATCCAAAACGAGACTGTGGTCAAGCAGTGCTCTCTCTGTAGAGACACATCTACAGGTGGAGACCTACCAAAATAAGCCTCATATACTGCCTTCCTCTGTAACACCTCTCACCCTCCTCAGTAAGCAATGCCTTCAGAAAGAAATCACTTCATGAAGGTCACCATTTCTTGCATATCCAGACATCAGTGAAGCTGTTGAACTGGATTGACAGAAAAGTCATTAATTTTATTCTAACCTCCTGCCAGAGGAAATGTTGAATCACCACAATTTAGCTTGGCTTCCCTCCTTCCTGTTTATTGTCCATGGCACTCCCATATAAGATTTTAGATATTAACACATCTTTTGAATATTATTATCCATCTTTCTTATACAGAATCCAACACCTCTCAATAAATTGAGAAACTGATTAGTTAATCAAAACTGATGGTGATTCCATATGGACTTCTGGCCCTTTATCTTTTTTTATATCCCAAAACTATCTTTGTAGGCATTTTCCATGGAGTAAATCTCCAACAAAACATGACAAAAAGCTTTTACAATAATTATTCTCATATGGATTTGTCCATGTAACCTTACATTAATCAAGTGTTTGATATCTGTCATATTTAATTCTACCATGTAGTGCATAATAAGTTGTCATTTACTTGCCAAAAAATGAAAGCACCTTACTATCTTCAAAAGATTGAAACAGTTTCTCCTTGCAGAACTATTTTTGCAAGTTTTTCAGAGGAACATTCCTTTACCTTGACAGGGAACAATGTTGTTATTGTCTTAGTCTCATTTAAGGAAAAGGTCAAAAACATTCCATCTATATTTCTATTTGCAGTATGTAGTAAAAGGGTCTGGTGTAAAAATTACAAATATTATGCTTTTTAAAATATTTATGTGAAGTGTGATGCTGAAACTTATGTTACTGAACTCCATGTACAATAAAAAAAAAAAAAAAGAAAGAAAAGAAAAGAAAGAAAAAAAGACCATTATTAAGAACATCTTCCCATATATCCATCTATTTGTCTTTAGCCCTATTTGGACTGGATTAGTTTTACCTGGGGAGGTGGGGTAAGGTAATTATTACCATAGCTTCTCAGTGATTTTAGTCCCGTCCGAATGTGCCATCTCAGTAATCATTACGGACAATAACCCTATTTGGACGGGATTAGTTGGAGGTGGAGTAAAGTAATTTTACCTCAGGATGTCTGTAATATTAATTGGCGAATTCGCACGGGACAAGACATCTCAGTAAAACTAGCAGAAGTGGGAGGGGTAACTCGATTTACGCACTGCCGTCACCTCCCTGTCATCATGCGGGTATACGTTGCTTCCTGATACAATGTGCGAAAACACATTTAATCTAAATATATAAACTATAAATAACAGTTAGGTCCGATTTATTAATTAAATTCTGCTCTGAATGGTATGTAGAAAATACTTGAGGTTTGCCACGGACTTGTCCCACCACCTACAACACAAATAAATGTTTCTTCAAGTGCTTCCATGCTTGAAAAATGCACAGAAAACTACAGGAAATTATGGAATTTTAACCGTACACATTTACAGCGGGTCTATTCGAACTGGATTAGTATTACCTGAGGTAATTTTTCTGGACCTTTTTACAGAAGGTAAAATTCGCCGTAATCTTTACTGACATTGGGTCTCATTCATGAAACATTCGTAAATATACGAGTAAATATGTGAGTGATTTGCGCGTAAAGAGACCTTCCCGAAAACTCTTCTCCTGATTCACAAATACTTCGTAAACGTCAGAAATGATAGTGAAATGCGTGTGTGTGTGTGTGTGTGTGTGTGTGTTAAAATCACTGAGAAGCTTTGGTAATAATTACTTTACCCCCACCTCCCCATGTAAAACTAATCCCGTTCGAATAGACCCACTGTAAATATGTACGGTAAAATTCCACCATTTCCTGTTTAAATGTAGTTTTCTGCGCATTTTTCAAGCATGGAAGCACTTGAAAAAACATTTATTTGTGTTGTAGGTGGCAGGGGCGCCTGCAGGATTTTATCTCAGGGTACGCACAGAACTAACCCATCACTCCCCCCCCCCCCCTTTTTCCCTTTTTCCCCCCTTTTTTTCCCCCTTTTTTTTTTCCTGTCCGCAAAAAACTATTATATAAAATAAACCAGTGAGTTGGTGGGAACGATCTAATGCTGTACAAATCGAGTGTTCACCACAACTTGGAAAATTCGATGTAACTGCACTCTGATGTGCTTAATGCTTCTTTCATTTTTTGTTTTGTTTTGTTTTTTACGTTGCCTCTGAGCAGCCTTGTCCCGAAATGTGGATATTGTTTTCAGAGAAACGATCCTCGCATTTTTTTTTTCTAGTCAAGTGAAACTTCACTTTGCGTGTTAGAATTTTTTAACATATACCATAAGTTCAAGTCCATTTACTAAATATTTTAAATATATAAGCCTGCAGCCTAATTAAATACATCATCATATGTTCTGTCATATAAACAGTATTTACTATAAAATAACAGCACAATATTGCCTCAAACAACTCAGTATGCATTAGTATTATTATTATTATTAGAGGCCTAATTGTTTTTGTTGATCCCATACATTTAATCTATTGCCAGACTTTAATATGTGAATTATATTATTGAAATAAACAGCGTTGTCAGGCTTTTGTCTGTGCTTATTGGATAAAACAACGGAATTGCTTATGGGTTTATGTGTGCCGTACATTTTACCTGCCACAGGATGGTGCTGTTTTCAACACTCTTGATGCTAACCTTTCCCGAAACATTTAGAGAAAAGCTTCAAAGATTTATTAGGTTTCATTTCTCCATACCTACTCAGTAGTTTTAGGCAAATGTTTAAGTCGAATTTAGCTGTTTTAGAGAGTGTTTACTCATTTTGAGCTTGTTTTTAAACATTTTTCATGTGTTGGAAAAAAAAAGATGAAACTAAACCAGCCAATCAGATTTCTTTTCAGCCATATCCCCCAGGCCCACCCATGGATGCACATACACACGTTTGACTTTACAACATACAAACGCACACCTTTATTTATTTTCATTCTTTCTTGCTCTCTTAATGTCATGAGTGTACACAGATAGATTTTAATAATCAATTTAAAAATTATGTAAAAAAACAAAAAAACAAACAAAAAAATGGCATTAATAGCGCCCTCTGAAGGTACGCACAGTGCGTACAGCCTTACAGCTGCAGGCGCCACTGGTAGGTGGTGAGACAAGTCTTTGGCAAACCTCAAGTAATTTCCACATACTATTCTAAGTAGCCTACATACTATGCTAAGTGCATATTACCATCATATTCCAATCAGAATTGAATTAATAAAGCGGACCTAACTGTTATATATATTTTATATATTTATATTATATGTGTTTGCGCACATGGTATCAGGAAGCAACATATTCGGTTGTTGACGTCACACGGCAGCGCTTCTGGGTCCTAACGCTCTATCTCATACCACAAGAAAACAACAAATGGTGCTAATATACACACACGATGTGGTGTAATACTACAAAAAATTATAATCATAACCTTTATCTCCACACCAAAATTCCAGATAGCCAGACAGTGATTCATCTTTTATAAATCGCTAAAATATTAATGTCTGTGATGCTGTGAGCACAGAGACTGTTGTTTAGACAGTAAGTATTTAAAATGTTTAACTTTTTAAAATGATTGATGTTTAATATGAATAAATAGCGCTCATAAACGGCCGTCGATGGCATTCTCAAATGAAATGAGTCGAGGCCAGTGCCCAAGGAAGTCGACCGGAAGTTGAAGTCGGCCGGGTGCCGCCATCTTGTAGCAGAACTTCACTTGCGTTAGCATCCCCATTGACTCCCATTCATTTTGGCGTCACTTTGACAGTGAATAACTTTACATCTGAGGCGTTTAAAGACTCCATTTGTCCATTATTTATTTCCAAAGATACACGACAATGTATAAAGGGCTCCATTACCTTCTATGTTACATTATGACCCCGTAGAAACAGTTTTTTTTAAAAATGGTGGCAAGCATTGGTCCTGCAGAGCCACAGTCCTGCAGAGTTTGGCTCCAAACCCTAATCAAACACACCAGAACAAGTTAATCAAGGTCTGAAGGTTTACTAGAAAGCTACAGGCAGGTGAGTTTTTGTCAGGGTTGGAGCTGAATTCTGCAGCACTGTGGCTCTCCAGGACTGAAGTTCACCACCCCTGCTATAGACCTATAAAATACAAAAAAATCATAATAAAAAAAGAGTTGCGATAACACTTTACAATAAAGTTTCATTAGTTAACATTAGTTAGTGCATAAACAATAAGCAATATTTAATAATTTGTTAGTTTTTTTTTTGTATTAATCTCTGTTAATTTGTTTTTAGTTGTTAGCTCATGTTAGCTCAGGTCCCTTACAAATATTAAGAGTTTAAATTAACATTAACTATTAATAAATGCTTTAGAAGTAAAGCATTTATTTTTCACTGTTAGTCATGTTAACTAATGTAGTTAATGTAGTTCATTTTACCATGCTGAACCACAGATTAAAGAAAGCAATGACAACACTCACCTCAAAGTCTAGACGAACAGATGATTTGACTACACTAACATCCCAGACACGAAAGGCTAAATAAAATGAATTCATTGCCAGTAAAAGGGCATTGAGAACTATATTTGTCTACCGAGGTTTTGTAACTGGAAGAAGAACAGAGAAAACTGTTTAATCCTTCAGTAGAAATTGATAGGTGCAGAATGGAAATAAGTCTCTCATTCAAAAAGAGATCCAATTTCACAAGGGAGAAAAAAAAATATCAATGAATGTGTACCATGGTTTTTGCCATGGTTTTCTACTGTATTTGTTTAAGGGGCTGTCAAAAATATTTCCTTAAAGCTCTTCTTTCCTGAGTCACTCGCAGTGAGATCTCCCCAACCGCAGTAGTGGTGCACTGACGGTCACTCTATGGCCACATTATAGGCCAGTTCATCTTTCTTGGAAGTTAAAGCCAACCACATGAAGGGCTTTGGGAAGCGTTAAGGTTCTGTAGCCATCTAAGAAGGCCTAAGATGTCTAAAGGAGAACCTGGCCATCTCCAGGCATAGCAATGAACATGAATAACCTGGAAACAATCCAAGGACAAGCTCAAGGTCTTACCTAGATATTTGCTTTGAGATGAATTGAAAATATGAACTAAATTATATATGGGAGCTGGTCAAAAAGACTAAAGACAAAAAGATTTTACCATAGACATGAAGCAGTGTTAAGGTTTTTTTTTTTTTTTTTTTTAATGGCCAGTTAGTTGGTCAGCAAGATGCTTCATGTTCGAGACATGGTCAGAACTTGAAGTTGAAATGTCCCACTTCTGACCTCAGTGAGTTCCAGTCAATCACACATTACATTCACATGTTGAGCACATGATGTCGCCATGACACAACAAGTGAATTTCGTGTTTTTGTGTCAATCATGGCAAAACATTACATAAAATGCTGACATTCGCTTTGAAAAGAGCTGACGAAAAACAAAAGTAATGTATCATTATATAAAATTAATGTCTAATGTTAAAATGTGTATTTATGTTTAACACAAGGTAGATCCACGCAATACTCGTTGGAAACAGAAGCTCTGCTCCCACCTGGCTCTCTTTAAGGGAGATGGGAGGCAGGCGCTTGCACCCCAACAGCTTGGGTCGTGCTGATGGATCTGGCTGAGGAGCTTGAGATGGGTCTATCCCTTTCCCAAGCCTCGCTCGCCAGTCCTGATGCTCTCAAGCCAGACCAGGAAGCCTACTAGTTGCTAGTCAGCCTCTTCGAGGCCAGCAAGGAGCATGCTTTTGGCCTGCTCTAGCTCCAAGGAAGGAGATGTGATGGGAATTGAGGCAGATATGTCTAGTGAGACTGCCTCCTACCCAGCACTCATGTATGAGTTTCTGAACATCATGACCTGTGCCACCACCAGACTTAATCTAAACTGGTTGACGGAGAAGCAGGAACCTGCTCCAGGCAGACTGGATGAGCATTTCCTGGCAGGTCATAGACGTTCACCTCCCGACATCATGGAAAAAAATATTTTCTGCCAATGTTTTTCCACCCGTGTCATCAAATCCATGTTAGTGCTGGATATAAGACACCCTTGGCAGAAGAGAGAAATTTTATTGCTCTCTTAGCTAGGATGTGTGTACTAGCAATGCCTGGGTTCAGTCTATGTTGTTGAGATCTGCTGCTGTCTTCCCTCTATCATACAATACACATTTTGGTGATGTTATTCCACCATTTTTCATCTGTGGTGATGGGGCTATGCACTTCCTCTGCATTTACACACTATACGTTAAATGAGAATGGCAATATATTAAATCCTCTTAGCCCTCTGGAGTCTGAGGCTGATTTGGGGCCTGGAGAAGTTTTGACATGCCCTGACATTTGTGCTTTTTTTCAGTTGTTCATAAACATATTAATGGAAAAAGTGTCATTACACTGTATTCAGCACAAACTAGGCTACAATAATATGTGAGGAACATGTATGTACATGTTTGTGTTTTTGAAGGAATAACATTTATGCGTGATTATTGAAAAAACAAAAAACTTAAGTCACTGAAATAAGGCCAAAAAAAGTATAGTAAATCTGTGTTTACAATACTTTAGGGTATTGGAGGTTGTAAACTAGAGTTTTTGCTTCAAAATTATGTAAAAATTATGCTGCCTACTCCTTCATATAAAACAATATATTGATTTAGTTTTTGTAAGACACTTTTTGCCAAGAAACACAGTATGCATGGAGGCGTGAATCACCACTGAATAATGGGCCGTTCTCACCTGAGAAGACAAAAGAATTGCATAGTAATGAGCTGAAATGACTTGCATATTAATGAGGCATTTCAGTCAGGAAGGCTGTGAAAAAAACCTTCTTGATGTCTCAAGCTCATCATGATATATGAAACATACAGAAAAATATTATTACAATATAAAGTAATGGTTTTATATTATACTTTAAAATATAATTTATTTCTGTGATGCAAAGAGTCTGAATACAGGCTTTTAGTTTAAAAGCATGCACATTTGGATAAATATTGGATTCTCATATGCTTATGTCAATTTTCTATACAGAGGAGTTATATTTATTTAATATTCATTGTCATTACTATGAGCGCTGGTGTTTTTAATTCATCCTTGAAGTCGGAGGGTGCTCTCTGTGCATTTTTAGTCCACAAATTAATCTAAAAGAAGAAGAGGCTATTCCATGAATGGAGTTTCCAATTCATACTGCAGCCGGAGGGTGCTAAAGAAACAAAAACTCATCTAAAATTCATCTATAGAAGAAAAGAAAACAGGAACTAACTGCATGTCTTCTAGAGCTCGCTAACCATGACTTTTACATCCAGATAAACACTTTTCAAGACAATAAATACACGATTGAGACGATGAATGCATGTTTTGCCTCTGAATTTGTGTCTGAATAGCGCTGGCTCCGTGGGCGTGGCCGCATTAGCGGATAAATGAGCTGAATCACGGACTTCTGACATGGCTCTCTTTTCAAACACACAGAAGGTTTGTTTTCGTGTGATTGGTATTCACTAAGTAACAGTTCATTTTCTGAGAACTATCAGATTGGACTTCGTTCAGAGGGAGAGGAGAAATCACGCATCATAGTTTTCTTTATTTTACAAAAAGCACAACATTGTGTTTTTACTCTGAGTGTATACAAATAAAAGAAGATATTCTATAGTTTCAATTGTTATATTACTTATGTCTCTATGACAAAAAATGACGGAGTATTTTAAGTCTGTTTTGCTGCAATGTGAAAAAAAACCTGCAAAACGCGCTGGCGCGTTTTCAGACCTCAGAGTGTTAAGGTGCCTTCACCATCCCGACAAGTGAGAAGTATAATTGTGTTTTTTAGATAATAGGGCTAGGATATAATGGAGCAGGCCTGCTGCTTGTGTCCCATTTCCTCATCAGGAGCCTTCTCAGATACCGAGAGTGCAGGGGTAGTAGAAAGATAGGCTTTTGTAGGTGAAGAAAGTGGGCAATACCACCTCTCGCGTCCCACTTCATCTTTGCCTTCTCTGGTACTCAGAGTAGTTGGAAGATAGGCATCCTATGGAATCACATTCATATTGATGCATGGGAAGTATAGCATCATTAGTGCACATCCTTTAGGGGGAAGGGGCAGATTATGGATTAGGAAAGGTGGGCATTACCTATCTGGCGCCCCCTCCGAGATGGTAGAGGTGGCATTAGTATGGTTCCCCATGTGCTCACATGTTGAGGGAGGGACATGTGAAGAACACATCTTCCTGGCAGTTTGCAAGGGAGAGACAGAGCATAAAGGTGGACATTGCACCATTGCAATCCACTCTCATTCTTATCTGCTATTGCTGGGGTTAAACTAACATCTCCTTGCTGGAACAGTAGGAATGGGTAACTGCTAGCAAGTCTTTTAATAGAGCAATTAAAAGTAATAGAGCAATTAAAAAAGGAATGGGCATTTTGGCATAGGCGCCCCTCTTTCTCTGTAGCTCTCTCTGGATGGCGGAGGTTTGCTGTTGGTGGGTCGACACCCCATTCGTTGATGGTTGGCGACAGAGAGCATGGGGATGTGAAAGCTGCTTAGGCTCCATTCTCAGTACTTCAATTCAATTCAATTCACATTTATTTGTATAGCGCTTTTCACGATACATATAATTTCAAAGCAGCTTTACAGAGAATGCATGTCAACATTACAATTTAAAGAATGCAGTTAGCAAATAATGTATAGGAAAGCTGTTTTTTCATTCGATTCGGTCAATTTTTATGTGTGTAGTAAAAGTAAATTGTGTTTTACGCCACTCAGGGCAGACAAAGCGAGAGTACTCTCTCACTAGATTTCTTGAAAGCACTTTGCAGGTGTTTCCTTAGGTAGAGTGGCAGTTGAGGGTGCATAGCTCTCTCCTGAGGTCTCTCCCAGTCCTAATGACAAGATGCTTAATTGTTTTTTGCTTCCTTTGATGAGGCTGCCCTTTAGAGCTGATGGCCAAGGCTTCAGATGTTCAGGAGAGCAGGCCAGAGTATGGCACAGTGGGTATTGTCATTCCCATAGCATTAACTGATAATGCAGCATAGAGTTCCACTTCGAAAGGGAATTTCTAGGTTACATATGTAACCCTGGTTCCCTAAGAAGAGGAATGAGATGCTACATGTTCCCTTTCATGGGAACTGTTGATGCTATGTCATATGACGTTATGGGAACCTTCTGCGTGATTGCGTCATGAAGCACTCTTGTATCTAACCAATGATGAGATGAGACTTCAGAGGCGGGTGACGTCACGGACCAGGAAACTATAAAGCATACCCAGAACAAAGAACACTAGCTTCTGTTGTCTTCCACAAGTGCTCTGTGTTATCGTGTGTCTTATTTGGTGTTGTTTGTCTTATTACATAAACAAGTCACAATCTCTTCGTCTGAGGACAAGAGTATCTCACACCTATCCATATATTTATATATAGAAAAGACACGTATTATGGCAAAAAACAGCAGTTGAATGGCAGTTGAGCTCTCGAGGGAGCTGCATGTGTGCACTGTTAAAAAAAAAACAACTCACTCTCAGGACACTATGTTCCAGTGTTTCCCATGGATCGGGTCCCGCTTCTGCTGATGCAGGACGGAGGCTCCATTCGTGGGGTTCACAAATGGATCTGGCAGAGGGGTTAGAGACGGGCGGCCCTTAGACAGAGGGGTTAGACAAAGGGCGGACCTTTCTCTGCCCTTTCCTGCCAGGTTCAGTGCCTTTTTCCCAGGTGGAAGCACGCTCTGTGGTTTCTTCTCCCGGGTTGAGTCCCCTGTATTTCACATGTCCAGCTCTGAGGAGGTGGATATTGTGATATCCATCTAAGGAATCGCCACCTCACATACATATCATGTTTCAAAATCACACATTTATAACAAATCAATAGTGAACAGCAGTTTGAATCGCGTTTCCCCCTGTCGCGTTTGCCGAGGCTGAGCATAGATCACGTGTCCGTAGTTTTATATATATATATGTATTTATATTTGCAGGGAACTGAGTAGACGGGAGTTTCCCTTTCTCTCTAAAATACCTTTCTTCCCCAAAATACCTTGCGAATTATTACGAGCTATAATTCTTTTTTGTATTCTAAATATATTCAGCCTGTTCAAAAAAAAAAAAAAAAAAAAAAAATATATATATATATATATATATATATGGCTGCATTTAATTTGAGGATTAAATGAAATATTGAATACATTAAATTCTGAGGAATTTATAAGAAAATAAAGGAGACCATTCTGCCAAACCTGCCACCTCGTGTGCTTCAGGGCACAGTGGTTTCCAGTGTTCCTCCAAGAAAGAGAAGGGTAGTAGAGCGGTCAGATCAGATGTTCCCTGCCGGCTCGCCATTTCAGGCCACTGGTCTGACTGTACACCTGTTGTCACGGTTCATGAATCCGCTGTCTCATTCTGGTGTCTGTGTGATGGTGTGGGTGTGTCACCTGATTGTTTTGTGTGGGCGTCGCCGCTGATTGTTGATCAGCGGCAGCTGTGAGCAATTACCATCTGCCTATATAACGCCTTGTCTTTCGTCTCTTGTTTGTCAGATCGTTGTACGGTGTCCGCGTGTTGTTCCCTGTGTTGCTTGTTGTGTGTTTCCCTGGACTGGATTTTGATTCATTGCTTCCTGGTTTTCGTGTTCTCGTTGGATTACTCTCTGGACTTCACGCACGGATTACTTCACGGACACTGCTCTTCGGTCATCACTCTTCACGGATCTTCACCGCCCATCGACGTCCCTGTGTTACCACTCTCCTGCTGACTGTTATATGTTCTTTGTGTATGTTGAATCTGACTACCTTCGGTGTGAAGCTCTATTAAAGAGATTTAACTTGCATCTGCATCCTTCCTTCATTCCGTGACAGAACGATCTGACCAATATGGATGCAGCGAGTTCAGCAGCTTTAACGGAGTTCATCAACCACAGCATCTCCCGCATGGACCAGCAGCAGGAGAGCATCACTTCCACCGGACGCGCTGTCCAAGCGCTGGTAACAAAGGTGTCCGAGCTCTCCCGGGAACTTCAACAACTTCGCGCTCCCACTGCGCCACCCACACCGCCTGTTCCCCCCGCGTCGCTGGAGCGACGCGATCTACCGGAGCCCCGCCTGCCTGTGCCCCAGAGTTACGCCGGTGAGCCAGAGTTTTGCAGAGCTTTTCTGAATAAGTGTTCCCTGCATTTTTCTCTGCAGCCTCGTACATTCGAGCATGAGGAATCCAAGGTGGCGTTCGTCCTTACATTGTTGACTGGGAAGGCGGCTTTATGGGGAACGGCGGTGTGGGAGAATAAAGACCCATGTTGTTCCTCGTTCCAGGCACTCTCCGCCGAGATGAAGAGGGTGTTCGACCGTGCGGTGGCAGGAAAGGAGGCCGCTCGACAGCTTACCGAACTCAAGCAGGGCAGCCGCACTATCGCGGATTATGCCATCCAGTTCCGCACCCTCGCGGCGGAGTGCCGTTGGAACGAGGAGGCGCAGTGGGATGTGTTCCTGCATGGGCTGGCCGGCTGTATTCACCGCGAGATTTACACCCTGGACCTTCCTCAGACTTTCAACGGGCTGGTTGATCTCGCTTTACGGGTGGATTCCCGCCTCCAGAAACTGGAGTTTTTGGAGGTCCCCAGCACCAGACTACAGGGAGCGGAGGGCCGGACGGCCAGCGCTGCTAATACGGTCGGTCCCGCCACAGATCCTGAGCCCATGCAGGTAGGGAGAGCTCGGCTTTCCCGGGAGGAGAGAGAAAGGCGGAGATCCCTGGGCTTATGCCTATACTGTGGAGCATCGGGACATCTTCTCAGGTCTTGTCCAGTAAAAAGACCAAGCCCGATAGTAAACTCGAGGCTACTATCGGGCGGGATCTCCGCTGAGAAGTCCTCACTATCACCTCTTCTCCCGGTAAGACTGAGATGGGCGTCTCACAACATCACCTGCAATGCACTCGTTGACTCCGGGGCTGAGGGGAACTTTATGGACACCAGTTACGCACTACAGCATGGACTACCCATCTCTTCACTTACTCACCTGGTTACAGTCAACGCACTCAACGGTCAACGCCTTCCTAACATCTCTCAGATCACGGATTACGTCACCCTCACCACCTCCGGTAACCACAACGAGAGGATTCAGTTCATGCTTTTGGACTCACCGCAAGCACCCGTAGTTCTCGGACACCCCTGGCTCACCAAGCACAATCCTCGGATCGACTGGCAACTCAACACCATCACCGAGTGGAGCACTTTGTGTCACAGGTCTTGTCTTAAGTCTGCTTGTCCCACTGTGTCTGTCTCTGTGTTACAGGAAAAGGCTGCGGATTTGTCTAACGTGCCCGCGGAGTATCTGGACCTGAAGGAAGTGTTCAGTAAGTCCCGTGCTGCTTCTCTCCCTCCGCATCGTCCCTATGACTGTGCCATAGACTTAGTTCCGGGTAAGTCTCCGCCTAAGGGCAAATTATACTCTCTGTCTGTTCCCGAGAGGGAGGCCATGGAGAAATACATTTCTGATTCTCTGGCAGCTAAGTTCATCCGCCCTTCCTCTTCTCCAGCGGGGGCGGGGTTCTTTTTTGTGGGGAAGAAGGACGGATCTCTGCGACCTTGTATTGATTACCGAGGGTTGAACAACATCACGGTAAAGAATACTTACCCCTAACCGTTGATGTCTTCAGCCTTTGAGAGGTTGCAGGGAGCGTCCGTTTTCACTAAATTGGACTTGAGGAACGCTTATCATTTGGTCCGCATTAGGAAGGGGGATGAATGGAAGACCGCTTTTAACACCCCTAGAGGGCACTTTGAATACTTGGTTATGCCCTTCGGGCTTTCCAACTCGCCCGCGGTCTTCCAGGCACTCGTCAATGACGTGTTGAGAGACATGGTTGATCAGTTCATTTATGTCTACCTGGATGACATATTGATATTTTCGTCGTCTCTCCAGGAACATGTTCAACACGTCAGACGAGTGCTCCAGCGTCTGCTAGAGAATGGGCTTTTTGTCAAGGCGGAGAAATGCGAATTTCATGCACAGTCTGTTTCCTTTCTAGGGTACATCGTCTCGTCCGAGGGAATTCGCATGGATCCTGACAAGGTTAAGGCTGTGGTGGATTGGCCAAGTCCAGATTCCCGTAAGGCCCTACAGCGGTTTCTGGGGTTTGCCAATTTTTACCGGCGTTTTATTCGCAATTTCAGCCAGCTAGCCGCGCCTCTGACCGCCTTGACCTCACCACGAACGACCTTCAGGTGGTCAGATGCAGCTCAGGTTGCATTTGCCAAACTGAAGAGCCGCTTCGTTTCGGCTCCCATTCTTATCGCCCCTGATCCTTCGCGTCAGTTCGTGGTGGAGGTCGATGCGTCAGAGGTGGGGGTAGGAGCAGTTCTTTCCCAGCGGGCGCCCTCGGACGAGAAGATGCATCCCTGCGCGTATTTTTCTAATCGTTTGTCTCCCGCTGAATGCAATTATGACATTGGTAACAGAGAGTTGTTGGCAGTCAAATTAGCGTTGGAAGAGTGGCGTCATTGGTTGGAGGGATCGGGGTGCCCTTCATCGTTTGGACTGATCACAAGAACCTAGAATATATTCGATCGGCCAAAAGACTCAACTCCAGGCAGGCTCGGTGGGCACTTTTTTTCGGACGTTTTGACTTTGCTCTATCGTACCGCCCGGGCTCCAAAAACATCAAGCCCGATTCTTTATCTCGTATTTTTGATCCATCCGAGCGCCCGTCTACTCCCGAGTGTATTCTTCCTGAGACATTAGTAGTCTCCACTCTTACATGGGAGGTCGAATCGAAGGTCCTGGCGGCCTTAGAAGGGGTAATGCCTCCGCCCGGGTGCCCACCGAACCGTTTGTTTGTGCCGGAGGAGTTAAGGTCCTGCGTCATCAAGTGGGGGCATTGTTCCAACGTGGCTTGTCATCCAGGGGTTAATCGAACCAGATTTTTGGTTAAGCAACGATTCTGGTGGCCTGCTATGGCTCGGGACATCCGCAGTTTTGTTTTGGCTTGCTCGGTTTGTGCCACTGGTAAGACGTCCAACCGCCCTCCAGATGGGTTACTCCAACCGCTGTCTGTCCCTTTGAGACCCTGGTCCCACATCGCTCTAGATTTTGTCACCGCCCTCCCACCCTCCCAGGGGTACACGGTCGTTTTGACCGTAGTGGACCGGTTCTCGAAGGCGACTCATTTCATTCCCTTGACCAAATTGCCCTCTGCCAAGGAGACAGCGGTTACTGTCGTAGACCACATCTTTCGGTTACATGGCCTCCCGGTAGATGTGGTGTCCGACAGGGGTCCCCAGTTTGTGTCCAAATTTTGGCAGGAGTTTTGTAGACTGCTGGGCGCGACGGCTAGTCTTTCCTCTGGGTTCCATCCCCAGACCAATGGACAGACCGAGAGAGCCAACCAAGATTTAGAGCGTATGTTGCGATGTTTGGCGTCCAAGAATCCTTCCTCCTGGAGCCAACAACTCTCTATGATTGAGTACGCACACAATTCGTTACCAGTGTCTTCTACGGGCCTCTCTCCGTTCGAATGCAGTTTAGGTTACCAGCCACCTGTGTTTCCCAGTCTGGAATCCGAAGTCGCGGTCCCCTCTGCTCACGCCTTTGTCCAGAGGTGCCACCGCACTTGGAACAGAGCCCGCGAGACTCTGTTGCAAGTGAGGGCGCGCACCAAGGCTAAGACTGATCGCCAACGGTCAAAGCCTCCCGTATACGTCGTGGGTCAAAAAGTGTGGCTTTCTACCAAGAACATTCCGCTCCGTTCCGTTGCCAATAAGTTAGCTCCCAAATTCATTGGCCCGTTTCCTGTCACTAAGATTATTAGCCCAGTGGCAGTCCGACTCAAATTGCCTCCGGCGTACAGGAGGATTCATCCCGCCTTCCATGTTTCCAAAATTAAGCCTGTTTTTCACTCGCATCTTAATCCGCCTACTCCGGTTCCCCCACCGCCGCGGCTCGTAGACGGGGAACCAACCTATTCGGTTAATCGCATTCTGGACTCGAGGCGGAGGGGACGCGGATTCCAGTACTTGGTGGACTGGGAAGGTTACGGTCCGGAGGAGAGAAGTTGGGTTCCTGCTAGAGACATTCTGGATCACTCCCTTATCGATGATTACAATCGGCAGGTAAGGAGTTCTGGGAACGCCGTGAGGCGTTCCTAGGAGAGGGGGTACTGTCACGGTTCATGAATCCGCTGTCTCATTCTGGTGTCTGTGTGATGGTGTGGGTGTGTCACCTGATTGTTTTGTGTGGGCGTCGCCGCTGATTGTTGATCAGCGGCAGCTGTGAGCAATTACCATCTGCCTATATAACGCCTTGTCTTTCGTCTCTTGTTTGTCAGATCGTTGTACGGTGTCCGCGTGTTGTTCCCTGTGTTGCTTGTTGTGTGTTTCCCTGGACTGGATTTTGATTCATTGCTTCCTGGTTTTCGTGTTCTCGTTGGATTACTCTCTGGACTTCACGCACGGATTACTTCACGGACACTGCTCTTCGGTCATCACTCTTCACGGATCTTCACCGCCCATCGACGTCCCTGTGTTACCACTCTCCTGCTGACTGTTATATGTTCTTTGTGTATGTTGAATCTGACTACCTTCGGTGTGAAGCTCTATTAAAGAGATTTAACTTGCATCTGCATCCTTCCTTCATTCCGTGACACCTGTGCTCCCCTGCAGAAAGCTTGGGGACAGGGACAGGCAACACAGCTGAAGTCTTTGTGGTGTAACACAGATCTGCGGACTGTAATTATTACGGAGAAGGCTTCGAAGAGGCCCTGATGCCAGTGGCGAGGGACATTGGAGGGCAGCACCCTCCAGAGAGGGTCGGGTATTAAAATACTTGGTAACCATCCCTCTTTGGTGCCCTTAGGGGGCCGTTCTGCTAACCCTACCACCCAATGGCCTTCAGGGCACAGCAGTCTCCACCGTCCCTCCAAGGAGGGCCGGTCATCATTTGATTTGGCTGTTCCTTGCTGGTTTGCAGCTTCAGGGTGAGACTGGTTCCCTTGGTAAATTTTCTGGCAGAATGGAAACTTCTCCCAAATATTTCAAAATGGGTGCTGCTCACAATAGAAAAGGGTTACAAATTCAGGTCTCGCCCGCCCAAGTTTAATGGGGTCCTTCCCACAGTGGTGGTCCCTGAGCAGTCTCCGGTAATGAAACAGGAGGTTATGACGCTCTTGCAAAAAGGAGCCATAGAAGCGGTTCTCCTCCCAGCAAGCTGTCAGGGTTTTACAACCAGTGCTCATGGAGGGTTATCCCGCAGATCAGGTCCGAGGACTGGTTTGTTGCGATAGACCTGAAAGATGCTTACTTTCATGTATCCATCCATCCTCAACACAGGAAGTTCCTCAGGTTTGCTTTCAGGGGCCTTCAGTACGTAAAAGGACTCCGACCTGGGACTTGGCCTCGGTATTAGAAGGGTTAGCTCCCTTCGAACCACTAGAGGAAGTTTCAGAGAAATTCCCCACCCTAAAGACCATATTTCTACTTTCTATTTCATCTCTTAAAAGAATAGGAGATCTTCAAGGTGCTCCTTCGTGTCCGGAATTCGCACCTGGAATGGTCAAAGCGTTCCTGCACACTAGACCAGGCTATGTGCCTAAGGTCCCATCATACTTCAGGCCTTCTATCTTCCTCCATTTACAACTTCGGATCAGGAGAAACTCAATCTGCTCTGCCCAGGGCTTTAGATGCATATGTCCACAGAGCTGCCTTGTGGCGTAAAACAGATAATTTTGCATTAACAAAAGGCAAGCATACAATTTTCTAACAAAAAGACAAGCATACGATTTTCTCTCAAATGATTACTTTCACTTTAGACATAACCAACTGTGTTTATGTAAACCTAGTGTGTATTTAACAGTATAAGCGCAATCAGATGTAATGGGTTGTTTGACAGGCTTTTAGTGTGCTTGCACTTCGGGTGTACGTGCTCAGAAAAAGCGCATGTCAGAACAGCACGCGAATGAAATGTTTAACCGGCGAGGCTTTAAAGCACATGCATATAATTAACTTTTGTGATTTTGAGTAAGTGCAGTGTCCTGTGAGTGTAACTCTACTGCTGCGTTAACATGTGATGTAGAGCTGCAAGATATTGGAAAAACTGACATTGTAATATTTTATTTTTATGCAGATATATGTTGCGATATTAAATAAATTGAACAGATTACTTGAATAGCTCTATTTGGAAAGATTAATTCTAAAATGATTGGGGTGATTTAAATGAAATAAATGGGTGTTTTATATTTTTCAGGTAAGTTTTCAAGTCCAGAAAATGAATAATCAAATGTAAAATAACACTGCATAGTCTTCACTGTATAAACTGAATATAATTAATCTGTGGTAAAGCTGCAAAAGTGATTTTGTCTTCATATTATGTTAACATTCATGAAACAGAAAGCAGCAAGCCTGCTGTGACTTTAAGACCGAATGCGTGGATCATTTATAATGATACACATCCGTTTTCTTTGTTTGGGTTACCTAAGCCATAAGCAACTGTGTTTACAAGGACATTTTGACATAATTCTGCGTGTATATGTCTGTCAGGGATGTGCACAGACATTTTGGGGGGCAGGAGCTCAAGTGGAAAAAAGGCATTTCACATATTTATTTGAAAAAATAATAAACCCTTAAATATATTAAACCCTTAAATATATAACTAACTCCACAGATATCTACAAAATAATCAGTTCACACAGAGACCATGGTCTTCTTTAGTATTCACTAGGTTTATCACAAGAGAAGGCAACAGCTAATTTTCAAGTAGCTATATGTTTAGAATAAATGACTGCACCAAGGAGAGGGACATCGTTTCACTAATAATTTGTTTCTTTTGCACAAATCAATAAATTGTTTTAATTATTTTGGTGTTATTGGAATACTTCTTTTATGTAGTGGACAATTTTAAGATTGTGGTCCATTTTTGCTTCCATGTCTTTTACTCTAATGGAAAGAAAACTTAATCCTAACCCTACACATTTAGATGGTGTTTGTTTTAAGTTTACTACCATCCGTCTGTTTGCATCAGTAAAATTCTTCTAAATGAACCAAAACAAGCTAATCTGCATATTTAAACACATCAATAGTTTTTTCCCCTTAATGTTATAAATACATTATATATTATAACAAATGCCTGCAGAGGGCACCAAAAGCCTGCTGATTTTTGTTGTTACACAGCACAGCACGATCAAATCCATGATCAAAGCCAACCACCATAATTAAAAAATATATTTTTAGTTAAATATTAACATTCAACCATTTCTTTTTTTGATAGAAATGCTACAGCCTCTGTAATTTCTTCAACAAGAATATGTGGACATCGAACATGCAAAGACAGAGCAAGGGTTTAAACTTTTATTGATGTACTATCCTGTGTAAGAACAACATTATGTAATGCTGTATTGTGATTTTTAAATAGTTTTAATAAATAGTGCATCCTTATCCTTAGAAAACTGTCTAATAAAGCGGATCATTGATGCACGTCCATAAAAAGTGCTCCTCTGGTATTGACAGCCCTACAGATATCTTTACCATGGTTCAAAATGCAATGCATAGCACTGTCACAGACACGTCAGGTTCCAACCTCAACCAATCACAGCGCACACCATCTCCAGAGTACTGATCACCGCCACCTGCACCTCATCACCTCACTCATCAGCAGCACCATAAAGAGCACACACACACAGCACTCCATGTCCGGTCTCGTTCGCATATACTTCCTGTTATGCTTACCTCAAGGACTCCTCTTCGTATACTCACCTGTCTCCAGCGTGTCTCCTTCCCTCTGTGTGCCTCGTCTTCTGTGTGGGTGTGTTCCAGTCAGCTCCAAGTGTCTCCAGCGATCTCCAAGCTCCAGCGTATATCAACCTGCAACGAAAAGGACAGTAATTATTCCCTATATTACCATCTGAACTTCATCTGCATCCATTCTACTCACCTGTTTGATATCCCATGTTCTACTGTGGTCAATAAACTACCAATACCTGTTTACATCTGTGTCTTGCCTCCTGTGTACCGTAACAGAAGACCGGACCTACACCGCAGACACAGTATGAGCCAACCGGATCCCTTTCGAGACTTGGTGGATGCGCTTCAGCAAACTCTCACCACCAATCCACCACCGCCATCTCCTGTCACTGCTCCTGCACCTGCACCAGTGAACACCACCACCAGCGCCATTAGCTCTCCTTCACCACCGCCGTACGCCAGTCCCATGGCCAAACCGGCACCCTACTCAGGATCGGCTGAGGATTGCAGCGGATTTCTGGAGATGCAGCCGCACCTGTACCTGAGTGAGTCATCCAAAATCGCATTCATCATTTCTCAGCTCAGCGGTAAAGCATTGAAGTGGGCCGATTCCATCTGGTCCCAACGGGGCGCTGTAACCCAATCCTACTCGGCGTTTATTTCCCACTTCCGGGAGGTGTTCGGGAAACCAATTACAGATTCGTCTGCTGGTGAGAAACTCTATAATTTGAAACAAGAATCAATGTCTATTTACGATTATGCTTTGCAATTCAGAACGCTTGCAGCAGTTAGCGGATGGAATGAACAAGCTCTGATCACAACATATTGTCAAGGATTAGAACCTCGGGTACAGCTGCATCTCGCTGCATGCGAGGATTCCATTGGCCTTGAGAAGTTCATCCGGCTCTCCACTCGCATGCAGGCATGCATCCAAGAGCACCAGGACCAGTCACTTTCCAACATGCTCCTCTGCCAATCCGAACCTGTCAGCTCCCCAGAACCAGCTCAAGAACCCATGGATGTGGAAAATTCCTGTTTATCTCTGGAAGAGCGCCACCGTCGGCTGACCCTGAATCTTTGTTTGTACTGTGGATGTCCTGGGCATGTGATTGCAGCATGCCCCACACGACCACCTCGTGTGCAATCATTCCTGCTACCCATAAAATGAAACCACTCACCACTGTAGTCAATCTTACTGCCGCTATAATCTCCCTTACAGTGGTCGCGCTCCTCGATTCAGGGTCAGCCAGCAACTTCGTCTCTGGCGCCCTCTGCCAGCAGCTATGTCTCAAGACCTCTCCATCTCCGACGATCTACAAGATCAACTCCATAACTGGCAAACCCCTGAGCCATAAGAGCGTCCACACCGTGGCAGGACCTGTAACACTTCAAGTTGGTTTACTGCATCAAGAGGAATTACATCTGCTGGTTCTGGAGGATTCCACCGCTGACGTGGTTCTGGGGTGCCCCTGGTTGGAGCAGCACAACCCAACCATCTCCTGGAAAACGGGCGAAATCCTGAAGTGGGGCGACACCTGTTTCTCTCGCTGTCTGGCTGAACTTCCTGTTCCATCTTCTCCTTCACCTGATCTCTCCCTCTGTGCCACTTCCATCGAGAGTCCAGTCGAACAACGCTCCATCGACATCCCCAAGTGTTACGCCCCCTTCAGCGATGTCTTCTGCCCGCAACGGGCTTCCAAGCTGCCTCCACACCGGCCATGGGACTGTGCCATCGACCTGCTTCCGGGTGAACCAGTGCCAAAGGGTAAGATATACCCACTTTCCATCCCGGAGGAGAAGGCCATGGAGGATTACTTCAAGGAAGCCCTCGCCCAAGGTTACATCAGGCCGTCTACTTCCCCTGCTGCTTCCAGCTTCTTCTTTGTGGCTAAAAAGGACGGAGGCTTGCGGCCATGCATAGACTATCGCTCCCTCAACAAGATAACCGTGAAATTCAGATATCCCCTTCCTCTCGTCCCAGCGGCCCTGGAACATCTCCGTGGTGCCACTGTGTTTACGAAGCTGGACCTCCGCAGCGCGTATAACTTCATCCGGATACGTGAGGGGGACGAGTGGAAGATCGCCTTCATTACCCCTACCGGCCACTATGAATACCTGGTGATGCCCTATGGCCTGGTCAACGCCCCCTCCGTATTCCAGGACTTCATACATGAGGTGCTCCGGGAGTTCCTCCATCGCTTCGTCCTAGTGTACATCGACAATATTCTCATATACTCCCAGAGCCAACACGTTGCGGAGGTCCTCACCCGTCATCGTCAGTTCAACCTGTTCCTCAAAGCAGAGAAGTGCTCCTTCCATCAACCCTCTGTCTCCTTCCTCGGATACAACATAGACCACAGTGGCATCCGGATGGACAAGAGGAAGGTGGAATCCATCACCAACTGGCCAGAACCCACTACCATCAAAGAGTTACAACGCTTCCTCGGATTCTCCAACTTCTACAGACGGTTCATCAAAGGTTACAGCTCCATCACCCATCCACTTACCAGCCTTCTCCGTGATAAGCCCAAGTCTCTGTCCTGGAACTCGGCAGTCACCAACGCATTCAATCACCTCAAAGAAGCCTTCACCACTGCTCCCTTACTCGTTCATCCTGATCCAGAGAAACAGTTCATCGTGGAGGTAGATGCCTCAACTACTGGAGTGGGAGCGGTGTTATCACAGCAGCAGGGGACGCCAAGTAGACTCCATCCATGCGCCTTCCTCCCGCAAGCTCAGACCGGCAGAAGTCAACTACTGCATCGGTGACAGGGAACTTCTTGCTGTTAAGCTTGCCTTGGAAGAGTGGAGGCATTGGCTGGAGGGAGCCAAGCATGCGTTCCTGGTGCTAACCGACCACAAGAACCTTGAGTATCTTCGTTCAGCGAAAAGACTAAACCCAAGACAAGCTCGCTGGGCCATATCATAGCGCACACCATCTCCAGAGTACTGATCACCGCCACCTGCACCTCATCACCTCACTCATCAGCAGCACCATAAAGAGCACACACACACACAGCACTCCATGTCCGGCCTCGTTCGCATATACTTCCTGTTATGCTACTCACCTGTCTCCAGCGTGTCTCCTTCCCTCTGTGTGCCTCGTCTTCTGTGTGGGTGTGTTCCAGTCAGCTCCAAGTGTCTCCAGCGATCTCCAAGCTCCAGCGTATATCAACCTGCAACGAAAAGGACAGTAACTATTCCCTATATTACCATCTGAACTTCATCTGCATCCATTCTACTCACCTGTTTGATATCCCATGCTCTACTGTGGTCAATAAACTACCAATACCTGTTTACATCTGTGTCTGCCTCCTGTGTACCGTAACAAGCACATTAAAATAATTTAAATTATAATATGACATAAATTGCATTAGTATCAAATCAGGCAGAAGCGTTGATGGTGGTCAAACTATTAACACGGCATTATACGTATAAAAAATCTCAATAGCCAAAAAATTCACATGTTTGTGAATGTCACGAATACAGCCCCTCCGGTGCATCCTCCGGACCACCGGAGGGAACCCTCTCCGGAATACTGATTCGCACCCATCTGGACTCCATTTCCCAGAGGCCCGCATTCCTGGGACTGATCACCCACCACCTGCACTCAATCACATCACACTATTTAAGACGCTCACACACACACTTAGTCGCGAAGTCTTGATTTGCTTTTAGTAGTCATTTCTGAGCGTTTATTGTGGACTGATTTCCTGTTACTACCCGGACTGTTTTACACTACTGAATCTTGCTGCCGACCCCGAACTTTGCCTGTCTTTCGTTTGTGAACTCTTGCCGCCTGCCTCGATCCTTGCCTGTGACCCGATTCTGTGTATTGCTGCCAGCCCTGAAATCCTGCCTGTCCCTGGTTTCGACACTGCTGAGCCCAAGTCTGTATGTATTTGTCTTTTACAATAAAAGCTGCAAATGGATCCGCTCTCTTCAGACTCCTCATTACAGAAGACTTCGCCACCAACCGATCCAGCAGCTTTGGCCCAGATCTCGATGGAACTAACTGCTCAAGCCAGCCAACTCGCCATGCACCACCACCAGATCTCACGCCTCACTTCACTCACCGAAGAGCTGGTGAAGACTCTCCAGAGTATCCGTCTCAATCCGCCTGAGTCTGCGGCTGCACAGGTCGCCGCACCTGTTGCTCCAACCCCTCCGACACCCACCGTCTCAAATCCTCGCCTGGCACTCCCCGAGAAGTTCGACGGGACCCCCAGCAAATGTAAGGGATTTTTGTTACAATGCTCCTTATATGTGAACCAACAGCCATCCATGTACCCCAATGATACAAGCCGAATTTCCTTTGTTTGCTCACTATTAACGGGGAGAGCCTTGGACTGGGCCACCGCCGTCTGGCGTGACGACGGTTCGGCGTTTCCCTCTTTTACCATCTTCTTACAACGCTTCCGAGACGTATTCGAACATGCAGAGGGTGGTCGGAGTCCGGGAGATCAACTACTCTCGCTGACCCAGGGGAAAACCACCGCCGCCGAGTACGCATTGCAATTTCGCACACTGGCAGCTCAAACCAACTGGGTTGAAGATACCCTGAAACTATTATTCCGCCGGGGCTTAACAATGGACTTACAGGCAGAGCTGGCCTGCAGAGATGAGGGCAGCTCTTTGGACGCATTCATTGATCTAGCCATACACATAGATAACTTGCTTCGCACTCGCCGCTCTAGCCGAGCTCTTCCGACCAGCAACTCCACTCCAGAACCAATGCAACTCGGTTATACCCCCGTGCATGCCGATGAAAGAGAGAGAAGACGTCAATTCCACCTATGTTTCTATTGTGGCCAAGCCGGTCATATTAAGAATGACTGCCCGATCCGACCATCTGCTTCCAAGTCCACATCGGTGAGTCCACTCTTGCTTCACCAATACTCCTCTAACTGCCTAAAAATACCTGCTCAGATTCTACTAAATGATCAGCGCATTACCACTCACACCCTTCTGGACTCTGGGGCAGCAGGGAACTTCATGTCAGATACGTTTGCCAGGAAACACAACATCCCTTTAACTCAGTGTCATTTTCCCTTGACAGTGGAGGCGCTAGACGGGAGACCCATCGGGGAAGGGAAAATTACTCATCTCACCGCCGAAATCAATCAACAGATTGGCATCTTACATCAAGAACCCATTCGCTTTTACATTATTCATGCACCACAGAGTTCCATTATTCTTGGTTTTCCCTGGCTCCGCTTACATAACCCGCATGTGTCATGGAAGAATGGGGAGATTCTTCACTGGGATGAACACTGTCACGAACATTGTATTCAACAAATTCATCCATTGCCTCTTCGAACTGTGGAAGTACGTCATGAGTCTGCTGAAAAACCTGAAATACCCACTGAATACTCTGACCTTATCATGGCCTTCAGCAAGGAGAAGTCCACTAAGCTCCCTCCTCACAGACCCGGGGACTGCGGCATCGACTTGATACCGGGCACCACACCTCCCAAAGGTCGTATATTTCCCTTATCTCAACCTGAAACGGCAGCCATGCAGAAGTATATTGAAGAGGAATTAGCAAAGGGATTTATCCGGCCGTCCACATCACCTGCATCCGCCGGTTTCTTCTTCGTCAAGAAAAAAGACGGGGGCCTCCGTCCTTGCATTGACTATAGGGGTTTGAACGACATCACTATAAAATTCCGCTATCCACTTCCTCTGGTACCAGCAGCACTCGAGCAGTTAAGACAGGCGAAATATTTCACCAAATTGGATCTTCGATGTGCCTATAATCTCATTCGCATCAGGGAGGGGGACGAGTGGAAAACCGCTTTCTCCACAACCACTGGCCACTATGAAACCCTCGTTATGCCGTTCGGGCTATCCAACAGTCCAGCTGTGTTCCAGTCCTACATCAACGAGGTATTCCGAGACATGTTAAATCGGTGGGTCATCGTCTACATCGACGACATTTTGATATATTCCACGTCCTATGAAGAACATGTGCAACACGTAAGAATGGTTCTCCAAAAACTGCTCGAACACCGTCTGTATGCCAAAGCTGAAAAGTGTGAGTTTCATCAAACATCCACGACTTTCCTGGGTTACATCATCAGCAGAGATGGAGTGGCTATGGATGATAATAAAGTAAGAGCGGTATTGGAATGGCCCAAACCACAGACCCTCAAAGAATTGCAGCGATTCCTGGGCTTTGCCAATTTCTACAGACGCTTCATTCGGAATTTCAGCAGTGTAGCAGCACCTCTGACATCCATGACGAAACGCTCCTCCTCTCGTCTCCACTGGTCCCCGGAAGCTCACCTAGCGTTTCAAGAACTAAAGAATCGTTTCACTTCAGCTCCCATCCTTCATCACCCCGACCCAGAACGGCCTTTCATCGTGGAGGTGGACGCGTCCAACACTGGCATTGGTGCTATCCTCTCTCAACGCCAGGGCGAGACGGGGAAAATGTATCCATGTGCCTTCTACTCACGGAAATTATCCGCGGCAGAACGGAATTATGACGTCGGGGACCGTGAACTACTAGCCATGAAAGCCGCCCTCGAGGAATGGCGGCATTGGCTGGAGGGAGCTCAACACCCATTCACCGTATTCACTGATCACAAGAACCTAGAATACTTACGTTCAGCTAAAAGATTAAATCCACGTCAGGCTCGTTGGGCAATGTTCTTCACTCGGTTCGATTTCAAAGTCACTTACAGACCTGGGTCTAAGAACACCAAAGCGGATGCACTGTCTCGTCAAGCCGAACGCATCGAGCAGAATAAAACTGAAGAACACATCATTCCTGAGTCCCTCCTTCTTGCTCCAGTCCAGTGGGATATAATGACAGAATTAGCACAAGCCAATGAACAGGTAGCCCCACCTAATACTTGTCCACCCGATCGCACCTTTGTACATGCTCACCTCCGAGACAAAGTAATGCATCAAGTACATGACTCACCCATTTCTGGTCACCCCGGAATCACCGCCACAATCAACCTGCTACAGAACCGCTTCTGGTGGGAATCAATGTCGCAAGACGTGATTCAATTCATTCGTCAATGCACTGCATGCCAAATCTCCAAGACCAATCATCAACTGCCCGCTGGATTACTCCAACCACTACCCATTCCTCGCCGGCCGTGGTCACACATTGCCATAGACTTCGTCACGGACCTACCCTCTTCTCAAGGTAACACCACAATACTAACAGTAATAGACCGGTTCTCCAAGGCATGTCGACTGATACCGCTCCCCAAACTACCCACTGCTTTCGAAACGGCCGAGGTATTATGCAATCAGGTATTCAGACTCTACGGCTTACCGGAAGATATTGTGTCCGATAGGGGACCCCAATTCACCTCTCGAGTTTGGGCAGCGTTCTTCAAGCAGTTGAATGTCAACATCAGTCTCACGTCTGGTTACCACCCAGAATCTAATGGCCAAACTGAACGCCTGAATCAAGAACTTAATCGCTTCCTCCGCACTTATTGTCATCACCATCAAACTGAATGGAGCCGTTACATCATCTGGGCAGAATATGCACAGAACTCTCTACAAAAACCCTCCACTGGCTTGACGCCATTTCAGTGTGTGCTGGGGTATCAACCGCCCTTGTTCCCGTGGTCTGGCGAACCCTCTGAATTACCCGCAATCAACACTTGGATGCAGAGAAGTGAGGAGACGTGGGACGCTGCTCATCAACACCTCCAACGCGCTGTCAGGAGGCAAAGGATTCAGGCGAATCGACGTCGTCGACCTCCACCTCAGTATGCTGTGGGACAATGGGTATGGCTCTCCACCCGGGATCTTCGACTACGACTTCCATGCAAGAAACTCAGTCCCAGGTATGTCGGGCCCTTTCAAATCACAAAACAAATTACTCCAGTGTCATTTCGTTTAAACTTACCCTCTAATTACCGTGTTTCTCCCACCTTTCATGTCTCGCTGCTGAAACCCTCCGGGGGCCCGGGAGGGGATCCGGAGGAGGCTGAGGAACCGCAACCCCCACCACTGCTGATAGAGGGCGAGGAGGCCTATCGTGTCAGAGAGCTGCTCGACTCCAGGCGCCGGGGCCAGAGGCTTCAATACCTGGTAGACTGGGAGGGGTACGGTCCAGAGGAGCGATCCTGGGTCAATGCCAACGATGTATTAGATCCCAACCTAGTGGAAGAATTCCATCGGACGCATCCAGAGAGACCGGCCCCACGACCCCGTGGTAGACCCCGGCGTCAGCTTCCTCGCGTCTGGAGCCGCTCGCAGGGTGGGGGCTCTGTCACGAATACAGCCCCTCCGGTGCATCCTCCGGACCACCGGAGGGAACCCTCTCCGGAATACTGATTCGCACCCATCTGGACTCCATTTCCCAGAGGCCCGCATTCCTGGGACTGATCACCCACCACCTGCACTCAATCACATCACACTATTTAAGACGCTCACACACACACTTAGTCGCGAAGTCTTGATTTGCTTTTAGTAGTCATTTCTGAGCGTTTATTGTGGACTGATTTCCTGTTACTACCCGGACTGTTTTACACTACTGAATCTTGCTGCCGACCCCGAACCTTGCCTGTCTTTCGTTTGTGAACTCTTGCCGCCTGCCTCGATCCTTGCCTGTGACCCGATTCTGTGTATTGCTGCCAGCCCTGAAATCCTGCCTGTCCCTGGTTTCGACACTGCTGAGCCCAAGTCTGTATGTATTTGTCTTTTACAATAAAAGCTGCAAATGGATCCGCTCTCTTCAGACTCCTCATTACAGTGAACATACATAGGCTACCTGAAAGAGATGCACGGGATGGATCCATCTAGGGCTTTTTTCTTTTTCACTTCTCATTGCCAGACAGTAGTTGTATTTTCCCGGGCATAGTTGTCACAAGTTTCTAGCCAGCAGCAAACACGATGTGGGGCGTGTGGTGCACATGCGTGTGGGAATGCAAAAAAAATCTCCATCCATCCCTCCATCCGCGACGCCATTCTTTTTTTCTTTTTTTTTAATTCAGTAAATATATTTGTTTGACAGGGATAACATATCACAAACAGGAATATATATTCATTTATATATATATATATATATATAAAAAAGGGCACTTTCTCTCGAGGAGGAAAAAGGCAGCGGTTCAATCCCCCTTTTATGTCTATGTGTGCACGTGCCTGGTGTCTGTTCAAGCACAAATAGATGCGGAAGTGAGAGCAATTCGGTGTTCATGTGCGTCTGTGCGGCTCTGTGTGACAGGACCTAAACACGTGCAACTTTGGTTAAACTTTGCAGTTCCTTTGATGTGACCATAGTGGATGCGAAAATCGAGATATCGATGCTAAAACGATGCATCATGCAGCCCTAATGTAATGCGAATGTACGTCAAGTTGTACAGAATTATTGGGACGGAAGCACTAGAACTGCCACTGATCAAGCTGTCATTTCATATGCTCTTGGGGGCCCCTTGGTGGCCCTAAGCACCTGCTTAGTTCGCTTAAGCCTTGGGTCGGCTCTGATCATTGGGCTCCCCTGAGCTCCACCTACTGTAGGTACATACGTAGAACATAGTGCTGAGGCCTCCATCCCTAGAGCTTGGGTAGGTAGTGTGCCAGGTTGTTAGGCTCTCTTTGAGCCTCCTTGGCCACTGCCCTTTATGCAGAGTGTTGTTAGGCCTCCTTTCCTTTTAGAGTCATTTAGGCCTCTGCTCTACAGAGCTTCACCTGGCCAGCTAGATCAAGTTTCTATGCTCTTCTGGGCCTCCTTGTTAACAGTTCTGCTTAGGGCTGGTTAGGCCTCATCTCGCTTCAGAGTCGGATTCTGAGGCTTCTTCCCTTAGAGTTTTTGCTGAACAGTAGTTCCGAGTGGTAAGGCTCTCTCTTGAGCCTCCTTGGAAACTGGCCTAGAAATAGAACGTAGTTAGACCTCACCCTTTTTTTAAGGCCTTCGTTCTGAAAAAGCTCCAGTCTATGATAATATTCCCTTAAAGGTGTTCCTATGTATACCAAGCTCTTTAGCTTGCTTATCTTGGGCTCTGGCCATAGGGAATCAGTCATGACAGCCACTGGCGTGTACCTTGGGATGTGGACTCCTTTGAGTCTTTGACAAAAGAAGCGGTCTTGGACGTGTGGGTGTCGAGGAGAGTTAAAGTCAGGTCAACTTTATGGTAATGAGCTATGACGCGGTTCGGTGGCAACCAATCGGAATGTAGAGGTCCTCCGCTTGAGAGGATTCCAGAGAACGCAGTTGTGTAAACTTTGTTTCTGACCAAACATTAGTTCCCAAGCAAAATGGAGGAGAGGTGGATCATTTCCATGGTGGGTTTCCCAATTATATATGTGTGTCCCTGCTTGTGTACAGGGGCATAAATAAGAAAAATGACGCGTGGACCAAGGTGTCTGACATTGTTTGCATGCTGTGTCTGAACTATATAAATATATAGCTGAATGCACTATATATTTAAGCCTAATGACATTTAGTATTATTTTCTCCTGCTAAGCAATTTGTTCTCTGCGTTCTCTGGAATCCTCTCAAGCAGAGAACTTCTACATTCCGATTGGTTGCCAGTTACTTTGACGCTCTCGTCGGCGGTGGTCTGAACACACAGTTAGGCACTCATCTCTTCAGCATATTGGTGTGGGTATTCCGTTCCCCAAAGCACCCTCTAGAGCAGTGGTTCTCAAACTTTTTTCCCAGTGGGCCGCACAATGGTCCAAGTGCAAGTCTCACGGACCGCATATAATTTACATATGACGTCACCAATGCTAACCAATCAGATTTAATGTTATGGTATTAGCAGATAATACTATTATTATACCTAGATGTTGCACACAATAAATAACAAATAAAAACTAACTTACTGACATTAGCTTTACAATAATAATCAGTAATGCTCAATGAACACACAAACTGTATATACAATCACTTTAAGTTGCTATTTAATTCTGTAGCCTATGACTTTATGACTCTCTTCAACAGCATCGCAATAGTCACCAAACAATCACATAAACTCCTTAATAAGCAAATGTTACTCAGCTCCTTTTTACAAACAACACTGAGCGCATTGTAATTACAATCAGGACGCAGACAAACTGGCTAAACCGACCGTCTGCTAGCCGCCTCACGTCACAGCACATAGAAACTCTTTCACCTAGATATTATCACATAGAGACTGTGTCTGTACCTCGAACTAGTAAATACAAAAAACTTCCGAAACCTTTTAAGGGTAAAAATTTAATTGATGTTCAAAAAATGAAAATCACAGATAAATCAGATAAACAAATGATAAAGCTTGGGTTACTGAATATTAGATCTATTTCTTCAAAAGCACTTATTGTAAATGAAATTATCACAGACAATAAACTAGACTTGCTGTGTTTGACAGAAACCTGGCTAAAACCAGACGATTACATTACTTTAAATGAATCTAGTCCTCAAGGTTATGATTATCGACACAATCCTCGACAGAAAGGCAAAGGGGGAGGTGTTGCTGTAATTTATAGTAATATATTCAGAACAATTCAAAAGAATTTCAAATATAATTCGTTTGAAGTGGTGGTACTTTATGTAACATTATGTAAGTTGACATTTGTGCTGGCTACTGTATACAGGCCACCAGGGCACCATACTGACTTTATCAAAGAATTTGCTGATTTTCTATCAGAGTTAGTACTGGCTGCGGATAAAGTCCTTGTTGTTGGTGATTTTAATATCCATGTAGATAATAATAAAGACGCATTTGGATTGGCATTTGCAGACATTTTAAACTCTATTGGAGTTAGACAACACGTGTCAGGACCCACTCATTGTCGTAATCATACCCTAGATCTAATACTGTCGCATGGAATTGATATTGATGCTGTTGAAATTCTACAGCAGAGCGATGATATATCAGATCATTATTTAGTCTTGTGTATAATACAATTAGCCAAGGCTACAAAACCACCACCCAGCCATAAATATTGTAGAACCATCATGTCTACCACTAAAGATTGCTTTATAAATAATCTCCCCGAGCAGTTTCATCGCCTTAGTATACCTGACAACTTAGAAGAACTCGATGCTGCAACAGAAAATATTGGCTCTCTCTTTTCCAGCACATTAGATGCAGTCGCTCCTTTACGTCTAAAGAAGATTAAGGAAACTAATCCAACGCCGTGGTATGATGAGCACACTCGGGCTCTAAAACGAGCTGTTAGAAAAGCTGAATGTAGTTGGAAGAAAACAAAACAAGAAGTTTTTCGCCTTTCATGGAAAGAAAAAATGATTGAGTACAGAACGGCTATAAGAAATGCTAGATCTACTTATTTTTCAAATCTCTTAATAGAAAACAAACATAATCCTAGGTATTTATTTGACACAGTGGCTAAATTAACTAGAAACAGAGATTCAACTGCTGACGTTTCCATAGAGCACAAGCAGTAATGACTTTATGAACTTCTTTACTTGCAAGATTGATAATATTAGAGAGAAAATTAAAAACATGCAACCGTCTACAGTTTCGCTTCAGACAGTGTCCCTGAGGTAAAACTAGAATCATTCGCCACTATAGGAGAGGAAGAATTATCTAAACTTATCAAATCATCAAAATCAACGACATGTATGCTAGACCCAATGCCGACTAAACTACTGAAAGAAGTTACAAACGATCTACTCCTATCATCCGATCGTGGCTGTATTTCTCTATTAGTGTTATTAGATCTCAGTGCTGCTTTTGACACTATCGATCATACCATTCTTTTAAAAAGACTTGAAAACTATATTGGCATTAGTGGAATTGCTTTGGCATGGTTCAAATCGTACTTATCTGACCGTTATCAGTCTGTAGTAGTTAGTGAAGAGATGTCGTATCGATCACAGGTTCAATATGGAGTACCACAAGGCTCAGTACTAGGACCGTTGCTTTTCACTCTGTACATGCTGCCCTTAGGAGAGATAATTAGGAAGCATGGTGTTAGTTTTCACTGCTACGCTGACGATACTCAGCTCTATATTTCCTCGCGCCCTGACGAAACCTACAAATTCACAAAACTAACAGAATGCATAGCTGACATTAAAAACTGGATGACAAGAAATTTCTTATTATTAAATTCAGAAAAAAATGATATCCTAATCTTTGGACCAAAAACTTCCTCACGAAAAAACCTTGAATACTCTCTAACACTTGACAGGTGCTCCATTAAACCTTCGTCCTCAGTTAGGAACTTGGGTGTGCTCTTTGATACCAATCTTTCATTTGAAAGTCATGTTTCTAGTATCTGTAAAACCGCCTTCTTCCATCTAAAAAATATATCTAAATTACGACATATGCTCTCAATGACAAATGCGGAACAGTTGGTTCATGCATTCATGACCTCAAGACTAGATTATTGTAACGCTCTACTGGGTGGTTGTTCTGCTCGGCTTTTAAACAGACTACAGTTGATAATACCCAGGATATCAAAATCAACTGAAGGCGGCAGATTCTTTTCCTATTTAGCACCTAAACTCTGGAACAATCTTCCTAGCATTGTTCGGGAAGCAGACACACTCTGTCAGTTTAAATCTAGACTAAACACATCTCTTTGCACTTGCATACACATAACACATTATCAATACATTAACATTTTTTAAATCCGTTAAAGGATTGTTACGCTGCAATAATTAGGTCGGCCGGAACCGAGAACATTTCCTATAACACTAGATATACCTGTACATCAGATAAAGAATGGCATCTACGCTAATATCTGTCTCTCTGCTTATCCTGAGGTTTGCCGGGTGCTGGATTCAGGCCGTATCCAGATCAGATGGAGAACCTGTGTCTGGACCTGAATACAACGTAGCCCAGGAGACAATGGGCCTACAGATCCAGTTCTGGCTGCATCTATAATTCAGATTTTTAATCCCCGTATCCGCTTACATATATTTATATATAATCTATTTTTAATCTCTATAATAAAAATGTATAATTCAGATTTTGATCTCCATATCCATTTACATATATTATATATATCTTCCAAGGGTTTTTTTCCCTGCTAGGACTTTTTTTCCCAGTGCTAGCACGCTGGGTTTTTCTCCTAGGGGGTTTTTTCCACCCCTGGGAGTCAGCCGACATTGGCTTAATGTAGCACCATCTTGTATATGTTACATATTACCACGCTTGTTTGTACAGCTTATTTTTAACCACTTCCCTTTTTTCTGTGCTTCTAATATGTACAGCTGCTTTGAAACAATTACCAATTGTAAAAGCGCTATATAAATAAATTTGACTTGACTTGACAATCTCTGGCATTATAAAGCATTCTGTCACGTCGCGGTTGCAATCCCTCGCGCAGCATCGGATCCGCGAGCGCGCAGAGGTGGGCTCATTCCAGCCGCAGGTGCGCTGATGCGGTTATTTTTACTGATTTAAAATACATCAAACAAACACATCGAATTCACAGTTCAGTCTTTTGAAATTGTAGGTTTTGCTTGTCAAGTCAGTACTTTACTACAGAGCATACAGGAAGGCTGCCCATCTTGCTCATTAACAGCAAACTGATTCTTCCATTCTTCTTACCTTTACTGCTGATGCTGCGACTCTTCTTGTTCGCATATGTTCCTTCATTTTAACTTACACATTTAGTTTTTCTCCTTTAATAACAAATTTGACCATTTTGAGGCTTAAATTTACAGAATTAATGGCTACTGTTTGAATTCTTCCTAAGCGCGCACTTGTGTTTGTTTCGTTAACTGAGTGATTGCATCATTAGCCTACATTGCCTGATGTCTGAAAATAATAAATGCTCACCAAAATTAATTTATATGACAAATAAAGCATTATAGCTCATTTATATTTATTTAATTCGCTTTAATTTAAATTTTGAAACAAAAATAAATTGTATGCAGGCCGCAGGTTGAGAACCACTGCTCTACACCCATTCAAATGCTTACTGCAGTGAAGTGTCGTGTCACGCGACTTGCGCCCAATTATGTCAAAAGTATACACTCACTGGATGTCATGGCAACTGAATCATGGAGGAAAACTTTAAATATCTCACCTTCGCTTTAATTTCGGACCATCTCCAAAAAGGCATAAAACACTAAACAAATAATTTTGACATGTGTTTATCCAACGCTATCTCACGATCAATTCGTACTTATTCTACGAGGTGGCTATTTCGTATAAATTCATACGACTTCACTCATGCGAATTCGTACGATTTGTCTAAACCCCAGTGACGGTTAGGTTTAGGGGCGGGGTTTGGGGTAGGTCATTGGTATGAATTCATACGAATTTGTCAACTCGTAAAATAAAAACGATTTAGCAAAAAACGTATGAATTAGTACGAGTGAGGTATCCAGACTTTTAATCCCTTACACACAACTACTGCTGTTGAAGTATGAAATGGAGGAGGGTCCGGATTGAATTCCCTCCTTTGAGAAGTGTTGCTCAAGGGGAAGCAGTGCAAGTTCATTTGAAAAGGGAAAATCTCAGGTTATGCATGTAACCATGGTTCCCTGAGAAGGGGAACAAGATGCACACAATTAGGCACTCATCCCTTCAGCATGTCTATTTGGCATGCTTCTGGTACTCCTGCACATGTTTTTTATATAATGTATATCTATAATAAAAATACATATGTGATACATCTTACCTTACACGAAATCTCTGAAAACAAAACATGGTTGACAACTTGTCAAAATATGTTCACCTTGGTCCATTTATGCACATAATAAAGAGTATGAACTATATCAAATTACATCTTAGTAAGATATATCAACATTTGAAACCGGTTTCATTTTTATTTTAATTTTTTACATTTGTATCATTAGATATTAATTATTATTTTTTTTTAGATATTTACTGACTTTTTTGGAACCAGATAGTGTAGTTAACATTTATGAGCAGGGGCTAACTGGATCATCCTAACCAGCCACTCCTTGACCCTGTGTGTTGAAATTAAACATTAATTTTACTATACAGACATGTAGTGCTGCACAGAACAATAATGAATATCAGTATGTGAATAGATTTGTTGATGTTTTTTTTTAATTAAATGTCTAAATGAAGCTACTAGCTAAAATGAACCAGATTGGTGTGATTCAGTGTAGTGTAGTGCAGTAGTTTTCAACTCTGGGTATTGGTGAATCACTCTATACGTCTCTCTCATCTAACACCCCAAGTGAAAAAAAAAAGTAAATTTCTATAATATACTTAAAGTGCTCTATTTTCGCGTACTAATTTTGTACTTAATATACTAAAAAATTCTTCTTTAGTACTAAAGATAATCTTAACAACATCTAAGTGTACTCAACTGTGCTATTTTGAGACACCATGAAATATAAATTAAAAAGTGCTTTTAATATACTATCTGTGTTTAAAAAATTTATTTAGTTACCACTTGCAGTACAATTGAACCCATAGTGTACTACAAGTGGTAACTAAATACATTTTTTATTTTATTGACTTTTGACTTTTGAAGAATTATTATTATTTTTTTTATTTTTTTACAACTATACCCAAATTCTACAATTACACTTGGGTGGTTCTCATTTTTCAAACATTATCTAAGCATGCAGTATTAAATTGAAACTTGTATGTTAAAGTCACACATAAGAGGAATCAATTACTTTGCCTCAGCCTCCTGGACCTGATATATTTCAAATGTTGGGGATCAACATCTGTTCCTTGATGGCAACATCAGAGCACAGTGTGTGGTTAGCTGTGGCTAACCAGGGCAAATATGAAACTCTAAAAGTTATCCAGTGTTCTCGACTGTCTATCAAAGAATGGTCGAAGTTTGACCAAATTCCCCATTGCCACACCCATTTCCCATCATCTGAAAAGAAGTCCACGTGGCTACATAAATTCAAGTTATAAATGACAAAATATTCAATCAGAATGTATGTATGTATGTAAATGTATGTATCTATGTTTTTAGTTTTCCAGTATCACTGTCTTAGTACATTAAAGCTTCATTAAACATTTTTCATGTGAAACGTTTTAGAATGTCCCATCACAGCACCATCTTGAGTATCAAAACACATAACATGCTGTTAAGGAAGGCATGGATACAGTGCAATGAAGTTAGCCAATTAAGTGTTTTTTTTACAGAGTAAAAATGAGGATGGAATATAATTTTTAGCAACACTGCACCTTTTATGGTGCAAAAAAATAACCTTGAGGGACTAACCTTTAGAAACGAACCTTGAGAAACAAAATATAAAAATCTTAAAATGCATTTCATTACCCCTTTAAGCATTTGAAAAGTTAAGCTTGATTTATACTCTCTGCGTCCACATGAGCGTGAAGGTGCATGTAGCAAAAATGATGTCATCGCGTGTGGGAGGTTGTGCGTGTTGAGTGCACAAAGCGTGTTGAGTGCGAGGCGATTCTGGCTAAGCAGGTACCTCTGTACTGGCATCTTACAGGCACCCAGTTTGCGCTTGTCTAAATTAATTGCTTACATTTAAAAAATGAGCCTACAATAATGAATAAATATAAAAAAATAAGCCTTTTAATGAAAATGAATGTCCATGTTTAATAAAAATGTTTATGACGTTAAAAATGTTTAATGAAATTACAAAATATTAAAGAGATTGTTGATTCCATGAGCTTTCCTGTGATGCTAGGATAAGATCATGGCTGAATCTGAAATCGCATACTTCCCTACTATATAGTAGGTGAAAAACAGTATGTGACAAAAGATGTCCGAATGCACAGTATACATACAAGAGTAAGCAAAAAGTACTCGGATGATCTACTACTTCCGGCAAGATTCTGAAGTGTGCATATGATGGACACTTTACTATCCCATAAGGCCACGGGAGAGAATTTGTGAATGGCAGTGATGAGACGCAACTGATGCTGGTAGGTCACGTGATAATGTCACGTGATAATGACAACATGGTAAGTTTGTAGTATATCAGTATATCAGGTTTACATTCATGCTACACACATTCATACTATATACAAAAAAGTTATTTTTTAGCTGTTGCGAAGTAATAACGAATAATAAGTTATCTCAAAGGGGAAATGTTAATAATTAATCATTACTCGTTATAATTAATTATAAATATTTGGACCAGTTAATCTGATTAACTTTATGTAACTGAATTAATAATACAATCAATTAATTAGTTAATCCAGCGAAAACTTAGTATTCACTTTCTTACTGTAGTAAGATCAAGAATCGTTTAAGTGGCATTAATCTGTAGGCAGAATCAGAACCAGGGAACTGATGTATTGTACACAAGGTTTTATTCACTAAATCACAAACACAAAACTAATCTAAACTAAACAAACAAGTACACAAAAAGCATGCATACATGGGAAATGGAACAGTGAAAGTGGATTAAACCGGAAACAGAAACAGGAAATTAAGCTATGGAAAAGAGTCATTTAACCATATGAAAGAACCGTCATTTCATACTTTAAAGGACCTTTGTTAACTTATACTATACTGCTGTTTAGGTAGTTCATTGTACAATACTTGAATTGCCTTTGCAGTTGAAGCTGTCTCGTGAAGTCTCTGAAGAAGGTCTTGATACTTCCATTCAATGGGCTGAAGTTGCAATCTCGTGAAGTTGCAATGTAATTCCAGATTCTGTTGTGGTTGAGAGTGAAAGAGAGTCCTCTCTCTCCTGAGTCAGCACATGGCTGGTTTTAGGTTGAGGCCTGCCGGTGTGCGCCGGCCCTGGGAATGAGTGAGGCCACACAGAACAGCAACCAGAAGACGCAGAGAAGAGGGAAGAAGTGTGAATGGGATCTGTGTAGAGGCTTCTTAACCTCTGTGGATGGTCTCTCCTTCCAGGGGTCAGTGAGCCAACTTAAGCTTACAGAGAGAAAGTTTATGACTCTTTGTCCTCAAGCATGGTAATTAGCATATGTAACTGGATTAGGTGTTGATGCAGAAACTATTAAAGATTCTTGTAGTACTAATATGTTGCATAGGTATCTATCTTAATATACACAATCATTTAGATAATCAAATTACAAAATTGTAGATACCAAAAATGATATATCTGAGGTTACATTAACTGTTGGTTCTATCATAAAGCATGCATAAAACAAAATACAATACAAGAGACACTATACAAGATAGTAATAATCATACACACAATGTCCTGGGATACATGTTCCTTCATAGATGGTTTCATATGAATGAATGTGGAAGAGTCCTTTTTATGGACATTATGTGTGTTTCAATAGAGGAATGGAGTGAGAGTTGAGTCTTTCACATTCTTTTTGGTCGTAAAACCATGGTTACCAGAGGCCTGGTTCTATTATTTTGGGGGGTTGTCACAGGCACCTTGGCACCTTGTTTTGTGGTTGGTGAAAGGTTTTAAAGATTATTTTTTAAATATAACAAATATTTGTGTCTGATTTGTCTCAGTCATTAGAGCTTATTCAAAATAAATACCTACTCAAGAGAGTATGCGATTTCGGACTCAGTCAATGCTTTCTTCTTCCAAACAAAGCTAACTTCTTCTACTCTACTACCTACAGTGCATCCGGACAGTATTCACAGTGCTTCACTTTTTCCATATTTTGTTATGTTACAAAAAAAAAAACAAAAAAAAAACATGTACATAAGTATTTTACAGCCTTTGCTCAATACTTTGTTGAAACACCTTTGGCACCAATTACAGCCTCAAGTCTTTTTGAGTATGATGCTACAAGCTTGGCACACCTATTTTTGGGCAGTTTCTCCCTTTCTTCTTTGCAGGACTTCTCAAGCTCCATCAGGTTGGATGGGGAGCGTTGGTGCACAGCCATTTTCAGAACACTCCAGAGATATTCAATCAGGTTCAAGTCTGGGTTCTGGCTGGACCACTCAAGGACATTCACAAAGTTGTCCCGTAGCCACTCCTTTGTTATCTTGGCTGTGTGCTTAGGGTTGTTGTCCTGTTGGAAGATGAACCTTTGCCCCAGTCTGAGGTCCAGAGCGCTCTGGAACAGGTTTTCATCAAGGATGTCTCTGTAAATTGCTGCATATTGGCCAGGTGATGAGTGGTGCCTGGTTTCATCCAAACATGATGCTTGCTATTCAGGCCAAAGAGTTCAATCTTTGTTTCATCAGACCAGAGAATTTTGTTTCTAATGTTCTGAGAGTCCTCAAGACGGGCTGTCATGTGCCTTTTACTGAGGAGTGGCTTTCGTCTGGCCACTCTACCATATAGTCCTGATTGGTGAAGTGCTGCAGAGATTGTTCTTCTGGAAGGCTCCACAAAACGCTGGAGCTCTGTCAGAGTGACCATCGGGTTCTTGATCACCTTCATGACTAAGGCTCTTCTCCCCCGATCTCTCAGTTTGGCCAGGCGGCCCGCTCTAAGAAGAGCCCTGTTGTTTCAAAACTTCTTCCATTTACGGATGATGGAGGTCACTGTGCTCATTGGGACCTTCAATGCTGCAGAAATTTTTCTGTACACTTCCCCAGATCTGTGCCTCGATACAATCCTGTCTCGGAGGTCTACAGACAATTCCTTGGACTTCATGGCTTGGTTTGTGCTCTGACATGCACTTCTTTTTCTTGCTTTACGGCGGATTGCAGACATTTAAGTGCAATACCGCCACCTATCGCACAAATGGACCATTGACACTCTCCCTATGTTTTCTTGCGAAAAACTACCAATACAATCACCCTTTATTCTTATACCCGCATAAATGCTTCATTGAGTTTCATCAGGCGCGTATTCAGCTCCTCCGTCCACACTCAGCCTCATGGCGGAAAAGAATGAATAAATAAATAAATAAATAAAAACTACTTATATACGCTTGTATAAACCAGTACTTCCCAAAAATTTTTACATTATTGGCATTATGTTTCTACCTGGATTTAATACATTTGTTATTGTAAACTGCTCACTCTTATTCACTAGTTCATACTTCAACTCATTCCTCTCAACAGTATATCTCCTACAATGCATTATTACATGTTCAACTGTTTCATTAACACCACATACCTCACCTAGACCTGTTGGATGTTTGCTTATTAAGTGCATAGTACTGTTCAATCTTGTATGCCCCAATCTTAATCTAGTAATTATGGTCTCTTCAGATCAACTCCTACCTGACACTCTTCCTTTACCCACTGTTGACTGTATTTGAAACAAATGTCTACCTTTTATATCTGTGTCCCATTGATGTTGCCATATTTTCAGATTATTATTTTTGATCATTGATTTAATTTCTGACCTACTAAAAGGAATCTGTTTATCAACTGCTTCTCCTTCTATGGCCTTTTTTTGCTAAAACATCTGCCTTTTCATTTCCTCTCAACCCAATATGTGCCAGAACCCACAAAAACTCTACTTTTACATTATTTTGCTTAAGTGAATTAATAAGAATTCTTGAATAATCTCTATTACCAAGTCTTATCTTGTTTCTGACTTCAGCTCATTCAGACTTATTAGAGCTGAGTTAGAATCTGAACATATAATTGCCTTGGATATTTTAACTTCACTAATCCACTTTCTTGCCATAATTATTGCAAACATCTCTCCTGTATACACTGATAAACGGTTCGATATCCTATTGTTCTTATACACTTTTAACTTTGGAATTATGAATGCAGAACCCACATGATCTGTTTTTGGATCTTTTGAAGCATCTGTGAAAATGTGCATATACCTTACATTATATACGTCTGTTTCATAAGGCCCTTCCTTTTGTCTTCTTTCTTTCAACTTCTGGTTGGGGCATAACCCACATTGACACTGGAGATAAAGGAATAATTGGAGCATGTCCAACCTCTTCCAATCCCATATCTCTTACTAATTTAGGCACACTCCACCCAAAACTATTACACTCTTTCTTCTCATATTCCCAACTAGGCCTCAGTACCTTTTTTCTAGGATGATTCCCATTCTGGCCTCTTAGATTTGCCCAATAAGATACCATGAATTGTTGTCTTCTTATCTGTAGAGGCATTTCACCCATCTCTAACCAAAGAGCTAAAACGGGAAAAGTTAGACATGCCCCGCAACAAATTCTTGATTTCCCCAAACTTGTATGCATCCTTGAGAAAAACATTATTAATCATAATGATAAATAAAAGTGGACTAATTACATTGCCCTGGGGTGTTCCATTATCAATCACACCACTAGAGGATATAGCTCCACCTACCTTCACCCTAATACTTCTTCCAATTAAAAACTTTTTAATCCAATTATACATTCTTTGTTTTATACTCATTTTTTCTAACTTTATTAATAATCCCTCTTTCCACAACATGTCATATGCCTTTTCTATATATAAAAAAATGATATGCCTTTTCTATGTATAAAAAAAACTGCAATGATACTTTCCTTATTTATAAATGCCTTTCTTATTTCATCTTCTAAAAATACTATTGGATCCAAAGTCCAAAGTCCTATGTCAATCTATCAGTTATCATTCTCTCCATTACCTTACATAAATGAGAGGTTAGAGCTATTGGATGATAATTTCTAGGATTACTTGTATCTTTCCCAGTCAGATTTTCGGAGCTATTTACTTTAATAAATGCTTTTAAAAACATTTCCACTTTCTCTCCATCCTCCATAGCTATTTCTCCCTCCATACTTAAAACTGGGTATCTGTAACGAGGCGGGACCCAGGAAAAGCAAGGGCTAGGCAGAATCATGGCCAGGATACAAGCAGTAGATCAGGGCAGGCAGATATCGTTCACAGTCCAGATAAGGCTCAGGCATCCATGGCAGGTCAGATGGCTTGGGCGGCCACGGCGGGTCAGGTGGCTCGGGCAGCCACAACAGGTCAGGTGGCTCGGGCAGCCACAACAGGTCAGGTGGCTCGGGCGGCCACAGCAGGTCAGGAGTGTCGGGAAGTCATGGCGGGTCAGGTGGCTCAGGCAGCCAAGGCAGGTCAGGTGGCTCGAGTGGCCACGGCAGGACAGGAGTGTCGGCCAGCCACGGTGGGTCAGGAGTGTCGGGAAGCCACAGCAGGTCATGTGGCTCAGGCAGCCATGGCGGGTCAGATGCAGAGGACGGCCCTGGCAATTCAGGCGCCATTGGTGACCGTGGCAGTTCAGAGTCCATAGACAGCCCTATCGGGCCTGTAAACCCACCCACAGGGAGTCTGAGTGCGTAGCAACCAGCGAGCTTGAGTGCGTTGCACCCGACGAACTTGAGTGCATTGCAACCGACGAACTTGAGTGCGAAGCTTCCGGCTGGCTTGCGTGCGAAGCAACCGGCTGGCTTGAGTGCGAAGCGACCGGCTGGCTTGTGAGCGAAGCGGCCGGCGGAGGCTTAGGAATGCCAGCCGCTCGTGCTGAAGTCAGCGGTGGATCTACCACACTGGAATGCAATCCTCTGCGCTCTCGGACAGGACCAGTGACGTGGCGTTACTCTGGGCGATCAGTGGAGACGTGACGTGACTCTGGGCAATCAGTGGAGACAGGACGGGTCAGATGCAGAGGACGGCCCTGGCAATTCAGAGGCTATTGGTGACCGTGGCAGCTCAGAGTCCATAGATAGCCCTATCGGGCCTGTAAACCCACCCACAGGTATATGGCCCCCCCAAAAATTTTCTTGGGGGATTCAATGGTGGAAGTGACGGGCTTGTGGGCTAGGAGCTTGGCTGGTGCTGGCAGGGCAAGGAGATTGGGCGCCGCCGGCAGGGCAAGACGCTGGGGTGGAGCAAGAAAGACCTCTGGAGTGGTCTCCGGGCCCATAGCGGGCTCTGGGAAGGCCTCAGAGCCCTGAAGAATGAAAGAAGCCTTCTTCCTCCTCTTCCTCCTCTTACATGGATGAGGCGGTGGCTCTGTGTTCACTTGACTTGGTTCAGGATAGTCAGTGCTAACTTGACTTGGTGTTGTTATTATGGTAGCCGCCATTTTGTGAGTGTCCTCTGGCGCGGCAGCCATTACATGACTAGACGAGGTGTCGCATTCCTTAAACGGAGAACCAACATTCAATAAAGTATAATCCAAAAACTGACTTAGAGATGAACAGTTGTGATTTAAGTGGCTGATTAATGCCTTCACAGAAAAAGTCTATCAGCGCACAGTCCGGCAAGTCTGAATAATAAGCAATGTCCAAATATTCCACAACATATTCCTCCAGCGATCGTGAGCCCTGTTTGAGCCCTAATAACAATAATGCAAAGTTCCTACCAGACCAGTGTTCATCAGAAAAGCTGCTGGATCATTGTTTTGGCGAGGTCTTCTGTAACAAGGCGGGACTCAGGCAGAGATCCATTTGCAAGCTTTATTTCAAAAGTAAGCGTGGTCATACAGGCAGGGTCTAAGCAGCGGCAAACAGGAAAAGCAAGGGCTAGGCAGAATCGTGGTCAGGATACAAGCAGTAGACCAGGGCAGGCAGATATCGTTCACAATCCAGATAACAATAAACAGTCCAAATGCAGAAGGCAGAGAATCATATACCGGAAACAGGCAGAATCAATAACAAATGATGTTTTATAAACGTAGTTCAGGAGGAACAAGTCAAATAAGATACCCAATCATTACATCATATTAATCATTACATCATCTCAACCAGCTGTCAACAATCTGTAATCAACGTATCTACCCAATCGGGTATCGAGTTCAGGCCTGTATATAACCACAGTCAAACTCACTCAAGGATCCTCGACAGTTTCCAGAATCCCTCCACCACCCCGTCTCCTCACACTTTCTGGATTATTTCATATAATCTAAAAGGAGGGGGGGGGGGTACTCTGTGTTCGGGCCCATTACCGAGCTTGGAGCCCTCTCCCCGGACAGCACACCAAATACATTTACCAATTAATTTACCTGACTTGTAAGTGTGAACTTGTGAAACATGCAGACAGGATACAAACGCTCAGAATTGACACAGGGGGAATCAAGACCTCGCAATGAGGTGGTGTGTGAGTGAGTCTTAAATAGTCCAGAGAATGTGCTTAGCTGTATGTGGCAACAGGTGATTGGTGTGGAGTGTGCATGTGACTGGCAGGGAGGATTATGGGAAATGGAGTCGGAATGAACGGGAACGTGACAGTATCCATTACTCTTTTGAATCCCTTTCATTTTCTTAATCATGCCCCATACCTCTTCTACTGGTGTATTCTTCCCTATTTCACAACAATATGACATCCAGTGCACTTTCTTGGCTTTCCTTACTGTCCTCCTTACATTTGCATGCGCTTGTTTATAATTTATTAATAAAAATGCTTTCCTTTTCCTTCTTATAGCGCTGTGTAGAACGGATAATGTTCTTCAGTGTAGGAAGGAAGGGGACAGGGTCGGCGTTTAACTGCTGACTGAGCTTTATTTCAAAAATTCAGAAACGTCCAACAAAAAATGTGCAAGGCACAACAGCAAAACACAATAATCCACAAAGGGCTTCACTCCAGTCACGGCACAACAATCCACAAAGGGCTTCACTCCTGGTCACGGCATATACAATCCACAAAGGGCTTCACTCCTGGTCACGGCATATACAATCCACAATGGGCTTCACTCCAGTTGGTCGTGCGCCAGCGGCTCAGTCAGCAGTTCCCCTCTCTCTCACCGACTCCTGCTTCTCGCGGCGTTTTAACCTGTCTCTGCGCCAATTACTGAAATGAGAAACAGGTGTTCGTGATTTACATTTAACTCGCTCACTCACCAAAGATCTCCCGATGCTCTCTCCCGCCGCAGACCTCGCTGAACCACACCCCCCTCGCCACACGCTTGTACATTTTTCATTCCCGCCGCAGACCTCGCTGAACCACGCCCCCCTCGCCACACGCTTGTACACTTTTCATTCCACCATGGAACTATCTTATTTTTTTCCTCTCCCTTTACTCTTTGGTATATACTTATTTACTGCAATTTGTATTGCTTTAACTATTTCATAACTGATCATCTCAATCGATCTATCTGATTCTATTATAATCCCTCTTCACTCAAAATCATAAATTCTTCCCAATTCGCTTTATTATACTTCCATTTACCAATATTTCCTTAGTCACTTCTCTTCTTATTGTATTTACTATTATTGATGTCATTATTGGGTAGTGATCACTTCCAATAGTATCTTGTCGCATTATTTCCCATTCAGTGCTCCCTGCAATTGAGCCCGACACCATTGTTAGATCTAGCACTGATTCTTTACCTGTTGCCACACTTATCCTAGTATTACCACCATCATTCAAAAACACCAAATTCCTCCTATCTATCAACTCTTCCACCACAAATCTATTACCATCTGTTGCTACACCTCCCCATAGCGTACTCTGTGCATTAAAGTCCTTGGTCCCCACACCAAATAATTTGTTCTAACTCATTCAATACTAATTTCTTATTTCATTTCTAGGATTATAAAAGTTTATTATTACGTCATTTATTCCATTTACCCACACCTCCACTACCACACACTCCTTTGTTACACCTTTGCCTAATATTCTATATTGTATACCTTTCTGTTACGGTTGCTGGTATACAAAGCACACAACGAGGAGATAGAGTTACTATAAGTCTTTACTTGGAGAAACAGGAATCCAAAGGAACATACACCAACATAACATGAACAATACCGGACAACACAAGACTAGAAACACAGGGTATATATATACAAGGGACTAACAAAGGAACTAAACTAGGTGACAGGATAATTAACAAGGCACAGGTGAATCAAATGAATTAATTAACAGAACGGGCAAACAGAAACATGGGGCTCTGTAACAGTTCGCTCCCTCCCTCCTCTGTACTCTTACGGCGCGAGGATGCGCCTATTCGGGAGGGGGTGAACTGGGGTTCTGGAGGAGGGCGGAGAAAACACAAACAACCAAAAGAAAAAAGAGTCCAAGAAAAACAACAATGACAATCCAAGGGGGAGTGGAGGGTGGGAGAAGCCAAGGGGAAGCCGGGAGCAGGAGGAGCCAGATGTTACCCCAGAAGCCAGCCAGGACGAGGCCCCAGGGTAACGTCGCAGGTGGGAGGAGCCATGGTGGAGTCGGCTTGAGGGCAGACGACACCCTGGGGACGACCAACGGAGATTCAGCTGGAGACCCAAATGTAACTGATGAGCCGACGAGCCCACACGCAGCTGATGGTCCTGGAGACCGAGGAGGAGCCATGGCGACGAGCGTCCGAGGAGGAGGCGGACATTCAGAGGGCAGAGGCTGAGCCGGTGGGACCGAGGATGTAGGCGGAGCTGGAGGGAAGGAGGTGCCAGACGGAACCGTAGGTGCAGGCAGGTGGACGACTGACCAAGGCGGAGTCGGAAAGACGAGGGAGCCCGGAGAAGCCGTATGGCTGATGGTGTCCGGTGGAGCCGAGGGAGGGAGGAGCCAGGGTGACGCCGAAGTGTCGACAGGCCTAGGTGGAGCAGGGGGCGTGGAGGCTGGAAGTGGAGGCAGGGGATCTTCTTGAATGGATGGAGTGGAGGGCCTGAAGATGCTTGACATCCCCACCTGGCATGTGGGAGATGTCAAGCGGCTGAAGGGCAGAAATGAAGGTGGGGCTGAGGAACTGGCTGTGAGACTGGGTGACGGAGGAGGCGGGAGAGGGAGGCTGGGTGGGCAGACGGGGAACTCAGGAGACGGAGAACTGGAGAACACTGGAGAAAGGTCCTCATGGAGCTCAGGAGACTCATTAAAAACAGGGAAATCAGGGGAATGGGAAATAACCTCTCCGAAAAAATCAATTAGATCGACCATAAAAATGCCTTTCAGTTCCTCAGCGTATTTTCCAGTGCCAGTCAATTTACCCATCGTGGTGGTGTTGTGGGCGGAGCTTTCCTCCCAGCCCTCAAGCACTCCCTTGACGTCGGATGAGGTCGCGCACCTGGTCAGATCCTTGATGTGAGGTTGGCTCCGGGGCGATGTTACCGTCCGATCCCTTCCTCGGTCCAGGCTAGGTGGCGAAGTCATCCTCCGCGGGGCTGATGGTGATTGGCGAGTCGTTACACACCAGCACCCACTTCACGAATGCGGCGAAGTCCTTCCGAGGACCGCTCCCTGGGAGGCGTGCCCGGGACCGCTCGCTAAGGCTGGAGATGTAGTACACGCAAAGTGAGCGGTCAGGATAGTGTGAGAGGCACGCCAACTCCAAAAAATCCAAGGTGTGGGATTCCAGGGAGCGGTCCCTCTGCTCCAGGCATAAAAGGGCAACAGCAGGGTCCATGGTGACGGGAAAAACAAGGGGAAAAAACAAACAAAAAGAAAATCGCCGCAAAAACTGTTTTGGTCCAGTATTCTGTTACGGTTGCTGGTATACAAAGCACACGACGAGGAGATAGATTAACTATAAGTCTTTACTTGAAGAGAAACAGGAATCCAAAGGAACATACACCAACATAACATGAACAATACCGGACAACACAAGACTAGAAACACAGGGTATATATACAAGGGACTAACAAAGGAACTAAACTAGGTGACAGGATAATTAACAAGGCACAGGTGAATCAAATGAATTAATTAACAGAACGGGGAAACTAGGTCACGGGCAAACAGAAACATGGGGCTCTGTAACACTTTCTTGATTAGAGTAATGCACCCACCTCCATTACCCTCCCCACTATCTCTTCTTACACTCACATAACCTTTTATAACAAAATCAAATTTAGATTTAAGCCAAGACTCTTGTATACATATCAAATCAAGTTTATTTTCCATCTCATTAATAACACTTTTAAACTCCAATCCATTTGCCACAAGACTTCTTGCATTCCATTGTAAAATTAAAATCATCTATCCAAACCAAGCTTCCTGACTTGTCCGTGTCTCAGTAACTAGCCCATCTCTGATCATTACCCATGAAATGTCCTTTACTCCTAAGAATCTCTCTGCAGCCCTGACTATAATTTGAATCTTTATTGTCTTCTTTTCAGTTTGGGCAGTACAGTTAATTACTTCAGCTAAAAACAATGTAGCATATGCACATGTATCAGGATAATCAATAAACTTTGGAGTTTTCAGAACGCTTTTAACCTGATGAACTGTGTTCGTTAATCACTAAATCGGCTCCGACCAGTCTGCATAAAATGAGCCCACCTGACACTTTTGTGGACCCGTGAGGGTAAACAGAAAACTCCAACTTCCAACTTTGGTGACTTCAAAAGGAGCACCCCCACCAGAGACTGACCAGATCCACATTCCAACACCCACACACACAGGCACACACAAAAACACACACACAGACACATACAGAAACACACAAACATACATTTTTGACTGTATATGTAAAATACAACTATGCCAACATATACCCATCCTGTATTTTATGTTTACCAATTTTTATTGGGTTTTTTCTTAAAACAAGTAGGATTTCAACAGCACATAGTGGATCATATATATACAAAAATGTAATGGCTGTATAATACAAGTATTAACCAAAATAACATAAACCCCACCACCCCAACCCACCCATCCCACCCAACCATCCCTATTGTCCCTATAGATCCAGATCTTCTCAAGAATGATTGTCCGTTGAAGTTATAGTCCAACTAATAATTATAAGAGGAGAATTTACAGGATAGCATAAGTTTGCAAAGTAAGTGGTCGCCTGACCAGCAATGGAAAGGGTGGAAGACATTAAATCATACTAATAAAAAAAAATATTACTAAGAGTAAGCATTCAATGTAAAAAGAAAAAAAGAAAAAAAAAAAAAAAAAGGGGGGGGGGGTGCTGCCGCAAAACTATGATGATAATACATTAATCATTCTTATTTAATGGAGTTTGCAAGCTCTCATAGTACTCCAGAAAGGGGGTCCAGATCTTTCTGAATGTTTGGATAGAGCCTTTAAGGGTATATCTGATCTTCTCAAGTTTTAGAAAATGCATTACATCACAAACCCATCTTCCGAAGCTAGGGGGTGCTTGTTCCTTCCAAGAGAGTAGGATGAGTTGCCTAGCAATCAAGGAAGTGAATGCTATAGTTGGGCTGTTTTGGGGGAGAATTTCAGGGATAAACCCAAAGAGGGCAGTTACAGGGTTGGGGATAATGTTTTTTTGAAGCATAATATTGTAGGCGCCAAAAATATTGGTCCAGAACGTATTTAGTCTAGGGCAAGACCAGAACATATGTATACAATCTGCTGGCTGGCCTTTACAGCGAGGGCATGAGGGATCGACATTAGGAAAGATTTTCACCAACCTTGTCTTAGTCAAGTGTACTCTTAAAACTATTTTAAGTTGAATCACGTTGTGCCTGGCACAAGGAGAGGAGGTATGAATTGAATCAAGCACAGCCTTCCAATGATCATTTGTAAATTCCTCCCCGAAATCGTTCTCCCACGAACTCCTGACATCTTGCAGAGAATGTGGGGAGACATTGCTGATACGGTTATAGAGAGTAGAGATAGGCCTTTACGTGAAGGGGGTAATGAGAGAATATGATCGATTGTATTGCTCGCTGGAAAGTCTGGAAAGGAGGATATATTTTTCTGGACAAAGTGTTTAATTTGGAGAAATCTAAAGAAGTGGGAAGGAGGTAAGTCAAATAATTGAGAGAGTTGAGCAAAAGACACAAACTTGCCATCTACATAGAGACTAGAGATAGAATTTATGCCCTTCGAGGCCCAAGTTCTAAAGGTCGAGTCTGTGAGAGAGGGGGGGAAACTATAATTATTCTTTATGGGAGAATACACCGACATTGTCTGCAACTTGAAGTGTCTTCTGAATTGAGACCAAATTCTAATAGAATGACAGACCACCGGGTTAGCACAAAATTGGCTTCGAGGTGGGGGGCGTGGGGCACAAAGCACGGCGCCCGGATCAAATGGGCTAGAGGCAATCTCCATCCGTATCCAGGCCCCATTCCCACTGTACCCCCCCGCTCCCAACCAATGCAGCATTGTCTTTATATTGCATGCCCAATAATAGTAAATAAAATTGGGTAAAGCTAGACCGGCCAACTTTTTAGGTTTTTGGAGGGCGCTTCTTTTGATTCTAGGCGGTTTGCCGTTCCAAATAAAGGAGGATACATTACTCTCCAATAAACTGAAGAATGATTTTTTAATCAGAATGGGGATATTTTGGAAGAGGTACATAAATTTTGGTAATATAATCATTTTAATAAGATTAATTCGTCCTGCTAGGGACAGCGGGAGATTCATCCATCTAGCCATATCTTTTTTACATTTTTCAAACAAAATATTAAAATTTTCAGTGAAGAGGGAAGGAAAAGTTTGAGTAATCTCTACCCCGAGATACTTAAAGCCCTTGTTAACAATTCTAAATGGGAAATGTGATGCCGGTATTAAAGTGGCTGCATTGTTGAGAGGGAACATTTCACTTTTTTCAAAATTGATTTTATCAGTCAGAATGTTGAGAATGGAAGGAACAGAGCCCAGTGGGTCTGAGACATATAAGAGGATGTCATCTGCATAAAGGGATGTTTTGTGTAGAAGGCCCCAACGCTCTATGCCCCGGAAGTCCTCAGATTGTCTAAGAGCAATGGCCAGTGGCTCGATGGCAATGGCAAAAAGTAAAGGAGATAAACTGCAACCTTGACGTGTGCCTCTGCCTAGAGAGAAGTACTCTGATTGCTGTCCATTAGTAATTACTGTGGCAGAAGGGTGAGAGTAGAGGAGTTTTATCCAGGAGATAAAGAAGTCTCCAAATCCGAATTTCCTTAAAGTTGCAAACAAATATTGCCATTCAACCCGATCGAACGCTTTTTCAGCGTCAAGAGATATAACAAATTCCGGAGAGCGGGATGGGGGGGAATAAACAATATTTAGGAGTCTTCTGAAGTTTGAACTAGAGTGCCTATTTAGAATGAAGCCAGTTTGGTCTTCTGTGATAATATGTGGAATTACTGTTTCCAATCTAGCCGCCAAAACCTTAGATGGAATTTTATAATCCACGTTCAACAGGGAGATTGGGCGATGGGAGGAGCATTGAAGTGGATCTTTTCCCCCTTTGGGTAGCAAAGTAATTGCGGCTTGTCGCAGGGTAGGTGGAAGCTGCCCGGATGATAGAGATTAATTAAACATAGTCTGGAGCAGAGGGCATAGCATAGGTGCAAATTTTTTGTAAAATTTGGAGGAATACCCATCCGGACCAGGTGCTTTGTTGCTTTTAAGAGAGTTGATAGCTTTTAGAATCTCTATATTGGAGATTGCACCTTCTAGTAGTGTTTTTTGTTCAGATGAAATAGAGGGAAAGTGAAGGTTTTCAAGGAACTGATTGAGCTGAGAAGGGTTACCCTCACATTCGGAGCTATATAATATACTGTAATATTGTTTAAAAATATTATTAATTTCCAGGTAGTCTGTTCTGGTCTCCCCCGTTTGATCATAAATCTTGGGAATAAGGCGAGATGATTGGGCCTGGCGAGCTTGTTGGGCAAGTAGCCTGCCAGCCTTATCCCCGGATTCATAAAGTTTAGATCTCACTTTAGTAAGTAAATAAGATGGCTTATCTGTGGAGAGTAAATCATATTCTGTCTGTAATCGGAGTCTCTCTTTGAAAAGTGTTGGGGATGGAGAGGAGGAGTATTGATTATCAATCTCTGCAATAGCTCGTGAGATATCCTTGAATTTTAATAAAATAAAATTAATTTATTTTATTATATAAATAAAAAAGTTAATTTGGGAGGAAACATGATTTACAAATTGTTTATCAGCAATGAGGAGGGGGTTAAGCCTCCAATTGCGGGATGGTCTAAGACAGTTAGGTAAGCCTATGTGAAATGAGACAGCACCATGGTCTGAGATGGTGATGCTATGATAAGAGACAGAGCTAACATATCCCAGCAGTCTATCATCTACAAGAAAGTAGTCAATACGAGTATAGGTGTGATGGACATTAGAGAAGAAGGAAAAGACTTTTTGATTATTAAATTTAAATCTCCAAATGTCCGAGACACCATTATGAGATACAAAATCATTGATAATTTTCGCGGATTTAGTGAGGGGTTGAACCTTGTTTGATGATCTGTCTAGTACAGTGTTGAGTACACAGTTAAAGTCCCCCCCTATTATTAACTTATAGTTATTGTCACAGGGGATAGCGGAGAATAATTTGTTAAAAAAGTTGTAATCATCATAGTTAGGAGCGTACACATTAATCAAAATAACAAGATTGGTGAATAGTCTGCCTTTTACAATGACGAATCTTCCATTTTTATCAGCAATCACTTCTTCAGCTTGAAAGGGAATGTCCTTATGAACAAGGATTGCTGTCCCTCTGGCCTTAAAATTAAATTTGGAGTGGAACACTTGCCCAACCCAGCCCCTTTTAAGATAGTTGATATGGTCATTCTTAAGGTGGGTTTCCTGTAAAAAGGCTATGTCTGATTTTAGTTGTTGTAGGTAGGATGTTATTTTTTGCCATTTCCACCAGGTATTCATCCCCTTGGCGTTTAGAGAAACAAAATGAATGGGCCGATTTTGGTTGGAACTAGTTTTGGATGTCCTCATTCACTAAATTATGGGGGTGTAAATAAAATGCGGGGAACGAGAAAAAAAAAGAAAAAAAAAAAAAGAAAAAAAACGTCTGGAAGGGGACAGGGAACGCAAAAAGAACTCAAAGCTACCAGCTTAAAGAACACCAAACTTACACTAGAACTCTGTTTTACAAAGAAACCTTGCAATTAAGACTTACATATTCTAACATGTTTGTGCAAAGACGCTATGTGACAAATATAAACAATTAGAACAACTGAGAGCTGTAGCCCTCAACATAAGTGAATATTTATGAGAGGTAGACAGAACAGCTATAGCATTTGGAGGAAAATGCAACGGGAGAACAGGGAACTGTCCAGGGACCTTCATTTCCGTATGCCAATGCTAGAGTTTGTGTCTGAGTGTGCGTGCAAACGCGCAGAAATGGGGCATATACGAACGTGAGCGCGGTTGTAGAGAAGTGCGTCCACCTCAGTAATCCATCATGTAAATCAGGGAATGGTTGATTTCCGGATTAGACAACGCAGAGTGATGAAAACACAAAGCTCTCCAGCATCAGGAAGTCCACCTTTAACTCAGAGTAATTCTAACGGCGTCAAAATTAGTGTTTCACGAAGTGGAGGAAGTAGAAGGAATACCTGGCCAATTATTTTGCAGAAAGGCTGAAACTTCTTCAGGGGAGGCGAAAGTTACTTTCTGACCGTTTTTGTCAGTGACTTGAAGTTTGGCAGGAAAAAACATCCGATATGCTAATCCAGCGTTTCTCAGCTGCGATTTCACTGTATAGTACGCTGTTCTTTTCTTGGAAACCTCCGCGCTGTAGTCGGGGTAGATGTGTAACTCAGAGCCGCGAAAGGAGAGGGGCCCAGTCTCTCTAGCCAGTTTCAGGATGCGCTCTTTGTCCTGGTAATGATGAATCCGTGCAATGAAAGGGCGCGGTGGGTCATCCTGTTTCCTGCGAGAAAAGGCTACTCTGTGCGCCCTGTCAACGGATGGAGGTGAGGAAAAAGCTTCCTCGCCAAAAATTTCAGCCAAAAATACCTCCATGAACCTGTAGGCTGCGATCCCTCAACTTTTTCAGGTAAGCCGGTTACCCGGATATTATTGCGCCTCGATCTATTTTCAAGATCGTCTGTCTTAAGTTTGAGGGCCTCGTTATCTTTGGACAGAGTCGCGCAGGTCGCTTCCAGGGTCAGCAGTCTGGATTCCATGTCGTTAAGTGACGTTTCCATCTGTTGGATGGTCTGGTCGTGCCTATCAATCGTTGCTCGGTCAGCAGAAAGTTGAACAGACAATTTGGTTATAATGCGGTCCTCCATTGAGTTGAGGAGTTTTTCCATGTCAGCCAGGGTTAGCGGCGTGTTATTAGCAGCATGCGGTTCATTTTGATTAGCCTGCGAACCGGCAGCGTGATTATCATGAGATGAGCCCTCTGCGGGTTGGTTTTGCTTTTTGGTTGGTTTCCCCATGATTAATATGCATTCACACAGGCTTGCTCAAGTTAACTGTAATAATAATGCGTGTAATAGTCGAATTTAGAGAGGATTACAACAGAGCTCTCCCAGCTTGCGACCTACCACAACATCGCCCAAACCGGAAGTCCTACCCATCCTGTATTTTGAAGCGTATGCATGTTTCCTAGTGTTTAAATGAGTGTATTTGCGCTAGTGTGCATTTTTAATGATAGAATTTTGTCTGTAAACCATAACTTCTTTTATATGCATTTCTGATGTATCGAGTTTGATCTCTCCATAAAGCTCCGGACTCAAGCTATTCACTGGGAGATGTCACATAGCTGACAAATGCATTTTTCTATGTGTTTAATGATACTGTGAAGAAAGCACTCCATCTCGAAATCCGATCTGATAGTCATTAAGTATGCAAATTCAGCTAAGAGACCAAACAAAGGAACTTTGCTCGCCAAATAGTGCTGCGCATCTATTGGTCGCTACAATTCAGGAGCTGTGTTAGCTTGGGTTTCCATAAAAACAATGACACACACCTTCTCCTGTGTTCTCCCGATTGTCTCACGAGCACCTCATGCACGTCTCTCCCAGACGTCTCCGGTGACCACGCGCTGCCATCGCGCTCAGCTTCGGGACCGCCATCTTCCAGCGAAACTCACTCTCAAGTCCTCAGTTCAAACCTTCAGGCGGAACGGATGAAGCCAACGAACCGCAACAACGCTAAACTGAAATTCGACACGCACAACCAATGCAAGTATACTGCCGTTTCTCAATCTTAGATGATGAAACTGATTTCCGTGCTGGCTTAGGACTGTTTGTAAGTTTGCTACTTGCCTTCTCTCTTTCCTTCTCTACTTCCACTCTTGTACATAGGTGTGTATATTCTTGTATATATATTTAGACGTATAACCTCTGTATTCGTAGTTTGCATATATTAAAACGTTATTCACGCTTGATTGTTCTGTTTGTTCTTTCAACTGAAGACCAAGTCACATTAACGTTTTTCGATCGTTTTATGCTTTGATGCTATAATAGCAAGTTGTTCTCATGGCCAGAGAATAACTCTGTTTATAATATTCTGTGAGGGGCTTAGTTTGCTGGAAAAACGAACACTATTTCTCAAAATAATTATTAAACCAGAACTAATCATGTATATAATTGATTATAATTCGTTGTAATTAATTAACCATTTATGTTTAATTCCCCCTTGGGTCGGTATGTGCATACTAATTATTCATAAAGCTTTATGAATTATTATATTCATATTCCACCCATAAATTTATTAATAACCACTACATTGTTACATATTGTTTTGGTGGAGAATTCGGGCAACGTTTTAAACTTGGTCTTTGGTGAACGAGCAATGTAGAATAATTTGTGTGTGATTTTAATGTGCATGCGTGCTTATTCAGTGAGACGACGCACACGTCCTCACTCTACACACCGTTGACAAGCTGCTGTTTGTGTCTAAAAACACTGCAGGCCTAGCCTTGGTTGACCGTGAAATAACTGCAGTCCATTAATATTCAGACTCGTATGCAAAAGGGCGACAATCTTTTGCAATACAGTTTTGAATATTAATTTCCGCTTGAATAAACAAATTGAATCGTAGTCAGCGCTTTGAAAGATTTGTGGGACGAGTTTCTCCCACCTATCTTTAAAAAGGCCGGTAACACTTTAGAATAACTGCACACTATGAAGCATTAGTTAAGCATTAGTTAATAGTTAATTAATCACTTATAAAGCATTAATAGACATTAGTAAGTCGTTTATAAATACAGCTATAATTGCTTTATTCTTGATTTATAAGCATATCTATAATGTGTTTAATAATTGTATTTTCATACTTTATTAATTGTCAATTTATCATTTCTAAATTAAGTATTACATTATTTACAAACCAGTTGTTTACTAGTTGTCAGTAGTTCATTTAGAAAGTGTAAGTAAATGATTAATAAACTATTTAAACATTCATTTATACATCTTATTATTTAGACATTAGTAATAGTTATTTAGTGTGTTAGTAAATGTTTTATTAACACATATTCCTACTGTAATTCATGATTAATTCAGATAATTATAAAACATTTAGAAGCAGTCAGTTAACTATTTTTGTGAGCTCATCTAAAGTGAGGACTGTTTATGCTTTGTAAAGCTTTTATAAATGAGATTTAAAGGTTCAGTGATCTTCTGCACTGCTGTTCTCTAAATTTAAAGTTAGTACTGAGGTAGTTTTGACACTGGGAATATGTATTAATAAAGCATTTAATAACACACCAAGTAACTAATACTATATGTCTAAATAATAAGATGCATACATGTACATTTAAATATTTTGTTAATCATTTACTTACACTTCCTAAATGATCTTATGAATCACTGACAACTCCTAAATAACTGGTTTGGGAATAATGTAATACATAATTTAGAAATGATAAATTGATCATTAATAAAGTATGAAAATACAATTATTAAACTCATTATAGATATGCTTATAAAGCAAGAACAAAGCATTTATATCTGTATTTATAAACAGCTTACTAATGTCTATTAATGTTTTATAAATGATGAATTGACTATTTACTAATGCTTAACTAATGCTTCATAGCGTGAGTTATTCTAAAGTGTTACCAAAAGGCCTTATTCTTATTTGCCGCTATTATAATTGAATTACTTGTGTCGTCCAATAATTCACAATATAGCTGGTGCTCCTAGGGCAGAGGTGGGCAAACTTTTTAGACCAGAGGGCCACATCAAGTTTTGCAAACCAAGTGAAGGGCCACATACTAAATCCTTGATAAAAGAACTTTTATTTACACTGGAGGTATGCATGGAAAATATATTATCTGACAGAAACATTTGTCACATTAAACAACAATTCTTATTTAATTTACTGATAAAAATTTACAACAGATATAATCTCAAGTGACTGCTATGTGCATATTAATAATCATAAAACAATGTCTGATTAAAACTCAGCGAGAACCTTAGTCTTTGTCTTTCCAAGTCATGGTAATGAAAGTGTTAATGTGAACAATGAGCCTGGTCCCCACTCCTTGCAAGGGTGTCAAAGTCTGGAGTGATCTGTGATGTTGAGATCCTCAGGATAGCTGACAGGTGGCTATTTGTTAAATTTGATCTGCGCTGGGATTTGTTGTAGTTCATGACTGAGTAGGTTTGTTCACACACATATGTGGATCCAAATAAAACAAGCATTCTTTGTGCAAGCTTTTTTATGTTTGGGAATTTTTTTTCATCCAGTGAGGCATAAAACTGGTTAACTGGTGATGTCTGAAACTTCTCCTTCAAAGTACTGTCACACTGGATGTCGATGAGTTCCGGTTGTGTGTCTGGTGGTGCTTTTTCACTGTCAAAAGATAGGGGGCACGAAACAAGTTCAAGTTCAGTCTCAATTTTTGCAAAGTCTGCGAAGCGTCGGGAAAATTCTGCATGCAGGTCGATCAAAGTGCTGCTGTACCTCTCAATGCGAGACTGTGTTACTGGTGTGCTTAGTCCGGCCAGTGTAGGAAAATGAGCAAAATCTCGGCTGGATATCTGTCTGGAGAACAATAAAAGTTTAGCCTTGAACGCTTTTACGTTGCTGTACAGTTACGTGCACAAAAATGTCCTTTCCCTGAAGTCTCAAATTGAGATCGCTCAGATGCCTCAGTGTGTCCACACCGAACGCGAGGTCAGCCAGCCAGTCTGTGTCTTGTAATTCGGGGAAGTTGCCAGTTTTACCAACCGCATCGAGGAACGTTGCTATCTCTCCTTTTAGTTCCCAGACACGGTGAAACACACTGCCGAGACTTAGCCAGCGCACATTTGAATGGTACAAGAGGTCATGGTGCTCTGCCTCCATTTCGTTAAGGAGCTGAATAAACTGCCGATGGTTAAGCGCTCTTGCCCCCCGAAGTGAGGCACCGATGCTCAATATATCTTCCTCCGAGGAGGTTGATGTAGAGAGTGTTGATGATGTACCGCCATCAACATTACCGGCTTATTAGGAGCTATTAGAGGTAGTGACCAGGGCTGTTGAAAAGTTGAGTGGAAAAATCTCCCGAATGTTTCAAAGTGGGTGCTGCTCATGATAGAACAGGGCTACAGAATTCAGTTCGGTTCACGACCGCCCAGGTACAACGGAATGCTTCCCACGGTGGTAACCCCAGAGCAGTCTCTGGTGATGGAGCAAGAAGTAACGACGCTTTTGCAAAAAGGGGCTATAGAAAGGGTTTCCCCTCCCAGCAAAATGTCGGGCTTTTACAGCCGCTACTTCATTGTTCCGAAGAAGGATGGAGGGTTGCGTCCGATCATAGATTTACGTGTGCTAAATCGATCTGTAAAGAAGCTGAAGTTCAAAATGCTTACACTCAGACAGATCATCCCTCAGATCAGGTCCGAGGACTGGTTTGTAGCGATAGATCTGAAAGACGCATACTTTCATGTATCCATCCATCCTTCACACAGGAAGTTCCTCAGGTTTGCTTTCGGGGGCGAAGCTTACCAATACAGGGTTCTTCCGTTCGGCCTATCCCTCTCACCCCGCACGTTCACGAAGTGCGGGGATGCAGCGCTGGCTCCGCTGAGACTCCAGGGCATCCGCGTGCTGAACTATATCGACGATTGGTTGATATTAGCTCAAACAGAACAATTGGCAGTTCAACATCGAGATGTTGTTCTGTCGCACATGAAGAGGCTTGGGCTGAGGCTCAACGCCAAAAAGAGTGTGTTGGTCCCGAGTCAGGTTGCAAACTACTTAGGTGTAATCTGGGATTCCACCACGATGCAGGCGCAGTTGTCCCCTGCTCGTGTGAATTCCATTCTCGGGGCCGTGAAAGGGGTGAAGTTAGGCCAGTCACTCACTGTAAAACAGTTTCAGAGACTGGTGGGTCTGATGGCAGCTGCGTCCAACGTTATTACTTTTGGCCTTTTGCACATGAGACCCCTACAGTGGTGGCTCAGGACCAAGGGGTTTTCCCCGAGGGGAAATCCTTTTCGCATGATCAAAGTCACGCGGCAATGCCTTCGTGCTCTGGTCATGTGGAAGAAGCCTTGGTTCCTAACCCAGGGACCCGTGCTGGGGAGTTCTGGTCGTCGTGTAATGCTTACGACAGATGCTTCCCTCACGGGCTGGGGAGTGGTCATGAGTGGCCGCTCAGCTCAGGGTCTGAGAGATCGGCTGGAGATGATGGCGGTGTTCCTTGCACTAAAACACTTCCTCCCCGACCTGAGAGACCATCATGTGTTGGTCCGCACGGACAACACTACGGTGGTCTCGTATATCAACCATCAGGGGGGTTTGCGGTCTCGCCCATTATCAAAGTTGGCCAGCCGCATCCTCCTCTGGTCCCAGGGGAAGCTCTCGCTGAGAGCAGCTTACATCCCCGGGCGGTTGAATGTGGGAGCGGACGCCCTGTCGAGGCAGAGCGCGAGACCGGGGGAATGGAAACTCCACACCGAGGTGGTGGAGTTGATATGGAAAACTTTCGGTCGAGCTCAAGTCGATCTCTTTGCCACAGAGGAGTCAGCTCAGTGCCCTCTGTGGTACTCACTTCAGCACCCAGCACCTCTAGGGCTGGATGCCATGCTGCAGACGTGGCCGAGGCTACGTCTGTATGCATTCCCCCCAGTCTCAATGCTCCCGGGAGTTCTGGAAAAGGTTCGCCAGGAGAAGGTCGACCTAATATTGGTGGCCCCTTACTGGCCGACCAGAATATGGTTTTCAGACATAATGTCTCTACTGCATGGCTCTCCCTTGGAGCTTCCTTTCAGGCAGGATCTCCTGTCTCAAGTGGGCGGCACGATTCTCCATCCCCGCCCAGATATGTGGAAACTGTGGGCTTGGCCCCTGAGGGGGCAAGGCTCATAGAAACTGGTCTCCCAACCGAGGTTGTGGAGACCATCCTTCATTCCAGAGCTCCCTCCACGAGGAAGCTGTACTTATACAAATGGAAAGTGTTCGCCTTGTGGTGTGAACAGCATAATTTGGACCCGGTCCATTCCTCAGTCTCAGACGTGCTTCGGTTCCTTCAGGAAAAGTTCTCGGAAGGTTTAACCCCTTCCACGCTGAAAGTATATGTCGCCGCTATTTCGGCTCATCATATCCCTGTAGGGGGCTCCTCGCTGGGTCGAGACCCCTTAGTAGTACGCTTCCTCCGTGGTGCACTCAGGTTGAGACCTGTGGTGCGCACAAAGACCCCGACCTGGGACCTCACTATTGTGCTCCAAGGGCTGGCTGAGGCTCCCTTCGAGCCAATAGAAGAGGTGTCAGACAAGTTCCTGACACTGAAAACTATTTTTCTCTTGGCGTCTCTTCTCTGAAGAGAATTGGTGATTTACAAGCGCTGTCAGTCGCTCCATCCTGTCTTGAATGTTCCGAAGGTTCCGACGAGGGTCCCAGGCCCCATTGTACTGGAGGCTTTCTGCCCGCCTCCTTTCACAAATGTGGATCAGGAAAGAAAGAATCTGCTTTGCCCTGTAAGAGCACTAGATGCGTATGTCCACAGAGCTGCCCTGTGGAGGAAAACAGAACTATTGTTTGTGTGTTATGGGTCCCCTAAGAAGGGGGGTCCAGCATCTAAACAGCGGATGAGCAAGTGGTTGGTCGAGGCCATCTCACTTGCGTATGAGACGGTGGGGCGCCCGTGTCCTTTGATGGTGCGGGCTCACTCCACGAGAGATATGGCCGTGTCCAGAGCCCTTCTGTCTGGTGTCTCTATGGACGACATTTGTGGTGCGGCTGGATGGTCATCCCAGCACACCTTCATCAGATTTTATAATCTTCATCTCAATATCACTACCGGGGCCAGGGTGCTACAAGATAGCAGCCAGGCACTTGGAGAGACGGCGTAGTTGGGATTGCGTTCCCATCACGTCATCCGACGTAGTGTCGATAGTTCCCACGAAAGGGAACATCTCGGGTTACGAGTGTAACCCTTGTTCACCGAGTAAGGGAACGAGATGCTACGTCACGTGGCCGTATCTCCCGCATACCTGGTGCGCTTGCTTCAGACAACCTACAGAAGCTGGCGTGCTTTGTGTTCAGGTGTGCTTTATAGCTTCCTGATCCGTGACGTCACCCGCCTCTGACGTCACGTCTTTTCATTGGTTGGATACAGAGGTGCTTCACGAACACAAAATACAGAGGGTTCCCATCACGTCATCCAACGTAGCGTCTCGTTCCCTTACTCAGGGAACAAGGGTTACACTCGTAACCCGAGACGTTTCCCTTCCAACAAGAGAATTCACCTTCTGAGAGTGCTCCCCCTGGTGGACACTACCAGATAAGTCAATTCTCTTTTCCTTGTATTCTTTTCCTGTGTTCACAGACTTACTCTATTTTATTTTATTTTATTCTACTTCATTTTATTTAATTTATTCCCTTTTGTCTCTTCTCTCTCTTTCTCTTGAGTTTTTTTTTCATGTTTACTTGGGAAATTCATTCCTTTTATTTCTTTTATTACTTAATGTTTTATTTTATTCAGTTCTGGGTCCTGTTTGTTATTGGCTGGCAATAACATTCACACACACCCAAGCCTCCCTTATTTCATACACTTATTTTAAATTTAATTAAATAACATTTAATTGAATTTTAAATTTAAGTAGTGTCAATAAGTTGGCATTTCGCTAATCCAGAAGCAATTCCCATCAGGGAAACTCACAAATAGGGAAGGCTTTCTCCTCTCTTTTCCCTTTCTGTTATTCTATGCACTTATTTAAATTCAGTTGAACAGAGTTTAATTCGAATTTGAATCAAGTGCCTCTGGACTGTCTTCCTTTTCTCCTTTCTTTTTCCCATTCTGTTATTCAATGCACTCATTTAAATTTAATTGAACAAGGTTTAATTCAAATTTGAATCAAGTGCATCCGAATTGTCATCTTTTCTCTCCTTTTCCCATTCTGTTATTCTATGCACTCATTTAAATTTAATTGAACTTATTTAATTCAAATTCCAATCAAGTGCATCTGAACTATTTTGTTTTTTCTTTACCCCTTCAGCTCATTTCTGTTCTAGTTTAGCTAGTTCATTCTGACTGTCATTTTAGGCTCATTTTCTTTTGTCCTACACACTTAATTATTTAAATTTGGTTTGAACAAGATTTAAATTGAGATTTAAATTTGCAATTAAGCAGTGTTTGTGTGACCACTTGTGTATTTGCAGATAAGGCCCTTCACCGCCCGGTGGTGAGTTGACGGTCGCCCCAGTGAGTTCCAGTGAGTGGAGCCACCTAGCCTGGCGGGTCTCACACTGATTGAGTGTGAATCAGGGACATTCTGACCTCGTATCACGGGCAACACGCAAGGACGTCAGCGAGTTGTGTGTCAAGTACTGGGAGGCAACAAACGGCAATTTTGTTTAATTTCCCTGCTCAGGCTTCTGCATGACAGAACCACCCATTTGGAGTAACTGCCCGTAAAGGGGACAGACTATGAGTTCAGGGAAAACTCAGTTTTGACCGGTCAATCTGGCCGTTGGCGCAATTACCTTACCAAAGTGCGCAATTGTGCTGATGACCCCTGTTTGAGAGGTTGCACCATGGTACAAAGGGGACAGGTGGCCACGAACACAGCAGTCGAGTGTTTGAACGTCTAGGAAAGGTTGCCTGCCATTGAGTTCTTATCTGAGCACCCACGATTCACCCAGGTCTAAATTAGTGACTTCACCTAATTGAAAGCCACAGAATATTAAATATTCTTCGATTATTCAGGTGCGGGCCAACCCTCTAGTGTTATGACGCAGCAGTGCCCTCGCCTGGCCCCGTCATAAACCCAGCTGTGATAGGAAGTTTAGGTTTCACTTCTCCCCTCTAGCCCTTCTGTTTTATTTTATTGTTATTCTATTTTTGTTCCTTTCTATTTGTTTACCGCTCTATTTCTCATTTAACTGCATCCACCCTGTTCTGTTTTGCTCTTCTACTGTGTTTGTTTTTTCTATCAGTTCATGTAAAAGCAGAGCCTGTGAGAGCCATCACGGAAAACTGAGTAATAGATAGACGACCGGGCAGCGAGAGTCATCAAAGGACTCTTAGAGCTACCGCCTGTTAAATTCTTTGTTTAAATCCTGCACTCACCCACACAAATTGACCCGCGTGGTCCTTTTGGCTACCAACAATTAAGTGTCTAGCCTACATTCCACTAACTGTCTGCACCAGTTAACTGGAACCAAACCAAAGAATTATATAATCATGCATTATTATAAGTCGTTAGTCCTGCGCGTGCTTGCATTGGTTCAACAGCAAGCTTACATGTTCAGAGCAGCCAGCCCCAGCACCCACGGGGACCAACTCAAGACCTGGTTGGGCTCCCTGACCAGCACGCTCCTGCCCAACGACGCTGTGGATCCCCAGCACCTAAGCAACGAGCAGCTGGAAGACAACCTGAATCAACTGATGGCCCATGAACCGATGCCGAGCTACAAAGAATGGGCTAAAGTCATCCGAGCCATCGCCCACAACCTCAAGCTCCAGGCAGAGGATGCCCGGAGGAATCAAGCCCAGTCTCAACGTCACCCCAATCAGCGACTCGTCGAGATCCAGGACCAGCGTTTGACAGCGGATGAATCCAAACCCGAGCTGCAGGAGGAGCTGCAAAGACTTCAAAAAGCCCTTGCAGAGCTCCACCTGGAGGTGGAGCGTAGAGAACTGTTGGAAAAGGTATCCAGAGAAGAACTGACTGGAAAACTCCAACACAGCGAAGCTCCCCTAGCCAAAGCAGAGACCAAGCTGAAAGACAGACACACCAAAGCCATGGCCTGTGAAAATCATCTCAAACAGGCCCAGAAAGGAGTTATGGCTCCGAAACAACAAGGAGACTACGTGAATGAACTTGACACCGGTTACAGAGTACTGAAAAGTGGCATGGGAGGGGAAACACACATCTCCGAGTTTCCAACTGCCAGCACCTGCGACAGGCTCTGATCCAAAAGCTTTCTGACCCTGCATCAGATCAAGGGCTCCCTGCTGCCATGGACCTAAAACGGGGCAGACTGAAAAACCCATACACTTGCTACAGCCGACTGCAAATAGACTACTTCAGAGCATGTGATCAGCCAGCAATGGAGGAAGATTTCATCTTCAAAACTCTGTTTCTCCGAGAGCTGCACCCTGCGGTGAGTGATCATCTGGCAGCCTTGGCCTGCTCACGCAGTATGTCTACTCAGCAGCAGCAAAACTTGGTCGATGAAGCTCACTCCAAGCGTAACACTGCTCCTGAAAAGACTGTAGAAAATCAAACCAGTTACACAGAAACACAGTCGTGTGAAACACAGTTACACTGCCCAGAAACCTGTCCTTACCTTTTTGAAAGACTGAGAAATGAAGCTGAAAGACAAAATCTCAAGTCACAAAGATGTGAGCTGAATGTGCAGTCGCACAGTCCAAATGAGGTCCACCTTGAACACACAGCTCCACACCATTGGTCGAGTGAGCCTGGTACCTCCTGTGTGTGTAGCGCAAATCGACACGCTTCCCTGTTTCATCCACAAAGACCTGCTAGACTGTTTTGTTTACTGAGGTCACGTGGCAAATCGCGTTTGGTCTCGTTTGCTCTGAGTCAGTAAGGCGTGGTCAAAGCCAGCTTAGTATATAAACAGTTGTTATTTAGCATTCATTAGAGAGAATCATTGAAGCTACAAGAGGATCTGCATACTGTAAGTGTTTTGCTGTCGTTTCTAGTTGATTTTAGTGCTGTATAGTTGCTTTACTGCTTGTTTACTGAGGTAACGTGGCAAATCGCGTTTGGTCTCGTTTGCTCTGAGTCAGTAAGGCGTGGCCTGCTGAACTAACGTTGTAATAAGCTGGTATAAGTGCACAGTGTACCGCGGCAGCGGACGCGGCAGCCCTCATGTGAAGCCCTCCTCGTGTGAAGACCGAAGAGTGTAAAGACCAGCGACTCTACCTGTGCGACTCCACCGAGCAACGACACTGACAAGACACTTGAGTATTGCTCTTTTCTTTCTTTCCTCTTTATACAGTGTGTTCTTGTCTGTCTTTTGACTTGTTATAGATATGTGCTTCCAAATTCCCACTATTACTAACCCTCGTAAATCGCACGCTACACGCTGTAAGCAGCGCAACCATAACAACCTGCGTTCTTTACCCATGTCACCTAGTACATTGTTTTCTATTTCGATTGGGCTCTGGAATTGTCAGTCTGCTGTCAACAAAGCAGAGTTCATCACAGCTATTGCTACTTATTCAGATCTCCATCTCATGGCTCTGACTGAGACATGGATCAAACCAGAGGACACTGCCACACCAGCAGCCCTCTCCTCTAATTTCACTTTCTCTCACACCTCACGCCAGATTGGGAGGGGTGGTGGTACTGGTTTGCTTATGTCCAATGAATGGAAGTTCAATCCTTTACCATCTCTCTCTGAAAATGGCTCATTTGAATCACATGCAATTACCATCACCTACCCTACCAAAATTCATGTTGTAGTTGTTTATCGTCCCCCAGGTCAGCTAGGTAACTTCTTGGAGGAGTTGGATGTGTTACTCTCATCCTTCCCTGAGGATGGCACTCCTCTGCTAGTACTTGGTGACTTCAACATCCATCTAGACAAACCTCAGGCTGCTGACTTCCACACGCTGCTTGCCTCATTTGATCTCAAGCGAGTGGCTACCTCAGCTACCCACAAATCAGGTAACCAATTGGACCTCATCTACACACGCTGTGGCTCCACCGACAATTCACTGGTTACTCCACTACACACCTCAGACCACTTTCTCATTACTTTCACACTCAACCTGACCCCCAACTCATCACACACCCCACCACACATCACTTTTCGGCGAAACCTACGCTCCCTCTCACCATCTCATCTATCCTCTTCGGTCTCATCCACACTTCCTCCCGCTAACCAATTCTCATCAATGGACACTAACACTGCTACTGACACTCTCTGCACCACTCTATCATCTTGCTTAGATGATTTCTGCCCCCTCTTAACCAGACCAGCCCGCGCCACCCCCTCTGCCCCCTGGCTCTCTGATGTTCTCCGTGAGCATCGGTCTAGACTCAGGGCTGCAGAGAGGAAGTGGCGCAAATCTAAAAATCCTACTGACCTTAGCTTATATCAGTCACTCCTTTCTTCTTTCTCTTCTAATGTCACCAATGCTAAAACCTCCTACTATCACACTAAAATTAACAACTCAAATGACTCCCGAACACTTTTCAAAACCTTCTCTTCTCTTCTTTGCCCTCCTCCCCTCCCTCCCACATCAGTTCTTACAGCTGATGACTTTGCCACTTTCTTCACACATAAAATAACAACCATCAGCGGCCAATTCTCCACACCACACACTGACAAGAACATCTTAATTGAAAACACACAAATTCTCCCCTCCTTCTCCATGCTTTCTGAGGCAGATGTTTCCAAACTCATTCTTTCCAATCACCCTACTACCTGTCCGCTAGACCCTATCCCCACTCCTCTTCTTCAGGCCATCTCCTCCTCAATTCTACCTGCACTCACTCACATTATCAATTCCTCCCTTCACACTGGAACATTTCCCACAGCTTTTAAGCAGGCTAGGATTACCCCACTGCTTAAGAAACCCACTCTGAATCCAGCTCTTTTAGAAAACTACAGACCAGTATCCCTTCTTCCTTTCATTGCTAAGACACTTGAGAGAGTTGTATTCAACCAACTGTCTACTTATCTCTCACAGAACAACCTCCTTGACATCCACCAGTCTGGTTTCAAGAGTGGCCACTCTACTGAGACTGCCCTGCTCTCAGTCACTGAAGCCCTGAGACTGGCACGAGCATCTTCAAAATCATCAGTACTCATCTTGCTGGACCTGTCTGCTGCCTTTGACACAGTGAACCACCAGATCCTCCTGTCTACACTCATGTCGAAGGGCATCACGGGAACCGCGCTCCAGTGGTTCGAGTCTTACCTCTCAGGTAGGTCCTTCAGGGTATCTTGGAGAGGTGAGGTGTCCAAGTCACATCATCTTGCTACTGGGGTACCTCAGGGCTCTGTGCTTGGTCCACTTCTCTTCTCCATCTACACGTCATCACTAGGATCGGTCATTCAGGATCATGGTTTCTCCCATCACTGTTATGCTGATGACACACAACTCTACCTCTCATTCCAACCAGATGATCCGACGGTTGCTGGTCGCATCACAGCCTGCCTGACAGCCATTTCTGCCTGGATGAAGGACCACCACCTCCAACTCAACCTTGCAAAAACGGAACTGCTTGTGATCGGTGCAAACCCAACACTTCATCACAACCTTTCAGTTCAACTTGGGTCTTCAACCATCACTCCTTCCAGGACAGCCAGAAACCTTGGAGTGGTGATGGATGATGGTCTAACCTTCACAGATCATGTTGCAGCAACGACCCGGTCCTGCAGATTTGCCTTGTACAACATCAGGAAGATTAGACCCTTCCTATCTGAACATTCCACACAAATTCTTGTCCAAGCTCTTGTTCTATCCAGACTGGACTACTGTAATGCTCTCTTGGCTGGCCTTCCAGCATGCACTATCAAGCCTCTACAACTGATCCAAAATGCTGCAGCAAGACTGGTCTTCAACGAACCGAAGAGAGCGCACGTCACTCCTCTCTTCATCAGTCTGCACTGGCTGCCAGTAGCTGCTCGCATCCAATTCAAGGCTCTGATGTTTGCTTACAGAACGACAGCTGGGTCTGCACCGCTATACCTTAACTCACTACTTCAGACTTACGCGCCCTCCAGAAACCTGCGTTCTGCAAGTGAACTTTCCTTTGCATTATTTATCATTAACTTTCATTAGGCCTACTAAATTTTTTTCATACCTACAGTACAAAGGTCACATTGCCCCACATGAACCAGTGCAGGAGTTTGTTCATTCAACAGAAGGAAAAGGTGGTATCTGCCCATGCAACAGCACCTATTCAGTCGCTTCCTGGTCCATTGTCAAACCAGACAGCAAGTGGCGACCCACCAGCGACTTCAGGAAGCTGAACCAGCAAGTGCCACTGCCACGACGTGCCAGAAAGCACAAGTCTGCACGGAGCGGAGATCCAGCTGCCTGCCAAAACTGCTGTAACAGCACACCACGTTGACACTTGAGATAATGGTACCCCAACAACAGCGACCAACCTGTCACAGGTACCTCAAAGAAAATGCGTGCCAAGGAATGCCCACGGCCTACGTCGATGGACGTTTCTACATCCATGAGCGCATCCTACAGGCAAATGCAGGGGTACGATAGTTAAGAAATCAACTCTGCCAACCACAGAACAGCAGGTGGGGTCCCCAGTCATGTCAGTGTGGTGAAGCAGCAGCTACCCTCAAAACCCTTCACGTCTCCTCAGCTCATAACATCAGACAACTCATGTGCACAGGCTCACACTATGCCAGACCTTGTTTCACATGCCATCTTCTGGGCTGGAAACAAACTGGTTTCAAGACTGAATGCAACAAGCAGGTGAAACATCAACACCTGTTCCAGACACGTGATCACCTCACCCAAGTACACGACATGATCTTCTACTGGGAAAAGGTGAAAAGATGCTCGAAGCAACCAGGGCGTGACAAAACCGTGAATGACCAAACGAATGCCCTTGCCAAGACTGGCACGCTGCATAACAAGCTATGGTCACACCCACCCCATTCACCCACCCTTAGTATGGCAACAACAACCCGCAGCCAGTGGACTGTTCCTGCAACATTTCCCGCCTTACTGCCACTGACAACCAAACCTGCCAACACTTCCATGCAAAATGTTTTGCACCACCACTCATACCCCTCCAACCTCCCGTTCACGGCATCTGGTCCCACGATGGCCCTTGGCCACAAACGACTACATCAGACAAACCACATGCTGCGTGTGGGAATAAACTTTCTAAAGTATTTCCCTGATGTCCTCACAGCGCCAAAGCTTGTACTGCCACAGGGCCAAAAGGGGGATGAACGGATATACACCCACGACACACCATGTGCCAAACACCATGGCACCAGAACTATTTATGAGACTTTGAAACAAGTGGCGTACTGGTCCAGCATGCAGAAAGATGTGGCAGAGTATGTCAGAGAATGTCAGGCTTGCTGTCAAGTCCAAACTGTAAACCCAAATCACAGAGCTCCACTGCAACGCAGAGGAGTCATGTTTCCACAGTCAGTTGACCAGAAAGACTGGACTGGAGAACCTCCTCTGATGCTCATGGCCATCACAGACACCATACAGGAGTCAACTCAGGTGTTCCCCACAGAACTACTGATGGCACGACAGGTGCCACTGCCGTTGCACCTGTACCAACCAGGAGACTTGAGTCTCATCACAGCCTGCTCCACTCATCAGCATCTCAACAAGCTCCACCTACAGTGGAGAGAACAACTCACAACACAGAGCCAAACCCTGCAAACCACCAGCAAATCCTGGAAAGGTATTGTGGTGGTTCCCTGTACTCACAGTTTCCTGCTGATCCAAATGGCGAACTCAATGAAGCAACTGTTTACAGTCCTCCAGAATGACTTTTTCCAAAATCAGCTGGTTATAGCTCTGATAACAGACCTGCTGCTAGAAGTTAGCTTCTCTATGGACAGAGTGGCTATGAATAGGATTCCTCAGGATCCTACACAAACTGGACACAGTGCTGGACTTTGCTACTGGCAGACCCAAAGACATGGTCAATGTCAGTTGGCGGCAACGTAACACCCATGCCAAGAAACACACCTCAGTTGCGGTAGCCTACCACAACAGTAACCCACGGCTGTGCCTGGCTCCCCACATTTGCAGGTTTAGTTTCACCAAAGACTTTCAGTACTTCTGCCCAAACCAGCTCTTCCTCAGAAACCAAACTAAAGGAATGGGCCGGTTGCAGCCCATGACCAGCAACACACGCTGCCCGGCCAAGCCTCGCACCCCAGTCAGCGGAACACAAGCCGAGATTGTGGGTGATCGACTGCTCGTCCACACCTCCACTCATGCTGCCACCCTAACCTACAATCAGCACAACACCGCCACTCGTGTCAGCCTGCCCAATCCAAGTAAGTGGATCCAGGTACCCCTGGGTTCCATCCTTCACCACAGCCATCTGGCAGTGCACTATCTCTCAAGCAAAGAGGACCAGTCGGAACTGGAAATCCCATCCTCCTCCAGGGATCACCATCACACCTTAGATCCGGGACTGGAACTGAGGATTGACAAAGGGGGGTCCCAGCTAAGTGACAGTACTCCTATCGATGCAGCCCTCCAAGCACTCTCACGACTGCCTGTCCTGTCCAGCTCACCTAAAGCTCAAGCTTGGACTCCTGCCAACACAACCTGTTGCCTCTCCATGGCAATCAAGTACGCACTCGCCCTGGGCCTGGCTTTCATCCTATCCCCAGGGATCAAAGGGATGCAAGAGTCCATGGGCAAGTGCTTATCTGCCCTCCCTCAAGGACCAGTAGGAACCACCTGCTGCGTGACCATCCGGATCCATGTGCCATCGAACTTGGTTACCGTCCAACGAAGTCTGCACAGGAACTTCGTTGGCCGAAGGGGGGGTCTGTAGCATATGCACACGTATCAGGATAATCAATAAACTTTGGAGTTTTCAGAATGCTTTTAACCTGATGAACTGTGTTCGTTAATCACTAAATCGGCTCCGACCAGTCTGCATAAGATGAGCCCACTTGACACCTTTGTGGACCCGTGAGGGTAAACAGAAAACTCCAACTTCCTCACTTTGGTGACTTCAAAAGGAGCACCCCCCCAGAGACTGACCAGATCCACATTCCAACACAGGCACACACAAAAACACACACACAGACACATACAGAAACACACAAACATACATTTTTGACTGTATATGTAAAACACAACTATGCCAACATATACCCATCCTGTATTTTGAAGCGTATGCATGTTTCCTAGTGTTTAAATGAGTGTATTTGTGTATTTTAATGATAGAATTTTGTCTGTAAACCTTAACTTCTTTTATATGCATTTCTGATGTATCAAGTTTGATCTCTCCATAAAGCTCCGGACTCAAGCTATTCACTGAGAGATGTCACATAGCTGACAAATGCATTTTTCTATGTGTTTAATGATACTGTGACGAAAGCACTCCATCTCGTAATCCGATCTGATAGTCATTAAGTATGCAAATTCAGCTAGGAGACCAAACAAAGGAACTTCTATTGGTCGCTACAATTCAGGAGGTGTGTTAGCTTGGGTTTCCATAAAAACAACGACACACACCTTCTCCTGTGTTCTCCCGATTGCCTCACGAGCACCTTGTGCACGTCTGTCCCGGACGTCTCCGGTGACCACGCCCCAAGTCACTTTAACATTTTTCGATCGATTTATGCTTTGATGCTATAATTGCAGGTTGTTCTCATGGCCAGAGAATAACTCCGTTTATAATATTCTGTGAGGGGCTTAGTTTGCTGGACAAACGAACAGTTTCTCTACATAATTATTAAACCAGAACTAATCATATATATATAATTGATTATAATTCGTTGTAATTAATTAACCATATATGTTTAATTCCCCCTTGGGTCTGTATGTGCATAATAATTATTCATAAAGCTTTATGAATTATTATATTCATATTCCACCCATAAATTGATTAATAACCACTACATCGTTACAACAACAAGAAATTTACTTTATTCACAATCATTGTATCTTCTGTGATCCTACCTTCCAACTCTGAAATTACCGAATTCCTCCTCTCACCTTGCACTTTTGCCTCTTTACTCTTGACATCAACCGCTTTAACTGCTTCTGCATATGTTATGTTCATGTATGCACATCCTCCAAAAGCAACACTGTGTTCTCCACCAAAGTTGCAGCACTTAATCCCTGCTCCTTCACATTTGCCATAATCATGCTGTCCTACAATAATGCTGTCCTACAATAATGTCCTACAAGCTTGCTGCTCACTACTTCCTGCTTACACATTACTTTGATTTTCATTTTTATCACTTTCCTTTTTTGCTCTTCATTGTTACACACTATAATCAAATTTCCATTCTGTAACACTCTTGCCAGCTTAATCTCTCCAACTACCTTCCTCAACTCTTTCATTAATGCAATTGGAGTTACCTTTTGTATTCCGCCTTCTCTTTAAAATTCAATATTACCTTCAACTCATCCAAATTTCCATTCCTCACTTCCTGTTCATTTCCACTCTCCCCTGAACTTTTTACCTCTCTTTCTTGATGATTTTTCTTTCTTTTCTTTGTACCTGCATCTTCCTTCGTATCTGTATTCCCCACTTCTCTTGTCCTTCCAACATCCATTTGATCATCCTCCTCATCTGTTTCAGCGACACTAGCTAGTGTCTCTGATCCATTTCCATTACGATTTTTAAAAATGTTGTGACTATTGATTTCTCTGCTTTCGCCGCCATATCGTATTCCTATATTTTCTGCTTGATTTTGCTCTCCACTGAACACACGCCTGCTACAGAGTCATGCTGTGGTCATCTGATCGTCCTCTGACATGCACTGTTAACTGTGGGACTTTATATAGACAGGTGTGTGCCTTTCCAAATCATGTCCAATTAACTGAATTTACTACAGGCAGACTCTAATCAAGTTGTAGAAACATCTCAAGGATGATCAGTGGAAACAGGATGCACCTGAGCTCAATGTTGAGTGTCATGACAAAGGCTGTGAATACTTATGTACATGTGATTTTTTTAAATTTTTAATAAATTTGCAAAGATTTCAAACAAACTTCTTTCATGTTGTTATTATGGGGTATTGTTTGTAGAATTTTGAGGAAACAATGAATTTAATCCCTTTTGGAATAAGCCTGTAACATAACAAAATGTGGAAAAAGTAAAGCGTTGTGAATACTTTCCGGATTCACTGTATTTAAATAACTGGGGTTTTAATGCAGTGTAAGCAAGGCCTCAGCTTCTTGGAAACCAACAGGAGAAAAAAAGTTTCAATACCTGGTCAGTTTACTTAATGCTCCCTGAAGCTAGACATTGTTATAGTTTGCTTTTCAGTTTTTTTGTTTGTTTTGTTTTTTTTTTCTCAGAGAATCCACATGAAATTCTTCTATTCAGTGGTAATAAAGGATTGGTCAGGAAGCTCCATTTATGAAACTCGGGAGTCAAAATGTAATAACCAAGGTATAGACATGGAAAGTATTTGATGGGTCTTTTTTTTAATCAAATGCTGATGTTGAAATACTTAAAGGTGGTGACTAGTAATGAATATTTAATTTACATGTTGGAGTAAAAATTATGTAGGGTGGTGTCCTATACTGGCAAATTGAAACTTTAGTCTATACTGCCTGCCAAATACCTAAACTGCTGGGGACTCGTCCTCAGGGAGGCCTGCTGAGGCCAGCTACCTGACAGCTATTTTTTCTGGCTAAAAAGAGTACCCACACCGTTGGGGAATAGCCCACAAGGAGGCCTGCTTCCGATAGTAAGTCATTGCTAGCTGCAAAGTATCCAGTTTTTAGGGACCCACTCTCCAGGGAAGCCTGCTAAGGCCAGCTACCCGATAGCAAGTATTGCTAGCTGCTATGCTCCCAAAGTGTTGGGGACTCACCCTCAGGGAGGCCTGCTAAGGTCAGCTCCTGATAGCGAGCTTTACACTCTCCAGAGAGGCCTGCCAGGGCCTACTATCTGATATCAAGTCGTTGCTGGCTGCCAAGAACCCAAATGCTGGGGACTTGCTCTTCAGGGAGGCCTGTAAAGGCCAGCTACCATATATCAAGTCTTTGTTGGCTGCTAATTACCCATATGATGGAGACTAGCGCTCAGGGTGGCCTGCCAAGGCCAACTATCTGATAGCAAGTCTTCACTAGCAAAAACATCTGTTCACACAGTGCCTAGAGTCCTGGTACTTAATCACATTGCCAGAAGCAGTGTACTCAGTAAAACACATTTTACCCTTTAAGCAAGGGGAGTATAGTCTCACACCACCATGTTCTGGAGGAGGCCCCCCCGGGGCCTACCACTCCAGATGAGCACGGGCGTCAGCTGGTGGCAATGCTTGGGCTTCAAGGGAGTGTATTCAATAATCAGTACGAAGTGAAGCTTAACAATTTGGCTCGACCGGAGCCACAATGGTGCAAGGCAGATAAACACAGATCTATAAGCGAAGTACTCAACTACCAGTGGGACACTTACCATGACAGAAATGTTATCTGCAGACAGCCCTAGGGGAATGAAGGCTTAAAAAGACAACCACATTTGACCCAGCACTTGAACATCAGCTCAGCAGGCTTAAAGGTGGGATCAGTAGATTTTGAAAAACGCTATTGGACATTGTTCATATTTAAAATCATCCCAAACAAACCCACCCCTCTCTTCATTGCTCTGCCTCAGGGCTATGTTATCAGCCTTCGACCCTAGCCACTATCTATTCTGCCTCTGCACCAACATGCATTTACTCGAAATGCAGAAAGGGGGGTGGGCATTGACTAGACGACTCTCGCAATGAGAGGAGGACAACACTTGGGATGCTAGATGGAACCTACACTCAGATACTGAAGGGTCGGGGTGAGAATGCTAGCAGACTGCCTCCACTATCCCTAGTATTAGCCTAGGGCAGCTATTGAGGTGGCCCTGCTGAGGGCCAGCACATTGTAAAGCTGCTTTGACACAATCTGCATAGTAAAAAGTGCTATATAAATAAAGGTGACTTGACAAGCATAGATCTACCTGAGGCTCATAAAGAAAAACTCAATGCAATACAATGCATTGAAAAAAAAATATGATGCCATTTTATTCAGTATGTAGGGCTCTATAAAACTTTTTATTTTTTCTCAAATTCCATTTATTTTTTTTTTAAACAAATTGTGTTTCATGGTTTATTAATTGAATTAATAAAAAGCAACTTAATTATTTATTGCAGAAGTGAAGCTGGCAGTGAAGGTGACTGGAAGATCCAACGGGCAATGAACAGGATGGCAGGCAAAAGATGAAGACAGGATCAGGAATGAGACAGCAGGTAAGTAGCAGGTAAGGAATCGATGTGAGTCTGTATAGTCTTGACGAGACCAGAAAATGTGCTTGAGTGAACAGTGAGCTTAAGTAGGGTGACCTGATGATGACATGCAGGTGATCAGTATTCCGGTGATTGTGAACGAGTGGGTGGATCTGGTGTACAAACTTGATTCCAAAAAAGTTGGGACACTGTACAAATTGTGAATAAAAACAGAATGCAATGATGTGGAAGTTTCAAATTTCAATATTTTATTCAGAATACAACATAGATGACATATCAAATGTTTAAACTGAGAAAATGTATCATTTTAAGGGAAAAATAAGTTGATTTTAAATTTCATGGCATCAACACATCTAAAAAAAGTTGGGACAAGGCCATGTTTACCACTGTGTATCATCCCCTCTTCTTTTTATAACAGTCTGCAAACGTCTGGGGACTGAGGAGACAAGTTGCTCAAGTTTAGGAATAGGAACGTTGTCCCATTTTTGTCTAATACAGGCTTCTAGTTGCTCAACTGTCTTCGCATCTTCCTCTTTATGATGCGCCAAATGTTTTCTATGGGTGAAAAATCTGGACTGCAGGCTGGCCATTTCAGTACCCGGATCCTTCTTCTATGCAGCCATGATGTTGTAATTGATGCAGTATGTGGTCTGGCATTGTCATGTTGGAAAATGCAAGGTCTTCCCTGAAAGAGACAACGTCTGGATGGGAGCATATGTTGTTCTAAAACTTGGATATACCTTTCAGCATTGATGGTGCCTTTCCAGATGTGTAAGCTGCCCATGCCACACGCACTCATGCAACCCCATACCATCAGAGATGCAGGCTTCTGAACTGAGTGCTGATAACAACTTGGGTTGTCCTTGTCTTCTTTCTGACTTCCTCTTTAGTCTGGATAACATGGCGTCCCAATTTTCCAAAAAGAACTTTAAATTTTGATTTGTCTGACCACAGAACAGTTTTCCACTTTGCCACAGTCCATTTTAAATGAGCCTTGGCCCAGAGAAAACGCCTGCGCTTCTGGATCATGTTTAGATATGGCTTCTTTTTTGAAAAATTTCTTTTTTTATAGAGTTTTAGCCGGCAATGGCGAATGGCACTGTGGATTGTGTTCACTGACAATTTTTTCTGGAAGTATTCCTGAGCCCATGTTGTGATTTCCATTACAGTAGTATTCCTGTATGTGATGCAGTGCCGTCTAAGGGCCCGAAGATCACAGGAATCCAGTATGGTTTTCCGGCCTTGACCCTTATGCGCAGAGATTGTTCCAGATTCTCTGAAACTTTGGATGTTATTATGCACTGTAGATGATGATAACTTCAAACTCTTTGCAATTTTTCTCTGAGAAACCCCTTTGTGATATTTCTCCACTATTTTTCACCGCAGCATTGGGTGAATTGGTGATCCTCTGCCTATCTTGACTTCTGAGAGACACTGCCACTCTGAGAGCCTCATTTTATACCCAATCATGTTGCAATAAGGTCATAAGTTGCAAATTGGTCCTCCAGCTGTTCCTTATGTGTACATTTAACTTTTCCGGCCTCTTATTGCTACCTGTCCCAACTTTTTTGGAATGTGTATATGATATGACAATTGTTTTTCTCAAATTAAATGGTAAAATGCTCTTAGTAAAATTACTCTCAGAGCTCATATAGTCAGATGACAGATGCTGAAAAAAATACACAGCATGCTTCTTCCGTATGTGTAGTAAACATATATGTGCGTCTGCGCCATTCATTCATACATAAGGGATTCATATTCAAATGGTCTTCTAGCAGTTTAATATTCACACAGACACTAGCCCATATCGCAATTTGATTTAAAGGTGCCCTAGAATGTTCTTTCACAAGATGTAATATAAGTATAAGGTGTCCCCTGAATATGTCTGTGAAGTTTCAGCTCAAAATACCCCATCAATTTTTTAATTAATTTTTTTAACTGCCTATTTTGGGGCATCATTAACTATGCACCGATTCAGCAAGCGGCCCCTTTAAATCTTGTGCTCCCTGCCCCCGAGCTCTCGACTATAAAACAAACAAAGTTCACACAGCTAATATAACCCTCAAATGGATCTTTACAAAATGTTCGTCATGCATTCTGCATGCATGCTTCGGATCATGTGAGTATAGTATTTATTTGGATGTTTACATTTGATTCTGAATGAGTTTGATAGTGCTCCATGGCTAACGGGCTAATGCTACACTGTTGGAGAGATTTATAAAGAATGAAGTTGTGTTTATGCATTATACAGACTGCAAGTGTTTAAAAATTAAAATAGCGACGGCTCTCTTGTCACTGTGAATACAGTAATAAACGATGGTAATTTTAACCACATTTAACAGTACAATAGCAACATGTTAACGAAAAATGTAGAAAGACAATTCACAAATATCACTAATAATATCATGTTATCATGTCAGTTATTATTGCTCCATCTGCCATTTTAAGCTGTTGTCCTTGCTTGCTTACCTAATCTGATGATTCAGCTGTGCAGCTCCAGATGTTAATACTGGCTTATGTAATGCCTTGAACATGAGCTGGTATATGCAAATATTGGGGGCGTACATATTAATGGTGTTATGTTGAGATTCGCCTGTTCTTCGGAGGTCTTTTAAACAAATGAGATTTACATAAGAAGGAGAAAGCAATGGAGTTTGAAACTCAATGTATGTCTTTTCCATGTACTGAACTCTTGTTATTCAACTATGCCAAGGTAAATTCAATTTTTGATTCTAGGGCACCTTTAAGTGTACCTACCTACTTTTTATTTATTCATCCAAAATATGCCCTAAATATGATACAGATAGTTTTCTTTTGTTCAGACAGACAGCAAATCATAAAGTAACTTAAGTGCCTTCTGACTTCTAACGCATAGCCCTTTCACAAATACGTTAGAAACAATGCATCACGATTCAAATGCCAACTTGTATCCTATGCACTTTTTTAAATCGATGTATCGCATTGTTAACTTTAATGCTGATGCACTGATGCAAATCGGTGAATCTTACCATCTCTAGTATACAGAGCTCAGAGGAGCGATGCTCACCCAGGTAACAATGTCAGGCGGCCACATAAGCGCTAGTCTCTTGCAATCAACTCTCCAAACCATATACGAGAGGAGACAAGCTACTCTACCATGACGTGGCTATCAAGGCAGCCCAATGAGGGCCAGCCCTTGACACGTGAAACTAGACAGAGCGGTGGCCTCAAAAACACTCCCCTTCTGGGAAGAAGCCAACTCACTCAACACAGTAACTGCAATCTCTGATGGATAGCTGAATTCACAATAAGCAAAGCCAACAAACTCACTTAAGAAGACCGAAACGGTACTCCCCAAATATCATTCTAGCCAACCTACGATGGGAACTTCAGGGCCCCAATACATTACATCACTAGGTGAATCCCCACCAACTCCATACAGGGAACAGTGGCCTACAACAAATACTATTTGGTATTTTAAAATAGCACAAAGACCAACGTAGTTCAACCTACCACCATCAAAAACATGGGGTCTATCACCTTTTCAGGCCTGAAAGGGCACTCTCACTGTCAAAGCCAAGGCGGACCATCAGACAACACTTAGCTCATCATTGGCCCAGCCTAAGGCCTGATGTGAGAAGTGCCTGGGGGGAAACTCAGGAGGAGAAGGAAGAACAGAGGGTGTAGTTCTAGTCACCCTCCGAGGGAGGCGATCCATCACCAACACTGAGTGCATTTGCGCTGGATCACCTCCCTCAAACCCTCCTTCTTTCTAGAGTCCCGCCTTCTCTGCGACTTACCCCTCTGTGGAGGGGGTGCATGAGAGATGACACTAGCCTTCCAGCCCTGTCTCTGACCCTCAGATTGAGACGGGCCAGGCCCTCCTGCCTGTCTGGGCACAGATTCGGATCTCAGCGGTATGCATGTCTTAAATGCCACTGATTGCAACTTTGCCTATCTGAACTTCCCAAACACCGCCTTTACAGAGGTGCCAAAAAGTCCAGAGGGTGAAACTGGCACATCAAGAAGAAAGCCCTTCTGTTTTCCAGGTTCAGCCAGAGATGTCTCTCTGCAGCCACCATCACTGCCTTCGATTGACCGATCATGGCAGCAGTCTGCTTGGTGGCCCGGAGAGCTAGATCTGTGGTGTGACACAGCTCATCCACTACTTCAGGGAAAAGACCCTGACCGTGATCGAGATCCTTCAGTAGGTCCGCATGGTACGCTGCAACACCGCTATTGTGTGCAAAGCAGCACCAGCCTGACCTGCTGGATGTTACCTGCTGGATGTTACCCACCCCTGGATTTTACTTTAAGGGGCTTATATGGCAGGGTCGGAGCTGCAGCCAGGAATCATCTCAGAGGAGAAACTGGCCCCTGACTGAGCCTGGCTTCTCCCAAGGTTTTTTTCTCCATTTTCTCATGATGGAGTCTGGGTTCCTTGCCACTGTCACCTCTGCCTCACTTAGTTGGGGAAACTTAATGTTCAACACATTATGGGAAACTTAATGGGAACGCATTAGAAAGGAACCCGTTCGTGGCAGGTTGGACGACCGGTTTCTTTTGAGCCATAACCCGGTAACTCCAGTGAGCCTTCCATTCCTTCCCAATCTACATGATGAGATCGAGAGGGCATGGAAGAACCTGTACTCCGCTGCTTTCAGATCCTGCATCCCGCTCAGATCCGGACCTGGGCCCAGACAGCCGGGAGGTCGGAGACAGATCTAGTGTCGCCACTTGTCTAGTGTCGCCACTCGTGCGCCTCCTCCTCCCCGGAGCAAGTCGCAGAGATGGCGGGATGCAAGGAGGAAGAAACAGTATCTGAGGGAGGTGATCGAGAATAGGCGCCAGCAGCGCAGATGATCGATCTCCTCTCTCGCGAGGGCTGCTTTTTGCCCTCGCTCTTCCTTCTTCCTCCACCTCCCGGGAGCATTTTATCAACTATGTGCTCGGGCTTTGACAGTCAGGCCGACGATGTGGGCACATGATGAATATTTTTCTGACGGCCCGCCGTCTGACTTGATAGTGAAAGTGCTTTCAGGCTTAAAGAACTTTGGATTTTAATCACCCTTACATCACCGTTATATTCGCTATCCCTTCATGGTTGTATAGTTCCTAGTTCTGGCCTCCTCCTGAGTTGGTGGCCGTTCGCCCATTTTTCCCCCTTCATATTTCATATTTCTTATGTAGGCGCTATAGTCAGATCAACAGCTAAGGTGTATTAGCCTTCCTGGTTTGTCTCAGGTGGCAGTTCCTTATCTCTGAGGAGATAAGCTATGCATGACGCTAGGCCCCACTGTTTAGAACCTTTCATGCTTTAATGTTTTCACATGAACCCCTTGAGAATTATTCAAGTTGATATAACGGTGCTTAAGCTTCTTAGCTCTCGTTTTCTTGGGTTCAGCACAAATGTCAGATTTGTCCTGTGGAAGACATTTATCCTGTGTGGATGGCATGTATTACAAAGCATTTGCTTTTGCTTTGGGGTTCTGAGACTTTAGCCCTACATATTTATGTGAGCTTACTGGTAACACTTTAGAATACTGATCCTTCATTAATGAATAATTACACAGCAACAGATGAGTAATGCATTATTAACACTCTAGTAACTACTATTAAGTAACAAGAAACTCTAATGAATTAGTAAGTATAGTGCTCAGTTGAAGGTGGTAGTTCATTATTAACTAATCAGTAACTACTGTTTTTTCATACCTCACAGAGAACTACTAAGAACTAATATATACATGTTCGTAATTAATGAGAATAATACATAATGTATAATTAATTCTAAAGTGAAGGTGATAGTAACCCACTAGTAATGACTGAAGTATTACCAAATACTTAAGAAGGAATTACTAATTATTTGGATCAGTATTCTAAAGTGAGAAACATGATATCTCTCCAGTAACTACTGAAGTCTTTGTAAACTTAAAGTATTGTATAGTAATAACTCAATAATTACTATATAACTCTATTATACTATACTCTACTATATAAATTAACTACTTCTTATTTGGATCAGTATTCTAAAGTGAAGATCATAGTAACCCACTAGTAATTACTTAAGTGTTACTACATCCTTCTAAAGGAACTACTAATTATTTGGATCAGTATTCTAAAGTGAAGATCATGGTAACCCACTAGTAATTACTTAAGTGTTACCAAATATATCATAAGGAATTACTGTAGAAAAACATGCAAACACATCAAAAGTTTACAAAGACTTCAGTGGTTACTAGAGAGTTATCATGTTTTTCACTTTAGAATACTGATCCAAATAATTAGTAATTCCTTCTTAAGTATTTTGTAATACTTCAGTCATTACTAGTGTGTTACCAAGACCTTTACTTTAGAATTAATTATACATTATGCATCATTCATGTTAATTATGAACCTGTATATAGTAGTTCTTAGTAGTTCTCTGGGAGGTATGAAAAAACAGTAGTTACTGATTAGTTAACAGTGAACAACCACATTCAACTGAGCACTACTTACTAATTCATTAATCAGAGTTTATTTTTAGTTAATAGTAGATCAGTATTCTAAAGTGTTACCAGCTTACTCTAGTGCTGCCACAGGTCGGCGCCTGTTCTACGATAGCAGGCTGTGTCTAGCCTCTATTTATGAACGTGGTGTTATGTTTGTACTCCCCGTTAGGGTTTATGTTTCTCTGAGTGCATCACCTGTGGGATTGCACACTCAGGTTGAGTGCAGAGAAATTTATTCTGGTTAGAATAAGGTTGATCTCTGTTAGCTCCCAGTCGATCATGACCACAGCAGCTGTCCTTTATGTACTGTTAGATTGGTGGCTTTCCCTTGGCAGCCTCTTTCTTATACAGCTTGTTTTCTGTTGCTGTTGGTTTACGATCGTGAGTTTGCTCATTTTGCTTAACACTGCCTCAGGCTTAGGCTCATGATGTTTTGAGGTAACAGGCCTTCCAGGCCTTCCTTAGACCATGTTTGCATATTATACATTGCCTGTTGGAATGTGTTCACCTAGGCTCAGGGTTAGCTAGTTACCCTCAGTAAGCTTTAGGGTTTAGTGCTGGTCCCTTTTGAGCTCAAGTCCTATTTATGACCACTGGCTGGTGCCACTTGGTGCTAAGAGTAGTAAGCTTCAGCGGCTTCCTTTGTAGCGTCTGTGTTGGCCTAGCTGGGTTGGTAATCTAGACTCATTCCATGGTTGAGTCGTGTCTTATGACTCATGCCGCCATCGGCCACGCCCACCTCCGTGTTTAACCCTCTGGAGTCTGAGGCTGATTTGGGGCCTGGAGAAGTTTTGACATACCCTGACTTTTGTGCTTTTTTCAATTGTTCATAAACATATTAATGGAAAAAGTGTCATTACACTGTATTCAGCACAAACTAGGCTACAATAATATGTGAGGAACATGTATGTGTTGTGATACAGACGGCACGGAGACAGAAGTAAAAGCAGGTATTGTGGTTTATTAGAGAATCAGCAATGAGCAGGTAAGTAAATGGAAGATGGAGGGTTTCAATGAGAAGGTAGAGGTTTGATACTGTCCTTGTAATTGCAGATGGAGTTGGTAGTTGAGGAGATGGAGTATGGTGGACGAGGAACACTCACACACATGGAAGGAGGAACACAGGAGGAGGACTGGAGACAACGGGGCGATAAGGGATCGCTGGTAGCAGGTAAGTAGCAGGTAAGTTGCTGGTAGAGTCCTTGAGGTTCGCATACATGAGTCTGTACAACAAACGAGACCGGACAACTGGTGTGTGTGTGAGTGTGGGTTAAATAGTGCTGGTGATTGAGTGACTGATGATGTGCAGGTGTTGACGATCAGAACTCCGGTGATTGGGTTCGTGGATATTGACGGGAGGTGGAGCCTGACGTGTCTGTGACAGTCCCCCCCCTCCCACGGCCCGCTCCTGAGGGCCGAGGACCCCGACGTCGTGGTGGCCGACCTCGAGGGCGTGGGGCAGCTCTGTCTGGGTGGCTGGAGTGGTAGGCTTGTAGCAGGTTGGGATCAAGGATGTCGTTCCATGGGACCCACAACCGCTCCTCTGGCCCGTAGCCCTCCCAGTCGACGAGGTACTCCATGAGACCACCACGGCGCCGGGAGTCCAGAATCTCCCGAACCTCGTAAGCAGTCCCATCCTCCAGAAGAAGTGGAAGGGGGGGGCTCGCCGGCTGTCACGTCAGGCTCTGTGGAAGGAGAGAGAGAAGGGTGGTGAGGTTTGAGTAAAGACACGTGGAAAGTGGGGTGAATCTTATACTCAGGAGGGAGCTGAAGACGATACGTGACGGGATTGATCTGCTGGAGGATGGTGAATGGGCCAATGAAGCGGGGACTCAGCTTCTTGCATGGCAGACGCAGTCTGATGTCCCTTGTCGACCGCCAGAACTTCTGCCCAGGTTGGTAGTTGGGAGCGTTGGAGCGACGAAGGTCGGCTGTCATCCTGCGTCTGCACAGGGCCCTCTGCAACTGATGGTGGGCTGAGTCCCACACCCTCTCGCTCTCCCGGAACCAGTAATCGATGGCAGGAACGTTGGAGGGTTCCCCATCCCAGGGGAACAATGGGGGTTGGTAGCCGAGTACGCATTGAAAAGGTGTTAATCCGGTGGAAGGTTGACGGAGAGAGTTCTGGGCGTACTCGGCCCAACCCAGGTACTGGTTCCAGGAGTCCTGGTGGCCGTGACAGAAGGTACGCAGGAAGCGGCTGATCTCCTGGATTTTCCGTTCCGTCTGCCCGTTCGTCTGAGGGTGGTATCCCGATGACAGGCTGACGGTCACACCCAGGAGCGACAGAAAGGCCTTCCAGACCCGGGAGATGAACTGGGGGCCCCTATCCGATACTATGTCTTCGGGGATTCCATAGTGGCGGAAGACGTGGTTAAACATTAACTCAGCAGTGGTGAGAGCGGTAGGTAGACCTTGGAGAGGAATCAGTCGGCAGGCCTTGGAGAATCTGTCCACTACCACGAGTATGCAGGTATGACCATCAGACGGTGGGAGATCTGTCACGAAGTCAACTCCCAGGTGTGACCATGGTCACTCAGGAACAGGCAGAGGAAGGAGCTTGCCGGCCGGCAGTTGACGAGAGCTCTTCGAGATGGCGCACTCCCTGCAGCCCTGTACGTACCTTCTGACATCCCTGGCTAAGTTGGGCCACCAGAAGCGTGCTTTGAGCAGCGAGAGGGTTCCATTGACCCCCGGGTGACCAGTGCCAAGTGATGAGTGGGCTGCGTGGATGAGTTGAGTGCGTCGTGCTCTGGTGATATACTGGAGACCGGGAGGACAACCCGGCGGAGTGTTGGAGGAGGCATTGGAGGAGGGCAGAGTCTCTTCAGACCATTGGATGAGGTTCACAAAGATGGTTTCTGGAAGAACGGTTTCAGGATCTTCAGATTTCTCATCAGGAGCGTGGAGACGGGATAAGGCGTCAGCCTTGAGGTTTTTGGAGCCGGGACGATAGGAGATGGTGAAATTGAATCTTGAAAAGAACATGGCCCAGCGGGCTTGTCGGGGGTTTAGTCTTTTAGCAGCTTTAAGATATTCCAGGTTTTTATGGTCGGTTAAAACTTGGAAGGGGTACTTGGCTCCCTCCAGCCAATGCCTCCATTCCTCCAACGCGAGCTTGACAGCCAGGAGTTCGCGGTCACCGATATCATAGTTGACCTCCGCCGGGTTGAGCTTGCGGGAGAAGAAGGCCATGGGCACAGTCCCATGGCCGGTGTGGAGGTAATTTGGAGGCTCGCTGTGGGCAAAAGACATCGCTGAAGGGGGCGTAACAGGCTGGAATGTCGATGGATCGTTTCTCGATGGGGCTTTCAATGGAAGTGGCACAGATGGAGACTTCTTTGGAACGTGGAGATGGAGGAACAGGAAACCCGGAGAGACAGGCTGAGAAACAGTGTTCGCCCCACTTCAGGATTTCGCCCGTGCGCCAGGAGATGGTTGGGCTATGCTGTTCGAGTCACGGGCGCCCTAGAACCACGTCAGCGGTGGATTCCTCCAGAACCAGCAGATGGATATCCTCGACGTGAAGGAGGCCTATACAGAGTTGTAGTGGTCCAGCACATCGGGTGATTCTCTTGCGGCTTAGGGGTTTTCCGGTAATGGAGTGGGCTTGATAGGTACTAGGCGAAGGCGAGGTTTTTAACTTGAATTGATGGCAGAGGGACCCGGAGATGAAGTTCCCGGCTGACCCTGAGTCGATGAGCGCAACAACTGGAACAGAGATATTGGCAGCAGTAAGGGTTACAACGGTGGTGAGTGGTTTCATTTGTATAGGAGAGGGAAGAATGGAACTCACCAGAGGCCTTGGAGGGCGTGTTGGGCATGCAGAGAGGACATGCCCGGGAGAGGCGCAGTTGAGGCAGAGGTTCAGGGTCAGCCGGCGGTGTCGTTCTGCAGGGGTGAGTCTGGAGTTGTCAACTTGCATCGGTTCGTTGGCTGGTTCTAGGGAGCTGACGGGTTCTGACCGACGGAGGAGAGGTTGAAGAGACGGCTGGCCCTGGTGTTCTTCAAGACACGACTGCATACGAGTGCCTACGCGGATGGCGAGTTGGATGAAGCGTTCGAGGTCGATGTTGTCCTCGTATGCAGCGAGATGCAATCGCAACTTGGGTTCTAACCCCTGGCGGAAGGAAGTGATGAGGGCTTGTTCATTCCATCCGCTACTGGAAGCCAGGGTACGGAACTGCAAAGCATATTCAATCACAGTATTAGATCCTTGTTTTAAGTTATAGAGTTTCTCACCGATAGAGGAATCCGAAAGGGGTTTTCCAAAAACTTTGCGGAAGTGAGAGACGAAGGCTGAATAGGATTTCACCACGGGGTTCTTTTGAATCCAGAGCGCGTCTGCCCAACGGAGAGCTTTACCTTGTAGCTGTGAGATGATAAAAGCGACTTTCGAGGTGTCAGTGGGGTAAAGTTGCGATTGCATCTCCAGGACCAGCTCACATTGCAGGAGGAATCCGCTGCAATCCTCTGCCGATCCTGAGTAGGGCGCCGGCCGGGCCATGGGACTGGCGTACTGAGGAGGAAAGTGCATTGAAGAAGTGAGTGGGGAAGCGGAGACAGGTGCTGGTGACGGTGGTTGTGGAGGAGTGAGTGCTCGGCGCAGCGCGCTCACGAGCTCCTGGAATGGATCTGGCTGGCTCATGCTGATCTCTAGCCGTGTTAACGGGTCCGGTCTTCTGTTATGATACAGATGGCACGGAGACAGAAGTAAAAGCAGGTATTGTGGTTTATTAGAGAATCAGCAATGAGCAGGTAAGTAAATGGAAGATGGAGGGTTTCAATGAGAAGGTAGAGGTTTGATACTGTCCTTGTAATTGCAGATGGAGTTGGTAGTTGAGGAGATGGAGTATGGTGGACGAGGAACACTCACACACACGGAAGGAGGAACACAGGAGGAGGACTGGAGACAACGGGGCGATAGGGATCGCTGGTAGCAGGTAAGTAGCAGGTTAGTTGCTGGTAGAGTCCTTGAGGTTTGCATACATGAGTCTGTAAAACAAACGAGACTGGACAACTGGTGTGTGTGTGAGTGTGGGTTAAATAGTGCTGGTGATTGAGTGACTGTGCAATCCCGAGATTGCATAGAGAGGAAGGAGAGTTCAGTGTGTGAACAGCAGCTTCCGGTTCAACGCTGCTGCCTGCCAGCTGTCTGATCTACGCTCGGAGCTTCGTGGAGTTTATCCTAAATCCTTCTCTTTATTCCTATTCACATAATATAACTTTCTTATTTTTCACTAGATTACTTAACCTATTGCATAGTATTACTAAACGGAACGATTTATTACTAGCAATCCACCAGCGTAATCACCTAGTGTTAGCCATAGCCTGCTAGCTACCGTCTACTTTCTTTTTTTCCTCTAAACCAACCTTCCTTGTCGATTGAATGGCGGATTTATCCGATGTATGTTATTCTGATCTGTCCTCGCCAGATCGGGAAGCTGTGGAGACGTTGCTGCCCGGAATTCATCGATCCACCGCGAGGTACAGCGTCCCGCACATCACCCTCGCCCCAGGCACCGGCAAGCGACCGAGACATCCAGCCAGCGAGTCCCGTGTGCGTTGCAGTTTTTCGGACGGCGTTCATCAAACACACGGTCAGTCATGTCCGATGATTATCATGTGTAGTAAATGCAACATGTACAGTTTAGCTCTTTCTGTCAGCAGTGAGACTTACACATGTGATAAATGCAGGGATATTGTCAGGCTGACAGAGATAATCTCAGAATTAGAGACACGCATCCAAACTTTAATTGAGGATAGTGAGAATGAAAGGGCCTTAGATACTGCTTTGGATGCGACTAGCCTAGTAAACACTACACATTCGGTTCCGGTTGTAGAAGCCACGCAGCAAGCTAACTGGGTGACTGTGAGGCGGCATAATGGCAAGAACAAACACCACTCTTCCGTTCCGATTAGAACATCAAACAGGTTCTCCCCACTCAGTGACGCACCGACTGAGAATCCTGTTGAAAGTGCCCTAGTAATTGGCGATTCTATTACACGGAACGTGAAAATAGAGACACCAGCCACCATAGTCACATGTTTGCCGGGGGCCAGAGCACCTGACATCAAAGCAAATTTAAAAGTGCTGGCTAATGCTAAACGTAAATATTCTAAAATCATTATCCACGTCGGCACAAATGATGTTCGACTTCGCCAGTCGGAGATCACTAAAATTAACATTAAAGAGGTGTGTGAACTCGCAAATTCAATGTCAGCAAAAGTAATTTGTTCTGGCCCTCTTCCTGTTCGTCGGAGTGATGAGATAGTTAGCAGGTTATCATCACTCAATGGCTGGCTGTCTAAGTGGTGTGCGCAGAATAATATAGGTTTCATAGACAATTGGAAAAGCTTTTGGGGCAGACCTGATCTGTTGAAAAGAGATGGTATTCATCCCTCCCGGGATGGTGCTGCTCTTCTCTCTAGAAATTTGGCAAATAGTCTTAGAGCTGAAACATGACAAACCAGGGCCCAGATCAGGACGCAGACAAACTGGCTAAACCGACCGTCTGCTAGCCGCCTCACGTCACAGAACTCAGATAATTCACAGCACATAGAAACACTTTCACCTAGATATTATCACATAGAGACTGTGTCTGTACCTCGAACTAGTAAATACAAAAAACTTCCGAAACCTTTTAAGGGTAAAAATTTAATTGATGTTCAAAAAATGAAAATCACAGATAAATCAGATAAACAAATGATAAAGCTTGGGTTACTGAATATTAGATCTATTTCTTCAAAAGCACTTATTGTAAATGAAATTATCACAGACAATAAACTAGACTTGCTGTGTTTGACAGAAACCTGGCTAAAACCAGACGATTACATTACTTTAAATGAATCTAGTCCTCAAGGTTATGATTATCGACACAATCCTCGACAGAAAGGCAAAGGGGGAGGTGTTGCTGTAATTTATAGTAATATATTCAGAATCATTCAAAAGAATTTCAAAAATAATTCCTTTGAAGTGATGGTGCTTTATGTAACATTATGTAAGTTGACATTTGTGCTGGCTACTGTATACAGGCCACCAGGGCACCATACTGACTTTATCAAAGAATTTGCTGAGTTTCTATCAGAGTTAGTACTGGCTGCGGATAAAGTCCTTGTTGTTGGTGATTTTAATATCCATGTAGATAATAATAAAGACGCATTTGGATTGGCATTTGCAGATATTTTAAACTCTATTGGAGTTAGACAACACGTGTCAGGACCCACTCATTGTCGTAATCATACCCTAGATCTAATACTGTCGCATGGAATAGATATTGATGCTGTTGAAATTCTACAGCAGAGCGATGATATATCAGATCATTATTTAGTCTCGTGTATAATACAATTAGCCAAGGCTACAAAACCACCACCCAGCCATAAATATTGTAGAACAATCACGTCTGCCACTAAAGATTGCTTTATAAATAATCTCCCCGAGCAGTTTCATCGCCTTAGTATACCTGACAACTTAGAAGAACTCGATGCTGCAACAGAAACTATTGGCTCTCTCTTTTCCAGCACATTAGATGCGGTCGCTCCTTTACGTCTAAAGAAGATTAAGGAAACTAATCCAACGCCGTGGTATGATGAGCACACTCGGGCTCTAAAACGAGCTGTTAGAAAAGCTGAACGTAGTTGGAAGAAAACAAAACTAGAAGTTTTTCGCCTTTCGTGGAAAGAAAAAATGATTGAGTACAGAACAGCCATAAGAAATGCTAGATCTACTTATTTTTCAAATCTCTTAATAGAAAACAAACATAATCCTAGGTATTTATTTGACACAGTGGCTAAATTAACTAGAAACAGAGATTCAACTGCTGACGTTTCCATAGAGCACAGCAGTAATGACTTTATGAACTTCTTTACTTGCAAGATTGATAATATTAGAGAGAAAATTATAAACATGCAACCGTCTACAGTTTCTCTTCAGACAGTGCACTGTAGTGTCCCTGAGGTAAAACTAGAATCATTCGCCGCTATAGGAGAGGAAGAATTATCTAAACTTATCAAATCATCAAAATCAACGACATGTATGTTAGACCCAATGCCGACTAAACTACTGAAAGAAATGCTTCCAGAGGTCGTAGGTCCACTTCTTGATATAATTAATTCATCTTTAACACTAGGACACGTGCCAAAAACCTTTAAGCAGGCTATTATCAAACCTCTTATTAAAAAACCTCAACTAGATCCGAGAGATTTAGTAAATTACAGGCCAATCTCGAATCTACCTTTTCTGTCAAAGATACTAGAAAAGGCAGTTTCAACACAACTGTGTTCCTTTTTAGAAAGAAATGGAATCTGTGAGGATTTCCAGTCAGGATTTAGACCATACCATAGTACTGAGACTGCTCTCGTTAGAGTTACAAACGATCTACTCCTATCATCCGATCGTGGCTGTATTTCTCTATTAGTGTTATTAGATCTCAGTGCTGCTTTTGACACTATCGATCATACCATTCTTTTAAAAAGACTTGAAAACTATATTGGCATTAGTGGAATTGCTTTGGCATGGTTCAAATCGTACTTATCTGACCGTTATCAGTCTGTAGTAGTTAGTGAAGAGATGTCGTATCGATCACAGGTTCAATATGGAGTACCACAAGGCTCAGTACTAGGACCGTTGCTTTTCACTCTGTACATGCTGCCCTTAGGAGAGATAATTAGGAAGCATGGTGTTAGTTTTCACTGCTACGCTGACGATACTCAGCTCTATATTTCCTCGCGCCTTGACGAAACCTACAAATTCACAAAACTAACAGAATGCATAGCTGACATTAAAAACTGGATGACAAGAAATTTCTTATTATTAAATTCAGAAAAAAACTGATTTCCTAATCTTTGGACCAAAAACTTCCTCACGAAAAAACCTTGAATACTCTTTAACACTTGACGGGTGCTCCATTAAACCTTCGTCCTCAGTTAGGAACCTGGGTGTGCTCTTTGATACCAATCTTTCATTTGAAAGTCATGTTTCTAGTATCTGTAAAACCGCCTTCTTCCATCTAAAAAATATATCTAAATTACGACATATGCTCTCAATGACAAATGCGGAACAGTTGGTTCATGCATTCATTACCTCAAGACTAGATTATTGTAACGCTCTACTGGGTGGTTGTTCTGCTCGGCTTTTAAACAAACTACAGTTGGTCCAAAATGCGGCAGCTAGAGTTCTTACTAGAACCAGAAAGTATGACCATATTAGCCCAGTTCTGTCAACATTACATTGGCTCCCTATTAAACATCGTATAGATTTTAAAATCTTGCTACTTACTTACAAAGCTCTAAATGGTTTAGCTCCCCAGTACCTAAGTGAGCTCTTAATGCATTATAGTCCTTCACGTTTATTGCGATCTCAGAATTTAGTTCAGTTGATAATACCCAGAATATCAAAATCAACTGAAGGCGGCAGATCCTTTTCCTATTTAGCACCTAAACTCTGGAACAATCTTCCTAGCATTGTTCGGGAAGCAGACACACTCTGTCAGTTTAAATCTAGACTAAAAACACATCTCTTTGCTCTTGCATACACATATCACATTATCAATACATTAACATTTTTCAAATCCGTTAAAGGATTGTTACGCTGCAATAATTAGGTCGGCCGGAACCGAGAACATTTCCTATAACACTAGATATACCTGTACATCAGAATAATAATGGCATCTAGGCTAATATCTGTCTCTCTGCTTATCCTGAGCCTTGCCGGGTGCTGGATCCAGGCCGTATCCAGATCAGATGGAGTACCTGCGTCTGGACCTGACTACAACGTAGCCCAGGAGACAATGGGCCTAAAGATCCAATTCTGGCTGCATCTATAATTCAGATTTTTAATCCCCGTGTCCGCTTACATATATTTATATATAATCGATTTTTAATCTCTATAATAAAAATGTACAATTCAGATTTTGATCTCCATATACATTTACATATATATATCTTCCAAGGGGTTTTTTCCCTCCTAGGACTTTTTTCCCAGTGCTAGCACGCTGGGTTTTTCTCCTAGGGGTTTTTTTCCACCCCTGGAAGTCAGCCGACATTGGCTTAATGTAGCACCATCTTGTATATGTTACATATTACCACGCTTGTTTGTACAGTTTTAACCACTTCCCTTTTTTTCTGTGCTTCTAATATGTAAAGCTGCTTTGAAACAATTACCAATTGTAAAAGCGCTATATAAATAAATTTGACTTGACTTTTGACTTGACTGATGATGTGCAGGTGTTGACGATCAGAACTCCGGTGATTGGGTTCGTGGATATTGATGGGAGGTGGAGCCTGACGTGTCTGTGACAGTATGTACATGTTTGTATTTTTGAAGGAATAACGTTTATGTGTGGTTATTGAAAAAACAAAAAACTTAAGTCACTGAAATAAGGCCAAAAATTTTTTTAAATTAAATCTGTGTTCACAAGACTTCTGGGTATTGGAGGTTGTAGACTAGAGTTTTGCTTCAAAATTATGTAAATAATTATCCTACCTACTCCATATAAAACAATAGAGATATTTAAATTTTATAAAACATCTTTGGTCAGGAAACACAGTATGCATGTAGGCGTGAATCATCATGAATAATGGGTGATTCTCACCTGAGAAGACAAAAAAATTGCAAAAAGAGCTCTAATGGCCTGCATAAATAATGAGCTATTTCAGACAGGTAAGCTGTGAAAAAAAACCTGTGATATCTGATGTTTCAAAGCTCATCATGGTGTAAATCAAACATACAGAAAAAAACAGCAACACTGTGAAATATTATTACAATTTAAAATAATGGTATTCTATTATATACTTTAAAATATAATGTATTTATGTGATGCAAAGTGTCTGCACAATTATGTTACCTCTATGGCATTTCATATAGGCTTTTAGCTTAAAAGCATTTGGAGAAATATCGATGGATTCTCATATGTTTATGTCAATTTTCTATACAGAGGAGTAATATTTATTCAAGATTTATTGTCATTACTATAAGCAATGGATACTGTGTTTTCAATTCATACTTCCAGCCGGAGGGCGCTCTGTGCACCGTTAGTCCACAAATGCCTGCTAAAGAAGAATAGGCAATCCAGGAACTAACCGAACTAACAGAGGCCAGAGATCGCTAACTATGGCTATTCAAAACACTTTTCAAGACAATAAATACACGATTGAGACGACGAATGCATGCATTGCCTCAGAATTTGCGTCTGAATAGCGCTGGCTCCGTGGGCGTGGCCACATTAGTGGATAATGAGCTGAATCACAGACTTCTGACATGGCTTTCTTTTCATACAGATTACATAAACAGAGAATATTTGTTGTCAATTTGACTTACACAATTTAAAACCTGACATTTCAATGTTTTTTTAGACATAAGTCTAATTTTTTTGTGATTATTATTCACTAAGTTACAGTTCATTTTCTGAGAACTATCAGATTGTAGTTTGTTCAGAGGGAGACGAGAGATCACGCATCATGTTAGTTTTCTTTATTTTGCAAAAAGCACAACATTTTGTTTTTACTCTGAGTGTACACAAATAAAAGAAGATATTCCACAGATTAAAATGGTGTATAGCTCTTAATTGTATGTGCAACATTGACAGAGTATTTTGAGTCTCTTTCACACTAGTAAGAAAAAAACGCGGTGGTATCGCCAGCAATACCTCAGACCTCAGAGTATTAAACTCAGCTTGGGCTGTTGGCCATAAGGAATGCTGTCACTGACAGCCTTGGAGAGTTACTCCCGGTCTTTTCCCTGGAACTGCTGGACGTTTGTCCAGACATTTTGGGTATGCACTCACCTCTAGCATGGCGACGTGGGTATATCGTTCCCCATAGCGTGATCAAACGCAGAGTTGAGTTCCCTTTCGAAAGGGAACGTCTTAGGTTAAGTATGTAACCATGGTTCCCTGAGAACAGGGAACGAGACTCTGCGTTGCCCTGCCATGCTTCGGGATGCCTGCTGAACAGTCCCTCAAAGATGAGTAGGTGTTGACTGTTTCCTCAGGCGCTCCCTTTATACGTCACGGTTCGCATACCTGCTTACCTTTTTTGTTTTTGACTTGGTTAAATGTTTACTGTTTTCTTCATGGTATCGTTTGGAGGTTAGAAAATTTTGTAAATTTCTGTTCACAATGTTGATCTGGTTACCATGACAACAGTGTCACGTGCTTGGCCCAGGATGCTGCTTCAGCCATCATATGAAAATGTCCAAATAAAAAAAATGTGTTTAACAAGCTGACAGAAGTCGATCCATTTCTTTGTTGGAATGGTGTAAATGTAAATGTAGTTTTAATGTTGTCTTTGTAAATATTCACTTTCCCATATGGCCACGGCTCCTCCGGAGGGTCACATTCAGTGGACAGACACTGTATTTAGGGCCCGAGCACCGATGGTGTGAGGACCCTATTGGAATTGCTCCGTTTATTATTATTTAGGGCCCAAGCGAATTAGCGCGCAGGGCCCTCTTGTTCTTATAAGGATTATTAGGGCCCAAGTGAAAATTTACGCAGGGCCCTCTTGATCCCCTAAGGATTATTATTATTATTTTATTGTAAAGGGCTGAAGGCCCTATTGTTTTATTTAGGATTATTACGGCCAAAGCCCAAGGGGCTGAAGGCCCTATTGTTTTCTTTAGGATTATTATTATTAGGGCCCAAGAGAATTAGCGTGCAGGGCCCTCTTGTTCTTCTAAGGATTATTAGGGCCAAAGCCCAAGGGGCTGAAGGCCCTATTGTTTTCTTTAGGATTATTAGGGCCCAAGCGAATTAAGCGCGCAGGGCCCTCTTATTCTTCTAAGGATTATTAGGGCCTGAGCACCGATGGTGTGAGGACCCTATTGGAATTGCTCAGCCAATTATTCTTCTTCTCCAAAATGAATCGCATTTTTGAAGGCCTAAACGTTCTCAAAAACTCATGAAACTTTGCACACGCGTCAGAAGTGGTGAAAATTTACATCTGATATGGGTTTCAGAATTAGGGGTGGCAAAATGGCTCGATAGCGCCACCTACAAAATTTCAATTAAGCGCCCTTCGTGCTACGTTTCACGTACAGTTATGAAATTCGGTAGACAGATGTAACAGCCCAATACCTACAAAAAAGCCCATTGGTGCAAAGTTTGTAAACCCAACAGGAAGTGAGATATTTTGAATTTTCTCTACAAAATTTTGGCAGTTTTTGCCATTTCCACATGTTGTACTTTAACGAACTCCTCCTAGAGCTTTAATCAGATCAACATCATTTTTGGTCAGTCTAATGTAAAGGCCTTTGAGATGTTAAATTGCGAAGATCTGGAGTTTTCACTGAAGGGCGTGTCCGTGGCGGCCTGGCAAAGTTCGATGTTTCGCCATGAAAAAGGAAGTTGTTGTAACTCAGACAAATAATGTCCGATCTGCCCCAAACTTCATATGTTTTATTAGAGACCTGGCCTGAAGACATCTACATTACAATATTCAGTTACAGTCATAGCATCACCTGGGGGCAACAGGAAATGACATGTTTTACACTGTGATTAACTCCTCATAGAGATTAAACCAGATCAACATCATATATGGCCAGTCTAATCTTAAGGCCTTTGATATATTAAATTGCAAAGATCTTGAGTTTTCGTTGAAGGGCATGTCCGTGGTGACCGACAAAGTCTGATGTTTCGCCATGAAAGAGGAAGCTGTTGTAACTCAGGCATACTATGTCTGATCTGCCCCAAACTTCACATGAGTGATAAGAGTCCTGTCCTAAAGACATCTATATCACAATATTCAGTTAGCTATAGCGCCACCTGTTGGCAGCAGGAAGTGTGGCACTTTTACATGATTTTGCCATAATTCTTCTGTATTTACTCGCTTACATGCATGTCGCCCACTGTTCACTGTTTCCCTGAGGCCAACGGGTGGTGGTGAGCCCGGGTGCGAGGGCCCTTTCATCGCTGCTTGCAGCTTTAATTTTTTTTTTTTGTCTTCCGGGGCTTTTTGGGGGCCTTAACATGCTCAAAAACTCTTGAAAATTGCACACACATTGGAAACCGCGGCCATTAGGACGCCGCAGAGGCTGGTATCCGGGCGTGGCAGGGGGGCTCGACAGCGCCCCCTTGAAAAAAGTCTGAAAATTTGGTCCAAACTCGGTACACATATAGACCTCATCGGGCCGAACAACTTTCGTACTATAAGTTAAATGTCACGCCAACAGGAAGTCAGCTATTAAGGGTTGTTTGAAAAACGCATGCTCTGGAATTTGATATACTCCTCCTAGACGATTAATCCGATCGCCACCAAACTCGGTCAGCATGAAGTCAAGACACTGATGATTACAAATTGCCAGGGGCTTTTTTATATCTTGAACGGTTTGGCCGTGGCGAGGCAACGAATTTATGGCGAAAAAAGGAAACAGGAAATGTGTTATAACGTCTGCATACATATATTGATCTTTATGAAACTTCACGAGTGTGTTGGTTGTAGTAGTCTGATCACATGGATGTGACTATTGTGAGTCAAAGTTATAGGAAGTGTATCACTATTTGAAATGCTTTGAGATCACCCTCTTATTTTTACCTGATTTGCTTCAAACTTCATCAGTGTAATGTCAATACACAGCAGATGTAGACCTATGACAGGATTTTTGATATTTGAAATACTGTTGCCATGGCGACAGGTCAAACTGTAATAATATTCTTGAGTGTTTTTGAGGCTCTTAACATGCTTCAAATTGCATGAAACTCGACACACACATCAATATTGTCAACCAGTAGACATGGACAAAGCCATAGAAATGGGCGTGGTGGAGGGGCTCAGTAGCGCCACCTTTTGACAAAAGGAGGGGCTCTATAGCGCTACCTTGTAGGGCAGTAAATGTTGAGTGAATTTGACAGTCCTTTCATGCTTAACTGTTTTAAATGCCCATTGCCCGCTATGCACAGTTGTCCTGAAGCCACAGGGGTGGCGGTGCCACCGTGCTTTGTTTTTCCTACAGTCACCAAACTCGGTACACATATTGTTCTCATCAAGCCGGACAATTTTCTAATTTACATTCATTAGCTCCGACCAACAGGAAGTCGGCTATTTTTGTTTGAATGTTAATTTTTTGAAAAAACAGGCTATGAATTTTATACTACTACTCCTACAGGGTTTATCCAATTTACACCAAGCTTTTTTTAACTTGTTGCTAACACATTGAAGTTGTTTAATTGCAAACGGATTTTGGATATCTCAAACGGTTTGGCCGTGGCGAGGCAACTAATTAATAGCAAGAAAAGGGAAACAAAGTGTTATAACTTCTGCATACATTAATTAATTTTGATGAATCTTCGGCTGTGTCTTTGTTCTACAAGGCTGATCACATGGATGTGACTATTGTGATTCAAAGTTATAGCGCCACCAACTGGCAGCAGGAAATGTGTTACTTTCAGCATGCTTTGAGATCACCATCTTATGTTTACCCTATTTGCTTCAAACTTCATTTAAATAATGTCAAAACATGTCAGATGTAGGCCTTTGAAAAGAATTGTGATATCTCAAACACAGTTGCCTTGGCAACGCATCAAACTTTTATATTGGTTTTGAATGCTTTTGAGACTCTTAGCATGCTTCAAATTGTTTGAAACTCCACACACACATCAGGATTGTTAGCCAGTAGACATGGGCAAAGCCTTAGAAACGGGCAGGGAGGAGGGGCTCTATAGCGCTACCTTATAGTGCAGTAAATGTGGAGTGAATTTGACAGTCCTTTTATGCTTAACTGTTTTAAATGCCCATTGCCCGCTATGCACAGTTGCCCTGAAGCCACAGGGGTGGCGGTGCCACCGGGCTTTGGCCCGTCATCGCTGCTCGAAGCTATATTTATTATTATTTTTCTTCCGACTATTCGGGCATTTTTGGGGCCCTTACCATGCTCGAAAACTCTTGAAAATTTGCACACACATTGGAATCCGCGGCCAACAGGGCCGGGCAGAAGCTGGTACCCGGGCGTGGCAGGGGGGCTCGACAGCGCCCCCTTGAATGCGGTCCAAAAACATGGTTTATATATCAAACACGCTTGCACATACAAGTATAAAACTCGGTACACATATAGACCTCATCGGGCCAAACAACTTTCATACTCTAAGTTAAACGCCACGCCAACAGGAAGTCAGCTATTAAGGGTTGTTTGAAAAACGCATGCTCTGGAATTTTATATACTCCTCCTAGACGATTAATCCGATCGCCACTAAACTCAGTCAGCATGAAGACAAGACATTGATGATTAAAAATTGCCAGCGGATTTTTGATATCTCGAACGGTTTGGCCGTGGCGAGGCAACGAATTTATGGCGAGAAAAAGGAAACAGGAAATGTGTTATAACATCTGCATATTGATCTTTATAAAACTTCACGAGTGTGTTGGTTGTAGTAGTCTGATCATATGGATGTGACTATTGTGAGTCAAAGTTATAGTGCCACCAACTGGCAGCAGGAAGTGTATCACTTTTTGAAATGCTTTGAGATCACCCTCTTATTTTTACCTGATTTGCTTCAAACTTCATCAGTGTAAAGTCAATACACAGCAGATGTAGACCTATGACAGGATTTTTGATATTTGAAATATTGTTGCCATGGCAACAGGTCAAACTGTAATAATATTCTTGAGTGTTTTTGAGGCTCTTAACATGCTTCAAATTGCATGAAACTCGACACACACATCAATATTGTCAACCAGTAGACATGGACAAAGCCATAGAAATGGGCGTGGTGGAGGGGCTCAGTAGCGCCACCTTTTGACAAAAGGAGGGGCTCTATAGCGCTACCTTGTAGGGCAGTAAATGTTGAGTGAATTTGACAGTCCTTTCATGCTTAACTGTTTTAAATGCCCATTGCCCGCTATGCACAGTTGTCCTGAAGCCACAGGGGTGGCGGTGCCACCGTGCTTTGGCCCGTCATCGCTGCTCGCAGCTATATATTTATTTATTTTTTTGCCGACTATTCGGGCATTTTTGGGGCCCTTACCATGCTCAAAAACTCTTGAAATTTTGCACACGGGTCAGAACCCACGGCCATGACAGCCGGACAGAGGCTGGTACCCGGGCGTGGCAGGGGGGCTCGACAGCGCCCCCTTGAATTGCGCCCGAAAACTTGGTCTATATATGAAACAAGCTTGCACATATAAGTCTAAAACTCGGTACACATATAGACCTCATCGGGCCGAACAACTTTCGTGCTCTAAGTTATACGTCACCTCAACAGGAAGTCAGCTATTATGGGTTGTTTGAAAAACACATGCTCTGGAATTTGATATACTCCTCCTAGGAGATTATTCCGATCACCACCAAACTTGGTCACCATGAAGTCAAGACATCGATGATGAAAAATTGCCAGCGGATTTTTGATATCTCGAACGGTTTGGCCGTGGCGAGGCAACAAATTTATGGCGAGAAAAGGGAAACAGGAAGTGTGTTATAACTTCTGCATACATTGATTGATCTTCATGAAACTTCACTAGTGTGTTGGTTGTAGTAGTCCGATCACATGGATGTGACTATTGTGAGTCAAAGTTATAGCGCCACCAACTGATAGCAAGAAGTGTGTCACTTTCAAAATGCTTTGAGATCACCATCTTATTTTTATCCGATTTGCTTCAAACTTCACCAGAATAATGTCAAGACATGGTGAATGTAGACCTTTGAAAGGGAATAGTGATATCACAAACACTGTTGCCATGGCAACGCATCAAACTTTAATATTAGTTTTGGAAGCTTTTGAGACTCTTAACATGCTTCAAATTGCATGAAACTCAATGCACACATCAGAGATATCAACCAGCAGACATGGGCAAAACCGTAGAAACGGGCGGGGAGCAGGGCCTCTATAGCGCCACCTTTTGACAAAAGTGGGGGGGTTAGTTTAACCTACAGTCACCAAACTCGGTACACTTATTGTTCTCATTAAGCCGGGTAATTTTCTAATTTACAGTCATTAGCTCCGACCAACAGGAAGTCTGCTATTTTGGTTTGAATGTGGATTTTTTGACTAAACAGGCTCTGAATTTTAAACTACTACTTCTAGGGAGTTTATTCCATTCAGACCAAACATTTTTTACATGTTGCTAAGACACTGAAGATGTTAAATTGAAAACGGATAATGGATATCTCGAACCGTCTTGCCATGGTAATAGATTGAAGTAATGTAAAAAAGGTAAATGGAATGACTCATATTCTCTATTAAGAAAAACACTATACACAATTAATTTATATATAGAATAATATAGATGTTTGAAATAAACACATTTTATTCATTTTCTTCCAACTCAAAAAGCATGTGTAATTAAAAATAGGCAGATTAATCCATTTTTCAATCAAATATAATTAATTTCATACATAGAGTAACAACTAGAGGGCAGCATATACCTATTTTTAAAACAGGTTTGGATAAGTCAAACATATATAATCACTTTGATATATATATATATAGAACAAATAATTTGTTTTAATTATACTGTTTGTGCAGGTATATTTAAAAAAAATATCAAAGACTACTTTGTCATAATTAAGATTTTTTTTTTGTTTTGTTTGTTTGTTTAAAATGATCTTCTCAGTCTGTCTCAGTCTCTCTCCCTCTCTGTCCTCCCCCATATTACCTCAGGCTCATTCGTGTGTGTGTGTGTGTGTGTGTGTGGGTGGGGGGGTGGTTGGTGTCTGTGTGTGGGTCTATGTCTGTGTCACACTGTCTATATATATCTTTTTCTCTCTCTGTGTATGCATATGTGTGCTTTACAGTCTTATTTTTTTCTAAATATTGAGTTATTTATTTTTAACAATTACAATGAGAATTTTTGAATTATTTATTTACTGATATAATTCAAATTTATAAAAAAAAAACCCTGTTTCAGTAAAATTTCACATGGTTATGAAAGTGGCTGTTTAAAATAAACTTGCATAAGTGAGCAGAAAATTCAAGATATGAACCTTATTAATACCTGAGACTGACATTAAAATTTCCATTTTATTTTTTATCTTATACCACACATATTAAAATTAAATGAATGCATGCTTTTGGTGAATAAGATTGGTGCACAAACAACAGCTCATGGAGGTCAAAAAACACATGAATAGAAGAGTGAGGATTATACAACATCAGCAATCACATGTTGGCTGGATTAGTTATTTCAGAGCATTGTGGAGTTTGCACAAATAACAGTATATAATCTAGTATAGAATTTTTATAGGGGTTGTCTGAAGCCAACTTCAGACTGCATGATTTTCAAACTAGTCTTGTCACTGTCCTTTTCACACTGCATTACTTTCGCTTTCGATTCAGTCGCTGTTGTGTTCAAAATGCATGATGGATCGGCGACAGAAGGTTTCACACTGCATGAATTTAGAATAGGAAGAATCGCCGACACATCTGTCTGGCACTCAAACTACGTTTCACAACCAAACACACGGGAGATGTGACAAGGAAACAACACAATATCATATATGCAAGACTGGAGTTCTCAAGTGAGACTGGGTTTATTATTAAAAACGCTAACCCGCAAGAAGCTTGCAATACGAATGGCCTGTGTGCTGATTTGCAGCGAAAACAAGAAAAATAAAAGAATAATATGGAGGAGGAAATGGTTGGAGAGACTGTGACAGAGCACTCGCATAACAGAGCACTGATTTGCCTGTGATTTCGGGCATTTGTCTGCGATTTCACAAAACCTGTCTGCGAGCTAAAATCGGGGCTAAAATCATGCAGCCTGAACTCGCAATGAGAAAAAACCCAGACATTTCAGATTATGATGATATTCTGCACTCATTTGAAATAGACTTATAACATTCTGTGACATGAAAGTCATCTCAATTTAAACAATCTCATGCATGTCGGAAAAAAATAAAAATAAATAAATAAATATAGCTGCGAGCAGCGATGACGGGCCAAAGCCCGGTGGCACCGCCACCCCGGTTGCTTCAGGTCAGCTGTACACGGCGGGCAATGTGCACGATTAAACATAAAAGGACTATGTCAATTTCAAACCACATTTACTGCAGCGGCTGATGCTCCTATGATGACAAACCACAAAAGCCACATGCATGAGATCGTTTAAATTGAGATGACTTTCATGTCACAGAATGTTATAAGTCTATTTCAAATGAGTGCAGAATATCATCATAATCTGAAATGTCTGGGTTTTTTCTCATTGCGAGTTCAGGCTGCATGATTTTAGCCCCGATTTTAGCTCGCAGACAGGTTTTGTGAAATCGCAGACAAATGCCCGAAATCACAGGCAAATCAGTGCTCTGTTATGCGAGTGCTCTGTCACAGTCTCTCCAACCATTTCCTCCTCCATATTCTTCTTCTCTTTTTCTTGTTTTTCGCTGCAAATCAGCACACAGGCCATTCGTATTGCAAGCTTCTTGCGGGTTACCGTTTTTAATAATAAACCCACTCTCACTTTGTAACAATCAGCCAAATTGGTTGAGTCACAAGATTTAAAATGGGGTCAGATTTTACTGTGTGAGTTTGCTAGTGGTTAAAAGAATGAGACATAAAACAGTGATAAGTTTAAATAAGAATTGTGTATTTACAATATTCACAGGTACTTTAAAACAACACAATAAAACCAGGAAAACTCAGTCTGTTAAAAGCATACAGTCCCAAGTACCATACCCTAAAACAGTCCAAGAATCCTAGTGTGCTGATAAAGTCCCAATGTGAGTGTCCACCGGTGTATATACAAATATCCACAGTAGTGATAATCCAAAAGGTTGTGGCTGGAGAGGTAAGTCCACAAAATGAAAAACTCCGCAATCCAGGTGAGTTGTTGACTATTAGTGAGTCCTTGTTTGTTTGCCATGCTGCTCTCTTTATACAGATGTTTTTCCTGCTTCCTGTCATGTGACTGGTCACATGACAGGCCAACCATTCATTTCTTAAAGACATACACACTTAAAATGTTAAGAGGAATAAAATGGACTAAAACACATGTAAACCAATTAAAACTCTATAATACATAAAATCATTGTAATAAATAGAGCGGTAAAACATGCATTTTGTGTGACAGTGTCACAACTTGAGAACTCCGGTCTTGCATACGTGATATTGTGTTGTTTCCTTGTCACATCTCCCGTGTGTTTGGTTGTGAAACGTAGTTTGAGTGCCAGACAGATGTGTCGGCGATTCTTCCTATTCTAAATTCATGCAGTGTGAAACCTTCTGTCGCCGATCCATCATGCATTTTGAACACAACAGCGACTGAATCGAAAGCGAAAGTAATGCAGTGTGAAAAGGACAGTGACCAGACTAGTTTGAAAATCATGCAGTCTGAAGTCGGCTTCAGACAACCCCTATAAAAATTCTAGACCAAATTATATACTGTTATTTGTGCAAACTCCACAATGCTCTGAAATAACTAATCCAACCATAATGTGAATGTCTGTGATTGCTGATGTTGTATAATCCTCACACTTCTATTCATGTGTTTTTTGACCTCCATGAGCTGTTGTTTGTGCACCAATCTTATGCACCAAAAGCATGCATTCATTTAATTTTAATATGTGGCGTATAAGATAAAAAATAAAATGGAAAAATAATAAATAATAAATAGAGCCTAATCTCAGAACCTGCAAAGACAATTTTAATGTCAGTCTCAGGTATTAATAAAGTTCATGTCTTGAATTTTCTGCTCACTTATGCAAGTTTATTTTAAACAGCCACTTTCATAATCATGTGAAATTTTACTGAAACAGGGTTTTTTAATCAATTTGAATTATATCAGTAAATAAATAATTCCAAAATTCTAATTGTAATTGTTAAAAATAAATAACTCAATATTTAGAAAAAAAAAATAAGACTGTAAAGCACACATATGCATACACGGAGAGAGAAAAAGATATATATAGACGGTGTGACACAGACATAGACCCACACACAGACACCAACCACCCCCCCACCCACACACACACACACACACACACGAATGAGCCTGAGGTAATATGGGGGAGGACAGAGAGGGAGAGAGACTGAGACAGACTGAGAAGATCATTTAAAAAAAAAAAAAAAAAAAAAAAAAAAAATCTTAATTATGACAAAGTAGTCTTTGATATTTTTTTCTAAATATACCTGCACAAACAGTATAATTAAAACAAATTATTTGTTCTATATATATCAAAATGATTATATATGTTTGACTTATCCAACCCTGTTTTAAAAATAGGTATATGCTGCCCTCTAGTTGTTACTCTATGTATGATATTAATTATATTTGATTGAAAAATGGATTAATCTGCCTATTTTTAATTACACATGCTTTTTGAATTGGAAGAAAATGAATAAAATGTGTTTATTTCAAACATCTATATTATTCTATATATAAATTAATTTGTATAGTGTTTTTCTTAATAGAGAACATGAGTCATTCCATTTACCTTTTTTACATTACTTCAATCTATTATCATGGCAAGACGGTTCGAGATATCCATTATCCGTTTTCAATTTAACATCTTCAATGTCTTAGCAACATGTAAAAAAATGTTTGGTCTGAATGAAATAAACTCCCTAGAAGTAGTAGTTTAAAATTCAGAGCCTGTTTAGTCAAAAAAATCCACATTCAAACCAAAATAGCAGACTTCCTGTCGATCGGAGCTAATGACTGTAAATTAGAAAATTATCCGGCTTAATGAGAACAATAAGTGTACCGAGTTTGGTGACTGTAGGTTAAACTAACCCCCCCACTTTTGTCAAAAGGTGGCGCTATAGAGGCCCTGCTCCCCGCCCATTTCTACGGTTTTGCCCATGTCTGCTGGTTGATATCTCTTATGTGTGCATTGAGTTTCATGCAATTTGAAGCATGTTAAGAGTCTCAAAAGCTTCAAAACTAATAATAAAGTTTGATGCGTTGCCATGACAACAGTGTTTGTGATATCACTATTCTTTTCTAAGGTCTACATTCACCATGTCTTGACATTATTCTGGTGAAGTTTGAAGCAAATCGGATAAAAATAAGATGGTGATCTCAAAGCATTTTGAAAGTGACACACTTCTTGCTGCCAGTTGGTGGCGCTATAACTTTGACTCACATCCATGTGATCGGACTACTACAACCAACACACTCGTGAAGTTTCATAAAGATCAATCAATGTATGTAGAAGTTATAACACACTTCCTGTTTCCCTTTTTTCGCCATAAATTTGTTGCCTCGCCACAGCCAAACTGTTCGAGATATCAAAAATCCGCTGGCAATTTTTCATCATCAATGTCTTGACTACATGCTGACCGAGTTTGGTGGTGATCGGATTAATTGCCTAGGAGGAGTATATCAAATTCCAGAGCATGCGTTTTTCAAACAACCCATAATAGCTGACTTCCTGTTGAGGTGACGTATAACTTAGAGTACGAAAGTTGTTTGGCCCGATAAAGTCTATATGTGTAACGAGTTTTATACTTGTATGTGCAAGCGTGTTTGATATATGGACCACGTTTTCTGACCCAATTCAAGGGGGCGCTGTCGAGCCCCTCTGCCACGCCCGGGTACCAGCTTTTCTACGGCTGTCAAGGCCGCGGGTTCTGACCCGTGTGCAAAATTTCAAGAGTTTTTGAGCATGTTAAGGGCCCCAAAAACCCCAAAATCTTAGAAAAAAAAAAAAAAAAAAAAAAAATTAAAGCTGCAAGCAGCGTTGAGAGGGCCCTCGCACCCGGGCTCACCACCACATGTTGGCCTCAGGAAAACAGTGAACAGTGGGTGTCATGCATTTAAGTGAGTGAATACAGGAGAATTATGCCAAAGTCATTTCGAAATGCCACACTTCCTGCAGCCAACAGGTGGCGCTTTTACCGTAACTGAATTTTGCCATGTTGATGTCTTCAGGCCAGGACTATCATTGAACACGTGAAGTTTGAAGCAGATCGGACATTGTATGCCTGAGTTACAACAACTTCCTGTTTCATTTGTGGCGTTAATCGCATACATTAGCACTCAGCCAAGTGTTGCATGATTTAACGTGTTTCTAGAATGTCTGGTACTTCGTGGCATGATGAAATGTGAATCTGGTAGTGAATTACAGTATAAAGCATGCCACTTCCTGTTGCCAGCAGGTGGCGCTATGACTAACTGAATATTATCATATAGACGTCTTTAGGCTAGGACTCTTATCACACATGTGAAGTTTGGAGCAGATCGGACATAGTATGCCAGAGTTACAACAGTTTCCTCTTTCATGGCGAAACATCAGACTTTGTCAGTCCGCCACAGACACGCCCTTCAGCGAAAACTCAAGATCTTTGATATTTAACATCGCTAAGGTCTTAAGATTAGACTGACAACATATGATGTTGATCTGGTTAAATCTCCATGAGGAGTTAATCACAGTGTAAAACATGTCATTTCCTGTTGCCTGCAGGTGGCGCTATGACTGTAACTGAATATTGTTATGAAGATGTCTTCAGGTCAGGGCTCTAATAAAGCATGTGAAGTTTGGGGCAGATCCGACATTGTTTGTCTGAGTTACAACAACTTCCTTTTTCATGGCGAAAACATCAAACTTTGTCAGGGCGCCACGGACACGCCCTTCAGTGAAAACTCTAGATCTTCGCAATTTAACGTCACAAAGGCATTTAGATTAGACTGACCAAATTTGACATTGATCTGATTAAATCTCTAGGAGGAGTTCGTTAAAGTACAACGTCTGGAAAATGCAAAAAACTGAATTAATTCAAAATATCTGACTTCCTGTTCGGTTTCGGATTTCCCTCCAAGAGAATTTTTTGTAGGTACTGGGCTGTTAAATGTGTGTACCGAATTTCAAAACCCTAGTGTAATGTAGCGAGCGGGGCTGTACGTTAGATGGCGCTATCGAGCCATTTTGCCACACCCGATTCCGAAACCCATAACAGACGTACATTTTCACCACTTCTGACGCGTGCGCAAAGTTTCATGAGTTTTCGAGCACGTTTAGGCCCTCTAAAATGCGATTCACTTTGGAGAAGAAGAAGAAGAATAATAAATATAGCTGCGAGCAGCGATGGCGGGCCCAAGCCCGGTGGCACCGCCACCCCGGTGGCTTCAGGGCAACTGTGCACAGCGGGCAATAGGCACTTAAAATGGTTAAACATCAAAGGACTATGTCAAATTCACTCCACATTTACTGCACTACAAGGTGCCGCTATAGAGCCCCTCCTCCCTGCCCATTTTCAAAGGATTACATGTGCCAAGTTTTAACATTATTCTGATGAATTTTGAAGCAAATCACGTAAAAATAAGAGGGTGATCTCAATGTATGCTGAAATTGACACATTTTCTGCTTCCAGTTGGTGGCGCTATGACTTTGAATCACAATAGTCAAATCCATGTGATCAGCCTTGTACAACGAAGACTAAGCCAAAGTTTCATCAAAATCAATTAATGTATGCAGAAGTTATAACACTTTGTTTCCCTTTTCTTGCCATAAATTCGTTGCCTCGCCACGGCCAAACCGTTTGAGATATCCAAAATCCGTTTGCAATTAAACAACTTCAATGTGTTAGCAACAAGTTAAAAAAAGCTTGGTGTAAATTGGATAAACCCTGTAGGAGTAGTAGTATAAAATTCATAGCCTGTTTTTTCAAAAAATTAACATTCAAACAAAAATAGCCGACTTCCTGTTGGTTGGAGCTAATGAATGTAAATTAGAAAATTGTCCAGCTTGATGAGAACAATATGTGTACCGAGTTTGGTGACTGTAGGAAAAACTAACCCCCACTTTTGACAAAAGGTGGCGCTACTGAGCCCCTTCACCACGCCCATTTCTATGGCTTTGTCCATGTCTACTGGTTGACAATATTGATGTGTGTGTCGAGTTTCATGCAATTTGAAGCATGTTAAGAGCCTCAAAAACACTCAAGAATATTATTACAGTTTGACCTGTTGCCATGGCAACAATATTTCAAATATCAAAAATCCTGTCATAGGTCTACATCTGCTGTGTATTGACATTACACTGATGAAGTTTGAAGCAAATCAGGTAAAAATAAGATGGTGATCTCAAAGCATTTCAAAAAGTGATACACTTCCTGCTGCCAGTTGGTGGTGCTATAACTTTGACTCACAATAGTCACATCCATGTGATCAGACTACTACAACTAACACACTCGTGAAGTTTCATAAAGATCAATATATGTATGCAGACGTTATAACACATTTCCTGTTTCCTTTTTCTCGCCATAAATTTGTTGCCTCGCCACGGCCAAACCGTTTGAGGTATCCAAAATCCGTTTGCAATTAAACAACTTCAATGTGTTAGCAACAAGTTAAAAAAAGCTTGGTGTAAATTGGATAAACCCTGTAGGAGTAGTAGTATAAAATTCATAGCCTGTTTTTTCAAAAAATTAACATTCAAACAAAAATAGCCGACTTGCTGTTGGTCGGAGCTAATGAATGTAAATTAGAAAATTGTCTGGCTTGATGAGAACAATATGTGTACCGAGTTTGGTGACTGTAGGAAAAACTAACCCCCCCACTTTTGTCAAAAGGTGGCGCTACTGAGCCCCTCCACCACGCCCATTTCTATGGCTTTGTCCATGTCTACTGGTTGACAATATTGATGTGTGTGTCGAGTTTCATGCAATTTGAAGCATGTTAAGAGCCTCAAAAACACTCAAGAATATTATTACAGTTTGACCTGTTGCCATGGCAACAATATTTCAAATATCAAAAATCCTGTCATAGGTCTACATCTGCTGTGTATTGCCATTACATTGATGAAGTTTGAAGCAAATCAGGTAAAAATAAGAGGGTGATCTCAAAACATTTCAAAAAGTGATACACTTCCTGCTGCCAGTTGGTGGCGCTATAACTTTGACTCACAATAGTCACATCCATGTGATCAGACTACTACAACCAACACACTCGTGAAGTTTCATAAAGATCAATATATGTATGCAGACGTTATAACACATTTCCTGTTTCCTTTTTCTCGCCATAAATTTGTTGCCTCGCCACGGCCAAACCGTTCGAGATATCAAAAAGCCCCTGGCAATTTGTAATCATCAGTGTCTTGACTTCATGCTGACCGAGTTTGGTGGCGATCGGATTAATTGTCTAGGAGGAGTATATCAAATTCCAGAGCATGCGTTTTTCAAACAACCCTTAATAGCTGACTTCCTGTTGGTGTGGCGTTTAACTTAGAGTACGAAAGTTGTTCGGCCCGATGAGGTCTATATGTGTACCGAGTTTCATACTAATATGTGCAAGCGTGTTTAATATATGGACCAAATTTTCAGACTTTTTTCAAGGGGGCGCTGTCGAGCCCCCCTGCCACGCCCGGATACCAGCCTCTGGGGCGTCCTAATGGCCGCGGATTCCAATGTGTGTGCCAATTTTCAAGAGTTTTTGAGCATGTTAAGGCCCCCAAAAAGCCCAGGAAGACGGAAAAAAAAAAAAAAATAATAATAAATATAGCTGCGAGCAGCGATGGCGGGCCCAAGCCCGGTGGCACCGCCACCCCGGTGGCTTCAGGGCAACTGTGCACAGCGGGCAATAGGCACTTAAAACGGTTAAACATCAAAGGACTGTGTCAAATTCACTCCACATTTACTGCACTACAAGGTGCCGTTATAGAGCCCCTCCTCCCTGCCCATTTTCAAAGGATTACATGTGCCAAGTTTTAACATTATTCTGATGAATTTTGAAGCAAATCAGGTAAAAATAAGAGGGTGATCTCAATGTATGCTGAAAGTGACACATTTTCTGCTTCCAGTTGGTGGCGCTATGACTTTGAATCACAATAGTCAAATCCATGTGATCAGCCTTGTACAACGAAGACTAAGCCAAAGTTTCATCAAAATCAATTAATGTATGCAGAAGTTATAACACTTTGTTGCCCTTTTCTTGCCATAAATTCGTTGCCTCGCCATGGCCAAACCGTTTGAGATATCCAAAATCCGTTTGCAATTAAACAACTTCAATGTGTTAGCAACAAGTTAAAAAAAGCTTGGTGTAAATTGGATAAACCCTGTAGGAGTAGTAGTATAAAATTCATAGCCTGTTTTTTCAAAAAATTAACATTCAAACCAAAATAGCTGACTTCCTGTTGGTCGGAGCTAATGAATGTAAATTAGAAAATTGTTTGGCTTGATGAGAATAATATGTGTACCGAGTTTGGTGACTGTAGGAAAAACTAACCCCCCCACTTTTGTCAAAAGGTGGCGCTACTGAGCCCCTCCACCACGCCCATTTCTATGGCTTTGTCCATGTCTACTGGTTGACAATATTGATGTGTGTGTCGAGTTTCATGCAATTTGAAGCATGTTAAGAGCCTCAAAAACACTCAAGAATATTATTACAGTTTGACCTGTTGCCATGGCAACAATATTTCAAATATCAAAAATCCTGTCATAGGTCTACATCTGCTGTGTATTGACATTACACTGATGAAGTTTGAAGCAAATCAGGTAAAAATAAGAGGGTGATCTCAAAGCATTTTAAAAGTGATACACTTCTTGCTGCCATTTGGTGGCGCTATAACTTTGACTCACAATAGTTACATCCATGTGATCAGACTACTACAACCAACACACTCCTGAAGTTTCATAAACATCAATCAATGTATGCAGAAGTTATAACACATTTCCTGTTTCCCTTTTCTCGCCATAAATTCGTTGCCTCGCCACGGCCAAACCGTTTGAGATATCCAAAATCTGTTTGCAATTAAACAACTTCAATGTGTTCGCAACAAGTTAAAAAAAGCTTGGTGTAAATTGGATAAACCCTGTAGGAGTAGTAGTATAAAATTCATAGCCTGTTTTTTCAAAAAATTAACATTCAAACCAAAATAGCTGACTTCCTGTTGGTCGGAGCTAATGAATGTAAATTAGAAAATTGTCCGGCTTGATGAGAATAATATGTGTACCGAGTTTGGTGACTGTAGGAAAAACTAACCCCCACTTTTGTCAAAAGGTGGCGCTACTGAGCCCCTCCACCACGCCCATTTCTATGGCTTTGTCCATGTCTACTGGTTGACAATATTGATGTGTGTGTCGAGTTTCATGCAATTTGAAGCATGTTAAGAGCCTCAAAAACACTCAAGAATATTATTACAGTTTGACCTGTTGCCATGGCAACAATATTTCAAATATCAAAAATCCTGTCATAGGTCTACATCTGCTGTGTATTGACATTACACTGATGAAGTTTGAAGCAAATCAGGTAAAAATAAGAGGGTGATCTCAAAACATTTCAAAAAGTGATACACTTCCTGCTGCCAGTTGGTGGCGCTATAACTTTGACTCACAATAGTCACATCCATGTGATCAGACTCCTATAACGAACACACTCGTGAAGTTTCATAAAGATCAATATATGTATTAAGACGTTATAACACATTTCCTGTTTCCTTTTTCTCGCCATAAATTCGTTGCCTCGCCACGGCCAAACCGTTCGAGATATCAAAAATCCCCTGGCAATTTTTAATCATCAGTGTCTTGACTTCATGCTGACCGAGTTTGGTGGCGATCGGATTAATCGTCTAGGAGGAGTATATCAAATTCCAGAGCATGCGTTTTTCAAACAACCCTTAATAGCTGACTTCCTGTTGGCGTGGCGATTAACTTAGAGCGCGAAAGTTGTTCGGCCCGATGAGGTCTATATGTGTACCGAGTTTCATACTAATACGTGCAAGCATGTTTAATATATGGACCAAATTTTCAGACTTTTTTCAAGGGGGCGCTGTCGAGCCCCCCTGCCACGCCCGGGTACCAGCCTCTCCGGCGTCCTAATGGCCGCGGATTCCAATGTGTGTGCCAATTTTCAAGAGTTTTTGAGCATGTTAAGGCCCCCAAAAAGCCCCGGAAGACGAAAAAAAAAAAAAAAAATAAAAAAAAAAAAAATAAAAATAATAATCCTTAGAAGAACAAGAGGGCCCTGCGCGAATTTTCGCTTGGGCCCTAAATATAGTTGCGAGCAGCGATGGCGGGCCCAAGCCCGGTGGCACCGCCACCCCGGTGGCTTCAGGGCAACTGTGCACAGCGGGCAATAGGCATTTAAAACGGTTAAACATCAAATGACTATGTCAAATTCACTCCACATTTACTGCACTACAAGGTGCCGTTATAGAGCCCCTCCTCCCTGCCCATTTTCAAAGGATTACATGTGCCAAGTTTTAACATTATTCTGATGAATTTTGAAGCAAATCAGGTAAAAAATAAGAGGGTGATCTCAATGTATGCTGAAAGTGACACATTTTCTGCTTCCAGTTGGTGGCGCTATGACTTTGAATCACAATAGTCAAATCCATGTGATCAGCCTTGTACAACGAAGACTAAGCCAAAGTTTCATCAAAATCAATTAATGTATGCAGAAGTTATAACACTTTGTTTCCCTTTTCTTGCCATAAATTCGTTGCCTCGCCACGGCCAAACCGTTTGAGATATCCAACATCCGTTTGCAATTAAACAACTTCAATGTGTTAGCAACAAGTTAAAAAAAGCTTGGTGTAAATTGGATAAACCCTGTAGGAGTAGTAGTATAAAATTCATAGCCTGTTTTTTCAAATAATTAACATTCAAACCAAAATAGCTGACTTCCTGTTGGTCGGAGCTAATGAATGTAAATTAGAAAATTGTCCGGCTTGATGAGAATAATATGTGTACCGAGTTTGGTGACTGTAGGAAAAACTAACCCCCCCACTTTTGTCAAAAGGTGGCGCTACTGAGCCCCTCCACCACGCCCATTTCTATGGCTTTGTCCATGTCTACTGGTTGACAATATTGATGTGTGTGTCGAGTTTCATGCAATTTGAAGCATGTTAAGAGCCTCAAAAACACTCAAGAATATTATTACAGTTTGACCTGTTGCCATGGCAACAATATTTCAAATATCAAAAATCCTGTCATAGGTCTACATCTGCTGTGTATTGACATTACACTGATGAAGTTTGAAGCAAATCAGGTAAAAATAAGAGGGTGATCTCAAAACATTTCAAAAAGTGATACACTTCCTGCTGCCAGTTGGTGGCGCTATAACTTTGACTCACAATAGTCACATCCATGTGATCAGACTCCTATAACGAACACACTCGTGAAGTTTCATAAAGATCAATATATGTATTAAGACGTTATAACACATTTCCTGTTTCCTTTTTCTCGCCATAAATTCGTTGCCTCGCCACGGCCAAACCGTTCGAGATATCAAAAATCCCCTGGCAATTTTTAATCATCAGTGTCTTGACTTCATGCTGACCGAGTTTGGTGGCGATCGGATTAATCGTCTAGGAGGAGTATATCAAATTCCAGAGCATGCGTTTTTCAAACAACCCTTAATAGCTGACTTCCTGTTGGCGTGGCGATTAACTTAGAGCGCGAAAGTTGTTCGGCCCGATGAGGTCTATATGTGTACCGAGTTTCATACTAATACGTGCAAGCATGTTTAATATATGGACCAAATTTTCAGACTTTTTTCAAGGGGGCGCTGTCGAGCCCCCCTGCCACGCCCGGGTACCAGCCTCTCCGGCGTCCTAATGGCCGCGGATTCCAATGTGTGTGCCAATTTTCAAGAGTTTTTGAGCATGTTAAGGCCCCCAAAAAGCCCCGGAAGACGGAAAAAAAAAAAAAAAATAAAAAAAAAAATAATAAATATAGCTGCGAGCAGCGATGGCGGGCCCAAGCCCGGTGGCACCGCCACCCCGGTGGCTTCAGGGCAACTGTGCACAGCGGGCAATAGGCATTTAAAACGGTTAAACATCAAAGGACTATGTCAAATTCACTCCACATTTACTGCACTACAAGGTGCCGCTATAGAGCCCCTCCTCCCTGCCCATTTTCAAAGGATTACATGTGCCAAGTTTTAACATTATTCTGATGAATTTTGAAGCAAATCAGGTAAAAATAAGAGGGTGATCTCAATGTATGCTGAAAGTGACACATTTTCTGCTTCCAGTTGGTGGCGCTATGACTTTGAATCACAATAGTCAAATCCATGTGATCAGCCTTGTACAACGAAGACTAAGCCAAAGTTTCATCAAAATCAATTAATGTATGCAGAAGTTATAACACTTTGTTTCCCTTTTCTTGCCATAAATTCGTTGCCTCGCCACGGCCAAACCATTTGAGATATCCAAAATCCGTTTGCAATTAAACAACTTCAATGTGTTAGCAACAAGTTAAAAAAAGCTTGGTGTAAATTGGATAAACCCTGTAGGAGTAGTAGTATAAAATTCATAGCCTGTTTTTTCAAAAAATTAACATTCAAACCAAAATAGCTGACTTCCTGTTGGTCGGAGCTAATGAATGTAAATTAGAAAATTGTCCGGCTTGATGAGAATAATGTGTGTACCGAGTTTGGTGACTATAGGAAAAACTAACCCCCACTTTTGTCAAAAGGTGGCGCTACTGAGCCCCTCCACCACGCCCATTTCTATGGCTTTGTCCATGTCTACTGGTTGACAATATTGATGTGTGTGTCGAGTTTCATGCAATTTGAAGCATGTTAAGAGCCTCAAAAACACTCAAGAATATTATTACAGTTTGACCTGTTGCCATGGCAACAATATTTCAAATATCAAAAATCCTGTCATAGGTCTACATCTGCTGTGTATTGACATTACACTGATGAAGTTTGAAGCAAATCAGGTAAAAATAAGAGGGTGATCTCAAAGCATTTTAAAAGTGATACACTTCTTGCTGCCATTTGGTGGCGCTATAACTTTGACTCACAATAGTTACATCCATGTGATCAGACTACTACAACCAACACACTCCTGAAGTTTCATAAACATCAATCAATGTATGCAGAAGTTATAACACATTTCCTGTTTCCCTTTTCTCGCCATAAATTCGTTGCCTCGCCACGGCCAAACCGTTTGAGATATCCAAAATCCGTTTGCAATTAAACAACTTCAATGTGTTCGCAACAAGTTAAAAAAAGCTTGGTGTAAATTGGATAAACCCTGTAGGAGTAGTAGTATAAAATTCATAGCCTGTTTTTTCAAAAAATTAACATTCAAACCAAAATAGCTGACTTCCTGTTGGTCGGAGCTAATGAATGTAAATTAGAAAATTGTCCGGCTTGATGAGAATAATATGTGTACCGAGTTTGGTGACTGTAGGAAAAACTAACCCCCACTTTTGTCAAAAGGTGGCGCTACTGAGCCCCTCCACCACGCCCATTTCTATGGCTTTGTCCATGTCTACTGGTTGACAATATTGATGTGTGTGTCGAGTTTCATGCAATTTGAAGCATGTTAAGAGCCTCAAAAACACTCAAGAATATTATTACAGTTTGACCTGTTGCCATGGCAACAATATTTCAAATATCAAAAATCCTGTCATAGGTCTACATCTGCTGTGTATTGACATTACACTGATGAAGTTTGAAGCAAATCAGGTAAAAATAAGAGGGTGATCTCAAAACATTTCAAAAAGTGATACACTTCCTGCTGCCAGTTGGTGGCGCTATAACTTTGACTCACAATAGTCACATCCATGTGATCAGACTCCTATAACGAACACACTCGTGAAGTTTCATAAAGATCAATATATGTATTAAGACGTTATAACACATTTCCTGTTTCCTTTTTCTCGCCATAAATTCGTTGCCTCGCCACGGCCAAACCGTTCGAGATATCCAAAATCCCCTGGCAATTTTTAATCATCAGTGTCTTGACTTCATGCTGACCGAGTTTGGTGGCGATCGGATTAATCGTCTAGGAGGAGTATATCAAATTCCAGAGCATGCGTTTTTCAAACAACCCTTAATAGCTGACTTCCTGTTGGCGTGGCGATTAACTTAGAGCGCGAAAGTTGTTCGGCCCGATGAGGTCTATATGTGTACCGAGTTTCATACTAATACGTGCAAGCATGTTTAATATATGGACCAAATTTTCAGACTTTTTTCAAGGGGGCGCTGTCGAGCCCCCCTGCCACGCCCGGGTACCAGCCTCTCCGGCGTCCTAATGGCCGCGGATTCCAATGTGTGTGCCAATTTTCAAGAGTTTTTGAGCATGTTAAGGCCCCCAAAAAGCCCCGGAAGACGGAAAAAAAAAATAAAAAAAAAAATAAATAAAAATAATAATAAATATAGCTGCGAGCAGCGATGGCGGGCCCAAGCCCGGTGGCACCGCCACCCCGGTGGCTTCAGGGCAACTGTGCACAGCGGGCAATAGGCACTTAAAACGGTTAAACATCAAAGGACTATGTCAAATTCACTCCACATTTACTGCACTACAAGGTGCCGTTATAGAGCCCCTCCTCCCTGCCCATTTTCAAAGGATTACATGTGCCAAGTTTTAACATTATTCTGATGAATTTTGAAGCAAATCAGGTAAAAATAAGAGGGTGATCTCAATGTATGCTGAAAGTGACACATTTTCTGCTTCCAGTTGGTGGCGCTATGACTTTGAATCACAATAGTCAAATCCATGTGATCAGCCTTGTACAACGAAGACTAAGCCAAAGTTTCATCAAAATCAATTAATGTATGCAGAAGTTATAACACTTTGTTTCCCTTTTCTTGCCATAAATTCGTTGCCTCGCCACGGCCAAACCGTTTGAGATATCCAAAATCCGTTTGCAATTAAACAACTTCAATGTGTTAGCAACAAGTTAAAAAAGCTTGGTGTAAATTGGATAAACCCTGTAGGAGTAGTAGTATAAAATTCATAGCCTGTTTTTTCAAAAAATTAACATTCAAACCAAAATAGCTGACTTCCTGTTGGTCGGAGCTAATGAATGTAAATTAGAAAATTGTCCGGCTTGATGAGAATAATATGTGTACCGAGTTTGGTGACTGTAGGAAAAACTAACCCCCCCACTTTTGTCAAAAGGTGGCGCTACTGAGCCCCTCCACCACGCCCATTTCTATGGCTTTGTCCATGTCTACTGGTTGACAATATTGATGTGTGTGTCGAGTTTCATGCAATTTGAAGCATGTTAAGAGCATCAAAAACACTCAAGAATATTATTACAGTTTGACCTGTCGCCATGGCAACAATATTTCAAATATCAAAAATCCTGTCATAGGTCTACATCTGCTGTGTATTGACATTACACTGATGAAGTTTGAAGCAAATCAGGTAAAAATAAGAGGGTGATCTCAAAACATTTCAAAAAGTGATACACTTCCTGCTGCCAGTTGGTGGCGCTATAAATTTGACTCACAATAGTCACATCCATGTGATCAGACTCCTATAACGAACACACTCGTGAAGTTTCATAAAGATCAATATATGTATTAAGACGTTATAACACATTTCCTGTTTCCTTTTTCTCGCCATAAATTCGTTGCCTCGCCACGGCCAAACCGTTCGAGATATCAAAAATCCCCTGGCAATTTTTAATCATCAGTGTCTTGACTTCATGCTGACCGAGTTTGGTGGCGATCGGATTAATCGTCTAGGAGGAGTATATCAAATTCCAGAGCATGCGTTTTTCAAACAACCCTTAATAGCTGACTTCCTGTTGGCGTGGCGATTAACTTAGAGCGCGAAAGTTGTTCGGCCCGATGAGGTCTATATGTGTACCGAGTTTCATACTAATACGTGCAAGCATGTTTAATATATGGACCAAATTTTCAGACTTTTTTCAAGTCTCAGATAATTCACAGCACATAGAAACACTTTCACCTAGATATTATCACATAGAGACTGTGTCTGTACCTCGAACTAGTAAATACAAAAAACTTCCAAAACCTTTTAAGGGTAAAAATTTAATTGATGTTCAAAAAATGAAAATCACAGATAAATCAGATAAACAAATGATAAAGCTTGGGTTACTGAATATTAGATCTATTTCTTCAAAAGCACTTATTGTAAATGAAATTATCACAGACAATAAACTAGACTTGCTGTGTTTGACAGAAACCTGGCTAAAACCAGACGATTACATTACTTTAAATGAATCTAGTCCTCAAGGTTATGATTATCGACACAATCCTCGACAGAAAGGCAAAGGGGGAGGTGTTGCTGTAATTTATAGTAATATATTCAGAATCATTCAAAAGAATTTCAAATATAATTCCTTTGAAGTGATGGTGCTTTATGTAACATTATGTAAGTTGACATTTGTGCTGGCTACTGTATACAGGCCACCAGGGCACCATACTGACTTTATCAAAGAATTTGCTGAGTTTCTATCAGAGTTAGTACTGGCTGCGGATAAAGTCCTTGTTGTTGGTGATTTTAATATCCATGTAGATAATAATAAAGACGCATTTGGATTGGCATTTGCAGATATTTTAAACTCTATTGGAGTTAAACAACACGTGTCAGGACCCACTCATTGTCGTAATCATACCCTAGATCTAATACTGTCGCATGGAATAGATATTGATGCTGTTGAAATTCTACAGCAGAGCGATGATATATCAGATCATTATTTAGTCTCATGTATAATACAATTAGCCAAGGCTACAAAACCACCACCCAGCCATAAATATTGTAGAAAAATCACGTCTGCCACTAAAGATTGCTTTATAAATAATCTCCCCGAGCAGTTTCATCGCCTTAGTATACCTGACAACATAGAAGAACTCGATGCTGCAACAGAAACTATTGGCTCTCTCTTTTCCAGCACATTAGATGCGGTCGCTCCTTTACGTCTAAAGAAGATTAAGGAAACTAATCCAACGCCGTGGTATGATGAGCACACTCGGGCTCTAAAACGAGCTGTTAGAAAAGCTGAACGTAGTTGGAAGAAAACAAAACTAGAAGTTTTTCGCCTTTCGTGGAAAGAAAAAATGATTGAGTACAGAACAGCCATAAGAAATGCTAGATCTACTTATTTTTCAAATCTCTTAATAGAAAACAAACATAATCCTAGGTATTTATTTGACACAGTGGCTAAATTAACTAGAAACAGAGATTCAACTGCTGACGTTTCCATAGAGCACAGCAGTAATGACTTTATGAACTTCTTTACTTGCAAGATTGATAATATTAGAGAGAAAATTATAAACATGCAACCGTCTACAGTTTCTCTTCAGACAGTGCACTGTAGTGTCCCTGAGGTAAAACTAGAATCATTCGCCGCTATAGGAGAGGAAGAATTATCTAAACTTATCAAATCATCAAAATCAACGACATGTATGTTAGACCCAATGCCGACTAAACTACTGAAAGAAATGCTTCCAGAGGTCGTAGGTCCACTTCTTGATATAATTAATTCATCTTTAACACTAGGACACGTGCCAAAAACCTTTAAGCAGGCTATTATCAAACCTCTTATTAAAAAACCTCAACTAGATCCGAGAGATATAGTAAATTACAGGCCAATCTCGAATCTACCTTTTCTGTCAAAGATACTAGAAAAGGCAGTTTCAACACAACTGTGTTCCTTTTTAGAAAGAAATGGAATCTGTGAGGATTTCCAGTCAGGATTTAGACCATACCATAGTACTGAGACTGCTCTCGTTAGAGTTACAAACGATCTACTCCTATCATCCGATCGTGGCTGTATTTCTCTATTAGTGTTATTAGATCTCAGTGCTGCTTTTGACACTATCGATCATAACATTCTTTTAAAAAGACTTGAAAACTATATTGGCATTAGTGGAATTGCTTTGGCATGGTTCAAATCATACTTATCTGACCGTTATCAGTCTGTGGTAGTTAATGAAGAGATGTCGTATCGATCACAGGTTAAATATGGGGTACCACAAGGCTCAGTATTAGGACCGTTGCTTTTCACTCTGTACATGCTGCCCTTAGGAGAGATAATTAGGAAGCATGGTGTTAGTTTTCACTGCTACGCTGACGATACTCAGCTCTATATTTCCTCGCGCCCTGACGAAACCTACAAATTCACAAAACTAACAGAATGCATAGCTGACATTAAAAACTGGATGACAAGAAATTTCTTATTATTAAATTCAGAAAAAACTGATTTCCTAATCTTTGGACCAAAAACTTCCTCACGAAAAAACCTTGAATACTCTCTAACACTTGACGGGTGCTCCATTAAACCTTCGTCCTCAGTTAGGAACCTGGGTGTGCTCTTTGATACCAATCTTTCATTTGAAAGTCATGTTTCTAGTATCTGTAAAACCGCCTTCTTCCATCTAAAAAATATATCTAAATTACGACATATGCTCTCAATGACAAATGCGGAACAGTTGGTTCATGCATTCATGACCTCAAGACTAGATTATTGTAACGCTCTACTGGGTGGTTGTTCTGCTCGGCTTTTAAACAAACTACAGTTGGTTCAAAATGCGGCAGCTAGAGTTCTTACTAGAACCAGAAAGTATGACCATATTAGCCCAGTTCTGTCAACATTACATTGGCTCCCTATTAAACATCGTATAGATTTTAAAATCTTGCTACTTACTTATAAAGCTCTAAATGGTTTAGCTCCCCAGTACCTAAGTGAGCTCTTAATGCATTATAGTCCTTCACGTTTATTGCGATCTCAGAATTTAGGCCAGTTGATAATACCCAGAATATCAAAATCAACTGAAGGCGGCAGATCATTTTCCTATTTAGCACCTAAACTCTGGAACAATCTTCCTAGCATTGTTCGGGAAGCAGACACACTCTGTCAGTTTAAATCTAGACTAAAAACACATCTCTTTGCTCTTGCATACACATAACACATCATCAATACATTAACATTTTTCAAATCCGTTAAAGGATTGTTACGCTGCAATAATTAGGTCGGCCGGAACCGAGAACATTTCCTATAACACTAGATATACCTGTACATCAGAACAAGAATGGCATCTACGCTAATATCTGTCTCTCTGCTTATCCTGAGGTTTGCCGGGTGCTGGATCCAGGCCGTATCCAGGTCAGATGGAGAACCTGCGTCTGGACCTGACTACAACGTAGCCCAGGATCCCCGTATCCGCTTGCATATATTTATATATAATCGATTTTTAATCTCTATAATAAAAATGTACAATTCAGATTTTGATCTCCATATACATTTACATATATATATCTTCCAAGGGGTTTTTTCCCTCCTAGGACTTTTTTCCCAGTGCTAGCACGCTGGGTTTTTCTCCTAGGGGGTTTTTTCCACCCCTGGAAGTCAGCCGACATTGGCTTAATGTAGCACCATCTTGTATATGTTACATATTACCACGCTTGTTTGTACAGTTTTAACCACTTCCCTTTTTTTCTGTGCTTCTAATATGTAAAGCTGCTTTGAAACAATTACCAATTGTAAAAGCGCTATATAAATAAATTTGACTTGACTTTTTTCAAGGGGGCGCTGTCGAGCCCCCCTGCCACGCCCGGGTACCAGCCTCTCCGGCGTCCTAATGGCCGCGGATTCCAATGTGTGTGCCAATTTTCAAGAGTTTTTGAGCATGTTAAGGCCCCCAAAAAGCCCCGGAAGACGGAAAAAAAAAAAAAAAAAAAAAAAAAATAATAATAATAATCCTTAGAAGAACAAGAGGGCCCTGCGCGAATTTTCGCTTGGGCCCTAATAATAATCCTTAGAAGAACAAGAGGGCCCTGCGCGAATTTTCGCTTGGGCCCTAATAATCCTTAGAAGAACAAGAGGGCCCTGCGCGAATTTTTGCTTGGGCCCTAAAAATAATAATAATCCTTAGAAGAACAAGAGGGCCCTGCGCAAATTTTCGCTTGGGCCCTAATAATTAAAGCTGCAAGCAGCGTTGAGAGGGCCCTCGCACCCGGGCTCACCGCCACCCGTTGGCCTTAGGAAAACAGTGAACAGTGGGCGTCATGCATTTAAGTGAGTGACTACAGGAGAATTATGCCAAAGTCATTTCGAAATGCCACACTTCCTGCGGCCAACAGGTGGCGCTTTCACCATAACTGAATTTTGCCATGTTGATGTCTTCAGGCCAGGACTATCATTGAACACGTGAAGTTTGAAGCAGATCGGACATTGTATGCCTGAGTTACAACAACTTCCTGTTTCTTTCGTGGCGTTAATCGCATAAATTAGCACTCAGCCAAGTGTTGCATGATTTAACGTGTCTCTAGCATGTTTGGTACTTCGTGGCATAATGAAATGTGACTCTGGTAGTGAATTACATTGTGAAGCATGCCATTTCCTGTTGCCAGCAGGTGGCGCTATGACTAACTAAATTTTGTCATATAGATGTCTTTAGGCCAGGACTCTTATCACACATGTGAAGTTTGGGGCAGATCAGACATTGTATGCCTGAGTTACAGCAGCTTCCTCTTTCATGGCGAAACATCAGACTTTGTCAGGCCGCCACAGACACGCCCTTCAGCGAAAACTCAAGATCTTTGAAATTTATCATCGCTAAGGTCGTGAGATTAGACTGACAACATTTGATGTTGATCTGGTTAAATCTCTATGAGGAGTTAATCACAGTATAAAACATGTCATTTCCTGTTGCCTACAGGTGGCGCTATGACTTTAACTGAATATTGTTATGAAGATGTCTTCAGGTTAGGACTCTAATAAAGCATGTGAAGTTTGGGGCAGATCCGACATTGTTTGTCTGAGTTACAACAACTTCCTTTTTCATGGCGAAGACATCAAACTTTGTCAGGCCGCCACGGACACGCCCTTCAGTGAAAACTCTAGATCTTCGCAATTTAACGTCACAAAGGCCTTTAGATTAGACTGACCAAATATGATGTTGATCTGATTTAAGCTCTAGGAGGAGTTCGTTAAAGTACAACATCTGGAAATGGCAAAAACTGCACAAATTTTGCAAAGAAAATTCAAAATATCTGACTTCCTGTTAGTTTTCAGATTTCACCCCAAGAGACTTTTTTGTAGGTATTGGGCTTTTAGATGTGTGTACCAAATGTCATACCTGTACATAAAACGTAGTGTCAGGGGCACTTCGTTGAAATTTTTTAGGTGGCGCTATCGAGCCATTTTGCCACACTTGATTCTGAAATCTATATCAGACATAAATTTTCACCACTTCTGATGCATCTGCAAAGTTTCATGAGTTTTCGAGTATGTTTTGGCCCTCAAAAAAGTGATTCACCTTATATGGCGAAACATCAGACTTTGTCGGTCCGCCATGGACACGCCCTTCAACGAAAACTCAAGATCTTTGCAATTTAACATCTCAAAGGCCTTAAGATTAGACTGGCCATATTATGATGTTGATCTGGTTTAATCTCTATGAGGAGTTAATCCCAGTGTAAAACATGTCATTTCCTGTTGCCCCCAGGTGGCGCTATGACTGTAACTGAAATTTGTCATATAGATGTCTTCAGGTCAGGACTCTAATAAAACATGGGAAGTTTGGGGCAGATCAGACATTGTATGCCCGAGTTACAACAACTTCCTGTTTCATGGCGAAACATCAAACTTTGCCAGGCCGCCACGGACAAGCCCTTCAGCGAAAACTCTAGATCTTCGCAATTTAACGTCACAAAGGCCTTTAGATTAGACTGACCAAAAATGACATTGATCTGATTAAATCTCTAGGAGGAGTTCGTTAAAGTACAACGTCTGGAAAATGCAAAAAACGGTGAATTAATTCAAAATATCTGACTTCCTGTTTGGTTTCGGATTTCGCTCCAAGAGAATTTTTTGTAGGTACTGGGCTGATAAATGTGTGTACCGAATTTCAAACCCCTAGTGTTATGTAGCGAGCGGGGCTGTACGTTAGATGGCGCTATCGAGCCATTTTGCCACGCCCAATTCCGAAATCCATAACAGACGTAAATTTTCACCACTTCTGACGCGTGTGCAAAGTTTCGTGAGTTTTCGAGCACGTTTAGGCCCTCTCAAATGCGATTCATTTTGGAGAATAATAATAATAATAATAAATATAGCTGCGAGCAGCGATGGCGGGCCCAAGCCCGGTGGCACCGCCACCCCGGTGGCTTCAGGGCAACTGTGCACAGCGGGCAATAGGCACTTAAAACGGTTAAACATCAAAGGACTATGTCAAATTCACTCCACATTTACTGCACTACAAGGTGCCGTTATAGAGCCCCTCCTCCCTGCCCATTTTCAAAGGATTACATGTGCCAAGTTTTAACATTATTCTGATGAATTTTGAAGCAAATCAGGTAAAAATAAGAGGGTGATCTCAATGTATGCTGAAAGTGACACATTTTCTGCTTCCAGTTGGTGGCGCTATGACTTTGAATCACAATAGTCAAATCCATGTGATCAGCCTTGTACAACGAAGACTAAGCCAAAGTTTCATCAAAATCAATTAATGTATGCAGAAGTTATAACACTTTGTTTCCCTTTTCTTGCCATAAATTCGTTGCCTCGCCACGGCCAAACCGTTTGAGATATCCAAAATCCGTTTGCAATTAAACAACTTCAATGTGTTAGCAACAAGTTAAAAAAAGCTTGGTGTAAATTGGATAAACCCTGTAGGAGTAGTAGTATAAAATTCATAGCCTGTTTTTTCAAAAAATTAACATTCAAACCAAAATAGCTGACTTCCTGTTGGTCGGAGCTAATGAATGTAAATTAGAAAATTGTCCGGCTTGATGAGAATAATATGTGTACCGAGTTTGGTGACTGTAGGAAAAACTAACCCCCACTTTTGTCAAAAGGTGGCGCTACTGAGCCCCTCCACCACGTCCATTTCTATGGCTTTGTCCATGTCTACTGGTTGACAATATTGATGTGTGTGTCGAGTTTCATGCAATTTGAAGCATGTTAAGAGCCTCAAAAACACTCAAGAATATTATTACAGTTTGACCTGTTGCCATGGCAACAATATTTCAAATATCAAAAATCCTGTCATAGGTCTACATCTGCTGTGTATTGACATTACACTGATGAAGTTTGAAGCAAATCAGGTAAAAATAAGAGGGTGATCTCAAAACATTTCAAAAAGTGATACACTTCCTGCTGCCAGTTGGTGGCGCTATAACTTTGACTCACAATAGTCACATCCATGTGATCAGACTCCTATAACGAACACACTCGTGAAGTTTCATAAAGATCAATATATGTATTAAGACGTTATAACACATTTCCTGTTTCCTTTTTCTCGCCATAAATTCGTTGCCTCGCCACGGCCAAACCGTTCGAGATATCAAAAATCCCCTGGCAATTTTTAATCATCAGTGTCTTGACTTCATGCTGACCGAGTTTGGTGGCGATCGGATTAATCGTCTAGGAGGAGTATATCAAATTCCAGAGCATGCGTTTTTCAAACAACCCTCAATAGCTGACTTCCTGTTGGCGTGGCGATTAACTTAGAGCGCGAAAGTTGTTCGGCCCAATGAGGTCTATATGTGTACCGAGTTTCATACTAATACGTGCAAGCATGTTTAATATAGGGACCAAATTTTCAGACTTTTTTCAAGGGGGCGCTGTCGAGCCCCCCTGCCACGCCCGGGTACCAGCCTCTCCGGCGTCCTAATGGCCGCGGATTCCAATGTGTGTGCCAATTTTCAAGAGTTTTTGAGCATGTTAAGGCCCCCAAAAATCCCCGGAAGACGGAAAAAAAATAAAAAATAAAAAAAAATAAATAATAAATATAGCTGCGAGCAGCGATGGCGGGCCCAAGCCCGGTGGCACCGCCACCCCGGTGGCTTCAGGGCAACTGTGCACAGAGGGCAATAGGCACTTAAAACGGTTAAACATCAAAGGACTATGTCAAATTCACTCCACATTTACTGCACTACAAGGTGCCGTTATAGAGCCCCTCCTCCCTGCCCATTTTCAAAGGATTACATGTGCCAAGTTTTAACATTATTCTGATGAATTTTGAAGCAAATCAGGTAAAAATAAGAGGGTGATCTCAATGTATGCTGAAAGTGACACATTTTCTGCTTCCAGTTGGTGGCGCTATGACTTTGAATCACAATAGTCAAATCCATGTGATCAGCCTTGTACAACGAAGACTAAGCCAAAGTTTCATCAAAATCAATTAATGTATGCAGAAGTTATAACACTTTGTTTCCCTTTTCTTGCCATAAATTCGTTGCCTCGCCACGGCCAAACCGTTTGAGATATCCAAAATCCGTTTGCAATTAAACAACTTCAATGTGTTAGCAACAAGTTAAAAAAAGCTTGGTGTAAATTGGATAAACCCTGTAGGAGTAGTAGTATAAAATTCATAGCCTGTTTTTTCAAAAAATTAACATTCAAACCAAAATAGCTGACTTCCTGTTGGTCGGAGCTAATGAATGTAAATTAGAAAATTGTCCGGCTTGATGAGAATAATATGTGTACCGAGTTTGGTGACTGTAGGAAAAACTAACAACCCCACTTTTGTCAAAAGGTGGCGCTACTGAGCCCCTCCACCACGCCCATTTCTATGGCTTTGTCCATGTCTACTGGTTGACAATATTGATGTGTGTGTCGAGTTTCATGCAAATTGAAGCATGTTAAGAGCCTCAAAAACACTCAAGAATATTATTACAGTTTGACCTGTCGCCATGGCAACAATATTTCAAATATCAAAAATCCTGTCATAGGTCTACATCTGCTGTGTATTGACATTACACTGATGAAGTTTGAAGCAAATCAGGTAAAAATAAGAGGGTGATCTCAAAGCATTTTAAAAGTGATACACTTCTTGCTGCCATTTGGTGGCGCTATAACTTTGACTCACAATAGTTACATCCATGTGATCAGACTACTACAACCAACACACTCCTGAAGTTTCATAAACATCAATCAATGTATGCAGAAGTTATAACACATTTCCTGTTTCCCTTTTCTCGCCATAAATTCGTTGCCTCGCCACGGCCAAACCGTTTGAGATATCCAAAATCCGTTTGCAATTAAACAACTTCAATGTGTTCGCAACAAGTTAAAAAAAGCTTGGTGTAAATTGGATAAACCCTGTAGGAGTAGTAGTATAAAATTCATAGCCTGTTTTTTCAAAAAAATAACATTCAAATCAAAATAGCTGACTTCCTGTTGGTCGGAGCTAATGAATGTAAATTAGAAAATTGTCCGGCTTGATGAGAATAATATGTGTACCGAGTTTGGTGACTGTAGGAAAAACTAACCCCCCCACTTTTGTCAAAAGGTGGCGCTACTGAGCCCCTCCACCACGCCCATTTCTATGGCTTTGTCCATGTCTACTGGTTGACAATATTGATGTGTGTGTCGAGTTTCATGCAATTTGAAGCATGTTAAGAGCCTCAAAAACACTCAAGAATATTTTTACAGTTTGACCTGTTGCCATGGCAACAATATTTCAAATATCAAAAATCCTGTCATAGGTCTACATCTGCTGTGTATTGACATTACACTGATGAAGTTTGAAGCAAATCAGGTAAAAATAAGAGGGTGATCTCAAAACATTTCAAAAAGTGATACACTTCCTGCTGCCAGTTGGTGGCGCTATAACTTTGACTCACAATAGTCACATCCATGTGATCAGACTCCTATAACGAACACACTCGTGAAGTTTCATAAAGATCAATATATGTATTAAGACGTTATAACACATTTCCTGTTTCCTTTTTCTCGCCATAAATTCGTTGCCTCGCCACGGCCAAACCGTTCGAGATATCAAAAATCCCCTGGCAATTTTTAATCATCAGTGTCTTGACTTCATGCTGACCGAGTTTGGTGGCGATCGGATTAATCGTCTAGGAGGAGTATATCAAATTCCAGAGCATGCGTTTTTCAAACAACCCTTAATAGCTGACTTCCTGTTGGCGTGGCGTTTAACTTAGAGCGCGAAAGTTGTTCGGCCCGATGAGGTCTATATGTGTACCGAGTTTCATACTAATACGTGCAAGCATGTTTAATATATGGACCAAATTTTCAGACTTTTTTCAAGGGGGCGCTGTCGAGCCCCCCTGCCACGCCCGGGTACCAGCCTCTCCGGCGTCCTAATGGCCGCGGATTCCAATGTGTGTGCCAATTTTCAAGAGTTTTTGAGCATGTTAAGGCCCCCAAAAAGCCCCAGAAGACAAAAAAAAAAAAATAAATAAAAAAAAAAAATAATAATAAATATAGCTGCGAGCAGCGATGGCGGGCCCAAGCCCGATGGCACCGCCACCCCGGTGGCTTCAGGGCAACTGTGCACAGCGGTCAATAGGCACTTAAAACGGTTAAACATCAAAGGACTATGTCAAATTCACTCCACATTTACTGCACTACAAGGTGCCGTTATAGAGCCCCTCCTCCCTGCCCATTTTCAAAGGATTACATGTGCCAAGTTTTAACATTATTCTGATGAATTTTGAAGCAAATCAGGTAAAAATAAGAGGGTGATCTCAATGTATGCTGAAAGTGACACATTTTCTGCTTCCAGTTGGTGGCGCTATGACTTTGAATCACAATAGTCAAATCCATGTGATCAGCCTTGTACAACGAAGACTAAGCCAAAGTTTCATCAAAATCAATTAATGTATGCAGAAGTTATAACACTTTGTTTCCCTTTTCTTGCCATAAATTCGTTGCCTCGCCACGGCCAAACCGTTTGAGATATCCAAAATCCGTTTGCAATTAAACAACTTCAATGTGTTCGCAACAAGTTAAAAAAAGCTTGGTGTAAATTGGATAAACCCTGTAGGAGTAGTAGTATAAAATTCATAGCCTGTTTTTTCAAAAAATTAACATTCAAACCAAAATAGCTGACTTCCTGTTGGTCGGAGCTAATGAATGTAAATTAGAAAATTGTCCGGCTTGATGAGAACAATATGTGTACCGAGTTTGGTGACTGTAGGAAAAACTAACCCCCACTTTTGTCAAAAGGTGGCGCTACTGAGCCCCTCCACCACGCCCATTTCTATGGCTTTGTCCATGTCTACTGGTTGACAATATTGATGTGTGTGTCGAGTTTCATGCAATTTGAAGCATGTTAAGAGCCTCAAAAACACTCAAGAATATTATTACAGTTTGACCTGTTGCCATGGCAACAATATTTCAAATATCAAAAATCCTGTCATAGGTCTACATCTGCTGTGTATTGACATTACACTGATGAAGTTTGAAGCAAATCAGGTAAAAATAAGAGGGTGATCTCAAAGCATTTTAAAAGTGATACACTTCTTGCTGCCATTTGGTGGCGCTATAACTTTGACTCACAATAGTTACATCCATGTGATCAGACTACTACAACCAACACACTCCTGAAGTTTCATAAACATCAATCAATGTATGCAGAAGTTATAACACATTTCCTGTTTCCCTTTTCTCGCCATAAATTCGTTGCCTCGCCACGGCCAAACCGTTTGAGATATCCAAAATCCGTTTGCAATTAAACAACTTCAATGTGTTCGCAACAAGTTAAAAAAAGCTTGGTGTAAATTGGATAAACCCTGTAGGAGTAGTAGTATAAAATTCATAGCCTGTTTTTTCAAAAAATTAACATTCAAACCAAAATAGCTGACTTCCTGTTGGTCGGAGCTAATGAATGTAAATTAGAAAATTGTCCGGCTTGATGAGAATAATATGTGTACCGAGTTTGGTGACTGTAGGAAAAACTAACCCCCACTTTTGTCAAAAGGTGGCGCTACTGAGCCCCTCCACCACGCCCATTTCTATGGCTTTGTCCATGTCTACTGGTTGACAATATTGATGTGTGTGTCGAGTTTCATGCAATTTGAAGCATGTTAAGAGCCTCAAAAACACTCAAGAATATTATTACAGTTTGACCTGTTGCCATGGCAACAATATTTCAAATATCAAAAATCCTGTCATAGCTCTACATCTGCTGTGTATTGACATTACACTGATGAAGTTTGAAGCAAATCAGGTAAAAATAAGAGGGTGATCTCAAAACATTTCAAAAAGTGATACACTTCCTGCTGCCAGTTGGTGGCGCTATAACTTTGACTCACAATAGTCACATCCATGTGATCAGACTCCTATAACGAACGCACTCGTGAAGTTTCATAAAGATCAATATATGTATTAAGACGTTATAACACATTTCCTGTTTCCTTTTTCTCGCCATAAATTCGTTGCCTCGCCACGGCCAAACCGTTCGAGATATCAAAAATCCCCTGGCAATTTTTAATCATCAGTGTCTTGACTTCATGCTGACCGAGTTTGGTGGCGATCGGATTAATCGTCTAGGAGGAGTATATCAAATTCCAGAGCATGCGTTTTTCAAACAACCCTTAATAGCTGACTTCCTGTTGGCGTGGCGATTAACTTAGAGCGCGAAAGTTGTTCGGCCCGATGAGGTCTATATGTGTACTGAGTTTCATACTAATACGTGCAAGCATGTTTAATATATGGACCAAATTTTCAGACTTTTTTCAAGGGGGCGCTGTCGAGCCCCCCTGCCACGCCCGGGTACCAGCCTCTCCGGCGTCCTAATGGCCGCGGATTCCAATGTGTGTGCCAATTTTCAAGAGTTTTTGAGCATGTTAAGGCCCCCAAAAAGCCCCGGAAGACGGAAAAAAAAAAAAAAAAAAAAAAAAAAAATAATAAATATAGCTGCGAGCAGCGATGGCGGGCCCAAGCCCGGTGGCACCGCCACCCCGGTGGCTTCAGGGCAACTGTGCACAGCGGGCAATAGGCACTTAAAACGGTTAAACATCAAAGGACTATGTCAAATTCACTCCACATTTACTGCACTACAAGGTGCCGTTATAGAGCCCCTCCTCCCTGCCCATTTTCAAAGGATTACATGTGCCAAGTTTTAACATTATTCTGATGAATTTTGAAGCAAATCAGGTAAAAATAAGAGGGTGATCTCAATGTATGCTGAAAGTGACACATTTTCTGCTTCCAGTTGGTGGCGCTATGACTTTGAATCACAATAGTCACATCCATGTGATCAGCCTTGTACAACGAAGACTAAGCCAAAGTTTCATCAAAATCAATTAATGTATGCAGAAGTTATAACACTTTGTTTCCCTTTTCTTGCCATAAATTTGTTGCCTCGCCACGGCCAAACCGTTTGAGATATCCAAAATCCGTTTGCAATTAAGCAACTTCAATGTGTTAGCAACAAGTTAAAAAAAGCTTGGTGTAAATTGGATAAACCCTGTAGGAGTAGTAGTATAAAATTCATAGCCTGTTTTTTCAAAAAATTAACATTCAAACCAAAATAGCTGACTTCCTGTTGGTCGGAGCTAATGAATGTAAACTAGAAAATTGTCTGGCTTGATGAGAATAATATGTGTACCGAGTTTGGTGACTGTAGGAAAAACTAACCCCCCCACTTTTGTCAAAAGGTGGCGCTACTGAGCCCCTCCACCACGCCCATTTCTATGGCTTTGTCCATGTCTACTGGTTGACAATATTGATGTGTGTGTCGAGTTTCATGCAATTTGAAGCATGTTAAGAGCCTCAAAAACACTCAAGAATATTATTACAGTTTGACCTGTTGCCATGGCAACAATATTTCAAATATCAAAAATCCTGTCATAGGTCTACATCTGCTGTGTATTGACATTACACTGATGAAGTTTGAAGCAAATCAGGTAAAAATAAGAGGGTGATCTCAAAGCATTTTAAAAGTGATACACTTCTTGCTGCCATTTGGTGGCGCTATAACTTTGACTCACAATAGTTACATCCATGTGATCAGACTACTACAACCAACACACTCCTGAAGTTTCATAAACATCAATCAATGTATGCAGAAGTTATAACACATTTCCTGTTTCCCTTTTCTCGCCATAAATTCGTTGCCTCGCCACGGCCAAACCGTTTGAGATATCCAAAATCCGTTTGCAATTAAACAACTTCAATGTGTTCGCAACAAGTTAAAAAAGCTTGGTGTAAATTGGATAAACCCTGTAGGAGTAGTAGTATAAAATTCATAGCCTGTTTTTTCAAAAAATTAACATTCAAACCAAAATAGCTGACTTCCTGTTGGTCGGAGCTAATGAATGTAAATTAGAAAATTGTCCGGCTTGATGAGAATAATATGTGTACCGAGTTTGGTGACTGTAGGAAAAACTAACCCCCCCACTTTTGTCAAAAGGTGGCGCTACTGAGCCCCTCCACCACGCCCATTTCTATGGCTTTGTCCATGTCTACTGGTTGACAATATTGATGTGTGTGTCGAGTTTCATGCAATTTGAAGCATGTTAAGAGCCTCAAAAACACTCAAGAATATTATTACAGTTTGACCTGTTGCCATGGCAACAATATTTCAAATATCAAAAATCCTGTCATAGGTCTACATCTGCTGTGTATTGACATTACACTGATGAAGTTTGAAGCAAATCAGGTAAAAATAAGAGGGTGATCTCAAAACATTTCAAAAAGTGATACACTTCCTGCTGCCAGTTGGTGGCGCTATAACTTTGACTCACAATAGTCACATCCATGTGATCAGACTCCTATAACGAACACACTCGTGAAGTTTCATAAAGATCAATATATGTATTAAGACGTTATAACACATTTCCTGTTTCCTTTTTCTCGCCATAAATTCGTTGCCTCGCCACGGCCAAACCGTTCGAGATATCAAAAATCCCCTGGCAATTTTTAATCATCAGTGTCTTGACTTCATGCTGACCGAGTTTGGTGGCGATCGGATTAATCGTCTAGGAGGAGTATATCAAATTCCAGAGCATGCGTTTTTCAAACAACCCTTAATAGCTGACTTCCTGTTGGCGTGGCGATTAACTTAGAGCGCGAAAGTTGTTCGGCCCGATGAGGTCTATATGTGTACCGAGTTTCATACTAATACGTGCAAGCATGTTTAATATATGGACCAAATTTTCAGACTTTTTTCAAGGGGGCGCTGTCGAGCCCCCCTGCCACGCCCGGGTACCAGCCTCTCCGGCGTCCTAATGGCCGCGGATTCCAATGTGTGTGCCAATTTTCAAGAGTTTTTGAGCATGTTAAGGCCCCCAAAAAGCCCCGGAAGACGGAAAAAAAAAAAAAAAAAAAAAAAAAAAATAATAATCCTTAGAAGAACAAGAGGGCCCTGCGCGAATTTTCGCTTGGGCCCTAATAATCCTTAGAAGAACAAGAGGGCCCTGCGCGAATTTTCGCTTGGGCCCTAATAATCCTTAGAAGAACAAGAGGGCCCTGCGCGAATTTTCGCTTGGGCCCTAATAAAAATAATAAACGGAGCAATTCCAATAGGGTCCTCACACCATCGGTGCTCGGACCCTAATAATAATAATAATAAACGGAGCAATTCCAATAGGGTCCTCACACCATCGGTGCTCGGGCCCTAATTAAAGCTGCAAGCAGCGTTGAGAGGGCCCTCGCACCCGGGCTCACCGCCACCCGTTGGCCTCAGGAAAACAGCGAACAGTGGGCGTCATGCATTTAAGTGAGTGAATACAGGAGAATTATGTCAAAGTCATTTCGAAATGCCACACTTCCTGCGGCCAACAGGTGGCGCTTTCACCGTAACTGAATTTTGCCATGTTGATGTCTTCAGGCCAGGACTATCATTGAACACGTGAAGTTTGAAGCAGATCGGACATTGTATGCCTGAGTTACAACAACTTCCTGTTTCTTTCGTGGCGTTAATCGCATAAATTAGCAGTCAGCCAAGTGTTGCATGATTTAACGTGTCTCTAGCATGTCTAGTACTTCGTGGCATGATGAAATGTGGATCTAATAATAATAATAAATAATAATACATTTTATTTGTAATGCGCTTTTCTTAAACCCAAAGCGCTACAGTAATAAAATAAAACAAAACAACACAACAAAAGCAATACAATTCATTAGAGAAAGACAGTCTTAAATAAGTGTGTCTTAATCAACTTTTTAAAATGACCCAACGTTGGTGCATTTCTGATGGGTAGAGGAAGCACATTCCATAGCTTAGGGGCTTTGTATGAAAAGGCTCTTTCCCCCATGGTCTTTAGCTTACGTGAAGGCTGGTAAAGTGAAAGAGAGTTAGAAGAGCGAAGAGAGCGTGATGGAGTATAAGGACTGATGAGATCGCAAAGATACTCAGGTGCAGTCCCATGAAGTGCCTTGTATGTTAAAATAAGAATTTTAAAATCAATTCTCGCATTTATGGGAAGCCAGTGTAATTGTGAAAGAACAGGTGTAATGTGTTCACGAGGAGAAGTACGAGTAAGCACACGAGCGGCAGAATTTTGTATATACTGAAGCCTGCTCAACGATTTAGCTGGAAGGCCAGAGAACAAGGCATTACAGTAATCTAACCTAGTTGTTATGAAGGCATGTATAAGCCTTTCTGTGTCTGCAAAAGAGAGAAAAGGTCTAAGTCGAGCTATGTTTCTCAGGTGGAAAAATGCAGTTTTAGAGATGTGTTTTATGTGTGCTTCAAATGTTAAGTGTGGATCAAAAATGACACCAAGATTCCGCACCTGTGAAGTGGGGATTACCGTGCTGGAATCAACAATCAAACTGATCTGCTCGGCCTTACGAGTAGCTGCCACTGTACCAATCTGCATCAGTTCAGTTTTGGAGCCATTCAGCTTCAGGAAGTTATTCTGCATCCAGATACCGATCTCTGCTAAACAACCACGCAAAGCTATTAATGAGCAGTGGACATCAGGACTCGTGGTGATGTAAATCTGCGTATCATCAGCATAGCAGTGATAGCCAAGACCATGTTTCCTGATGATCTGCCCAAGCGGAAGCATATAAATGTTAAATAATATTGGACCCAGTACTGAACCCTGAGGAACTCCCTGTCGAACAGGCACGGTGTCAGATTTGTAGTTACCCAAGCCAACGAACTGGGTACGATTTGTTAAATAAGACCGGAACCAGTTGAGGACAGCTCCAGAAAGACCCAACCAGTTTTCAAGCCTGTCAAGGAGAAGAGAGTGACATATAGTGTCAAAAGCAGCACTAAGGTCTAGTAAGACCAAAATACTGCAAGCACCGGAATCTGCTGCGATAAGAAGATCATTTACGACTCTAATTAAAGCGGTTTCAGTACTGTACCCTCTTCTGAACCCAGATTGAAAAGGTTCAAAGAGACTGTTCAGTGCTAGGTGATTATTTAACTGAATAGCCACAACACGCTCAAGAACTTTAGCCAAGAATGGGAGGTTAGAAATCGGCCTGTAATTGGATAAATCAGAAACATCACAGCCAGTCTTCTTAGGGACTGGTGTAATGGCAGCTATTTTTAGTTCTGGAGGAACAATTCCAGAAGTCAATGACAAGTTCACAATTGAAGTCATAAAAGGGCAGATTGATGCAAGGCAGTTCGTAATAACCGAGCAGGGAACCGGATCTAAAATACTGGTAGTAGGGTTCATGGACTTCACTGTACTTATAATAAAATCATCTCCAACCGTTTCAAAGTTAGAGAAGGTAGTGGTTGGAAAATTTGAAGGCTGGATATCGACTAGCTCAAGAGGAGTGATGGTATTTAAAGAGCTATATAAACCCTCAATCTTACCAGTGAAATAATGAAGAAACTTGTTACATTGGTCAACAGAGGAATGAACAACAGCCTTAGTTGGTTTGAGAAGACTGTCAACAGTCTTAAACAATGATTTAGAATTTGTTGCAGCATTACCGATGATGCTTGAATAATAGTTCTTACGTGCAGTGTTCAAAGCAGAATGGTAAGCAGACTGTTGTTCAGTGTAAAGCAGCCTGTGTACCATCAGGCCAGATTTTTTGTACTGCCGTTCTAATTGCCTACCGGCAGCTTTCATTAGACGTAATTCTGGGGTAAACCATGGACAGGGTTTCCTAAAAGTAACAACCCGTTCTCGCACAGGTGCGAACTCATCCAGAAGTGAGGATAGCATGGAATTATAGTGCTCAACGGAGTTAGTTGTGGGAAGCCCAGAAACAGAAGTCGAAAAAAGAGTGAAGTCCATGTGCTTGATGTTACGAAATTTGATAGTTCGCTCAGTAATGGATCGTGAAGACATAACATTTATCTCAAAAGTAATAAGTCTATGGTCACTTATATTCATGTCAATACTATCCAAAGATTGGATACCAACACCAGCAGAACATACCACATCCAATATATGGCCCAGCCTATGGGTCGGAAAAGTAACATGCTGTTTAAAGTCAAAACCATCCAATATATCCAAAAAGGTAGCAGTTTTGACACAGTTTGGATTATCAATATGGAAATTGACATCACCAGTCAAGACCATAGATGGACAGAGTGGACTAAGTAGTGTCAGCAGCTCAGTAAACTCAGAAAAAAATAAAGGATTAGGTTTTGGTGGACGATAAATGAGCAGCACAAGAACAGGTGAAGCACCATTAACTTTAAAAACCAGGCATTCAAATGATGAAACAGTAGGTGCATCGATAACATCAACTGATATATTTGATACAAATATTGCAGCTAAGCCACCACCCTTATCAGAAGCTCGAGGCACATCAATGTATTTATATCCAGAAGGGGCACACAAATTCAAATTAAGATAGTCATTATCTTTATGCCAAGTTTCACTGAGACAAAGAATGTCAATTTTCCTGTCAAGGATAGTGTCAGTGATAAGTGCTGTTTTATTGTTTATTGACCTCGTGTTGAAATGAGCAAGTCTCATAGTGCTACAGCACACATTCGCAGCGGGTTTTTGAGAGAGAACCTCGGGATAGCGTAGGTTACCATGGCCGGTTCCACGGCAACCAGAAGTACGACGCAACGAGCGCCTGCGGTTCGACCAAAGTGCAGGGACTCCAGCACCGGCAGTAGAGCGACTCTGATGAGAGCCTCTATGATTATAACAAGGCCGGCGGAGGAGCTGCATGGAACGCACTGTTTGTATGATGCTGATATTTGGACGGCCATGGTGTCTCAGTGATAAGAGTTCAGAGAGAGAGTACCTCAGCATGGTGAAGTCCAGAAGTTCAGTCCACTGCTTAACGCTGGTTCCTGATAAAATCAAGACGGCAGTAATCCAGATGATCATATGAAGTCGCATGATGACATCCGAGAGTTGTTAAGCAGCCATTGCATACGGAGAACTTGACGCAACTCCAGGGACCCGTTTGATCTCACACGGAGACAGCAGTAACAGGCAGAAACAGTGCAGGTGGGTTGCAGCAGACAGACCAGGAGGAAACACTTTAAAACACTGGCTCAGACAGTGTAGATATGTAGAAGTCCAGCAGCAGGTTAAGACTCAAAAAAAAAAAAAAAAACAGTTTAAGATGATTCAGAAGAGTTTAAAATTAATTAAAATAATAAACAAACTAAAATACGGCAGGAGAAGCGGCAGTAAAATGTGCGCCAGCGTCCTCTCCGAAACCGGAACCGAAACCGGATCTGGTAGTGAATTACAGTATAAAGCATGCCACTTCCTGTTGCCAGCAGGTGGCGCTATGACTAACTGAATATTATCATATAGACGTCTTTAGGCTAGGACTCTTATCACACATGTGAAGTTTGGAGCAGTTCGGACATAGTATGCCTGAGTTACAACAGTTTCCTCTTTCATGGCAAAACATCAGATTTTGTCATGCCGCCATGGACACGCCCTTCAACGAAAACTCAAGATCTTTGATATTTATCATCGCTTAGGTCTTAAGATTAGACTGACAACATATGATGTTGATCTGGTTAAATATCTATGAGGAGTTAATCACAGTGTAAAACATGTCATTTCCTGTTGCCCCCAGGTGGCGCTATGACTGTAACTGAATATTGTTATGAAGATGTCTTCAGGTCAGGACTCTAATAAAGCATGTGAAGTTTGGGGCAGATCCGACATTGTTTGTCTGAGTTACAACAACTTCCTGTTCATGGCGAAAACATCAAAATTTGTCAGGCCGCAGAGGACGCGTCCTTCAGTGAAAACTCTAGATCTTCGCAATTTAACGCCACAAAGGCCTTTAGATTAGACTGACCAAAAATGACATTGATCTGATTAAATCTCTAGGAGGAGTTCGTTAAAGTACAACGTCTGGAAAATGCAAAAAACGGTGAATTAATTCAAAATATCTGACTTCCTGTTTGGTTTCGGATTTCGCTCCAAGAGAATTTTTTGTAGGTACTGGGCTGATAAATGTGTGTACCGAATTTCAAAGCCCTAGTGTAATGTAGCGAGCGGGGCTGTACGTTAGATGGCGCTATCGAGCCATTTTGCCACGCCCAATTCCAAAACCCATAACAGACGTAAATTTTCACCACTTCTGACGCGTGTGCAAAGTTTCATGAGTTTTCGAGCACGTTTAGGCCCTCTAAAATGCGATTCATTTTGGAGAAGAAGAAGAAGAAGAAATATAGCTGCGAGCAGCGATGGCGGGCCCAAGCCCGGTGGCACCGCCACCCCGGTGGCTTCAGGGCAACTGTGCACAGCGGGCAATAGGCACTTAAAACGGTTAAACATCAAAGGACTATGTCAAATTCACTCCACATTTACTGCACTACAAGGTGCCGCTATAGAGCCCCTCCTCCCTGCCCATTTTCAAAGGATTACATGTGCCAAGTTTTAACATTATTCTGATGAATTTTGAAGCAAATCAGGTAAAAATAAGAGGGTGATCTCAATGTATGCTGAAAGTGACACATTTTCTGCTTCCAGTTGGTGGCGCTATGACTTTGAATCACAATAGTCAAATCCATGTGATCAGCCTTGTACAACGAAGACTAAGCCAAAGTTTCATCAAAATCAATTAATGTATGCAGAAGTTATAACACTTTGTTTCCCTTTTCTTGCCATAAATTCGTTGCCTCGCCACGGCCAAACCGTTTGAGATATCCAAAATCCGTTTGCAATTAAACAACTTCAATGTGTTAGCAACAAGTTAAAGTTTGTAAATTGGATAAACCCTGTAGGAGTAGTAGTATAAAATTCATAGCCTGTTTTTTCAAAAAATTAACATTCAAACAAAAATAGCCGACTTCCTGTTGGTCGGAGCTAATGAATGTAAATTAGAAAATTGTCCGGCTTGATGAGATCAATATATGTACCGAGTTTGGTGACTGTAGGAAAAACTAACCCCCCCACTTTTGTCAAAAGGTGGCGCTACTGAGCCCCTCCACCACGCCCATTTCTATGGCTTTGTCCATGTCTACTGGTTGACAATATTGATGTGTGTGTCGAGTTTCATGCAAATTGAAGCATGTTAAGAGCCTCAAAAACACTCAAGAATATTATTACAGTTTGACCTGTCGCCATGGCAACGATATTTCAAATATCAAAAATCCTGTCATAGGTCTACATCTGCTGTGTATTGACATTACACTGATGAAGTTTGAAGCAAATCAGGTAAAAATAAGAGGGTGATCTCAAAGCATTTTAAAAGTGATACACTTCTTGCTGCCATTTGGTGGCGCTATAACTTTGACTCACAATAGTTACATCCACGTGATCAGACTACTACAACCAACACACTCCTGAAGTTTCATAAACATCAATCAATGTATGCAGAAGTTATAACACATTTCCTGTTTCCCTTTTCTCGCCATAAATTCGTTGCCTCGCCACGGCCAAACCGTTTGAGATATCCAAAATCAGTTTGCAATTAAACAACTTCAATGTGTTCGCAACAAGTTAAAAAAAGCTTGGTGTAAATTGGATAAACCCTGTAGGAGTAGTAGTATAAAATTCATAGCCTGTTTTTTCAAAAAATTAACATTCAAACCAAAATAGCTGACTTCCTGTTGGTCGGAGCTAATGAATGTAAATAAGAAAATTGTCCGGCTTGATGAGAACAATATGTGTACCGAGTTTGGTGACTGTAGGAAAAACTAACCCCCCCACTTTTGTCAAAAGGTGGCGCTACTGAGCCCCTCCACCACGCCCATTTCTATGGCTTTGTCCATGTCTACTGGATGACAATATTGATGTGTGTGTCGAGTTTCATGCAATTTGAAGCATGTTAAGAGCCTCAAAAACACTCAAGAATATTATTACAGTTTGACCTGTTGCCATGGCAACAATATTTCAAATATCAAAAATCCTGTCATAGGTCTATATCTGCTGTGTATTGACATTACACTGATGAAGTTTGAAGCAAATCAGGTAAAAATAAGAGGGTGATCTCAAAACATTTCAAAAAGTGATACACTTCCTGCTGCCAGTTGGTGGCGCTATAACTTTGACTCACAATAGTCACATCCATGTGATCAGACTCCTATAACGAACACACTCGTGAAGTTTCATAAAGATCAATATATGTATTAAGACGTTATAACACATTTCCTGTTTCCTTTTTCTCGCCATAAATTCGTTGCCTCGCCACGGCCAAACCGTTCGAGATATCAAAAATCCCCTGGCAATTTTTAATCATCAGTGTCTTGACTTCATGCTGACCGAGTTTGGTGGCGATCGGATTAATCGTCTAGGAGGAGTATATCAAATTCCAGAGCATGCGTTTTTCAAACAACCCTTAATAGCTGACTTCCTGTTGGCGTGGTGTTTAACTTAGAGCATGAAAGTTGTTCGGCCCGATGAGGTCTATATGTGTACCGAGTTTCATACTAATACGTGCAAGCGTGTTTAATATATGGACCAAATTTTCAGACTTTTTTCAAGGGGGCGCTGTCGAGCCCCCCTGCCACGCCCGGGTACCAACCTCTGGGGCGTCCTAATGGCCGCGGATTCCAATGTGTGTGCCAATTTTCAAGAGTTTTTGAGCATGTTAAGGCCCCCAAAAAGCCCCGGAAGACGGAAAAAAAAAAAAAAAAAAAAAAAAAAAATCCTTAGAAGAACAAGAGGGCCCTGCGCGAATTTTCGCTTGGGCCCTAATAAACAGAGCAATTCCAATAGGGTCCTCACACCATCGGTGCTCGGGCCCTAATAATAATAATAATAATAATAAACGGAGCAATTCCAATAGGGTCCTCACACCATCGGTGCTCGGGCCCTAATTAAAGCTGCAAGCAGCGATGAAAGGGCCCTCGCACCCAGGCTCACCACCACCCGTTGGCCTTAGGAAAACAGTGAACAGTGGGCGACATGCATGTAAGCGAGTGAATACAGGAGAATTATGCCAAATTCATTTCAAAATGCCACACTTCCTGCTGTCAACAGGTGGCACTCTGACTGTAACTGAATATTGCCATGTTGATGTCTTCAGGCCAGGACTATTATCGAACATGTGAAGTTTGGAGCAGATCGGACATTGTATGCCTGAGTTACAACAACTTCCTGTTTCTTTCATGGCGTTAATCGCATACATTAGCACTCAAGTGTTGCATGATTTAACGTGTTTCTAGCATTTTTGGTACTTCGTGGCATAAAGAAATGTGAATCTGGTAGTGAATTACAGTGTAAAGCATGCCATTTCCTGTTGCCAGCAGGTGGCGCTATGGCTAACTGAATATTGTTATATAGACGTCTTTAGGCCAGGACTCTTATCACACATGTGAAGTTTGGAGCAGATCAGACATAGCATGCCTCAGTAACAACAACTTCCTCTTTCATGGCGAAACATCAGACTTTGTCAGGCCACCACGGACACGCCCTTCAGCGAAAACTCAAGATCTTTGATATTTATCATCGCTAAGGTCTTAAGATTAGACTGATAACATTTGATGTTGATCTGGTTTAATCTCTATGAGGAGTTAATCACAGTGTAAAACATGTAATTTCCTGTTACCCACAGGTGGCGCTATGACTGTAACTGAATATTGTCATATAGATGTCTTCAGGTCAGGACTCTAATAAAACATGTGAAGTTTGGGGCAGATCAGACATTGTATGCCCGAGTTACAACAACTTCCTGTTTCATGGCGAAACATCAAACTTTGTCAGGCCTCCACAGACACGCCCTTCAGCGAAAACTCTAGATCTTCGCAATTTAATGTCTCAAAGGCCTTTAGATTAGACTGACCAAATATGATGTTGATCTGATTAAATCTCTAGGAGGAGTTCGTTAAAATACAACATGTGGAAATGGTAAAAACTGCCAAAATTTTGTAGAGAATATTCAAAATATCTCACTTCCTGTTGGGTTTACAAACTTTGCACCCGGGGCTTTTTTGTAGGTATTGGGCTGTTACATCTGTCTACCGAATTTCATAACTGTACGTAAAACGTAGCACGAAGGGCGCTTAATTGAAATTTTGTAGGTGGCGCTATCGAGCCATTTTGCCACACCTAATTCTGAAACACATATCAGATGTAAATTTTCACCACTTCTGACGCGTGTGCAAAGTTTCATGAGTTTTTGAGAACGTTTAGGCCCTCAAAAATGCGATTCATTTTGGAGAAGAAGAATAATTGGCTGAGCAATTACAATAGGGTCCTCACACCATCGGGGCGATTCATTTTGGAGAAGAAGAATAATTGGCTGAGCAATTACAATAGGGTCCTCACACCATCGGTGCTCGGGCCCTAATTAAAGCTGCAAGCAGCGATGAAAGGGCCCTCGCACCCGGGCTCACCGCCACCCGTTGGCCTCAGGAAAACAGCGAACAGTGGGCGACATGCATGTAAGCAAGGAAATACAGGAGAATTATGGCAAAATCATGTAAAAGTGCCACACTTCCTGCTGCCAACAGGTGGCGCTATAGCTAACTGAATATTGTCATATAGATGTCTTTAGGCCAGGACTATTATCGAACATGTGAAGCTTGGGGCAGATCAGACATAGTATGCCTGAGTTACAACAACTTCCTGTTTCTTTTGTGGTGGTAATCGCATAAATTAGCACTCAGCCAAGTGTTGCATGATTTAACGTGTCTCTAGCATGTTTGGTACTTCGTGGCATAATGAAATCTGACTCTGGTAGTGAATTACATTGTGAAGCATGCCATTTCCTGTTGCCAGCAGGTGGCGCTATGACTAACTAAATATTGTCATATAGATGTCTTTAGGCCAGGACTCTTATCACACATGTGAAGTTTGGGGCAGATCGGACATTGTATGCCTGAGTTACAGCAGCTTCCTCTTTCATGGCGAAACATCAGACTTTGTCAGGCCGCCACAGACACGCCCTTCAGCGAAAACTCAAGATCTTTGAAATTTATCATCGCTAAAGTCTTGAGATTAGACTGACAACATTTGATGTTGATCTGGTTAAATCTCTATGAGGAGTTAATCACAGTATAAAACATGTCATTTCCTGTTGCCTGCAGGTGGCGCTATGACTGTAACTGAATATTGTTATGAAGATGTCTTCAGGTTAGGACTCTAATAAAGCATGTGAAGTTTGGGGCAGATCCGACATTGTTTGTCTGAGTTACAACAACTTCCTTTTTCATGGCGAAGACATCAAACTTTGTCAGGCCGCCACGGACACGCCCTTCAGTGAAAACTCTAGATCTTCGCAATTTAACGTCACAAAGGCCTTTAGATTAGACTGACCAAAAATGACATTGATCTGATTAAATCTCTAGGAGGAGTTCGTTAAAGTACAACGTCTGGAAAATGCAAGAAACGGTGAATTAATTCAAAATATCTGACTTCCTGTTTGGTTTCGGATTTCGCTCCAAGATAATTTTTTGTAGGTACTGGGCTGATAAATGTGTGTACCGAATTTCAAAGCCCTAGTGTAATGTAGCGAGCGGGGCTGTACGTTAGATGGCGCTATCGAGCCATTTTGCCACGCCCAATTACGAAACCCATAACAGACGTAAATTTTCACCACTTCTGACGCGTGTGCAAACTTTCATGAGTTTTCGAGCACGTTTAGGCCCTCTAAAATGCGATTCACTTTGGAGAAGAATAATAAATATAGCTGCGAGCAGCGATGGCGGGCCCAAGCCCGGTGGCACCGCCACCCCGGTGGCTTCAGGGCAACTGTGCACGGCGGGCAATAGGCATTTAAAACGGTAAAACATCAAAGGACTATGTCAAATTCACTCCACATTTACTGCACTACAAGGTGCCGCTATAGAGCCCCTCCTCCCTGCTCATTTTCAAAGGTTTACATTTGCCAAGTTTTAACATTATTCTGATCAATTTTGAAGCAAATCAGGTAAAAATAAGAGGGTGATCTCAATGTATGCTGAAAGTGACACATTTCCTGCTTCCAGTTGGTGGCGCTATGACTTTGAATCACAATAGTCACATCCATGTGATCAGCCTTGTACATCGAAGACTAAGCCGAAGTTTCATCAAAATCAATTAATGTATGCAGAAGTTATAACACTTTGTTTCCCTTTTCTTGCCATAAATTTGTTGCCTCGCCACGGCCAAACCGTTTGAGGTATCCAAAATCCGTTTGCAATTAAACAACTTCAATGTGTTAGCAACAAGTTAAAAAAAGCTTGGTGTAAATTGGATAAACCCTGTAGGAGTAGTAGTATAAAATTCATAGCCTGTTTTTTCAAAAAATTAACATTCAAACAAAAATAGCCGACTTCCTGTTGGTCGGAGCTAATGAATGTAAATTAGAAAAATTGTCCGGCTTGATGAGAACAATATGTGTTCCGAGTTTGGTGACTGTAGAAAAAACTAACCCCCCCACTTTTGTCAAAAGGTGGCGCTACTGAGCCCCACCACCATGCCCATTTCTAAGGCTTTGTCCATGTCTACTGGTTGACAATATTGATGTGTGTGTCGAGTTTCATGCAATTTGAAGCATGTTAAGAGCCTCAAAAACACTCAAGAATATTATTACAGTTTGACCTGTTGCCATGGCAACAATATTTCAAATATCAAAAATCCTGTCATAGGTCTACATCTGCTGTGTATTGACATTACACTGATGAAGTTTGAAGCAAATCAGGTAAAAATAAGAGGGTGATCTCAAAGCATTTCAAAAAGTGATACACTTCCTGCTGCCAGTTGGTGGCGCTATAACTTTGACTCACAATAGTCACATCCATGTGATCAGACTACTACAACCAACACACTCGTGAAGTTTCATAAAGATCAATGTATGTATGCAGACGTTATAACACATTTCCTGTTTCCTTTTTCTCGCCATAAATTTGTTGCCTCGCCACGGCCAAACCGTTCGAGATATCAAAAATAGCTGACTTCCTGTTGGCGTGCCGTTTAACTTAGAGCACGAAAGTTGTTCGGCCCGATGAGGTCTATATGTGTACCGAGTTTCATACTAATACGTGCAAGCGTGTTTAATATATGGACCAAATTTTCAGACTTTTTTCAAGGGGGCGCTGTCGAGCCCCCCTGCCACGCCCGGGTACCAGCCTCTGCGGCGTCCTAATGGCCGCGGATTTTCAAGAGTTTTTGAGCATGTTAAGGCCCCCATGCATAGACCCCATGCAATTTGCCTATCGGGCAAATAGGAGCACTGTGGATGCCTCTCTTACTCTTTTAAATAAGGTTCAAAATCATCTAGATAATTCAAATTCCTATGTTCGAATACTCTTCATGGATTTCTCATCCGCTTTCAATACTGTCCAACCTCATCTTCTTTTAAAGCGCCTCTATGAGTCAGGTGCTAGTAGTTGGATGATTTTATGGATTAAGGAGTTTTTAAAAGGTCGCCCTCAGCGAGTTTGTGTTAATAATGTTATGTCGGATTGCTTGGTTTTAGATACTGGGGTACCGCAGGGATGTGTACTGTCTCCAATACTTTTTTCCGTATACATAAATGAACTGAAGTGCAATGACGATAACCTTACCCTTATAAAATATGCCGATGATATGGCATTGGTTTCATGTCAGAAAGAAATGAACTGCACCTCATATTTTGAGTATATTGACAGTATTATTTGTTGGTTTGAGAGTAGTTTTTTATATCTTAATATTGAAAAGACAAAGGAGCTATGTTTGAGAAATCAGTTGAGAAGAGTAGATACCGTATCTGAATATAAACCAGTTGTTATAAAGGAAAAAACTGTAGAGCAGGTCTCAAATTTTAAATATTTGGGTACAATTATAGATGAGAAACTTAATTTTGAAAATAATGTGGAGTACATTCATAAAAAAGCACGACAACGCTTGGGTCTCCTCAGGAAACTGAGAAGCTTTAATATCGGTCAGCAGACCCTAACCATGTTATATCGATCAATGATAGAGAGTATTCTCACATATAATATTGTTTCATGGTACGGCAATCTAACATTAAAACAAAAGAACAAACTCTCACAAATAATTAATCAAGCAAATAAGATTACTGGACAAAAACAACAGCCACTTCAGAGCTTGTTCGATCATTTCATGGGTAAAATGGCAATTGCGATTTTTAAAGATAACACACATCCTCTTCACTCTGCTTTTGAATTGCTCCCATCTGGACATAGACTAAAAATTCCCTTGGCTAGAAAAAATGTCTATAAAAGATCTTTTTTTCCATTGGCAGTGATTATCTTGAATCGTACAGTATTTTAATTGAAATGATAGAATGGCTGTTGATATTTTTAATTTTTCTTTCTTACAGTGTTTAATTATAGAATTGTGTTGTTGATGTGTGATGTCATTTCTAAGTAGTGAATGTATGTTACAGTGTCAAAGAAAAATTTCCTCTCTGTGAAAACAGACTGGACAATAAAGTTCAATCCAATCCAAAAGCCCCGGAAGACGAAAAAAAAAAATAAAATAAATAAAATAAATAATAATAATAATAATCCTTGGAAGAACAAGAGGGCCCTGCGCGAATTTTCGCTTGGGCCCTAATAATCCTTAGAAGAACAAGAGGGCCCTGCGCGCTTAATACGCTTGGGCCCTAATAATAATAATCCTAAAGAAAACAAAAGGGCCTTCAGCCCGTTAGAGGGCTTTGGCCCTAATAATAATAATCCTAAAGAAAACAAAAGGGCCTTCAGCCCCTTAGAGGGCTTTGGCCCTAATAATCCTAAAGAAAACAATCGGGCCTTCAGCCCCTTGGGCTTTGGCCCTAATAATAATCCTTAGAAGAACAAGAGGGCCCTGCGCGCTTATTTCGCTTGGGCCCTAATTATGATTCAGAGGGCTGAAATGCTATGATAAAAGGATTATTGCTCCATCTTGAAGCATCTGTCACAAGCATCTGTCACAGTCACCAGCACAGTCACCAGCTCAGTATCCATCCACTACATTTCCCAGCATCCCTCCTGATTCACATCTGCACTCAGTCAGCCATCACCACACCTGCCACAGATCATCATCTGAGTTCTGATCACCTGCACCTGTGCACCGTCATCAACACTGCCTTCTTATATCTTATATCTTATATCTTATATCTGTCCTCTTCTGTATGACGGCATCTTTTTTTTCTATACAGGATTTCTTTTTTCTCACTAGGGTATTTTACACTTGAAATAGTTAATCCTGTGTCATTCTAAACCCTGGGTAAATAGCATCCTGGGTTATCTTGCTTCACATTTCACACTGTGCATAATTAAAAAAAAAAAAAAAAAAAAAAAACAGTGCTACTCCTGCTTCCTGAACACATTGAAACTGATGACGTGTTTTCAGGTGCTCTTTTTATATACGCTGGGAATACCCTGCAACATCATCACTGTGTCGGCCAGTTGTTACACGTGCCTCAGACACTGGGTCCTGTGGGACGCGTCCCCATTGCTTCAGCTGCTGCTTTGATGCAGGGTTTCATTACCCCGGGTAAAAAGCGCAGTGTGAAAAGCCTAGGGTTGGGAATCTTTAGGCACCTTGCAATCCAATCCATTTCCGATTCTGGGAGTCACGATTCCAAAATGGGTCTTGATCTAAATTTTCTTTTTCATATTAATCTAATAATATATATATATATATATATATATATATATATATATATATATATATATATATATATATATATATATATATATATATATATATATATATATATATATATATATATTAAAAACGTAGGAGTAAACCAATCATAGAAGGGCGGATATGACGTTAGCAAGGCGACAAGAGAGTCAACAGCGAAAAAGTAAATAATGTGTTTTTGGTCATTTAAAACTGAATTCATGGCTGAATAGAACAAACTCTCGGGTTTTCTGTGCGCAATCTTTATTGATATTGAAGGGACTTTTGCCGCACTAGAGTGATGCTGTTTGCGTCACTGAAATAAACGGATCTGATTGCACGGTACAGTTTGGAGTTGACTCGAATTGCGATGGAGGGCGGACTGACCAGACTGATATATCTTGTAGAAGATATATCAGTCTGGCCTTGCCAGGCAAGTGATTTTTCTCTTTATCACTGTTTAAATATTACTAATGACATTATAGTGTGAGATATAATAGGCTGCATTCACACTAATGTACAGCTCTATTTTACATATCAGATGTTTGTTATGTCTGTCTAATCCCATAGCATTCATTCCCATAACTCACTGTGTTTACATTAATTTCATGTCTTAACCCTGAGTTCCATTTTGAGTTCCAAGTGCATTTAACTGCTTACATGGGGTCACACACAGATACATGCCGCGATCGCTCTTTACAAATACATGCATAATTTATAGTTTATTATAATACAGTAACTACATGTCACATATGTAACTGACACTGTAAAATATAGTGTTACCAAAGTGTTCATGTCCTTGTAGAGCTTGTAATTACAGCTTGTAAGATGGAAATTTTCTGAGAGCTCTGCCCACTTGTACCACTGTATGACCTGACTGCTGCAGATTGATAGTGTTGCCATAGAAACACATAATTCCTAGTCCTAGGATGTGAACAGCTCCGAATAGAACGTCACATGTTTTCATCCAGTTCCTTTTGCTTGAAGATCAGATTCATCATGCAGTATGGTGATGAAGCTGGTCATAGGTCTGTGCAGCATGGTATGAATATGAATATGTTTATTTTCTTAACAGCAGGCCATTTGGATTTATCAGCTGCTGAAATTTAATTGGCTGCTGGCAGCCTTGTTATTTTATGTAGCCAAGTCATATTAGAGGATATGGTAGCACATCCACCAAAGATGATGCATACTAATTTTCAAAATCACCGATCATATGGTTATGGTATAATTAAGTATTGTCAGTTACAGCACCCCCTAAAGGAGAAATTTACACAATACACAACTTGCTTTGTATCCTCAGAATGTCCTCTGGTTTTTTCGTTTGCAATTGGTTCAGAATGCGGCAGCTAGACTTCTGACGAGAACTAGGAAAAGAGAACACATCACTCCTGTTCTCTCCACCTTACATTGGTTACCATTCAGATACAGAGTTGACTTCAAGGTTCTGCTGTATGTGTATAAAGCTTTACATGGGTAAGCACCACAGTACATTTCCGATCTTCTTCATCCTTACTCTGCTCCAAGATCTCTCCTCTCATGCAATACATTCCTTCTCTCGGTTTCTCTGTCCAGCTTAAAGACCAAGGGTGACAGAGCTTTTGCAGTTGTGGCTCCTAGGTTGTGGAATGCGCTTTCAGTTGGCGTGAGGTCTTCACCCACATTGGACACTTTTAAATCTAGCCTAAACACTCATTTTTTTTCTTTAGCATATGATGTCGCCTGAATTATGTAAGGAATTTTGAGTGGTTCATGGTCTATCTTGCATGTTTTATATTTTATCTTATGTATTAGTTTCATTATCTTTTATCTTTTGTGTACAATTGTACAGCACTTTGGTACAACACACATTTTTATATGTGCTTTATAAATAAATGTGAACTTGAACTTGAACTGAACTGAATGACCCTGGCATTTAATTTGCTTAAATGCTTTAACATTTAGATTCTATTGAAGTTTTTTCTAATTGAAGTTTTTGTCACCACCATCCCTAGCTGCTGTGTGCAAAGCTTATTGAACAGTGGACTTATGGCCTAGGAGAAGTTTTAAAAAGTAGGGTTTTCAGAAAATTAAAAATGCTTGAAAAATGTTATAGATGGAAGTTAAATCAATTTTATTTACATATTTATTTTTTAGCCCTTATGGTTACAAACCAATCATAAGAATGAGGATAAGAAGAAAATGGAACAAATAAAATAGGGTTCAAGCGCCAAAGTGCATATAAAGAATATATATATATATGAAGAACCAGTTTAGCTTAAAGGGTTCATGATCTGCACTGACGCGACTATGAGGGGTTCACTCTCTCTAGAGAGGCCTGTAGAAATATCGAATCGGTTGAACCCAGCCATGAACTTGCTTCAGGGCACCGAGTATGCTCCTTTAAATGTGCCAGTGCTCAGCCCCTAAAGGATGATCCCTTTAGCAAATTAAATGGTCACCAGGGAAAAGCTACTCAATGTATCTCAGTGGGTGGTGTGTACAATTCGCAAGGGGTACAGACTTTGGTCCAGGTCTCATCCACCTAAATTCAACGGAATTCTAAATACAGTGGTGGGCCCCGAGCAGGTGCAGTTTATGGAGCAGGAAGTTCAGTCTCTGCTGGTGAAGGAGGCCATATATAGATATATATATATATATATATATATATATATAATATAATCACATTACAATATATATATATATATATATATATATATATATATATATATTGTAATGTGATTATATATATATATATATATATATATATATATATATATATATATATATATATATATATATATATATATATATATATATATATATATATATATTGTAATGTGATTATATATATATATATATATATATATATATATATATATATATATATATATATATATATATATATATATGGCCTCCTTCACCAGCAGAGACTGAACTTCCTGCTTTTTACTGAACTTTATATTGTTTAAAATTTTACTTTTCAAAGTGAGTGTACTCATTTACGCTGAGCACTATATATATATATATATATATATATATATACATATATATATATATATATACATATATATATATATAGTGCTCAGCGTAAATGAGTACACTCACTTTGAAAAGTAAAATTTTAAACAATATAAAGTTTTATATAATAATAATAATAATAACATGTTTAATTTATATAGCTCTAGCTCAAGGGCGCTTTACAGAGACAGTTGATTCACATGAACAAAACACTCATAGTACAATCAAGTGGACAGTACACAGTTTTTCCAGTCCTAGGATAGAGATGAATGCAGTTGCATATCATTGTACAATTGCATACATAAAACAGAAATACATGACATAGTAAAAGTGACATCAGAAAAAGGATAGCGGTAATGGATGAAAAACAAAGAATAGTAGATGCAACATAAATACACAGATAAAAACACTCACAGAGAATTACAGCTGGTTGTACAGGAAGAGGAGAGTGGCTAAAGATCATGCAATGGCTGATAATATTGGGTGAACAAGTAGGTTTTGAGTTGTGATTTAAATACAGAGAGTGAGGTTATTGTCCTTAGTGCTTGTGGTATAGAGTTCCATAATTTAGGTGCAATGACAGAAAATGACCTGCCGCCCATTGAAGATAGACGAAATCTAGGTACTGTACGTCTACAAAAGAAGCCTTTCCTAAAGCCTAAGCACAAAAAAGCATCCTACAGTTTGCTAGGTGCCTACAGTGAAACATGGTGGTGGCAGTGTCCTTTTGTGGGGCTGCATGAGTGCTGCTGGTGTCGGCGAGCTGCATTTCATTGATGGCATCATGAATTCACAGATGTACTGCTCTATACTGAAAGAGAAGATGCTACCATCACTCCATGCCCTTGGACGTTGTGCACTTTTCCAACATGACAGTGATCCTAAACACACATCTAAGGCCACTGTTGGATTTCTGAAGAAGAACAGGGTGAAAGTGATTTAGTGGCTCCTGATCTGAACCCAGTCGAAGACCTATGGGGAATTCTGAAGAGACAAGTGGAAAATCACTCTCCATCCAGCATCCATCTAAAACCTCTTTTGTATCTCTAAAAGAGGTATTTCTTGAAGAATGGGAAAAGATAGATGTTGCAAAATGTCGCCAACTTGTTCATTCTTTGCCTAGAAGACTTGGTGCTGCCATTAAAAATCAGGAGGCCACACAATGTACTAAATGTAGTAGTTTTTGTTGTGGGGTGTACTCATTATATTATATATTATTCCTCCCCCAGAGAGAAACACCGTGTTCTACAGCCGGTATTTTATAATTCCGAAGAAGGATGGAGGGTTACGTCCCATTATAGATCTTCGTCAGCTCAACTGTTCTCTGAGGAGATTCAGGTTCAAGATGCTGATGTTACCTCTTATCATGAGTCAAATTAAGTCAGAGGACTGATTTGTCACAATCAATCTTAAGGACGCTTATTTTCATATCTCCATCCTTCCGGAACACAGTAGGTTCCTGAGGTTAGCTTTCGGGGGTTCTTCCATTTGGCCTAGCACTCTTCCCACACACTGTCCCAAAATGCATGGATGCAGCCCTAGCACTCCTCAGACGTCATAAGGGCATAAGGGTGCTCAATTATATAGATGACACAGCTGATGTTAGCTCAGTCTCAAGAGGTGGCGGCTCGACCACATGAAACACCTGGGGTTGAGACTCAATTAGAAAAAAAGCATGCTATCTCCTGTCCAGAGGATGACATATTTAGGAGTCGTATGGGATTCAGTCACGATGTGGGCACAATTGTCTCCCACATGTATGAGTCAATTCTGGTGATGGTGTCCAGAATCAAGCTAGGGCAGTTCATCACTGTAAAACAGTTTCGGAGACTGTTAGGGCTCATGGCAATGGTATACTTTTTGGCCTCCTGTACATGAGACCCTTACAGTGGTGGCTCAGGAGTAGGGGGTTTTCCCTGAGGGTCAACCCATTCCGTATGATCAAAGTTAGGCGCAGGATGATATAGTTTTAAATAGAATGGTTACTATGTGTAAATAACCTTTAAAGAACCACTTTTTAAAACTGTAGTCTGACTAGTCCTCTTAGTCTCTGCCCCACTTCTGTGAGAGACCTTCCCATTTGGCAATCAGCATACAACAATGTTAATGTTTAAATTGTCTCCAATATTCCTGTCTATTATGGCTATTGCACAGATTTGCTTGCTAAAAAAAAGATAAACACAGGAATAAACCTTTAATCTAGTGCCTTCTCAACACCCTAAGCACTTGAAGCTGATGAAGGGTGCAAACACTTCAGATGGCAGCTACTCCATCTTAACTGCTCTCACTATGTAGTATAAATGATCTTTCATGCTGATCCTTACCAAGATGCACTGACCACCCGAGAAGCCAGCAAAACATTTTGATCATACCACATACATGAGAACAGTCCCCTTGAATTAGCCAATCAATCTAAATGTTGTCATTGTTTAAATACCCTAAGCACCTGCAACAATGATATCAATCTCTTTTAATGAATCTTAGACATCCAGGGTCTACACAATATTGTCAGGAACCAGCCTTAATATTAAAGCTGTCACAGTAAGTTATGCTTAGTGAAAGTGAATGACACTTCCAAAAAAAAAAAAAAAAAAAAAAGGAGGAAGAAGGTCTACTTTGTTTTTGTCGACCAGTGGACACAACTGAGTTTAGCAGTCTGTTTGTTTTGACACATTTCTATGAATGTGCTGAGGGCCACTAAAGGCCACACGCCAGGCTGGATGTGACCTGGGATTTTCCAGACCTCTACAACAGTCCATGAATAGATTCTTTGTTCACTGCAACCCTGTTTCAACGTTTGTCTTCCTTTTATCTCTATAATGCAAAATTCTCTCCACTCCAGCAGATCTTATCATACACGTAATGCCCCTGGTCCTGTGTGCCTGATCCAAAATACAACCTGCATTCCCATAGGCTATGCTTTTATTTTTCTGTTGAGCATATGGCCATTGTTTTCTTAAGATATTCTGCATTGAAGTACCATGGAAAACAATTGTAAGCACTTTATGAAGTATTCAAAAGTATCTGAGGCAATGTTACATAGCCCTCTCAGTGCACACAAGAACAAATGTGTCAACATTTCCTTATTGCATTCTAAAAAACAACTTATTATTACAGATGAGCGACCATATTGTTGTCTTCTGTTAGAGACATTTTTGAGCAATATGTCATTTCCCCACTAGTATGACTCAACTCAACCAAGCATGTTTCAGAGGACAGACCATAATCTCAAAAAGAATATGACGTATCAAACATGAGACAAAAATGGCTCAGGGCTGGTGAAGAAACTGCTCTTTCAAATTCAGCATGACCTTTTTACCCGGGATAAAAGGGACAATTTTAGGCTTAAAAAAAGCCACTGCATCTGGAAGTAAGACACACAGTGGTGGAAAAGGGAGGCTTTTTCCTGTTAAGGACAGAGGAAATAGTCGTAGAAGTGTGTGACATTACAGTCTGCCTGGGCAGACAGTATTTTCCAGCAGTATGATCCAGATGGTAGAGCTGCACCAATGTCACTTCTGTTTTTTTATTAAACAAGTTAGATGAAGACAGACTTCAGAAGTATATTTGTCTCTTTACTCATTAAGCAAAATCTGCAAAATTTGGAGCTTTTATTCGTTTTCATGTCTGGATGTAAATTACTTCCATTGCCCAAAATCTAAACAAACTAACAATATGAATGCGAGTTTTGTAGATATATAGAACTAAATGAAGAAAACATGGTGAGCTGGCATGAAAAGAGAAGTGACTTCATGAATCCTGATGTGGCTGTTTTTACCGGGATGTCATTCAGCACAGTGATTTTAAATCTAGGGGCCTCATTTATAAAGACATAAATGTGAATCGCATCAACAGATTTCCCACAAATCTCTCTTTATGATTCAGAAGAATAATACAACACTCATGATTAATGGGTATAGGGGATCCAAGCTTACTCTTGAAAAATGTGTGTAGACATAATTTATTCATATTTTCAGGAAATTATTAATATAAAATAATTATTTCAGTGATGTAATAATCACAAAGCAGTTAAAATGTTGCTCATTTGCTCAGAAAATTATATTAATGCTGTGATTGGCTATTTATCACAATTTATTTCAATTTTCACAATGTTGAATTAATTGAATTACTGGTATACAGTATGAGCACCAAAAAGTTTGTACATATGTCAAGATGCCAAGAATGGCCTTTGTGGCCGACACTAGACTTGGGAGCTCTGGGATCACAAAACTTAGGACCACTGGACTTATCACAGAATGTTCAGAGGGCTTATTCTTCCTTCTTTGCTGCCTCCCCTGCGCTGGAGTCCATAGGGTGCCTGCAGGCCCGCATTAAGAACACACATGGCCCTGGGGCTAGCTTGAATGTAACCCTACACCATTGCCTCATTTAGTATAGGTGGTTTTATGAATATGCAAATTAGTCCCGTCTCCATTCACTCACACCAGTGCGGAGATCCACTTATTGACAATCACACGTTTACATGATTGGTTACAAGGTAGTTTTGTGATATCAGAAACACCAGCGATTTCAAACGGCGACTGTCTTTGGTTCACTGCAGTTTTAAGGAGGACGTCGCTAGCTTGTAATCTTTGAATCTAAATCGCTGTTACAAAGCGTGTGCATCTTGTTAATAGCATCAGTCTCTCGTGCGCTCCTTTTTCAACGCGTTCATCAAACAGCTGTGGTAACTCGGATCAGTCTACAAACACGGTGAGTCATGTCATCCTCTCCCAGCATCGTCTCCTGTTCCATCTGTCACATGTTCATCATAGCTCTCTCTGTCAGCGACGAGGGATTTACATGTCATAAATGGAGGGAAATAGTCAGGCTGACAGAGAGAATATCAGAATTAGAGACACACATCCAAACTTTAATCGAGGATAGTAAGAATGCAGGGGCTTCAGATACTGTTTTGGATGCGACTAGCTTAGTGAACTCTGTACATTGTTCGGTTCTGGCTGTAGAACCCGCGCAGCAGGGCACTTGGGTAACAGTGAGGCGGCCTAGCCGCGGAAAACACCACTCTTCCATTCCAATAAGAACATCAAACAGGTTCTCCCCACTCAGTGATGCACCCACTGAGAATCCTGTTGAAAGTGCCCTAGTTATTGGTGATTCTATTACACGGAACGTGCAAATAGAGACACCAGCCACCATAGTCACATGTTCGCCGGGAGCCAGAGCACCTGACATCAAAGCAAATTTAAAAGTGCTGGATAATGCTATTCGTAAATACTCTAAAATTATTATTCACGTTGGCACAAATGATGTTCGACTTCGCCAGTTGGAGATCACTAAAATTAACATTAAAGAGGTGTGTGAACTCGCAAGTAAAATGTCAGGAGAAGTAATTTGCTCTGGTCCTCTTCCTGTTCGTCGGAGTGATGAGATAGTTAGCAGATTATCATCACTCAATGGTGTCTGCAGAATAATATAGGTTTCATAGACAACTGGAAAAGTTTTTGGGGTAGACCTGACCTGTTGAAAAGAGATGGTATTCATCCATCATGGGATGGTGCTGCTCTTCTCTCTAGTAATATGGCACATAGTCTTAGAGCTGAAACATGACAAACTGGGGCCCAGGACAGGAAAAAGCAGCAGACAGAATGGCTAAACCGGCCGTCTGCTAGCTGCCTCACGTTACAGAAGTCAGATAATTCCCAACACATAGAAACTCTCACACCTAGATATTATCAGATAGAGACTGTGTCTGTACCCCGAAATAGTAAAAACAAAAAACCTCCAAACCCATTTAATGGTAAAAATTTAATTGATGTTCAACAATTAAACAATAGAGATAATAATGATAAACAAATGATAAAGCTTGGGTTGTTAAATATTAGATCACTATTAGATCACTCTTCAAAAGCACTTATTGTAAATGATATTATCACAGACAATAATCTAGATGTGCTATGTTTTACAGAAACCTGGCTAAAACCGGACGATTACATTACTTTAAATGAGTCTAGCCCTCAAGGTTATGATTATCGACACAATCCTCGACAGAAAGGCAAAGGGGGAGGTGTTGCTGTAATTTATAATAATATTTACGGTATTAGTCAAATGTCTTTGAAATATAATTCCTTCGAAGTGATGGTACTTTACGTAACATTATGCAAGTTGACATTTGTGCTGGCTACTGTATACAGGCCAACAGGACACCATACAGATTTTATTATAGAATTTGCTGATTTTCTATCAGAGTTAGTACTAGCTGCAGATAAAGTCCTTGTTGTTGGTGATTTTAATATCCATGTAGATAATAAAAAAGACTCGTTGGGATTGGCATTTACAGACATTCTAAACTCTATTGGTGTTAGACAACACGTGTCAGGACCCACTCATTGTCGTAATCATACTTTAGATCTAATATTGTCACATGGAATCGATATTGATGCCGTTGAAATTCTGCAGCAGAGTGACGACATCTCAGATCATTATTTAGTCTCATGTATACTACATTTGGTCAAAGTGGCTAAACTGCCTCTCTGCCATAAATATGGTAGAACCATAACTTCTACCAGTAAAGATCACTTTATAAATAATCTTCCTGATCAGTTTCATCACCTTGCATACCAGACAGCTTAGAAGACCTCGATCTTGCAACAGAAACTATTGCCTCTGTCTTTTCCAGCACATTGGATTCAGTTGCTCCTTTGCGTTTAAAAAAGATTAAGGAAATTAATACAATGCCATGGTACAATGAGCACACTCGGGTCCTAAAAACAGCAGCCAGAAAAATGGAGCGCAGCTGAAAGAAAACAAAACCAGAAGTATTTTGCATTTCGTGGAGAGAGAGAATGATTGAGTACAGAAAGGCCTTAAAAACTTCTAGATCTGCCTATTTTTCAAAACTTTTAGAAGAAAATAAACACAACCCTAGGTATTTATTTGATACAGTGGCTAAATTAACAAGAAATAAAGCTTCAACTTCTGATGTTTCCAAACAGCACAGCAGTACTGACTTTATGAACTTCGTTACTTGCAAGATTGATAACATTAGAGAAAAAATTATAACCATGCAACCGTCTACTACAGTCTTGTGTCAGACAGTGCATTGTAGTGTCCCTAAAGAAAAATTCAATTCATTTACTGCTTTAGGAGAGGAAGAATTGTCTAAACTTGTTAAATCATCAAAATCATCCACATGTATGTTAGACCCTATACCGACTAAGCTATTGAAAGAGATGCTTCCAGAAGTCATAGATCCTCTTCTTAATATTGTTAATTTATCTTTATCGCTAGGATACGTACAAAAAACCTTTAAGCTGGCTATTATTAAACATCTTATTAAAAAACCATAACTTGATCCTATAGAATTATCCATCTTAAAAATATATCTAAACTACAACATATGCTCTCAATGAAGAATGCAGAACAGTTAGTTCATGCGTTCATGACCTCAAGGCTAGATTACTGTAACGCTCTACTGGGTGGTTGTTCCTCCCGCTTGATAAATAAACTACAGCTCGTACAAAATGCAGCAGCTAGAGTTCTTACTAAAACTAGGAAGTATGCCATATTAGCCCATTTCTATCGTCACTGCATTGGCTTCCTGTTAAACATCGTATAGATTTTAAAATCTTGCTAATTACTTACAAAGCACTAAATGGTTTAGCTCCCCAGTACCTAAGTGAGCTCTTAATACATTATAGTCCTTCACGTTTATTGCGATCTCAGAATTCAGGCCAGCTGATAATACCTAGAATATCAAAATCAACTGCAAGCGGTAGATCCTTCTCCTATTTGGCACCTAAACTCTGGAACAATCTTCCTAGCATTGTTCAGGATGCAGACACACTCTGTCAGTTTAAATCTAGACTAAAAACACATCTCTTTAACCTGGCATACACATAACACATTATCAATTTATATTTTCAAATCCGTTAAAGGATTATTAGGCTGCATAAATTAGGTCAGCCGGAACTGGGAACACTTCCTATAACACCAGATGTACTCGTTACATCAGAAAAAGAATGGCATCTACGCTAATATTAGTCTTTCTGTTTATCCCGAGGTTTACCGTAGTCAACCGGATCTGGGCCGTATCCAGCTGAGACCAAGGACTGGTGCCATGACACGACCACAACGCAGCCCTGAAGTATCAGCAGAGATCGAGTCAACTAGATCATCCATTGTGAAGACATCATCAACACGACAGCCAGTGCCACAGTTCCTCAACAGACCATCCATACCGGCATGATGAATACGATCCTCAACTGGACACGACCACAACGCAGCCCTGAAGTATCAGCAGAGATCGAGTCAACTGGATCATCCATTGTGAAGGCCCCATCGACACAACAGCCAGTAGCACAGTTCCTCAACAGACTGTCCATACCGGCGTGATGAATACAATCCTCAACTGGATGGAACTGAAATAAATACTTTGATTGTTGCGATCCTATCAGACTTATGATAGCAACCTGATTGTAACAAAGCACTGTTCGCCAGAGGAGAACTGGCCCCCCGACTAAGCCTGGTTTCTCCCAAGGTTTTTTTTTTTTTCTCCATTTTAACACCTATTTGCCACTTGTTTGCCACCTGATGTCACCTGATGGAGTTTGGGTTCCTTGCTGCTGTCGCCTTTGGCTTGCTTAGTTGGGGATACTTGACATTTGATATTCAACAGTATTCTTGACATTTATTCAACAGTGCTTCTGATCTGCCTGCATTGACACTATTATTTAAGGTACACGGTACATATAGCTTGGAGTGAGAACCAACCATTTGTGAAAAATTAGTGGAAGCTTAATGTAGTGATTTTTACTCCATTCACCTGTGACGTAGTGATTTTTGATCATGTGTCACTTAAGGCGTGGTTATGAGGGTATCAGATGACCCCTCCCTCCTTTTGTAATACGGGGCACCAGTTAAGAATACTATCCTAACAATTTAAGAACACTCCAAAAGAGCTGTTCAGTAATTCAGAATTAATGTAAAATGGAGGGAGTCGGTCAACTGATTTATCTGAAGGATTTGTGAAAGTCCGGTCAACTAGTAGAGTCTTTGGTCATCAACACAAGGAAGACACAGTTATAATAAAATCAATGAAATTTATTAACAATAGACATGCAAGAGTAAATACCACAACGATTAATAATGAAATATTGAATATGCACTTCTAAAAGATAGTAAAATAATAATCAAAGGAGAATACTGAATTAAATCAAAGAAACAATTAAATGAAGTGAACACAGAATGGATAAATGCAACGCTGTTGAACTGAATGTAGGATGGACGAGAATCGTATGGGAATGCTTATGGGAACCACCTAATGGCTCTGGTAAAATGGTGATAAATAATTGCTTATTTATCATTCAACAAATAATATTCCTATTATTTGTAACAAACTGACCTCAAATAACTGTTATCTAAACAGGTTAGAAAAACATATGCTGCATGTATAAACTAATGCCAAGGTCTCTAGAAAAGAGGTTTGGTAAGTTTATATTTACGTTCCACACAGTCGGGTGATCAATCCAGAAGCGGAGACGTCTTCTACTGATGATGCAGGCTGCGTGCAGTGGGAGGGCGCAGAGTTGCGATCCAGTAGTCGTGCCACACTGGGCGTCAGATGAATCTTCACAGGTTCCTTTGCAGGCTGGCTGCATCGCTGAGGAGCCGTGTGGTACAGGCAATGTCTGCCGATGTAGAGGTCCTTTGCGGACTGGGCTGCGCTGCTGTAGGAGCCGTAAGGGTCAGATGAAGTCCCTCAATGCTGGGCCCTTTTTGCAGCTAGAGTGCAGCTGAAAGCAATGTAAAAGGTTTTGCTCGCAAAAGCTTCACCTTAACCGTCTTGTAATCTCTTTCCTCGTCAGGTCAGAAACTCAGGACGTGGAGTGTCTGTTAATGTCTCCTTCCCCGTCGAGCTGGAAACGCAGAACAAGGGTGTGTCTACCCGAGGGACATATTTATCCCTTTCTGATGAGGAGGAGATTGAAATGTGGCGCCTTGCCGATCCTGAAGTGTGATTGGCTACTGTTATCTGAAGCAGCCCCGGTGTTGCCCACCCTAGTGTGGAACTCATTTGCATAACATAAAGTACAGTGTTAAATTAGTGTCTTTAACATTTTACCCATGCATTATTTCTTTACCAAACCTCTTTCAAATTATTAAAGGCATCGTAGGGAGCAGACAGACACCAAACACGATATGAAATGGTTAAATCATCGTCCATGCATTTGTTTATCTCTTAACAGGTCTGTCCCATGACCTGTTGGTTTAGCAGTCAGTAACCATTAACATAAACTGTGCTTTTGCATGAAGATGGAGTGTATGTGATGCAGTTTAGATCAAATTAAGGCCTCCAAACATAGGTATGAATGGATTTAGATAGATCTATGTGGCCTCTCTTTATTTCAGTCTCTGCTGCTCCATCCAGGAGGTCCTGAAAGAATTTTTATGGCAGTCCTTGCCTAAACCTTAGGAATGAGTTTAATGGCTAGAGTCAATGTGTCGTCAAATGAGAAGTCTTCTCCTTGGTTTTGGTGGGTGCAGAAGGTCCCCCTTCCTGTTCTGGAAGAGCTGTCTGGTAGTTGTCCCAACATCTTATCTGATGTTGCTGAACATTTATTAATGTTCATTCACCAAAGATCCAATCACGGTGTGGCACATCTTCCTACACACCGGCAGTTAGAGAGGGGCCCTGTCGTAAACTGGTCCCTAGAAAGCCATCTTGACTGGTGTTCACAACATCTCCCCCCTGCACGGACTGATCGAGGACCTGGAGTCGTTGACCTGTGCCGTGTACTAAGAGGGGAACAGCAGGAACAAAACACAAACCTCACCTCATCCTTCGACCATTGGCATTTTGAGTAAACTATAACAGTTACAACTAAGTAACCTCTTTAGTGAGTATAATAATAGTATCCTCTTTCAGGACTACTAAAAAGGTTACACATGAATCTATGTGTAAAAAAAAAAGAACTATAAAGACTATTCAGTGAGAGGGGTATAGGGAATAGAGCAGTCTCTATTTTTTATCTAGTCAGAATGGCATGTTATAACGGGAGTAAGCTCTGGGAGTGGTCTACACATGTTAGATTTGAGCTCAAGAGCGTAGCTAAGTCTCACACTTTCCTGCTCTGACAGGTTAATCTGTAGTTTGTGGATTCGCTGGTACAGTGTCCACCCCAGGAGGCCCATTGTAGCCCACCCACATAGTGTGAAGATAAGTAATAGGCTGTCACTGATATCCCAACCCCAAGTGAATGGCACCCTCTTAGGTTTTGGCTCCACAGGTGTAGCTTGGAAGCTATCTAACTGGAGGCTGATCTTTGCTAATTTAGGTCCCTCAAACAAAACTTGATTCCTGAGTGAATTGTCTACTACCAGAGTGTGTCCTTTAAAGGCATCAGCTATTTCAAACTCAACACTATGCACATCACCATCAAGATGATATAGAGCTAAGTGTTTGATGTGGAGAATTGCTCCTACTGGGATTTGAATTAGCATAGTTTCGTTAGGGAGGTGTATTGGAGTAGCTGTATCATGTCTGTTATATGTCATTACAGCTTCACTGACAGGTGTATTCACTAACCACTTATTTCCTGTTCTCTCAATTCGGGTGGTAGTCACATCATCTCTGTATGTAGCAACAGCATTGCATTTGTCTTCCGTGGTTAACCTTTTAATGCCACATAGGCCTTCAATGGGGTCTCTTACAAAAGGTTTACTGGGACACAGCCAGTGAATATCTTTGACCACTGTACACATATGTAGGTTAGGTGTCAGATACATGTCAGGGTTTTCATCTTGGTAAGCTATAAGTGAGGGTGTCTCAATTTTTATGTGTATATCTTGAGACCAGAAGCCTACATTTGGCACTGATTTCAACCTATATATGTTTTTAGTGTTGATAATCGGGAGGTTTAACAGGAAGCCAATTTCTTGAGGTTCTGGGTTAACTAGATTGGTATAGCACTTCCCAGGCTGTAAGCTAAATGTACCTGCAGTGTTTGCGTGGTTCCCTGCAACACCGAATTCAAGATATTCTTCACTAGCTCAACTGGTACCAAGTATGAAGGGATCCTATTCAATGCCAAACTGTTGACAACAGAGCTGACCTCTCTCAGCAAATCTTGCATTAGTACTTGAACCTTTTGTACATGGGCATAATCATGTTGTATAACATCCACTATCTTGCCTATACTGTGGATTGTATAATTCAAAAGGGCTGTGTGTAGGTTTACAGTGAGGATTGTGCCCTCCAAAGTTCTGTCTAACTGCTGCAGTTGCTTCTGCTGAACATACATTTTCTCTTGTATCTCAGGCATTTCTCTTTTTAACCCTTCCACATGTTTTCTCAATGTGGATATGCTAATGCTGTTAACTGTTGAAGTACCCACTGAGAAGAGTGAGCCTAGGGCTGATGCTGCTGTCAGTAGTGTACCAAGGAAGCGCTTTGGGCGTCTAACTCCTCTTAATTCTTCCTGTGTTATGGTGACTTTTTGTAGCTGTTTAAGCATATGAATTGTGTCTAACTGGGCATGTCCTATGATGTCCTTGCTCCATTGGATGACATGCCAGGGGACCCTTCCCCATCCAGCCACATGCTTTTTGTACACGTCAGCAGGGTCAAGCCGAACAAAGACTCTCTGAGTGTGCACGTAACAGTCAGTCACTAAAATTCCAGGTGCATCCTGAAGTATAATGCAAGTAGGAGGACCTGATTCCACTATTTCCAAGGGCTGTACTGCATTGAGTATGCAGATCCCTATGATTAGGCTCAGCAGGTTCATTCTGAAATTGCACAAATATGGGGTGTCACTTCAATACTTTATAAGCAGAGTACAACTTACAAAAACCACTATAACTAGCCACAACAACTAGTCACAGATGCACTGGCCACAGTGCCTGACACAGTATAGACTTCTCTACACTGCCTTAGAACCTACACCTTAACCGGAGTTACTCCTGATCGGTGTCTACCCCCTTTATTCCCATCTGGGGTTTGTAAGGCTTAATCTGGTTGAAGTGGACCCACTTGTACACAGGAGATCTTTTCCCTTTTGAGATTTTGATGCGGTATGCTACTGGTGATAGTTTTCCTACAATTTTATGAGGACCAGACCAGTTTGGGAGAAACTTTTTTGGAACACCCAATGGTTTTGTGAAGTTAAAATACATCACCTTGTCTCCCACCTGATATTCTGTAGAGCTAGCCTTTTGATCGTAGTATGCTTTCCTGCCCTCAGCACTTTGCTCCAGATGCTCTTGTGCCCATGCGAATGTCTGCCTGAGGTGAGCCCTCAGGTCTGCCACATACTGGTGGGCAGTATATGCGCTGGCTACACTGACATCTTCAGGTTGGTAGAGGAGATCCAGGGGGAGTGTCATCTGCCGCCCTGTCATCATTTCAAAAGGTGTGACACCTGTAGAGTTATGAGGTGTGGACCTAATTGCCATTAAGACCAGGGGTAGTTTTACATCCCAGTCTTTTCCATTAGCTGAAATGTACTTCCTCAACATCCCTACAATATGGCGGTTCGACCTCTCAACCTGTCCTGATGCCCGAGGGTGAAATGAAATGTGAAGTTTTGCCTGAACTCCCAACATTTTCCACAGTTTAGTCATTACAGTGGCTGTAAAATGAGTACCTCGATCTGAATCTACAGAGAGGGGTAGCCCCCACCGGCTAAACACATGATTAATCAGCAAGATAGCTGTTGTCTCTGCTGTGTCATTTCGGGCTGGGGGACATTCCACCCACTTTGTAAATGCACATGTCACATTAAGGAGGTATTTGTTACCTCTGGAGGACGTAACTACAAGACCGATCCAATCCATCTGAATGTTGGACCAGGAAAATGTTATTCCTGCCTTCTGAAGAGGGGCTCTGTGAGGGGGGTTAGCCGGTTGAAACTGACAACAAACTAGACAACCCTGGATGAAGGCGGCAATGTCTTGTTTCATCTGTGGCCAGTAGGCTAACTGACGAAGTGTCTCATGCGTTGCCTTCACCCCCCGGTGGCCTCCACAAGGTTCATCATGGGCATGCAGAAGCATAACCCCCCTGTGGGCTGTGGGGACCACCCATCGAGGTGGTGAATTTTCATCAGCAGTGTACACTAGCAAACCCTTTTCTAACTTCAGATGGTGTCTGATAAGATACAGTGTTTTCAGGTCACTTGACTCTGTCAGATTTTGCTCAGTTATTTGATGCTCTACTGGGTTAGAAATGAATAGGTACATAGTACTGATCACAGGGTCTTGTTTTTGCATGGCAATAAGGTCAGTATCTGATAGCAGCCTGCCTATCACTACAGTCTGAGGGGTGTCATTAAGGGTTGTCACTGCCTCCTTTGCTTGCCTGCGTGTGACAACATTAACACTTACATGAGTTGACTCTGTTGGAAGCCACTCCTCCTGGAACTGCCAGGGAGAGCCTGCTATGGCGCCTGCTTTGGCTAGCCTATCAGCTTCATCGTTGCCTGTTTTGTCTGGCCGAGGTGCTTGTGAATGCCCTTTTACCTTCTTCCAATACACAGTCATACCATTCGGATATACAAGTTTGTCACAGGCAAGAAACAGTTCCTTATGCTTAACCTCCTTTCCTCTGGCATTTTCATGCTTTCTGTTTCCAATGAGGGAGGTGAGAAACAAAACTGTGCCTGGCATAATTTGAATCAGAACAGATTACTAAATCTCTGATCCCATACTTTGCTGCTTGTTGCAAAGTTATGAGTGCAGCAGCGATTTCTGCATACTGACTAGATTTAGGGCCTAAACAGAACTGCTTTGCACCACAGGGGGTGTCATCCTCCCAGACTAATCCTACTCCAGCCTGTATGTGTTGTTCATGGTGATAGGAGCACCCATCAATGTAGGCCTTGTGAAGGCCTGCACAGACATTTTCATCATAGTAGTGATGGCTTGATGTCAGTGAGGGTGTGGTGATTACTGTGTTGGCTTCTTGAGTGTATTCTCCATCAACGCAATGCTGGCACATAGCTAGTCCACGGCCTAATACCATTTCATTGTTCTGTGCATATCTCACCTCCACCTCATATCCTTGCAAGGCCATCATCCATGTGGCAATGCGACTGTTTGAAACTCTACCTTCCCTGAGTCTTTGGCTATTGAGGAACTGGACAGGTTGATGACATGTCTCAACAATGACTTTCTGACCCCCAATATAGCTACGAAAATGTTCAATTGCCCACACTGTAGCAAGTAAGGCTTTCTCACAGTCTGAGAACTTAATCTCTACACTACTTAGTGTCCTACTAGCATAGGCTACAACCCGCTTATCCTGGTCGTACTTTTGGGAGAGTGCTGCACTGAGGCAGTGCTCTGAAAAATCAGCCTGAAGGAAAAACTCTTTGTCTTTGTCAGGGTAGGCTAGGCATGGGGCCGTGCACAACCTGTCCTTCAGTTCTTTCATAGCCTGTGCCTGACTTTCCTCCCAGCTAAATTCTCTACCTTTTTGTAGCAGTTCATGCAGTGGTCTGGCGATGTCTGCATAATCTTCTATAAACTGACGGGAATAATTGCATACTCCCAGGAAGCTACGCAGTTCAGAGACATTTGTGGGAGGTTTAATATTCTTTACTGCTTCTATTCTACTAGACTGAGGTTGAATACCTTCAGGACCAACAGTCAGTCCTACATACTCCACCTTTGTTCTACACCACTGTCCTTTGGATAATGACAACTTTGCACCTGCCTCAGTGAGCTGGGTGAGAACATGTCGTATTTCAGTTAGATGGTCTGACCAAGTCTGGCTACGCATAAGGATATCATCAACATAGATCAAGTTTCCACGGGTAGCTGCATCACCCATTGCCTTGTGTAGAAATATATTAAACTCTGCAGCAGAGTTTGAATAGCCAAATGGGCTCCTGTTCCAGGTGAACTGTCTACCTCCAAAAGAAAATGCTAGCTTATACTGATCTGCTGGATCTACCTTCATTGTCCAGAATCCATTTGCAACGTCGACTGTGGAGAAATATTTAGCTGTAGTAACCTTTGCTAACTCTTGGTCAAGATGTATCATAGGCCAATGTGACAGGGGAACCTGTTTGTTGAGTTGCAGGTAATCAACAGTTAAACGCTACTTTCCACTTGGCTTTAAGACAGGCCAAACTGGAGAATTGTAGGTGGAATTGCATTCACGTATGATCTTTTTCTCTAACAGGGAATCAATAATTTCCTGAATGGAGTCAAAAGCAGTGAGTGGAATTCTGTATTGCCACACAAAGGTAGGCGGTGCATTTGGATCTGTGGGAATACGGACAGTATGGACATCTGTAACTCCACAATCATAGTAATCTTTAGAAAAGATTTCCTTGTGCTCGTAAAACACCTGCCTTAATTCCTGACGCTGAATCTCTGTGTCAAGAGCGTCTGCTTGGTCTAACTGCTGCTGCACTTCTGACTCAAAACCAGGGTATGGTTCAGCGCAATTTCATGTATCTTTCTCACAGTTCACTAGTGCATGCGACTCTTGGGCCATCACAGTATGTACCACTATCTCGCTGTCACTTTCAAAGTCTATTCTACAGATGGCTCCCTCAAACACACCAGAGGGCTGGAAAAAGGCTAGTACTGTCTGGTTCATTTCTTGACCCCTTTTTATGACTAGTCTGACCGGGACCTCTGCAGTTTGGGCAGGGACCACTGTGTCAAACTCATTCATAACCTGACATGCTTGGGGAACTGTCTGGCCAGAACGCACGTTATTAGCATCACAAGATAATATGTTAGTGCCAATATCTGCTCTGGACCACAGCACATTGTTGACTGTGTCTAACTGCACCCCTAGTCTCACTAACACATCAGAACCAATGTATACTGAATGTGGCAGGTCAGGTAACACAAGCATGTAGTGCTTGAAATTGTTATGGCCAAGCTCAAGAGAAAAAGAGCAAACTCCAACACTTTTAACTGTTTTCTCGGAGCTACCAGCAAGCAAACATTTTTGCTTCTTTTCAACCATGGGAACTTTGCAAGGCTTTTCCTGTAACAGTTGATACAGTTCCTGACTTATGGCTGACTTCTCTGACCAGAGTGCAACTACAGCATCCTCAACAAGTACTTCATTAACATGTATGCCCCCCACCACCTGTGGATTATACACCTGGGTGTTAAGAGGTTCCAGGGCACACAGAAATGCATGTTTCTTCTCTAACAGCTCTAGGGGGATCTTGTTCTCATGAGCCATGTCTGCTGACTGAGGGCTAATGATTTGCATTTCCCTCACAGCGGGTGCCTCTTCATTCAGATGGGCATCCTTCACTGTCAGCTGTCTAGAGTCACATGTCCTTTCTACCTCCACTGCATTGCATAGCTTCTGACCAGAGCTAATCTCCTCAATGGGTCGTGGGATTCTAACTTGTGCCCACAACTGACAGCTGTGATAGTCAATTAATGGTGTGAGTCTATTCAACAAATCCTGGCCAATAAGAAGTTGTTCTGTGTCAAAACCAACAACATAGAGAGGGTGAACTATCTTCATTTCACCAAAGGTTAACTCCACCCACACCCGCTGGTTAATCGGGGCCTGATCCTGTGTGTAGCTGGTTATCTTGATCTGACAACTCTCAATCTTGAGCCACTTACCGAGTGAGTTAGTTACTTGGGTGAGTTTTTTAAACAACCCAGGTGACACCAAAGAGATTTCTGAGCCAGTGTCTAGCAGTGCGTCACATGTTAATACACCTTCAATGGACACAGAAATGTAAATCCTTCTAGCCCTACCTCTCTGTGTCAAGTCACCAAGGAACTGACAGAGACTGGGATTTGGTCTACTGACATCTGACTTGTTAGGCCTTACAATCTGTTGCATGGTTCCCCCTTCCCCCGGCTCTTCCCCCCACCCTATCAAATACACTTTAGGTGGGGGAGGGGAGGGGTGCCGGCCTAGTCATTGCTTTGAAGGAGGGTCTTTCTCTTTTGGGGATGTGTGCTCCTCTGACTTAAGGTCTTTGAGAGCTTTCACAAGTATTTTCTGAATTTGCTTCAAATTATCATGATCCCTTCCTTCAGTCCCTTTGGACTCCTTTTTCTTCTGACTGCTCTGTTTGTGACTGTCATTTCATCTATCTCTGAACCTCCTGTGCCTATCCTCTCTGTGTGTATGTCTGCCACCCTTGTATCCTCCATTTCTTGAGGATTTATGGCCCTGCATGTCCTGTTGGAACTCACTGGACTTTGGCTGTGAGGTGCGACTAGGACGAGCTGGTCCGCTTTGGGGAAGCTCTGAACCTTCTAGTTCAAGGGGAGGTTCCCTGTCATGTCGGAGTACAAAAACATGAGTGCCTGGGTCCCTGTCTTTCTTGTCTGGGTGTAACTTCTCACTCTCCCAGGCTCGCATTGCCAGCTGTCTTAACACTGCTGCAGTCATGTGGTCAACATCTACCAGCAGTGAAAGAGACTTCCTAATTGTTGGATGCAAATTACTCACAAACAGACTTCTAAACATCACATCCTCTTCTGCCCTAGGAGAATCAGCACCAGCAAAATACACTCTGTGTAAGCGTTCATAATACTCTCTGGGTGATTTGTAGCGATTTTGCTTGGTCTGCAAGGCAGAAAGCCTGGAGACCGACGGGTTTTGATATACTGTGTATTCTGCTCTCAAGGCCCTACACAGTTCATTGTAATTACCAGCAATGGCAGGACTTTGTCTCTCCATGAAACCATGGACAGTTCGCACAGTTGTTTTCCTCAGAAGGAGTAGCTTATCTGCCATAGTGGCCTCAGGGATGTATGACAATGCATAGTTTACATCCTTAAGGTACAACTCTATGTTGCTTCCAGGGGTGTCAGGGTTAAACACTTCAATGTCACGTGCTAATTCTCTAAGCTGACGCAGCCTACTGTCTCTGGACTGTGCTATACTAGGGAAATCAGGGATGGAGCGACTAGTTTTTCCCCACACAGGTGAATCAGAATCTATTCCATAAGGATGGCTGGGACTAGCAGTGGGGGTTGGGCCACTGGCAGCTACAGCATCACCATGGGTCTGATAGCGCTGTCTCTGTGAGGGGCTATCAAGTAGGGAGTCTTTCACCTGTGGGCCAAATGAGCTGAAGCGCACACTTGGTGGTTCAGGTTCATGGGGTGTGTCCATATTTATGTCTAACTGCTCCATTCTCTTCCCTATTTCCTCTAGCCTCTGCTCTGCCATATCAGCTTTATCTGCCCACTCTCGGGCTCTGGAAGCAATCTTGTCATGACTGTTTTGTACTTCCAATAATTGGCCCTAGCCAAGTCCTCCCTGAGTTGGACCTGAGCCTGTTTTGAATCGTACAGTTGTCGTTTAACACTCTGAGGTCTGACGGTATCGCCGGCGATACCAACGTGGTTTTTTTCTTATCAGTGTGAAAGAGACTCAAAATACTCCGTCAATGTTGCACATACAATTAAGAGTTATACACCATTTTAATCTGTGGAATATCTTCTTTCATTTGTGTACACTCAGAGTAAAAACAGAATGTTGTGCTTTTTTTTAAAATAAAGAAAACTAACATGATGCGTGATCTCTCGTCTCCCTCTGAACGAACTCCAATCTGATAGTTCTCAGAAAATGAACTGTAACTTAGTGAATACTAATCACAAAAAAATTACACTTATGTCTAAAAAAACGTTAAGATGTCAGGTTTTAAATCATGTAAGTCAAATCGAAAACAAACCTTCTGTGTTTATGTAATCTGTATAAAAAGAGAGATCTCGTGAACCTCGTAGGCAGTTCCGTCCTCCAGGATGAGTGGAAGGGGGGGGTTCGGCGGGAACTACGTCAGGTCCTGTGGGGGAAACAGAAGGGTAGTGAGCCTTGAGTAGTGACACATGGAAAGTGGGGTGTATACGATACCCTTGTGGCAGTTGAAGTTGGTATGTGACGGGGTTGACCTGCTTGATGATGGGGAATGGGCCAATGAACCTGGGACTCAGCTTTTTGCAGGGCAGACGCATTCTGATGTCCCTCGTAGATAGCCAGACCAACTGACCAAGTCCTCCGCAACGTGTTGGCGATGTTCGGCCTGGCTCCGGGAGTATATGAGAATGTCGTCGATGTAGACTAGGACAAATCGGTGGAGAAACTCCCGGAGCACCTCATGAATAAAGTCCTGGAATACGGAGGGGGCGTTGACCAGTCCATACGGCATAACGAGGTATTCATAGTGTCCAGTAGGTGTTATAAAAGCGGTTTTCCACTCGTCCCCCTCACGTATCCGGATGAGGTTGTACGCGCTGCGGAGGTTTGGTGAATATAGTGGCACCACGGAGATGTTCCAGGGCTGCTGGGACGAGAGGAAGGGGATAACGGAACTTCACAGTGATTTTGTTAAGTGCTCGATAATCTATACATGGCCGCAAGCCTCCGTCCTTCTTCGCCACAAAGAAAAAGCTGGAAGCAGCAGGGGAAGTAGACGGTCTGATGTAACCTTGGGCGAGGGCTTCCTTGATGTAGTCTTCCATGGCCTTCTCCTCCGGGATGGAAAGTGGGTATATCTTACCCTTTGGTACTGGTTCACCCGGAAGCAGGTCGATGGCACAGTCCCATGGCCGGTGTGGAGGCAGCTTGGAAGCCCGTTGTGGACAGAAGACATCGCTGAAGGGGGCGTAACACTTGGGGATATCCACTGAACGTTGTTCCATTGGACTTTCGATGGAAGTGGCACAGAGAGATAGATCAGGTGGAGATGATGGTGGAAGAGGAAGTTCCATCAGGCAACGTGAGAAGCAAGTGTCGCCCCACTTCAGGATTTCGCCCGATTTCCAGGAGATGGTGGGATTATGCTGCTCCAACCAGGGGCGCCCCAGAACCACGTCAGCCGTTGATTCCTCCAGAACCAGCATATGAGCTTCCTCACGGTGTAGAAGACCCACTTGGAGAGTTACGGGTCCAGCCACTTTACACACGCTCTTACGACTGAGGGGTCTACCGGTTATAGAGTTGATCTTATAGATTGTTGGAGACGGAGTGGTTCCCTTTCGTGGGAACTAGCGACGCTACGTCAGTGACGTGATGGGAATCCTCTGCATTTTTGTGTTCGTGAAGCACTATTGTATCTAACCAATGAGAGAACGCGACGTCAGAGGCGGGTGACGTCACGAACCGGAACCTATAAAGCATGCCCGGAAACAAAGAACGCTAGCTTCTGTTGTCTTCAGTAAGCGCTATTTGTATCTTGTCTGTCTTATTTACTGTTGTCTGTCTACCATCTCGCCAGAAAGTGATCTCTTGTCTGAGGACAAGAGTTTCTAAACAAGTGAAATAAGACACATAATAGACATATATATATATATATAAAATGACGGAGAAAAGTGCACATCCTTGCCCGCGATTCATCGTGGAGGGAGATACACATGAGATGTGTGTGAAATGCCTGGGAGTTGAGCACGCACAGGCAGCTCTTGAGGGGGCTGTCTGTGTGCACTGTGAGTGGCTCACTCTCAGGGCGCTGCGCTCACGCCGGGCGCTCTTTGAGGAGGGCGCCGCGGCGAGTGTTCCCCGCGGGTCTGGTCCCGCTGCTGCCGAGGCACAGCGAAGGCTGCACTCGTGGGGTTCACAAATGGATCTAGCAGAGGGGGGAGAGACGGGCTCTGCCTTATCGCTTCCCTTACCTGCTAGATCTAGTGTCTCTCCTTTGGTGGTGGAAGCACGCGCTGCGGTTTCTTCCCCGCAAAGGGAGGCACCGACACTGAATATATCTTCCTCCGAGGAGGTTGATGTTGAAGGTGTCGAGGGTGGTGATGAGGGACCGTCATCCTCATCTCCAGCCCATGAGGAAGTATGCACTAGCGGGAGTTTTGTAGCTCCACTCCTGTTGGCTTTATTCTCGAGGGAATAAAAGTCTAAGCTCGGATCTCGCGCTTGCCGAGGCAGCGCGTGGATTGGGTTTTCATTAAAGAATATATGGCTCGGATCTCGCGTTGCCGAGGCAGCGTGTAGATTAAGTCTGCAAGAATGAATATACAGCTCGGGTCTTGCGTTTGCCGAGGCTGCGCATGTATCACGTGTCCGTAATTATGCATGTGTGTGTATGTATATGTGTATATATATTTATATATTAAGGGATCTGAGCAGACGGGAGTTTCCCTTTCTCTCTTTCCCTAAAATACCTTGCGAATTATTACGAGCTATAATTCTTTTTTGTATTCTAAATATATTCAGTCTGTTCAAAAATATATATATTTATATAAGAACTGGCTGCATTTAATTTGAGGATTAAATGAAATATTGAATACATTAAATTCTGAGGAATTTAAAAGAAAGTGTCGCCACCCTTGGTCCCCCGCAGAAAGCTTGGGGACAGGGACAGGCGACACAGCCGAAGTCTTTGTGGGGTAACACAGATCTGCGGACTGTAATTACTTCCAAAAGGCTTCGAAGAAGTCCTGATGCCAGTGGCGCGGGACATTGGAGGGCAGTCCCCTCCAGAGAGGGTTGGGTATTAAAATACTTGGTACTCATCCCTCTTTGGCGCCCTCAGGGGGCCGTTCTGCTAACCCTGCCACCCAGTGTGTTTCAGGGCGCAGCGGTCTCCACCGATCCTCCGAGGAGGGCCGGTCATCATTTGATTCGGCTGTTCCTTGCCGGTTCGCCGCTTCAGGGTGCCGAGTCAAGTGTTCAAAAACACCAGAGGCCAGTCTCGAGAGACTGGTTCCCTTTGTAAATAAGGCAGAATGAAAACTTCTCCCAAATATTTCAAAATGGGTGCTGCTCACAATAGAAAAGGGTTACAAATTCGGGTCTCGCCCGCCCCAGTTTAATGGGGTCCTTCCCACAGTGGTGGCCCCGAGCAGTCTCTGGTAATGGAACAGGAGGTTATGACGCTCTTGCAAAAAGGAGCTATAGAAGGGGTTCTCCTCCCAGCAAGCTGTCAGGGTTTCACAACCTATACTTCATTGTTCCAAAGAAGGGACAGATCAGGTCCGAGGAGCTGGTTTGTTGTGATAGACCTGAAAGATGCTAACTTTCATGTATCCATCCATCCTTCTCATAGGAAGTTCCTCAGGTTTGCTTTCGGGGACAAAGCTTACCAATACAGGGTTCTTCCTTTCAGCCTATCATTATCACCCCGCACGTTCATGAAGTGCGTGGATGCAGCGCTGGCTCCATTGAGACTCCAGGGCATCTGCGTGCTGAACTATATCGACGATTGGTTGATATTAGCTCAAACAGAACAGTTGGCAGTTCAACATCGAGATGTTGTTCTGTCGCACATGAAAAAGCTTGGGCTGAGGCTCAATGCCAAAAAGAGTGTGCTGGTTCCGAGTCAGATTGCAAACTATCTAGGAGTAATCTGGGATTCTATCACGATGCAGGCGCAGCTGTCTCCTGCTCGTGTGAATTCCATTTTCGGAGCCGTGAATGGGGTGAAGTTAGGCCAGTCACTCACTGTAAAACAGTTTCAGAGACTGTTGGGTCTGATGGCAGCTGCGTCCAACGTTATTACTATTGGCCTTCTGCACATGATACCCTTACAGTGGTGGCTCAGGACCAAGGGGTTTTCCCTGAGGGGAGATCCTTTTCACATGATCAAAGTCACGCGGCGATGCCTTCGTGCTCTGGTCATGTGGAAAAAGCCTTGGTTCCTGTCCCAGGGACCCGTGCTGGGAACTCCTCGTCGTCGCGTAATGCTTACGACAGATGCTTCCCTCACGGTCTGGGGGGGCGATCATGAGTGGTCGCTCGGCTCAGGGTCTAAGGGAGGACCATCAGCTCTCCTGGCACATAAATCGGCTGGAGATGATGGCGGTGTCTCTAGAACTGAAACACTTCCTCCCAGACCTGAGGGGCCACCACGTGTTGGTCCGTACGGACAACACGACGGTGGTCTCTCTTGACCAGTCATTCACTGTAAAAGTTTCAGAGACTGTTAGGTCTTATGGCGGCTGCGTCCAACGTGATAACTTTTGGCCTTCTGCACATGAGACTCTTACAGTGGTGGCTCAGGACCAAGGGGTTTTCTCCGAGGGGAAATCCTTTTCGCAAGATCAAAAGTCACGCGGCGATGCCTTCGTGCTCTGGTCATGTGGAAAAAGCCTTGGTTCCTGTCCCAGAACCCATGTTTGGGACTTCTCGTCGTCGCGTAATGCTTACGACGGATGTTTCTCTCATGGGCTGGGGGGCGATCATGAGTGGTCGCTCAGCTCAGGGTCTCTGGGAGGACCATCAGTTCCTGGCACTTAAATCGGCTGGAAATGATGGCGGTATTTCTTGCAGTAAAATACTTCTTCCCAGACCTGAGGGCATTAAAATGTGGGAGCAGACGCCCTGTCGAGGCAGGGGCCGAGGCCCGGGGAATGGAGTCTCCATACTGAGGTGTGGAGCTCACTTTGGAAAACTTTGGTCGAGCTGAAATCGACCTATTTGCTTCAGGGGAATCAACCCAGTGTCCACTGTGGTTCTTCCTATCTCATTCAGCACCACTGGGTCTGGATGCCATGGTACAGACGTGGCCGAGGCTGCGTCTGTATGCATTTCCCCGTTCGCTCTGCTCCCGGGAGTTCTGGAGTAAATACGCCAGGAAGGGGTCAGTCTAATATTGATAGCCCTGTACTGGCCAACCAAAATATGGTTCTCAGACCTAGTGCCACTTCTAGATGGCTCCCTGATGGAGCTTCCTCTCAGGCAGGACCTCCTGTCTCAAGCGGGCAGCATGATAATTCATCCATGCCCAGAGCTATGGAGACTGTGGGCCTGGCCTCTGAGGGGGCCAGGCTCATACATGCTGCTCTCCCAACTGAGGTTGTGGAGACCATACTCCACTCCAGAGCTCCCTCCACGAGGAAGTGTATGCGGCCATTTTTGGCCATAGTCCTCTAGGGGATTCCTCGGTAGGTCGAGCCCCCCTTTTTATACGCTTCCTCCGTGGTACTCTGAGGCTGGGGCCTTCAGTACCTACAAGGACGTTGGCCTGGGACTCGGCCGTGGTATTAGAAGGGTTAGCCGAGGCTCCCTTCGAACCACTAGAGGAAGTTTCAGAGAAATTCCTCACCTTTAAAGACCATATTTCTACTGGCTATTTCATCTCTTAAAAGAATAGGAGATCTTCAAGCACTTTCAGCTGCTTCTTTGTGTTTGGAATTTGCACCTGGAATGGTCAAAGCGTTCCTGCACACTAGACCAGGCTATATGCCTAAGGTCCCCACCAAAGTCCCAGGTTCCATCGTACTTTAGGCCTTCCATCTTCCTCCATTTACAACTTCGGATCAGGAGAAACTCAATCTGCTCTGTCCAGTGAGGGCTTTAGATGCATATGTCCACAGAGCTGCCCTGTGGGGAAAAACAGATAAATTGTTTGTGTGTTTTATGGGTCTCATTAGAAAGGAGGTCCAGCATCTAAGCAGAGAATGAGCAAGGGGGTGGTCGAGGCTATCACACTTGCTTATGAGGGGGCCGGACAGCCATCTCCATTAGCTGTCCGTGTTCACCCGACTAGGGGTATGGCGGCCTAAAAGGCCTTAATGTCAGGAGTATCCATTAATGACATATGTGGTTCTGCTGGATGGTCATCCTAGCACACCATCAGATTTTATAATCTTAATGTGAGTAGAACTCCGGGTGCTTGGTTTTACAAGATAGTAGCCAGGCACTCGGAGGCACGGCGTAGTTGGGACAGCGTTCCCATCACGTCACTGACGTAGCGTCGATAGTTCCCACGAAAGGGAACGTCTTGGGTTACGAGTGTAACCCTTGTTCCCTGAGTAAGGGAACGAGACGCTACGTCACGTTGCCGTACCTCCAGCATGCCTGGAGCGCTTACTTCAGACATGTCACAGAAGCTAGCGTTCTTTGTTTCCGGGCATGCTTTATAGGTTCCGGTTCGTGACGTCACCCGCCTCTGACGTCGCGTTCTCTCATTGGTTAGATACAATAGTGCTTCACGAACACAAAAATGCAGAGGATTCCCATCACGTCACTGACGTAGCGTCTCGTTCCCTTACTCAGGGAACAAGGGTTACACTCGTAACCCAAGACGTTTTGAGTTGAAGTTGACGACAGATGGCCCCAGAGAGGAAGTTGCCGGCAGACCCCGAGTCGAGGAGCGCGACCACTGAAATAGAGACATTGGCGGCAGTAAGAATGACAACAGTGGTAAGTGGTTTCATTTTATGTGTAGCGGGAATAATGGCACTCACCAGGGGTCGTGGAGGTCTAGTGGGGCATGCAGCAATGACATGCCCAGGTTCACCACAGTAGAGACAGAGACGTAGAGTCAGACGACGGCGTCATTCTTCAGAAGATAATCGTGAATGTTCTAGTTCCATGGGTTCTTGGGCTGGTTCTGGAGTGCTGACGGGTTCGGATCGACAGGAGGGCACGTTGATGTTGTACTGGTCCTGGTGCTCTTGGATGCACGCTTGCATGCGAGTGGCGCAGCGTATGGAAAGCTGGATGAACTTCTCAAGGCCGATGTTATAATCCGCATGCAGCGAGATGCAGCCGTACCCGAGTATTCAATCCTTGCCGATAGGTGGTGATAAGCGCTTGTTCATTCCATCCGCTGATTGCAGCAAGCGTTCTGAACTGTAAAGTATAGTCATAGATAGACATAGATCCTTGTTTAAGATTATAAAGTTTCTCACCAACAGACGAATCAGTGATGGGTTTCCCAAACACCTCCCGGAAGTGAGAGATGAACGCTGAAAATGATTGCGTAACTGCACCCTGTTGTGACCAGATGGAATCAGCCCACATTAACGCTTTACCGCTGAGTTGAGAGATGACAAAGGCAATTTTAGATGTATCACTCGGGTACAGGTGCGGCTGCATCTCCAGGACCAGTGTGCATTGCAGCAGAAATCCGCTGCAATCCTCCGTCGATCCTGAGTAGGGCGCCGGTTTGGCCATGAGACTGGCGTACGGAGGCAGTGAAGGAGGAAAAAAAAGAGAAGCCATGTCAGAAATCCGTGATTCAGCTCATTATCCGCTAATTCGGCCACGCCCACGGAGCCAGCGCTATTCAGACGCAATACATGCATTCATCATCTCAATCGTGTATTTATTGTCTTGAGAAGTGTTTATCTGGATGTAAAAGTCATGGTTAGCGATCTCTAGAAGACATGCAGTTAGTTCCTGTTTACTTTTCTTCTACAGATGAATTTTAGATGAGTTTTTGTTTCTTTAGCGCCCTCCGGCTGCAGTATGTATTGGAAACTCCATTCATGGAATAGCCTCTTCTTCTTTTAGATGAATTTGTGGACTAAAATGCACAGAGCGCCCTCCGACTTCAAGGATGAATTTAAAACACCAGCGCTCATAGTAATGACAATAAATATTAAATAAATATAACTCCTCTGTATAGAAAATTGACATAATGTTACAGTACACTGGAGACGAACACAGACGTAATAGGTAATGTAGAGTTTATTTAACCACAGCAGAGCAAATGGATGAAACAGGTGAGTGAACAGATACTTGGAATTCGTGGAGTAGATATGAATGAGATAATTACTGTCCTTTCTTTTGTAGTTGGAGTAATGCTGAAGACTGGAGATCGCTGGAGAACCATGGAGTTGGTGTAAACACCCACACACAGCAGACGAGGAACACAATGGGAAGGAGACACGCTGGAGACAGGTATGAAGAGTAGTCCTTGAGGTAAGCATCACACTGGGTATATGCGAACGAGACCGGACAAGTAGTGCTGTGTGTGTGTGTGCTTTATACTGGAGATGATGAGTGAGGTAATGAGGTGCAGGTGGCGGTGATCAGTACTCGGGAGATGGCGTGCGTTGTGATTGGTGGAGGTTGGAACCTGACGTGTCTGTGACACATAAGCATATGAGAATCCAATATTTCTCCAAATGTGCATGCTTTTAAACTAAAAGCCTATATTCAGACTCTTTGCATCACAGAAATACATTATATTTTAAAGTATAATATAAAACCATTACTTTATATTGTAATAATATTTTTCTGTGTGTTTCATATATCATAATGAGCTTGAGACATCACAGACATCACATTCACAGCCTACCTGACTGAAATGCCTCATTAATATGCAAGTCATTTCAGCTCATTACTATCCAATTCTTGTGTCTTCTCAGGTGAGAATGGCCCATTTTCAGTGGTGATTCACGCCTCCTCGCATACTGTGTTTCTTGGCAAAAAGTGTCTTACAAAAACTAAATCAATATATTGTTTTATATGAAGGAGTAAGCAGCATAATTTTTACATAATTTTAAAGCAAAAACTCTAGTTTACAACCTCCAATACCCTAAAGTCTTGTGAACACAGATTTACTATACTTTTTTGGCCTTATTTCAGTGACTTAAGTTTTTTGTTTTTTCAACAACCACGCATAAATGTTATTCCTTCAAAAACACAAACATGTACATACATGTTCCTCACATATTATTGTAGCCTAGTTTGTGCTGAATACAGTGTAATAACACTTTTTCCATTAATATGTTTATGAACAACTGAAAAAAGCACAAATGTCAGGGCATGTCAAAACTTCTCCAGGCCCCAAATCAGCCTCAGACTCCAGAGGGTTAAACAACTCTGATTGCTCACGGGCATCAATACACAGTTTGTGCTCCATTTCTAGGTCCATTTTCAAACTAGAAATTTTAGACAAGGCTGACTTTAAGTCATCTTTGGCCTGCTTCTCACTGATCCTCACTATCCTTAATTTGTCTGCCTGTGCTGACAAATCATTTAGGGCCTGAGCCAGCTCTGTTTGCAGAGCGGCTGTATCCTGGCTACTGGGTACAGTGACTGAACTTGAGCGTTCTTTCCTGAGCTGTTTAAGCTCAGTTTCTAGGTCTAGATTTTCATCTTTTAGCCTATTGATTTCTGCTCCTTGGCTGTCTGTAATATACTGCAAGTCTTCTTTTTCTGCAGACAACCTATTGGTTTCAACCTTCAAATGGTCATTTGCATGACGCAGATCAGCCAGCTCACTCTTTAGCTGTTGGATAGTCATATCCCTATCTTTTAACTGTTCATTAGCAAGGGAAACTCTGTCTATTGCTTGGGTTAACTGAGCAGCCCAATTTAGTGCTAAGCTAGAGAGGAGTTTTATTAGCGAGGTACTGCTGCTTCAGCTGTTAGCTGTGTTGTTTTGAGGCTGATTTCATCATAATTCAAACCCTTAGTGGTATCTATGTAACCTGGATTCACAGCACTGGTCAGGTCTACGACCAGCTGTTCAGGTAGGGTTAACTCTGCCATTTTTGACAGTTACTGTACTGCACCTAGCAACTAGCTAATCTCAGTACTTAACACAAAAGTGTTGATAGATTGGTGTCACTGGGACACTGTCTCACACTGACTAGTGATGAGGATTTTAGCCCTTGGCTATGAGTGGTCAGAGGGAACTCCCTTATCTGACACTTATCTAAGTTCACACAGAACTTTTTGATAGACTTACAAGGTATCTGAGCCCTTTGCTATGCTTAGTACTAGCATTAGTTATAATTAGTGATTACAACCTCTGCTAACACTATAGTTTCCTGAATGAGGAAACACTTTACCAGAATTATGCCACTGTACAATGGTCCAAAGCTCAAACAACAATTCTATTTACTGCAAACAATTCAACTGCAACAAATCCCATTCATAAATAGCACCACAGAGCTAAGTGAGGAAACTATGAATCAGGCTTGGGAGGGACCACCTGCTAAGCAAACGGTAACTGACCGAACTGAGAATTTTAGCTTCCTGTTAAAGTAATTACTCTTGCAACCTTTTAAGTGAATTTGTTGTGTTGATGAATCAAAGACTCATTTCAATCTTAGCTGTCCTCACACGGGGCACCACAATGTAGTAATTTTTACTCCATTCACCTGTGACATAGTGATTTTTGATCATGTGTCACTTAAGGCGTGGTTATGACGGTATCAGATGACCCCTCCCTCCTTTTGTAATACGGGGCACCAGTTAAGAATATTATCCTAACAATTTAAGAACACTCCAAAAGAGCTGTTCAGTAATTCAGAATTAATGTAAAATGGAGGGAGTCGGTCAACTGATTTATCTGAAGGATTTGTGAGAGTCCGGTCAACTAGTAGAGTTAGACGTCTTCCACTGATGATGCAGGCTGCGTGCAGTGGGAGGGCGCGGAGTTGCGATCCAGTAGTCGTGCCACACTGGGCTGGAGGATGCTGAACTTCGGTTGCGCCAAGAGGGTCCTTTAGGATGGACTGGGCAGCGGGGTCAGATGAATCTTCACAGGTTCCTTTGCAGGCTGGCTGCGTCGCTGAGGAGCCGTGTGGTACAGGCAATGTCTGCCGATTTAGAGGTCCTTTGCGGACTGGGCTGCGCTGCTGTAGGAGCCGTAGGGGTCAGATGAAGTCCCTCAATGCTGGGCCCTTTTTGCAGCTAGAGTGCAGCTGAAAGCAATGTAAAAGGTTTTGCTCGCAAAAGCTTCACCTTAACCGTCTTGTAGTCTCTTTCCTCGTCAGGTCAGAAACTCAGGACGTGGAGTGTCTGTTAATGTCTCCTTCCCCATCGAGCTGGAAACGCAGAACAAGGGTGTGTCTACCCGGGGGACATATTTATCCCTTTCTGATGAGGAGGAGATTGAAATGTGGCGCCTTGCCGATCCTGAAGTGTGATTGGCTACTGTTATCTGAAGCAGCCCCGGTGTTGCCCACCCTAGTGTGGAACTCATTTGCATAGCATAAAGTACAGTGTTAAATTAGTGTCTTTAACATTTTACCCATGCATTATTTCTTTACCAAACCTCTTTCAAATTATTAAAGGCATCGTAGGGAGCAGATAGACACCAAACACGATATGAAATGGTTAAATCATCGTCCATGCATTTGTTTATCTCTTAACTGGTCTGTCCCATGACCTGTTGGTTTAGCAGTCAGTAACCATTAACATAAACTGTGCTTTTGCATGAAGATGGAGTATGTGATGCAGTTTAGGCCTCCAAATTAAGGCCTCCAAACATAGGTATGAATGGATTTAGATAGATCTCTGTGGCCTCTCTTTATTTCAGTCTCTGCTGCTCCATCCAGGAGGTCCTGAAAGAATTTTTATGGCAGTCCTTGCCTAAACCTTAGGAATGAGTTTAATGGCTAGAGTCAATGTGTCGTCCAATGAGAAGTCTTCTCCTTGGTTTTGGTGGGTGCAGAAAGTCCCCCTTCCTGTTCTGGAAGAGCTGTCTGGTAGTTGTCCCAACATCTTATCTGATGTTGCTGAACATTTATTAATGTTCATTCACCAAAGATCCAATCACGGTGTGGCACATCTTCCTACACACCGGCAGTTAGAGAGGGGCCCTGTCGTAAACTGGTCCCTAGAAAGCCATCTTGACTGGTGTTCACAACATTAAAGTAATCAATAAATGCTTTGTTATTCACAGATTGTACAAAATAGATCAGTAATACACTTTTATTTTGACTACTAGTAAAGCATTTCTTAACATTTCTAAACATATAATAAGCAAGCCATCTTCTTTCATACAGTATGTATATTTGCCATATTCAGAAATTATCTTCAGGATGGCAACATTTCTTCACACAACCAAATTCCTCACTTGTAGTGCAAGGAGATAGTCTGCGTTCTGGACAGTGTTGTTTGAAAGCTAAACACAGATATGATAAGGTCTGGTAAACTTATGTAAAACTCCCTTTTCATTCTCCTCTTGAGAACAGAGCAAAGTTTCCAATTCAAGTCATGGATGTACAAACGTTTAGCAGGAAACCTTTTTTATTTATATTTCTTTGTAATTTATACCTTTATTGTACTACAACCGAAATTTGTTCCAACAGCATTCTCCCTGGATCAAAAGGTATTTGTTATACCTATATATATATATATATATATATTTATTGTTATTTTTTTATGAAAAATGTTTTTATCACCTTTTTAAATCATCCTTTAACCTTTTTTACTATTACAGATTTCAGAAAAGCCAGTTTGTAACTTATTATTATTATTATTATTTGCTCTGGTCAAACATTATCATTAAATATTAGTGTGGATAAATAACATTCACTTTGCTAAAATCATCGCTATGAAATCGCTATGATAATTCATGTGGTAACATCTAAATTTATTTTATTCAAAACATTTATTCTCCAAACTGCTTGCCCTAAGCAGGATGCTGGAGCCTATTTCAGTGCCTCAGGCCAAAGGCAGGGAAACACCCTGGATGAATGACCTGTCTATTGGAGGGCATTACTATATAGACCTAAATAATGTAGAAATAGCTCTTTAAGCTAACTCTTACAGATTAAAACTTTTTACATTGTTGGCTCACTGCTGGTTGGTTGTTGTCATACTGGATATACAGATTAATCATCAATTTAATGTGTTACAGTAACTTCTCGTATTACAGGAACCCTGCTGGTAAAACCCAACAATGTGTCTTTGTTCAAAAGTTGGTTCTGTCACTGAAAGGATCACAGTGTCAGCAAAGGAAATAGCATGGAATATTAACGTGTCAGTGATCATTCCATTACGTTAAACAGTACGCATATAAGAACTGATGCTATTTCTGGATATGAGATGTGGAGATGTGTGTGCGTGTGTGTGTGTGTATATATATATCCTGAAGAAGGCTGTGTTGCAGAAATGCGTACATCTATTTTTAACTTGTTTTAATGATTTAAGCCCAGTTCATTAAAGGCTTTTTACTTTACCATGTGAGTGCCTTGGAAGTATTTCGTCTATATATAAAAATTATTCAGACATTTTTGATATATTTTTACTAGTGGGTGCAGGACACTATAGTTCATTTATGTAAGTGAGGATAGCAAAATAAAGCAAACTGTGACATATTATACTCAAAAATTCTTCATAGAGTGGACTACTAGTAAAAATAATAAAAAAAAATTAAACACTTTGACCTGACCATGTTTTGCTTAAGTGTTATCTGACATAATTAAGATTTGTTTTTTTGACAGTTTAACTCTGAGATCTTGTCATATTTGATTTATTTATTTATTATTATTATTATTATTATTATTTTAACTATAGTGAATAAACTGAATTAATGAATAAAATGTTCAAGATGTCTGAATAAATTTTGGATTGACTGTATATTATACACACACACACACACACACACACACACACACACACACACACACACACACACACACACACACACACATATACACATATATAGCTTTGTTTGTTTCATAAACAAACAAAAAACTGTTAAGAGGAAATGTCTCTCCCCACGGCTCATAGTTTTGGCAATGCCAATAAATTCACCATTCTTGATATTGAATAACTGTCTGTATTTAAACAGCTGCAATGTAATGGAGAAGAGTGTTTGGGTAAGACCTGTCTGTACATTTTCTGTTTGAGAGGCCCCAATCTCTAACTTTGTCTTCATCTAACAGGTGATCCAGGTGGGGTGGGAGCAGACGGTGAAGAGGGAAGAATGGGGAAAACCGGCCCACCTGGCCAGCGAGGTCTCTGAGACGTTGTTGGTTTGTTATTTAATGAATCAGTGATAGATTATAGGGAAGTTGGTTAAGCATGTCTGTTTACTGTTCATAGCCAAAAATATCCAGTAAACTCAAATCAGCTGCTTTAATAAAGCTTTCTAATGTAGTTGCTTTTTCTGTGCCGTTAATGAAAAAAAAAAAAACTTTTTCTGTTTAATTCATATTTATTTTATATAGCTCTTTTCACAAAACTGATTGTGAATGTTATGGAGTCTTGCAAATCCATATGTTTTTGGTATCATCTGCAGTGAGGGCCTGCATCTGGGTCCAATGGTGTAGTATCTTTGATATGGGCATCCCAACACAGAAATAGGAAAGCAAAGGAGAAGGATTAGCGTAGCTATTCATATTATTTCAGATGCAGATGACCATTTGCAATTGTTAAACTTTCATCAGACATAACTGTAAGACTGTTATGAGATTTGTTATGTGAATGCTTGGCTAAAGAGTTGTGTCTTTAATCTAGATTTAAACTGAGACAGTATTATCTGAGCTCCACATATTTTCAGGAAGGCCTTTCCAGAGTTTAGGAGCCAAATGTGAAAAGAGCTTTCCTTTTTGACTTTGAAATCTTAGGTACAATAAGTAATCTGGAGTTTTGTGAACTTTTGGGAGTTTTGTGGAATAAACCATGTATTTTTATAAAATTAAGCAGTAACGCTGCTCAGACAACAAGATTCTTGATGTGTATTACACTGATCAAGCTGTCGGAATTTCCTAAATGTTAGACAGTAGCCTCTTCTGTAACTCTCTGAAGAAGTGGTAGCATAGCATGTGTATTACTGTACTAAGTTTGACCTGAAGTTAGCTGTTTGATGTGTCCTTGCCCTTACTGGCCATCAGAGTGTAGCTGGAAGACAGTCTGCTTCTGCCAGACCACATCTTCGCTTGAGGGAAGTCACGTCAGTGGCAGGCACACATGTTAATTGAGGCCAGGGGCAGTGGTGTCGCCATGTGTTCAAAGATGGAAGTGTAATCTGTAGAGCTCTGCAGCAGACAAGCCTCTTCCAGGCAAGCTGTTAATCGAACCAGTACAAGAACGCCTGGAATTGCAATCAAAACATGCCCTCTCTTCCAAACATAAATGTACTTTACTAAAAAAAAAAAAAAAAAAAAAAAAAAATGCCAGGAAGGCTGTTAGCCTGTTTTTACAATCTACAGAGTGACCACAGAGGCATTAAGTTTTAGAATGGCTGTTTACAGCAAATTTTAGTTGTATTTTTATCTATGCATCTAAATGTAACATATCAGCAAAATGTTATACATGGGAGCTAAATGTTAATCTGAAAAGAGGAAATCTGAGAATTAGTGAGTTTGACTGGCAAAACCATGCTTTAATTCATTTTAAACAAGTACAGGACATTATCATTCCAGTTTTCCAACATAGTTTGCACAATAAATTAAATATTTTAATAAATGGAGCAATCACTGCAGAGATGGCAAACAGCAACTGAAACACTTTCTTCTGTTTAAAAAGAAAAAGAAGAAGAAGAAGAAGAAGAAGAAGAAAAAGAAAAAGATGCATACAGTATGAGAAAATACTAATGAGAATGTCAGTGCCACTCAGCCAAAATTAGTAATCACAGAGATGATACTGAATGACAGAACAGAAATGAAAGCAATTGTATCCTATTATTGCTTTGGCAGTTGTATGCTATTATTGCTTTTCAAAACTCAGGAATGCCTATTACCCATTTCCAGATGGATATTTAATTAGGAACTTTGGTCCAAGGCTGTCACTAGCAGTACCAAAAACAGCTGTCTCAAACCTTTTAATGAGCTGGAAAATGTAATTTAACCAGTTTTATATCAAAGACTACTGACACAATATAATTTTGCAAAATGCAATGATTGAGGCTAAAAGAGTATGCATGTATCAAGACTTATTTTGCTTTGATAGTGTGCTTGATTCCTTATGAGACAATTTCGGCAGAGTCAGATAACCAGTAACCTTGTTCTCTTCTTCCATAGGCCTGACCGGTGAATATGGAGAAAAAGGAGAGATGGGCCAAATGGGAAAGATGGGCCCTAGAGGAATGAGAGGTTAGAGACTAAATGGAGACTGAATGCTTTTAGTTTATGTATGCTATGTTGATAACTTAACACTGTATCTGATATATTGATACATAATTTGAAATGATTCTTTGCTTGCTCTGAAAATAATTGCATAATCAAAAAAGAAAACAAAACAAAAGAACAGAAAAGAAAAGAATAAAGAAAAGAAAAGACTTAGATTTATTTTCATAAACACTAATGTTTCAAAACGAAAATCATGGTTAGTTGGAGACTGACTGATTTGCTTTGCAGATAAGGGAGAAGTATGTGCACTGCTGCCATCTACTGGTTATTCACTGTTATTACTGGATTCTATAAATAATTGATTGGAGCTTGTAATATTAATAATTAGTGGCTAATATTTAATTAAATTAGACTGTATGTTTTAATGAAATGTGAGAGGTTAAACTGTAACTGTTAATATGTTACTGTGACAGGTGACAAGGGACAACAAGGAGTTGATGGTCTCCCAGGGTTAAAAGGAAAGCCTGGTACTGAATGCATTTTATATAATAAAAAATACTTCTGTCAGATCTCTGAATAAAGCAGTTAGGTATTAGATTTTCTTCATATTTATTATTTTTGATGAATGATGATAACAACCTAAAGGCTGCACAATTTGTGTGACAGGAACAACCTGTGACTGTGGAAGGTACAGAAAGGTTGTCAGACAGATGGACATCAATATAAGCAAACTGAGAAATGCTGTCAGGTTTCTTAAGAATGGTGAGACTTGTTTTCCATTGTGATAATCATGCCATTTCCATGATATTAGTCAACATAAGAAACCATACACAAACCTTAAAGTTTTAACTCTCTTAGACCTTTACACAAATGGTGCAATAAAAAAAAAAAAAACACTGATTTCATTATTGACTAATTACTCTTTAACAAATGCATTATAATTTGTTGATTAACCTAACTGTATGAATAAATTTTAATTCACAACAAATGCCAAATAGTGTTAGAAATGATTAATAAATATATTTATTGACTCAAAACCTCATAATTCATATCATCATGCAGCAAAAATAGACTTTTATAACTGAAAGATGTTTTTTGTGTGTTTTAGAGCTTTGCTCCCATGCAAAATTAATACTAGTTGAGCTGAGACAACAGCCCCATTCCGTATTGCATGTCATAATTATTTTTCCTGAAAACACAGACAAATGTTTACAAGACACTAACCAGTACTATGTTTTGTCAATTTCATTAAAGTGGTTCTAGGTATCAGAGAGACTGAGAACAAGTTTTACCTGCTGGTGACAGAGGCACGGAGGTATGAAGACTCACTTCTAAACTGCAAGTTGCGTGGGGGGTCTCTTGCTATGCCCAGATCTACAGAGACAAACACTTTGCTGGCCAACTATATCAGAGAAGCTGATCTTACTCATGTATTCATAGGACTACAGGTAGGGGTGACAGAGGTGGGGTACATGTATGCTGATGGTAAGCCCCTCTTGAATCCCACAGTCTGGGCTCTGCAGGGGTCTCACAGCAGTAAAGGTGGCTGTATGCAGCTTGGTAGTACTGGAGGCTGGAGTCAGGTAGATTGTGGAGCCGCACAGTACTACATATGTGAGTTTGTCAAAAACAAAAGCACTTCAGCAACTTTAGTCTTTTGATGGTTTAATGGCCACAGAGGGAAAGACTTTTATTTTTATATTATTATTATTATTATTATTTTAATATGCTAAGCTAATGTATGAGTAAATGTCATATATCTTGTCTCATATATCACTTTCTTTTGAATTTTTGTAAAAATGTTTTGATGTTTTTGATTTGATTAAAATTACCCACCACCCTTTTAATCACTTAAACTGAATAAAAAGTAAACAAGATAACAAGGGTTCTGTAAGTGTCAATGCCATTTTCTTTAGATTGGCACTGGTTGCCAATTGCCACTGGAAACAAACTCAAGGCACTGATGTTTGCCTACAGAACAACCACTGGCTCGGCACCCCTATACCAAAACTCATTATTTCAGACCTATGTTTCATCCAGAAACTTGTGTTCTGCAAGTTGCGTCCTTGTGGTGCCATTGCAAAGAGGCATAATATCACTTTCACAGACCATTACCTGGACTGTTCCCTGCTGGTGGAATGACCTGCCTAACTCAACCCGAGCTGCTGAGTCTTTAAGTCATTTTCAAGAAACTGCTGGAGATGCATCTTTTTCAGCAACACTTGACCCATTAACACTTACTTACTATTATATATATATATATATATATATATATATATATATATATATATATATATATATATATATATATATATATATATATATATATATATTGCTTCTATTGCTCTCCTCATTTGTAAGTCGCTTTAGATAAAAGCACCTGCTAAAAGTTTAAATGTAAATGTAGAAAACTTTTCACTCTAAATCCTTCCTTGTTAGATCTTGTCATGTTTTTTTTTTTTATGACAAAATACTGGCAAAACTAATTAAATAAATAAATAAATTACAATAAGCTACTGCAGTCAAATTATTTTCTGATTACTGTAAATGGTTCCTTAAGTACAATATAAATTAACAGCTGTTTTATTATTCATTTGCAGACTCAAGTCTCACTTCTTATAATTCAATAATACTTTTGCTTTATCATTAACAAAATATAATAAAAGCCAAATTAGTTATTATGGATATAAGGTAATACTTATCAGTATCTGAACAGATAGTACTTCTTTTCCCAGCAGATAACTAGAATTGCATGCTTGCTATCTGTTAATCATGGCGATGTCACATGTGAATCTAAAGTACTTCTTATAAGTAGCTCTGATAAATGCTAAATGCCTAATCAAACTTAAAATTTCTGCACACATTAATGAGTGTTCAGCATATCCCTCATAATTTTACAAAGAGTCACTAAAACAGTAGTCTTATCCACAAAACTGGGCAATAATTTATGAATAGGCCTGTGCACTTCACCTCTATTCACAGATGAATGCTTTCTGTTGAAAATCACCTTTTCAGAAAGCCAAACAAATCCTTTTAAACTCCATACATGAATTTTATAACTCCACAAACACTGGAAGAAATATACATTATCTGGGCTTTTCTTTAAAATCATTTTGGGGTGTAACATAATATTTACTCAGGTATGTTGAACCTAAGCATATGCATTAATCATTAACTAAAGTTGTGAAACTGTTCTGTTATTTTTGTACATGGCCAAACAGAAGAAGGAAAATCATATGGTGCAAGGAAAATAAAAACCTCCTTTTAAACAGGTATTTAAATATCTACTTTTTAAAGTAGGTATTTATTCACATTAAATGAAACCGAATGCCCTCAATCCCAGGGGATTGGCAGAACTGTGGGAGTGAGAAAGGACAGAACAAAATGGGAGTGGCTGCACACCTGTCAGACCTGTTCCTGATACATGACTCCAGCAGGATTCTCCTATGCATTAGTCTTTGTTCAACCTGTGCTTGTTGAGCTGAATGAGGATGGCGGAAACACCGAACCCAGCCACTACCTCCTTCCCAGCACCGACTATTTCTCTACCCCTCGGAGTGGAAATACTTAGGACGTATTCCGGGGCCCTGATTTGTTTGGAAATTGTAAGTGTTGTTGTTTATAGCTATTTCAATACATATTAGGTTAAACTTTTAGGTTTAAACTTTTTTGTCCCTTTTAGTATTATGGCAGTATACATCTCAATAACTAAAAACATGGCCAAAAATGGAAGTCAAAATAATAAGGCTGTTATGATGATTTGTACTTGATAGTCTGACAGAGAATATAGTAAAACTATATTTATTATGTCTGTACACACCAATTATTTTACACAAACTTTGAGGTCTTTGAAATTCAGAATTTTTTTTTTTTTTTTTTTTTTTTTTAAACACTAGGTGTTTGGAGGATTGGTGTGGATATTAGTAGCATCGACGAATGTGTCCGTGCCATTGTTGCAGGGATGGGTGATGTTTGTGTCGGTAACCATGTTCATCTGTTCATCTGTATACCTCGCCCTGTTTCTGCTGGGCCTGGCTGACAAAATTAACACTGACTGGAATTTCATGGTGAGTATGTATTACTTTACAAATGCACAGTTCTCAGACTAGCTCCGACACATACATGGAGTTGAAACTTTAGTGTAGATTACTAATTGCCAGGACAAGTAAAGTTTGGTGTTAAGCACCTGGATCAAGGTCACAGGGTTGGTAGAGCAGGAAATACAAGTGCTTGCAAGATTTGTTTAAGGTCATTTTTTTCAGGATATTTTATATGCTAGCAGTTCACTTTAAAATTACAAAAACTATTAAAACTAGATCTTTATTTATGTAATGTAAAGGTAATTTTAAAAACATATTAGAAACTATGCCTTTTACTATGCCTTTATTATTTAATCCCACCCCCCCACCTCCCACACACACACGTGTTAATGTATTTTATTGTTTAAATATTAAATATGAAAATCCATTATATAATCACTATGTTAGTTATTACATAGCTATTACACTTCATTAAAATGATTATTTGATCTAACATATGGTGTCATTTCCACCACAACTAACAAATTTGCCCTAATTAAGTGTTTTTTTTGTCATGTTTGTTGTTGTTGAAAAATGTAAATCAGTGGGGGATTTTCAAACTCTAATCTTACACTAAGCATTTTAAGCTGGCCCCCTGAAAAGAGGAGGACAAGGAGGAAGAAGAAAAATAAGAAGATACAGCCAAACTGTAGAATAGGCCTTTAGTTATTATTATATGTTATCCATCCTTTGATTTGTTGATCTGTACACATCATAAACATTATAAATTGTCTTCCATTTACAGGATATGTTCTACCATTTCATCGCTTTGCTGTTTTATTTTGGTGCATTTTTGCTGGAGGCTACAGTTTCATCTGCAGGTACATATGCAAACAGCACCATCTGTATACGCAGACCCCGGGGCAATATAATGACATTTCTGGACTATCGGGAATACAGCATTAATGTTGCTGCAGCGGTGAGTTGTTAACCCTACCTTTTTTCCCCCCTGCTTTTTTTTTTTTTTTTGTACCCCTTTAGCATAATTTTTTTTTTTTTTTAATGAGCAGGGTACAGCATTGATTTCAGTTGTTTACCTAGTGCATCAGATCAAGACACATTTAATTCTTTGCTTCTATTTGTAAAAGAAGAAATTATTTTATAAACATTTACACTTTCATAGATATTTTGATATTTATATTTCATACCTTATCCCAACCCTACCCTAAACCTAACCACTTTTCAACAATATAAAACACGTTACATGCCAATAAAAGTACAGTCCCAAGTATTTATTGCAAAAACAGACCAAAAACAGGATAAATTTGTGTTGCATTCCAAGTATTCTGAAGCCATACGGTATTTATATGTGAAGAACGGAGTGGAACTAAAGGTTTTAATCATTAAATATAGCTGCGAGCAGCGATGATGGGCCAAAGCCCGGTGGCACCGCGACCAAGGTGGCTTCAGGGCATCTGTGCGCGGCGGGCAATGGGCATTTAAAACAGTTAAAAATAAAAGTACTGTGTCAAGTGCAATTAAACAACTTCAATGTATTAGCAACAAGTTAAAAAAAGCTTGGTGTAAATTGGATAAACCCTGTAGGAGTAGTAGTATAAAATTCATTTTTTCAAAAAATTAACATTCAAACAAAAATAGCCGACTTCCTGTTGGTCGGAGCTAATGAATGTAAATTAGAAAATTGTCCGGCTTGATGAGAACAATATGTGTACCGAGTTTGGTGACTGTAGGAAAAACGAACCCCCCCACTTTTGTCAAAAGGTGGCGCTACTGAGCCCCTCCACCACGCCCATTTCTATGGCTTTGTCCATGTCTACTGGTTGACAATATTGATGTGTGTGTCGAGTTTCATGCAATTTGAAGCATGTTAAGAGCCTCAAAAACACTCAAGAACATTATTACAGTTTGACCTGTTGCCATGGCCCCAATTTCAAATATCAAAAATCCTGTCATAGGTCTACATCTGCTGTGTATTGACATTACACTGATGAAGTTTGAAGCAAATCAGGTAAAAATAAGAGGGTGATCTCAAAGCATTTCAAAAAGTGATACACTTCCTGCTGTCAGTTGGTGGCGCTATAACTTTGACTCACAGTAGTCACATCCATGTTATAACACATTTCCTGTTTCCTTTTTCTCGCCATAAATTTGTTGCCTCGCCACGGCCAAACCGTTCGAGATATCAAAAATCCGCTGGCAATTTTTAATCATCAATGTCTTGACTTCATGCTGACCGAGTTTGTTGGCGATCGGAATAATCGTCTAGGAGGAGTATATCAAATTCCAGAGCATGCGTTTTTCAAACAACCCTTAATAGCTGACTTCCTGTTGGCGTGGCGCCTAACTTAGAGCACGAAAGTTGTTCGGCCCGATGAGGTCTATATGTGTACCGAGTTTCATACTAATACGTGCAAGCGTGTTTAATATATGGACCAAATTTTCAGACTTTTTTCAAGGGGGCGCTGTCGAGCCCCCCTGCCACGCCCGGGTACTAGTCTCTGCGGCGTCCTAATGGCCGCGGATTCCAATGTGTGTGCCAATTTTCAAGAGTTTTTGAGCATGTTAAGGCCCCCAAAAAGCCCCGGAAGACGAAAAAAAAGAAAAAGAAAATGATAATAATAATAATCCTTAGAAGAACAAGAGGGACCTGCGCACTTAATTCGCTTGGGCCCTAATAATCCTTAGGGGATCAAGAGGGCCCTGCGCGCTTAATTCGCTTGGGCCCTAATAATAATCCTTAGAAGATCAAGAGGGCCCTTCGCCATTTCATTGGCTTGGGCCCTAATAATAATAATAATAATCCTAGAGAAAACAAAAGGGCCTTCAGCCCCTTACAGGGCTTTGGCCCTAAATATAGCTGCGAGCTGCGATGACGGGCCAAAGCCGGGTGGCACCGCCACCCTGGTTGCTTCAGGTCAGCTGTGCACGGCGGGCAATGTGCATTTAAAACAATTAAATATAAAAGCACTATGTCAATTTCAAACCACATTCACTGCAGCGGCTGATGCTCCTATGATGACAAACCACAAAAGCCACATGCATGAGATCGTTTAAATTGAGATGACTTTCATGTCACAGAATGTTATAAGTCTATTTCAAATGAGTGCAGAATATCATCATAATCTGAAATGTCTGGGTTTTTTCTCATTGCGAGTTCAGGCTGCATGATTTTAGCCCCGATTTTAGCTCGCAGACAGGTTTTGTGAAATCGCCTGAAAATCTGAAATCACAGGCAAATCAGTGCTCTGTTATGCGAGTGCTCTGTCACAGTCTCTCCAACCATTTCCTCCTCCATATTCTTCTTTTTTTTTCTCTTGTTTTCGCTGCAAATCAGCACACAGGCCATTCGTATTGCAAGCTTCTTGCGGGTTACCGTTTTTAATAATAAACCCAGTCTCACTTGAGAACTCCAGTCTTGCATACGTGATATTGTGTTGTTTCCTTGTCACATCTCCCGTGTGTTTGGTTGTGAAACGTAGTTTGAGTGCCAGACAGATGTGTCGGCGATTCTTCCTATTCTAAATTCATGCAGTGTGAAACCTTCTGTCGCCGATCCATCATGCATTTTGAACACAACAGCGTCTGAATTGAAAGCGAAAGTAATGCAGTGTGAAAAGGACAGTGACCAGACTAGTTTGAAAATCATGCAGTCTGAAGTTGGCTTCAGACAACCCCTATAAGAATTCTAGACCAAATTATATATACTGATATTTGTGCAAACTCCACAATGTTCTGAAATAACTAATCCAGCCATAGTGTGAATGTCTATGATTGCTGATGTTGTATAATCCTCACTCTTCTATTCATGTGTTTTTTTGACCTCCATGAGCTGTTGTTTGTGCACCAATCTTATGCACCAAAAGCATGCATTCATTTAATTTTAATATGTGTGGTATAAGATAAAAAATAAAATGGAAAAATAATAAATAATAAATAGAGCCAAATCACAGAACCTGCAAAGACAATTTTGATGTCAGTCTCAGGTATTAATAAGGTTCATATCTTGAATTTTCTGCTCACTTATGCAAGTTTATTTTAAACAGCCACTTTCACATAATAAATTTGAATTATATCAGTAAATAAATAATTAAAAAATTCTCATTGTAATTGTTAAAAATAAATAACTCAATATTTAGAAAAAAATAAGACTGTAAAGCACACATATGAATACACAGAGAGAGAAAAAGATATATAGACAGTGTGACACAGACATAGACCCACACACAGACACCCCCCCACCCACACACACACACACACACACACACACACACACACACACACACACACACACACACACACACACACACACACACACACACACACACACACACACACACACACACACACACACACACACACACACACACACACACACACACACACACACATACTGGTTTTTGTGGTTTACGAGGACTTTGATGCTCAAACCAGTAGGATTGTGGTTTAGGGGGACACACCTTTCCCGATGCCCTACAGTGATGATAAAACTATCAAAAATTTTGTTTTGATCTGCAGATCACAAATCTGGCTTTAAAGTTTCTTTACACACAACAGAACGGAAAATATGACAACATGACATATCAGTGGTATACAAGGACATTCCCGCCCATCCAAAAATGTTCCCGCCTATGACATAATTGTGATTTTTGGGTACAACCTGATTTATGAGGACACCTATTGTACAATACACAAAACATGTCATTTCTCTGGATTACAGGGACTAGTGTGTTTTACAGGTACATAACCACACACAACACACAAACCTGACGATATGGTGTATTACTAAGACTGAGGTGATTAATGAGTACCGGTTCCTCAATACAATACACACCTGACACACTCCAACATTACAGGGACCAGTGTGTTTAATGGTACATGACCACACACAACACACAAACCTGACGATATGGTGTATTACTAAGACTGAGGTGATTAATGAGTACCGGTTCCTCAATACAATACACAACTGACACACTCCAACATTACAGGGACCAGTGTGTTTAATGGTACATGACCACACACAACACACAAACCTGACGATATGGTGTATTACTAAGACTGAGGTGATTAATGAGTACCGGTTCCTCAATACAATACACAACTGACACACTCCAACATTACAGGGACCAGTGTGTTTAATGGTACATGACCACACACAACACACAAACCTGACGATATGGTGTATTACTAAGACTGAGGTGATTAATGAGTACCTGATCTTAAACACAATACACACCTGACACACTCCAACATTACAGGGACCAGCGTGTTTAATGGTACATGACCACACACAACACACAAACCTGACGATATGGTGTATTACTAAGACTGAGGTGATTAATGAGTACCTGATCTTAAACACAATACACACCTGACACACTCCAACATTACAGGGACCAGCATGTTTAATGGTACATGACCACACACAACACACAAACCTGACGATATGGTGTATTACTAAGACTGAGGTGATTAATGAGTACCTGATGTTAAACACAATACACACCTGACACACTCCAACATTACAGGGACCAGTGTGTATTAGAAGTACTTTAATTATGACTTAAAATAACAACATAAACATTGAGTTTTTCCGGTTTTAACCATGTAATACCATCATGGAATGGCATTTTAAGGGGAAAATGAAATCCACAACTAAAAAACTAGGTCAATAACTCATGGACAACTGTGTAATCTGTGTAATCAGAAAGCATACAGCAATATTACTGTTTTGACATTGAAATGGCAACCATTCAAAACTTTGAAAAAATGTGAACAGAATTGTTGAGTCAAGTCAAGTCACCTTTATTTATAAAGCGCTTTTTAAACTACATATTGTTTCAAAGCAGCCCTCATAACAGGAACACTGTTCAACAAAGATTGTTTGGGCTGTACAGCAGCTCTAGAAGAGTATCGTGTCATTGTTCAGCCAGAGTCAGTTCAGTGTTGATTCAATTACGTTGTAAAACTCATCAGTTATTAATTTAGTTCATTTCATCTATACAGCAGCAGCAGCTCTGGAGACAACAGTCATGTCATCGTCCAGCTCAGTTCAGTTCTCATACAATAGTGTCAATGCAGTCAGATCAATAATAATGTTGAATATTAAATTGTCATGTTTTTGTGACAAACTACTGCTTTAAAGAACAGTTAAACTTTAGAGATTTACAGAGTGAAGTCTTAGTATATTCATGCTCTAGAATGAAACTAACATAACCAACAACTAAAATAATAATCCTTATACAACAGCATCAAATGAGACACAATGCAACATCACTTATTTTGTGCTTTTCATTTCAAGCTAATTCCTTGATTTCTTACAAAATCTCTTGTGTTTTGTCCACAATTTTCCTTTGGTCATATGTGCCTTAAAATGATCAATTACAGCTGTAACTTCAGCATCTGACCAGCAAACCTTTTGTCCTTTCCGTCTTGTCCTTTTCCTTTCCGTTTTTTAATTTCTGCCGAACTCTCATTCTCTGTACAGATACATACTTTATTAAGCTCCCACTCTATCAAAGCTCATGTACTTACAATGATGGTTGTACTCTAATTTAAACCTCAGGTACCTTGACAAACTCAGCAGTTTTCCAAATGGGCATCTTCTGAACATCTGCAAGAAATCAGTACATACTGATCAGGAAACTAAGATTTAACTCTCAAATACCTAGAACTTAAAACTGGTTATACACCTGATATCTAAAAATAAAATTTCAAGTGACACAAAATATTATTCTGGAGATTAAATGTTATTAGCCTGTTAAAGGGATAGTTCACCCCAAAAATGAAAATGTGATGTTTATCTGCTTACCCCCAGTGCATCCAAGATGTAGGTGACTTTGTTTCTTCAGTAGAACACAAATGATGATTTTTAACTCCAACCGTTGCCGTCTGACAGCTGTATAATGGGTGTCAATGGAAACACAATTCATAAGAGTCAAAACATATACATAGACAAATCCAAATGAAACCCTGTGGCTCGTGACGGCACATTTATGTCCTAAGACACAAAAAGATCGGTTTGTGCGAGAAAACGAACAGTATTTATATAATTTTTTACCTCTAATACACCAGTGAGGTCTGATCACGGTCTAACAGCGGAAGTAATGTCTAGCATTCATTGAAGTATATGCTCGAGACATCACTGCTGTTGTCAGAGCGCGATCAGACCTCACTAACCGAGTGCTGAACGCAGTTGGACATGGTGTAGTAAAAAATTATATAAATACTGTTCGGTTTCTCACACAAACCGATAGTTTTGTGTCTTAGGACATCAATGTGTCGTCACGAGCCGCAGGGTTTAATATGGATTTGTCTGTGCATGTTTTTTGACTCTTATAAATTGTGTTTCCATTGACACCCATTATACAGCTGTCAGACGGCAATGGTTGGAGTTAAAAATCATCATTTGTGTTCGACTGAAGAAACAAAGTCACCTACATCTTGGATGCCCTGGGGGTAAGCAGATAAACATCAAATTTTCATTTTTGGGTGAACTATCCCTTTAAACATCTCCAAGTGTTTTACCAACACAAAAATTATAAACTCATTTGTATCAACCAGATTTACAATGTTGGTGCAACCCTGATTCCAATAATATTCTTATAGAAAAGTTGCACTATATAAGTGCAAAAAATCTCTGTATATAATAACTGATTATTGCTCATTAATTATTACAATTAATGGCAAAAGGAATGTTTGGAAATATAAACTGATATTTCCTACTGACACACTACAGCAATAGATATAAATAACTGGCTTAAAACCATTTTTCTTTCGTGAAAATACAAATGTTAAGTTGAACTATAAATATATAATTGTATCTATGCATTGTATTTATGGCAATAATCTAAAATAATAATGGGTTAAAATAATAATAAACATAAACCTGTTATTTAACACATACCAGCATTACTGGAGACGCACCAGCATTCCTGAGAAACACTTTCATCAGGATCACTGGCATTAGGATCCATCATACTGATCTCATCTTGAAGAAAAACAGAATTTTAAAACACAAGAACATCTTCAGTTTAACCTGTTTTCAAAAGTAATTTATGAAACTTTATGCTGTTTAATAATAAATAAAAATAATAATAATAATAACTAATACTTTTAGATGACTATTATTAGAATTATTGCCAAGACAGAAATATACTACTACTGTAAATGAAAAACTATTTTACAATACGACATTACAATACTTCTGTCTTCATTTCTTCGCTTAAGCTGTTTCAGTGAAAACAGGTTTATAAATGCATCTTATTACAAATCAGGTGAAATACTTGAAACAACTGGCCACACAAATTTTGTAAATAATGCGAATGTGAAATGTGTAACTGGTGCTCGTTGCGTTCCCAAATGCATGTTAAACTGCTGAGATAGAGTTCACTACATTCATTCCCTGTGAACTGAGACGTGGAAAACACAGAATCACAAGATGATCGAGTGAACAAAGTGTGATCTCCAAATTATCAGCTTTTGCAATTTGATAAGGGCACAAAGCCACATCGTGCTGTTGATTTTAGTTTGTTTGAAATGCTTTGCCAAAGCAATGAAACAAAACACAAAGACCAAAATTTATCTTATTATGAGGTAGTGCTGGGCGGTATACGGGTTCATACCGAATACCGGTATTTATTTTTGTTATGATATGAATTTTGATGATACCGCAATACCTGTATGTTAACCTTAACCAATGTTCAGAATGTGGCGCAGCCCGTCACTGTTTGAGAGCGTCCCGTTTCACTGTTGCACTGTAGTGAGAGCACAGCTGAGATCACATCACAGTTAGTCCGAAATCACCCCCTAAATCCTCATTCACTATTCCCTATGTTATCCACTTATATTATTCACTTGAAAGAATGAATGAAAACGAGTGAGTGAATTCGGACAGCCGTTGTGTGTGCATCGGCTGTACACTCATTGTGGTGCATTGTGGGATTGAATGAGTGCACTCAATAACGTCCACTATGGTTTCGGACGCCACTACAAATGGCTGTCGCCTCAAATAATGCCCTATTTGAGGTTATAGGGGGCGATTTCGGATTCAGTCCTTGATTACAGCTGAGAATTCAACCAGCAAGCGAGATAGAGCGGTTTCTGCGCTGATCTCCGTGATGAGATTAACAACTTTCTCCACATGGATCATATTATATAGACCGGAGCGAGCATGTTTCATATACTCTAATACTCTAAACATGAGCCAGCAGCGTGTATGCACACATATTTCATCACGTCTTCTTCAAATGAAATGCAACGTTATGCAAAGGACACTGAACTGTACGTCTGATCACGACCGCGATGACACGATGGATTATTCTGCTACACAGAAGACGATGTGAGTTAATAAATAGACTGACAATTCAAAGAAGAATGGTCAAAAATTTAACTGCTTTCTGTGTTAAACTTACGTGTGTCATTTGTTCAGAGACTGTAGTGCTCTTAAATGTACTGAAAATATCCTTAGACAGTTTAAATGTTCTTCCGCGTTTCTCCCTATTTTTGGCAGTTTGTTGTTATATAGCGTTAGATTTTTAAAATGCTTAAAGTGCCCTCAACTCTTTTTTTGTTCTATCTTTATGGTCATATTTTAATATTCATGTGTCTGTAATGAATGTGTTGCAGGTCTGTGTTTTATTGGTTGTTGTCTCCCCACAGCATCATTTTGTGGGGTTTTGTAAACCTGTATTAACTCTAATGTAGAATCTTTCTACAATATTCACTCATCATGACAGTAAAACAGGGCATTCTAGTCAATCTACTGCAGTATTTCCTCTCTCAATCAGTAGAAAATGTGGTTAACGCCCAGTCATATATATATATATATATATATATATTATATATATACACACACACACCGTCATATACTGTGAAACCGATATAATTTTGAAAAATACTGTGATAATAAATTTTTGGTCATACCGCCCAGCACTATTATGAGGCATATAAAAATATTTTCAGCTCATTTGGTTCAAACGTTTTTTTTAAACCTGTTTACACCTGGTCACTTCATGCATTTTCTCTGAATGGATTGCTATGCAATAATGAAAAGACCAGGTGTAAATGCCCTCCAAAACGCATTCGAGACGGATTTAAATCCGATCGCTCAAATCACTTTGGACGTTGTCTAAAACAATATATACATTTATACAATAATACATTTTACTCCTCCCAAAAATACTAAATAATAAACATGTGAGAATGTGTTATAGGAATGTTATAGAAAGATATGACAGCATTACTGCAGCATGCATTGGCGCAGATGAACAGATGAGTATCTCTTCAGTAAGCTGACGTGCAAAATACCTCAAATGAAACTTAAAAAGTTGAAAACGCTCAACACACAATCATCTTCATTAAAAGATGTGAGAATAAATGATTTGACCAGTGCTGATGCTGCTCATGATCAATAAAATGGAGCTCATAGCGGTAGCTTTTAATGATGTGAATACTGTTAAATCTGCGTATAGCGCGGGAATTGAAGACAGATCGCTGTAGCGCCTCCGCTCAAGCGGCTCGTGAATCGATCATCTCTTCCTACTAGTTCATTTATAGCATCAAATAAACATGAATGAACAACAGAAGGAATGTTGTTTAAAACACAGAAAGACATCAGTACACCATTTTTCAAGTTCAAGTCCACCGAGGTTAATCTTAAACTCCTGACTGCTTTGTAGGACAAAATGGTGGATTTAGCGTTATAATTGGTTAGATTGTTTGTCAATCAAACTCCTGGCGAAGGGTCAATTAAACTAGTATACGTTCAGCTAATTGTCAGCCTCTTACATGTCTGCGTCTCGAGAGATTGCAGAATTCAAGTGTCAAATGATGTTTTATAAACAAAGTTTGGGAGGAGCACATTCAAGCGGTCTAATTGGCTCGAGAGGAGGTATATATACACTGACTAGAGCCGATCTCATCTATAGTTACCTCGACCGTTTTCTGCATCCCGTCGCCACCCCGTTTCTCACTCTCAGTGGAGATATGAGGAAGTACTATGGATTTGGGCTAAATTTTCAAACTCTGATCCCTCGACCGCCTTGAACAGGACGCCAAATACACTTATTACACTTGGTTTTTTACTCTATTCAATTATTTGTAAGTGTGAATTTGTGAAAACAACTGCTACAGGTAATTGGACTTTATTTATTTATTTATTATAGATTTTTGGCATTTTTTCATAAATTCAAATCTATAAATCCAAATATTTATTACATGTATGAAGAAAAGGTTCAGCACCCAAGGCTCTATCGCTATTGTCTCAATAGTGTTCAGTGTCTTTGGGCGGATTGGCATCAACAGCCATTAGGATTGTTTGTGATTTGGTCTTAGTGATTTAGGAGTCCTCTTGACTACTCCTAACTTTTTACAGATTTGGGAGCTAGTTTTAGCACTAAAATGTTTTGTGAATATGGCCCCTGATTCTGTACAGACACATTTATGTGGCCAATCGTAAATGAAATTGTTTGAACAAATCAGTAAAAAACACATGAAATGACCAGGTGTTAACAGGCCCAAAGATTATGTGAAAAAGTTCTCACTAGACTAGCATTTTCTAAAAGGATGCAATGCTCTTTTTATTACCTTCTCCGTCTAACACCGTCTTGATTGTCCATTGATAACTGGTCCTTCTCAGGGCTCACCTGAAAGCAAGGTAAAGAAAGAAAAATAAACATTCTACTACAGACAAAGGATTCAGAGATGATCCAAATGAAGCAGTACAGATACTTAACACTGATTAACACTGATTGATCACTGTCAACTGAAAACATACAATGAAAACTATTTTACATTACAGGGTTTTTCCTGGGTCAGAAATGGTCTTTGGTGGTGGTGGATGAACACTGTATCCACAGTACAAAATACTGTACCCATGTGAACTGTGAGCACAGTACTGTCAGTAAATCCACAATAAATGCGAAGAAAAAGTTTGGAATATCAACATGTCCTATTCATTCACAAATGAAATAATTAATTCTGTCAGGACAGATGACAAAAGAAAGAGCTTAGAACCATTTTATATTTAAATATCTGTACATTTAAAAGTAAAAAGTCACTGAGTGGCCAGTTTGAACAAATGAACAAAGTAATACATTACATTGCAAAAGTGGGAGGTCTATTATTTTTTACATTTACACTCCAATACTTAATAAAAAGATCATTTGACACACAGCATCAAGATTATTTTGATCCACCCATTGCTATGGTTATCAGCATCAATTGAATTTAATCGCACATATAAATACATTTGTCAATCCAGAAACTATGCAATGTGTAGTTAGCAGCATAAACAAATGTGTTATATAGGCCTACAGAAAGCAAAGATCGCTGCCATATTAGCCACTGAAGCTATCAATTACAACACGAGAAACACAAAGCTGCACTTCTGCAGAAACGTCCGTTATAATAAATGAAGTTGTGTGTGTGTCTGTCTGCGTTGTGCACTTTATCTCTTATTGGCATTGTGTCTATACTTTGTTGGTTATAATGAAAGGATTCAACATGCAGCACTCGCGCTAAGCAAAAACTCATACAGACTAACAAACACATCCGATTGGCTATTGTGTTCACATGCTCAACACAAATGTCTTCAGGTATGATGGTACATTTTAAACCACTCAGTATTAATAGTGATCAAACTAATGCGTTATAGTAGTGACCTACACATTTAAAACAGTAACATAAGTTAACGTTAGAATCATGCATATAGTTAAAACTCTATAAATATACTGCCATAACCAATCAGGGATTCATGATATATCAGCCACCATATCTTACTGGCCGATAAATGCTCATTTTAATGTTATCATTCTCAGTCCGAACTAGGCCGATATTTTAACACTGATAAATAATGGATTATATGATGTGCGTTGTTCTCCATGATAGTATTGAACTGCTTGAAGGAAGATACAGTTAAGGTGAATCACAAATCTGTGAAATCAGAGCGTTGTTACGCGAAGAGCGCATCTGCGGAGTTACACCTTTATGACTAGCACAGTCAGTTTGCTTGTGCATTCGCAGCCTTTTGTGGAATTATAAGTTGTATTTTTTTATTTTGTGTATATATATCTGATTAAACTCATATAGGATGCATTTGGTTGAGTTAATGAACGCTCAGTAAAGCGCTTCATTGTAGGCCTACCGGTGATCATCTCAAACAGCAATGGATAACGTTAATAACTATGGCTGGGACTGTCATATATACATAACATTATAATGAGAACACGACTGTAATAAAATGCTGTGAATTATTTTGGATTAGTTGCCGTTTTTTAGTGTGTTGTTGTGGGGAGCGTATCCAGAACAGGAGTTCACACTTTGTGACTTAATTCATGTACATCTGTGCATGATTTTGTGCAGGTATAAGTTGTAATTTTTTTTGTATAAATATCTACTTTATCATATATAAGTTGCATCCCGTTGAGCTAAAACCATCTAACAAAGCGCTTTGGTTTATGGGTGTTCATTCAGCTCTTCAGGTTCATGCTAAAACAGTGTTATTTGAAACAGTAATGCTAAAGATGTTTAATAAAGATGTTTATATACACTTTTTTTTTTTCAAAAACATTACAACTTGTATTGTTCTTATTTTCATCAACAATATGGTTTGAGTAAAATCATTTCCCAACAGGCTTTCATTTTATTCATCCATAGCACATGTATTGTGTTTCTTTTTATGTAGCCTAAGTAATGTTGACCAATAACTTGTTTGCATTTTTATTTAATTTTATTTATTATTATTATTATTATTAGTAGTAGTAGTGAGGCAATATATATATATTTTTTGCAACTTTACAATAAGGTCTCATTTGTTGTTGTATTAACTAACATGAATCAAATGAGCAAAACCCTTGTAAATGTGAGTTAATAATGCACTGTGAACTAACATGAACGCATATTTTAGGTTAACAGATAAAACACTGGATCCTAAAATGTCTTGGGAAATGTTGAGATTAACCTTAGCTAAGATTAATAAAACTTCTACAGGATTTGTTCATTCATTGTTAGCTCATGTTAACTAATACTAACAATAAACTTTACTGTAAAGTGTTGACACTTTTTTTAAATAAAGAAAATTGGCCATATGAATGTACACTACCATTCAAAAGTTTGGGGTCAGTAAGATTTTTTTAATGTTTTAAAAGAAGTATCTTCTGCTCACTTAGCCTGCATTTATTTGATTAAAAATACAAACAAAACAGTAATATTGTGAAATATTATTCCAATTAAAACAGCTGTTTTCTATGTCAGTATACAGTAAAGTGTAATTTATTCCTGTGATCAAAGCTGAATTTTTAGCATCATTACTTCAGTCTTCAGTGTCACATGATCCTTCAGAAATCATTCTAATATGATGATTTGCTGCTCAAGAAACATTTATGATTATTATCAATGTTGAAAACACGTATTTACATTTTTATTTAATGATGCTATGATGAATAGAAAGTTCAAAAGAACAGCATTTGTCTGAAATCTAAATCTTTTGTAACATTAAACACTACCGTTCAAAAGTTTGGGGTCAGTAAGAATTTTAATTTTATTTTTTGGGGGATAGAAATAAAATTAATCAATACTTTTATTCATCAAGGATGAGTTAAACTGATCAAAAGTGGCAGTAAAGACAATTATAATGTTAGAAAATATTCTATTTTAAATAAATGCTGTTCTTTTGAACTTTCTATTCATCGAAGAATTTTGAAAAAAAATTGTACACAACTGTTTTCAACATTGATAATAATAATAAATGTTTCTTGAGCATCACATCATCATATTAGATTGATTTCTGAAGGATCATGTGTCACTGAAGACTGGAGTAATGATGCTGAAAATTCAGCTTTGATCACAGGAATAAATTACACTTTACTGTATACTGACAAAGAAAACAGCTGTTTTAAATTGGAATAATATTTCACAATATTACTGTTTTGTTTGTATTTCTAATCAAATAAATGCAGGCTTGGTGAGCAGAAGATACTTCTTTTAAAACATTAAAAATTCTTACTGACCCCAAACTTTTGAACGGTAGTGTCAAAATAATTGTAAAAGTAAAGGAATCTTATACTGGTTCAAACTAGACTGCTGTACTGTATATGTTTGATTTATGCTGAAGTGTTTGGGACACTGTCTATTGTTTTTGTAATCAGGCTCTCAAAGTATATTAGAATTTGGATTTAGATTTATCTGCACATGCCTAATTTGATTTCCAAAAAGAAAAACAATACCTTCTGTACATCTCTGACTTCTGACTGGGACAGAGTGTTCATTTTGAGAGCAGAGGGTCCAACCTCACGGAGAGTCTGCAAACATCAAATTAGACATAAACACTGGTCTGAATATGTTAACAGCCTAGATCTCACAAGTGTCTCTGCTACATTTGCTCATTCTCTTACAGCACAACTCTCACTTACCTGGTGTAGTCCAACAGTAAGAGCAGCACAATCGTCACTGATGACAGCGGGGTCTCATGGCTTATCTGAAAATAAGAAATAAAGCTTTATATACAATCACTTCAACTAAGAGTTACAAACCTTCAGTATATATGAAATATATCAAAGGGATAATGTACAGTCAGACAGTGATTAATGCAAATTAAACATGGACAGGATGATCAGTGTCCCCCATTCACAGCTTCCGATCAATAAATATGTGCACATGAAATATTGGTTTGAGATCATATACAAGATCACAAAATAGATCCATTTCAAATCAATATTTCAATATTTAAAAACCCATGGTAATGTTCATTACATTATGTGTGTGTGTTCATCACAGTATGTCAGGTTGTGTGTAGCTTTACAACTGTTTTATGAGGACACGTGTTTTATGAGGACATCATGAGAACATGTTCTTCATGTTTGACTTGACTGAAGAATCTCAGTGTGTTGTTAGATTGACACAAGCCTGGTCTATGAGGACACTAGTTTTACCAGGACACTGATAACTAGATACATTTGGATGGCGCCCTGAGTTCAGGGTTAGGGTTAGGTTAGGGGTATGATAGTGGTGAAACGAGGTGTGCTAGTTGTACAGTAAGTGATCATGACTCACTTTTCACACACACAATCATAATTCAGTGACTGATAACTGTGGCAAACAATCTGCTTCTTAGAAACACTGAAATCTGTTCTATTCTTTAAAAGGTGCTAAAGAGGATCTTTTCGTCGACTGAGAAACGAAAGACTGTTAGTGAGTTTTTGAAATGAGCGCATGCGTAAGAACAACCCCCCTCCTTCACAGCTCATTTCGAGGGAACGCCTCCCAAAACTCGTGCACGAGTATTGGAGCACGAGTGTTTACCACCGGCATTCGCTGTGTCGTGTTAGTGGATTCATTATGTCGGACTCACTGCAGGTAACTCATAATCTGCAGTTGTTACTCCTGTCTCCTGACAAAAACATTGCATGCAGCGCCTGTGGAGTGTGGAAAGTTACTGGAGAGTCTCTCACAAGGAACGTCACGGCAGTGATTGACAAGCCAGAGGGCCAATCGTTTACGCGATTGGCTGATGTTTTTAAGGCCCTACCTCGTGCACAGATGTTGTATATATATTGTATAATATTATTACTTTCAGTGCACCTAATAAATAGTGTTTTATCAGTTAGTAAACACAGTTTCAAGTAATATTGCAAAAATGTATAAAACAAAACATCCTCTTTAGCACCTTTAAGGACTAACTCAATTATTACTTTACTTTATTTGATACCTTTATTGTTGCTGTATCTTATTCTTCTGAATCTGATTCTTCTCAGTTACCATCTGAAAATAAGAAAGAAAAGCAAATAAAAATCAAATCAAAATAAAGAAAAAAAATTATTCATTGCAGTATTACTCATTGAAAGTCAATTTCAACTGAGGGTGCTTCTTTTTACCTACTCAATATCTAATCTAACAAACACAATGATGAGTTTTCAATATTGACATCTGCTACAGTGAGCTGTGAATTATGGGTTATCAGTATCGATCCCAATCTTCCATATGGGTGCACCCCAGAGTCCCGGTAAAACTAGTGTCCTCATAGACCAGGCTTCTGTCAATCTAACAACACACTGAGATTCTTCAGTCAAGTCAAACATGAAGAACATGTTCTCATGATGTCCTCATAAAACACGTGTCCTCATAAAACAGAGCCGTAGTTCACTGACAAGCTACGCAATATCGCGTTCATATCGCAGATGAATCGCCTTCGATAATGAACGCGATTTTCAGTGATCTACGGCTCTGTCTATTAAATGCCGCTCCATTTGAAAGCAGCTGATGGCGATTTAGCAGTAATCAGGGAACCGGCTTTACTGACGAAATGCGCGTGACAATCACATGCGATATATCGTGCAGCCCTAATGCATATATAAAGCCATGTAGGGCTGCACAATATATAGTTTTGTCACTGATACCTATCTGTGGGTGTGACATTGCAGTATAAATGAAGTCAAGTAGGCTATAGGGATCATAGTTGATCTGCGATCCATACGGACTACGGCTGCACGATGTATGGTTTTAGCATTGTATCCCGATGTGTGCATCCACAAAAGTCACATCACAGGATGTGCAATGTCAAGGGTAGGGATCGTAGTTGATCCGAACGGTCCAGCTGCCCCCCGGTTAAGAGCGCATGTGATTCACGTATTAACTGCAAAGTTTAACCATCATAGAGTGAAAGCTTATCATTTGCTTGTGTTTTTAAGTCCTGTCAATTTAAACATCAAACACAATATGAACTTGCACAGAGTTCAGTTCTCTTTCTCTTATCTTTGAGCTTGAACAAACACTCTCAGCGAAAACAGTCAGTTCTGTATTGTAAACAATTAAGAAAACGGATGCATATAATATTGGACCCATACATGCTTTCCTCAATGTGTGTATCTCAATACAGTTAGATTAACCTGAAAAACATAAAGCACTGCTTATTTTAATTTGTATCTTATTTTTATTGTGTTTATCTAAGCTTGTAATTCGTTTATTATTCTCTAAGCAGATGCACTACCCTACAAAATTATCCCAATCATCCTAGAATGATTAATTATTTTCAAATAGAGCTATTCAATTCATCTGGTGGAATTGTTTTCATATCGCAATATATAAATTGCAGAAAAACTAAATATTGCAATGTCAGTTTTTCTGCAATATTGTGCAGCCCTATTACCCTGAGTAACATTTAACCTTTAATAATAAAACAAGTAAAATCATGACTGTAAATAACATATAATATACCTGACACAGGTGAAATCACTGATGAATCTTTGTGAATACTGTATCTTCCTCCAGAGATTGGGCTTTCTCCATCACTGTTTCACTTCAGCATGATCTGATGTGTCTTCTGTCATCTTCTGTTTTTAGTATAAACATCAAAAGATAAATTATAGTAAACAGCAAGTTATTTTCATACTTTATTGTATGATATTTAAGAATTATATATAATTGAGGATCAATATTCCTTCATAAATTTTTACAATTGATAAATTATAGACAATAATACTGACAGTATTAATTTGACTGAATAAGACTGACAGTTCTGATACATCTTATCATAGCCAGTAAATCTTTGTTTCTTAATGTCTTTAAATCAAGCAGAACTGTAGTAATATTTACAGTAGGCTGGTATGTGAGGATACTGTACTGGGTGAAATGCCGACTGTAGTCATGACAACGCCTTATTATGATGGCTTGGCTAGGTTATTGCATGCGATCAGAAAATGATGCAGTTACAATTATAGTTAAATCGAAAACCAGTTTAAAATGACAAGCATCGCTGATTCCCTCATGACAGTCTTTAAACACAATCACAATCTCGCTAGCGCCGTTAGCATCGCGAGCTAGCTGCTTTATAACTGTAAAACGAGCTGCAAAGAGCATACAAAACATGAACAAACAAGCCAAACGGACCCACAAGCATTTAAAAAGCAGAAGAACTTACCTTTAAAATAACAGTAGCCTCCATCAGGTGCTCAGATGTCTTCTCAGGTGCAGCTTCTATCCGGGCCAAACAGGAAATGAACGCGAAAACTCTTATTATAAACCATACTTAATATAATATACGCGGGATTAAAATAATAATAATAAATATATGTGATGTGAGCGCACGAGTTAATGTGTGGTTGTGTTTACATGAATAGCATATGCTAACGAGCTAAATAAACTGTATAAATACTGAGTAAACAGCGTTCAAGTTACTTTTATACTTTATTACATGACATTTAAGGGATATTTTTAATCGAGGATCACTATTTATTCATATATTTAATTCACAAATGAAAAATTATAGGCAATAACACTTAAATAATTAGTATTTTGCATTAACTCGCTTGTTATACACACCTATGCTGAAGCTGAAGCTGAATGAGGCTCCGCCCACCGGCGCCATCTTGTCTCGCTTGTTGTTCATTGCGTATGCAACCAATAGGGGCTGCGGAATTAGGCTCCGCCCGTCGGCGCCATCTTGTTTTCGTGATTTCCCGCCTACCAGTACCGATCTGACCAATCACAGGCCTCAATACTTACACTTGTGTGAAAAATGCAAATTTTCGATGACGCTGGTACAGTACCAGGACCCGGCTGCAGGGGCGCACTCTCATACACAGAGGATACACAGTGTATGGTATAAAATCAGGTTTTTGTGGTATATAAGGACATGCCGCGAAAATTGGAGAGGGTGCTTCTGGGACATAGAGAAAGGCATCTACATTGCCGGAATTACAAGGACATGGCCTGTGTCCTCATAAACCCAAATGTCCCCGTAATGCTGGTGCGTATTCAGGTCAAAAGTCCTCGTAAACCACAAAAACCAACACACACACACACACACACCCGAATGAGCCTGAGGTAATATGGGGGAGGACAGAGAGAGAGAGAGGGAGAGAGACTGAGACAGACTGAGAAGATCATTTTAAACAAACAAACAAAACAAAAAAAATCTTAATTATGACAAAGTAGTCTTTGATATTTTTTTTAAATATACCTGCACAAACAGTATAATTAAAACAAATTATTTGTTCTATATATATCAAAATGATTATATATGTTTGACTTATCCAACCCTGTTTTAAAAATAGGTATATGCTGCCTTCTAGTTGTTACTCTATGTATGACATTAATTATATTTGATTGAAAAATGGATTAATCTGCCTATTTTTAATTACACATGCTTTTTGAATTGGAAGAAAATGAATAAAATGTGTTTATTTCAAACATCTATATTATTCTATATATAAATTAATTGTGTATAGTGTTTTTTTTGTAATAGAGAAAATGAGTCATTCCGTTTACCTTTTTTACATTACTTCAATCTATTACCATGGCAAGACGGTTCGAGATATCCATTATCCGTTTTCAATTTGACATCTTCAATGTCTTAGCAACATGTAAAAAAAGTTTGGTCTGAATAGAATAAACTCCCTAGAAGTAGTAGTTTAAAATTCAGAGCCTGTTTAGTGAAAAAATCCACATTCAAACCAAAATAGCAGACTTACCGTTGGTCGGAGCTAATGACTGTAAATTAGAAAATTATCCGGCTTAATGAGAACAATAAGTGTAACGAGTTTGGTGACTGTAGGTTAAACTAACCCCCCCCACTTTTGTCAAAAGGTGGCGCTATAGAGGCCCTGCTCCCGCCTGTTTCTACGGTTTTGCCCATGTCTGCTGGTTGATATCTCTGATGTGTGCATTGAGTTTCATGCAATTTGAAGCATGTTAAGAGTCTCAAAAGCTTCCAAAACTAATATTAAAGTTTGATGCATTGCCATGGCAACAGTGTTTGTGATATCACTATTCTTTTCAAAGGTCTACATTCACCATGTCTTGACATTATTCTGGTGAAGTTTGAAGCAAATCGGATAAAAATAAGATGGTGATCTCAAAGCATTTTGAAAGTGACACACTTCTTGCTGCCAGTTGGTGGCGCTATAACTTTGACTCACAATAGTCACATCCATGTGATCGGACTACTACAACCAACACACTCGTGAAGATTCATAAAGATCAATCAATGTATGCAGAAGTTATAACACATTTCCTGTTTCCCTTTTCTCGCCATTAATTAGTTGCCTCGCCATGGCCAAACCGTTCGAGATATCTAAAATCCGCTGGCTATTTTTCATCATCAATGTCTTGACTTCATGCTGACCGAGTTTGGTGGTGATCGGATTAATTGCCTAGGAGGAGTATATCAAATTCCAGAGCATGCGTTTTTCAAACAACCCATAATAGCTGACTTCCTGTTGAGGTGACGTATAACTTAGAGTATGAAAGTTGTTCGGCCCGATAAAGTCTATATGTGTACCGAGTTTTATACTTGTATGTGCAAGGGTGTTTGATATATAGACCACGTTTTCTGACTCAATTCAAGGGGGCGCTGTCGAGCCCCTCTGCCACGCCCGGGTACCAGCTTTTCTACGGCTGTAATGGCCGCGGGTTCTGATCCGTGTGCAAAATTTCAAGAGTTTTTGAGTATGTTAAGGGCCCCAAAAACCCCAAAAACGTGGAAAAAAAATAAAAATAAATATAGCTGCGAGCAGCGATGGCGGGCCCAAGCCCGGTGGCACCGCCACCCCGGTGGCTTCAGTGCACAGACTGTGCACAGCGGGCAATAGGCATTTAAAACGGTTAAACATCAAAGGACTATGTCAAATTCACTCCACATTTACTGCACTACAAGGTGCCGCTATAGAGCCCTTCCTCCCCGCCCATTTTCAAAGGATTACATGTGCCAAGTTTTAACATTATTCTGATGATTTTTGAAGCAAATCAGGTAAAAATAAGAGGGTGATCTCAATGTATGCTGAAAGTGACACATTTTCTGCTTCCAGTTGGTGGCGCTATGACTTTGAATCACAATAGTCACATCCATGTGATCAGCCTTGTACAATGAAGACTAAGCCGAAGTTTCATCAAAATCAATTAATGTATGCAGAAGTTATAACACTTTGTTTCCCTTTTCTTGCTATAAATTCGTTGCCTCGCCACGGCCAAACCGTTTGAGATATCCAAAATCTGTTTGCATTCAAACAACTTCAATATGTTAGCAACAAGTTAAAAAAAGCTTGGTGTAAATTGGATAAACCCTGTAGGATTAGTAGTATAAAATTCATAGTCTGTTTTTTCAAAAAATTAACATTCAAACAAAAATAGCCGACTTCCTGTTGGTCGGAGCTAATGACTGTAAATTATAAAATTGTCCGGCTTGATGAGAACAATATGTGTACCGAGTTTGGTGACTGTAGGAAAATCTAACCCCCCCACTTTTGTCAAAAGGTGGCGCTACTGAGCCCCTCCACCACGCCCATGTCTACTGGTTGACAATATTGATTTGTGTGTCGAGTTTCATGCAATTTGAAGCATGTTAAGAGCCTCAAAAACACTCAAAAATATTATTACAGTTTGACCTGTTGCCATGGCAACAATATTTCAAATATCAAAAATCCTGTCATAGGTCTACATCTGCTGTGTATTGACATTACACTGATGAAGTTTGAAGCAAATCAGGTAAAAATAAGAGGGTGATCTCAAAACATTTCAAAAAGTGATACACTTCCTGCTGCCAGTTGGTGGCGCTATAACTTTGACTCACAATAGTCACATCCATGTGATCAGACTACTACAACCAACACACTCGTGAAGTTTCATAAAGATCAATATATGTATGCAGACGTTATAACACATTTCCTGTTTCCCTTTTCTCGCCATAAATTCGTTGCCTCGCCACGGCCAAACCGTTCGAGATATCAAAAATCTGCTGGCAATTTTTAATCATCAATGTCTTGACTTCATGCTGACCTAGTTTGGTGGCGATCAGATTAATCGTCTAGGAGGAGTATATCAAATTCCAGAGCATGCGTTTTTCATACAACCCTTAATAGCTGACTTCCTGTTGGCGTGGCGCTTAACTTAGAGCACGAAAGTTGTTGGGCCCGATGACGTCTATATGTGTACCGAGTTTCATACTAATACGTGCAAGCGTGTTTAATATATGGACCAAATTTTCGGAGTTTTTTCAAGGGGGCGCTGTCGAGCCCCCCTGCCACGCCCGAGTACCAGCCTCTGCGGTGTCCTAATGGCCGTGGATTCCAATGTGTGTGCCAATTTTCAAGAGTTTTTGAGCATGTTAAGGCCCCCAAAAAGCCCCGGAAGACGAAAAAAAAAAAAAAAATCCTTAGAAGAACAAGAGGGCCCTGCGCGAATTTTTGCTTGGGCCCTAATAATCCTAAAGAAAACAAAAGGGCCTTCAGCCCCTTACAGGGCTTTGGCCCTAATAATAATCCTAAAGAAAACAATAGGGCCTTCAGCCCCTTAGGCTTTGGCCCTAATAATAATCCTAAAGAAAACAAAAGGGCCTTCAGCCCTTTACAGGGCTTTGGCCCTAATAATCCTAAAGAAAACAAAAGGGCCTTCAGCCCCTTGGGCTTTGGCCCTAATAATAATAATAATCCTAAAGAAAACAAAAGGGCCTTCAGCCCCTTGGGCTTTGGTCCTAATAATAATCCTAAAGAAAACAAAAGGGCCTTCAGCCCCTTACAGGGCTTTGGCCCTAATAATAATAATCCTAAAGAAAACAAAAGGGCCTTCAGCCCCTTGGGCTTTGGCCCTAATAATAATAATAATAAATATAGCTGCAAGCAGCAATTACGGGGCCAAGCACAAAAACGGCACAAGAAGCCAGCCAACATGGCCGTGAGCATCAGACCAACAGCAGCAGTGAGCAATTAGAAAAAAAAGTTATTAGCATTTTTGTCAAGTTTGTTATAACTTTTGAGCACGAGGTGACGCTGGTCCGAAACTTCTCAGGCTGCTTCAGGGCATTGTCCTGATGACCCATACCAAATTAATGAATTTTGGTCAAACCCATCAGAAGTTATAAGCAAAAATAGCCATTTTTCATATCTCCACTCCAGTAGGTGGCGCTGCGCCGAAACACTGTATGATGCCTCAGGTCATGCTTGTGATGACACGTACCAAGTTTGGTCTGAATATGTCAAAGCATTGTAGAGATACAGCTTCAAGAGTAATTTTTGCATCATCTCTCAAATTCTTTGCTCCGGTATACGAAAACGGTTTGACTTATCAACTTGAAATCCATAACTTTTTGTCGGCATGGTCTGAAGATGATACGGTTCAATTTTGGTGAAAATCGGAGCAAAGGTCTAGGAGGAGTTTGAAAAAGTAGGTTTTTAAAGAAAAACAATATGGCGGACAGGAAGTTCAGCTGAATATGGCAAATTTGATATCTATGTTCTCAGCATGACCCAAGGAATCTATTGAGACCAGTTTCATTACAATCGGTAGATATTATCAAAAGTTATTAGCATTTTTGTCAATTTTGTTATAACTTTTGACCACAAGGTGGTGCTGGTCCGAAACTTCTCAGGCTCCTTCAGGGCATTGTCCTGATGAACCATACCAAATTGATGAATTTTGGTCAAACCCATCAGAAGTTATAAGCAAAAACAGCCATTTTTCATATCTCCACTCCAGTAGGTGGCGCTGTGCTGAAACATTGTATGATGCCTCAGGTCATGCTTGTGATGACACATACCAAGTTTGGTCTGAATATGATAAAGCATTGCAGAGATACAGCTTCAAGAGTCATTTTTGCATCATGCCTCAAATTCGTTGCTCTGGTATACGAAAACGGTTTGACTTATCGACTTGAAATCCATAACTTTTTGTCAGCATGGTCTGAAGATGATACGGTTCGATTTTGGTGAAAATCGGAGCAACGGTCTAGGAGGAGTTCGAAAAAGTAGGTTTTTAAAGAAAAACAATATGGCGGACAGGAAGTTCAGCTGACTATGGAAAGTTTGATATCTATGTTCTCAGCATGACCCAAGGAATCTACTGAAAACAGTTTCATTACAATCGGTTAATATAGTCAAAAGTTATTAGCATTTTTGTAAATTTTGTTATAACTTTTGACCACAAGGTGGCGCTGGTCCTAAACTTGGTATGCTCCTTCAGGGCATTGTGCTGATGACCCATACCGAGTTTCATAACGATACGCTAATGCGTTCGTAAAATACAGCATTTTAGCACCAAATTTAAAATGGCCGACGGCCAAAATGTCCAATATGGGAAAATGGATATCATTCGACTCGGCATGATTCCCCGAATCCAACGAGACCAAATTCATGATTTTTGGCCAAACCCATCAGAAGTTATAAGTAAAAATAGCCATTTTTCATATCTCCGCACCACTAGGTGGCGCTGCGCCGAAACGCTGCATGTTGCCTCAGGTCATGCTTGTGATGACAGTTACCAAGTTTGGTCTGAATACGATAAAGCGTTGCGGAGATACAGCCTTATGTCTATTTTCGCAAGCACTACGTACAATTCGTTTGCGTGTTTTTCGAAAACGGTTTGAGAAATCAACTTGAATTCCATAACATTTTGTCGGCATGGTCTGAAGATGATCTGGTTCAATTTTCGTGAAAATTGGAGTAACGGCCTAGGAGGAGTTCGAAAAAGTACGTTTTTCAGAAAATTCAAAATGGCGGAAAAATTTTCATGTCGGAAAATGACGTCATATGGTGCAATCGATTCGTCTTGACCCAAGGAATCAGAGGAAAAAAGAATTTTGTTTCTAGCCCTTATGGTTCAAAAGTTATTAACATAAACATAAGTGCAACTTTGGACAGCTGATGGCGCTAGAGGGATTGAGTTAGAGACTCCAAATTTGCTATGGACAAAGGTCAGACTGTCCTCTAACTGTGTGCCAAATTTCACAACTTTCCCGCAAGCGGTTCTATGGGCTGCCATAGACTTCAAGAGCGGAAGAAGAAGCGGAAGAATAATAATAAGCGTACGGAACGCCAACAATAACAATAGGTGCCTAAGCACCTTCGGTGCTTGGCCCCTAATAATCCTTAGAAGAACAAGAGGGGCCTGCGCGAATTTTCGCTTGGGCCCTAAATAGGGCCTTCAGCCCCTTGGGCTTTTGCCCTAATAATAATCCTTAGGGGATCAAGAGGGCCCTGCGCGAAATTTCGCTTGGGCCCTAATAATCCTTAGAAGAACAAGAGGGCCCTGCGCGCTAATTCGCTTGGGCCCTAATAATAATAATCCTAAAGAAAACAAAAGGGCCTTCAGCCCCTTACAGGGCTTTGGCCCTAATAATCCTAAAGAAAACAATAGGGCCTTCAGCCCCTTAGGCTTTGGCCCTAATAATAATCCTAAAGAAAACAAAAGGGCCTTCAGCCCCTTACAGGGCTTTGGCCCTAATAATCCTAAAGAAAACAATAGGGCATTCAGCCTCTTGGGCTTTGGCCCTAATAATAAGAATCCTAAAGAAAACAATAGGGCCTTCAGCCCCTTACAGGGCTTTGGCCCTAATAATAAGAATCCTAAAGAAAACAACAGGGCCTTCAGCCCCTTGGGCTTTGGCCCTAATAATCCTAAAGAAAACAATAGGGCCTTCAGCCCCTTGGGCTTTGGCCCTAATAATAATCCTAAAGAAAACAAAAGGGCCTTCAACCCCTTACAGGGCTTTGGCCCTAATAATAATAATAATAATTATAATAATAATAGTAATAATAATAATAATAATAATAATAATAATAATAATAAATATAGCTGCAAGCAGCAATTATGGGGCCAAGCACAAAAACGGCACAAGAAACCAGCCAACACGGCTGCGAGCATCAGACCAACTGCAACAGTGAACAATTAAAGACGTATTAAGATCATTTTAGGCATAAGAGCTAAAAATTATCAAAAATGAGGATTTACTGGTTCATAACTTTCGACCAATAGGTGGCGCTGTGTCCAAATTGTTATGGTATGGTCAGAGTGAGGTGACAATGACACTTCCAAAGTTTGGTGTCAATATGTCAAAGCACTGAAGAGATACAGCTTCAAGAGTCATTTTTGAATCATGCCTCAAATTCTTTGCTCTGGTATACAAAAACGGTTTGACATATGGACTTGAAATCCATAACTTTTTGTCGGCATGGTCTGACGATGACACGGTTCAATTTTGGTGAAAATCGGAGCAACGGTCTAGGAGGAGTTCGAAAAAGTAGGTTTTTAAAGAAAAACAATATGGCGGACAGGAAGTTTAGCTGACTATGGCAAATTTGATATCTTTGTTCTCAGCATGACCCAAGGAATCTACTGAGACCAGTTTCATTACAATTGGTGAATACAGTCAAAAGTTATTAGCATTTTTGTAAATTTTGTTATAACTTTTGACCACAAGGCGGCGCTGTGCCGAAACTTCTCAGGCTCCTTCAGGGCATTGTGCTGATGACCCATACCAAGTTTTGTAAAGATACGTTAATGCGTTCGTAAAATACAGCATTTTAGCACAAAATTCAAAATGGCCGACGGCCAAAATGGCCGAATTGGGAAAATTGGATATCATTCGACTCGGCATGATTCCCCGAATCCAACGAGACCAAATTTATGATTTTTGGACAAACCCATCAGAAGTTATAAGCAAAAATACCCATTTTTCATATCTCCGCACCAGTAGGTGGCGCTGCGCCGAAACACTGCATGGTACCTCAGGTCATGCTTGTGATGACATGTACCAAGTTTGGTCTGAATACGATAAAGCGTTGCGGAGATACAGCCTTACTTCTGTTTTCGCAAGCACTACGTACAATTCGTTCATGAGTTTTTCGAAAATGGTTTGAGGAATCAACTTGAATTCCATAACTTTTTGTCAGCATGGTCTGAAGATGATCTGATTCAATTTTCATGAAAATCGGAGTAACGGCCTAGGAGGAGTTCGAAAAAGTAAGTTTTTCAGAAAATTCAAAATGGCGGAAAAATTTTCATGACGGAAAATGACGTCCTATGGTGCGTTCGATTCGTCTTGAGCCAAGGAATAAGAGGAAAAAAGAATTGTGTTTCTAGCCCTTATGGTTCAAAAGTTATTAACATAAACATAAGTGCAACTTTGGACAGCTGGTGGCGCTAGAGGGATTGAGTTAGAGACTCCAAATTTGCAATGGACAAAGGTCAGACTGTCCTCTGACTGTGTGCCAAATTTCACAACTTTCCCGCAAGCGGTTCTATGGGCTGCCATAGACTTCAAGAGCGGAAGAAGAAGAAGAATAATAATAAGCGTACGGAACGCCAACAATAACAATAGGTGCCTAAGCACCTTCGGTGCTTGGCCCCTAATAAACGGAGCAATTCCAATAGGGTCCTCACACCATCGGTGCTCTGGCCCTAATAATAATAATAATAAATATAGCTGCAAGCAGCAATTACGGGGCCAAGCACAAAAACGGCACAAGAAGCCAGCCAACACGGCTGGGAGCATCAGACTAACTGCAACAGTGAGCAATTAAAGACCTATTAAGATCATTTTAGGCAAACGAGCTGAAAAATGACCAAAAATGAGGATTCACTGGTTCATCACTTTCCACCAATAGGTGGCGCTGTGACCAAATCAATGTGGTATGGTCAGAGTGAGGTGATAATGACAATCGCAAAAGTTTGGTGTCAATATGTCAAAGCAGTGCAGAGATTTTTGGACAAACCCATCAGAAGTTATAAGCAAAAATATCAATTTTTCATATCTCCGCACCAGTAGGTGGCACTGTGATGAAACGCTGCATGTTGCCTCATGTCATACTTGTGATGACAGGTACCAAGTTTGGTCTAAATATGATAAAGCATTGCGGAGATACAGGTTCAGGAGTCGTTTTTGCATCATGCCTCAGATTTGTTGCTCCGGTGTACGAAAACGGTTTGACATATCGACTTGAAATCCATAACTTTTTGTCTGCATGGTCTGAAGATGACACGGTTCAATTTTGGTGAAAATCGGAGCAACGGTCTAGGAGGAGTTCGAAAAAGTAGGTTTTTAAAGAAAAACAATATGGCGGACAGGAAGTTTAGCTGACTATGGCAAATTTGATATCTATGTTCTCAGCATGACCCAAGGAATCTACTGAGACCAGTTTCATTACAATTGGTGAATACAGTCAAAAGTTATTAACATCTTTGTACATTTTGTTATAACTTTTTACCACAAGGTGGCGCTGGTCCGAAACTTCTCAGGCTCCTTCAGGGCATTGTGCTGATGACCCATACCGAGTTTCGTAACGATACGCTAATGCGTTCATAAAATACAGCATTTTAGCACAAAATTCAAAATGGCCGACGGCCAAAATGGCCGAAGTGGGAAAATTGGATATCATTCGACTCGGCATGATTCCCTGAATCCAACGAGACCTTTTTTAAATTTATGATTTTTGGACAAACCCATCAGAAGTTATAAGCAAAAATACCCATTTTTCATATCTCCGCACCAGTAGGTGGCGCTGCGTCGAAACGCTGCATGGTGCCTCGGGACATGCTTGTGATGACATGTACCAAGTTTGGTCTGAATACAATAAAGTGTTGCGGAGATACAGCCTTACTTCTGTTTTCGCAAGCACTATGTACAATTCGTTCGTGAGTTTTTCGAAAACGGTTTGAGGAATCAACTTGAATTCCATAGATCAGACTGTCCTCTAACTGTGTGCCAAATTTCATAACTTTCCCGCAAGCGGTTCTATGGGCTGTCATAGACTTCAAGAGCGGAAGAAGAAGAAGAAGAAGAAGAAGAAGAAGAAGAAGAAGAAAAAAAGAACGGCAACAATAACAATAGGTGCCTCCGCACCTTCGGTGCTTGGCCCCTAATAAACGGAACAATTCCAATAGGGTCCTCACACCATCGGTGCTCGGGCCCTAATAATAATAATCCTAAAGAAAACAATAGGGCCTTCAGCCCCTTGGGCTTTGGCCCTAATAATAATAATAATCCTAAAGAAAACAAAAGGGCCTTCAGCCCCTTACAGGGCTTTGGCCCTAATAATCCTAAAGAAAACAATAGGGCCTTCAGCCCCTTAGGCTTTGGCCCTAATAATAATCCTAAAGAAAACAAAAGGGCCTTCAGCCCCTTACAGGGCTTTGGCCCTAATAATCCTAAAGAAAACAATAGGGCATTCAGCCTCTTGGGCTTTGGCCCTAATAATAAGAATCCTAAAGAAAACAATAGGGCCTTCAGCCCCTTACAGGGCTTTGGCCCTAATAATAAGAATCCTAAAGAAAACAACAGGGCCTTCAGCCCCTTGGGCTTTGGCCCTAATAATCCTAAAGAAAACAATAGGGCCTTCAGCCCCTTGGGCTTTGGCCCTAATAATAATCCTAAAGAAAACAAAAGGGCCTTCAACCCCTTACAGGGCTTTGGCCCTAATAATAATAATAATAATTATAATAATAATAGTAATAATAATAATAATAATAATAATAATAATAATAATAATAAATATAGCTGCAAGCAGCAATTATGGGGCCAAGCACAAAAACGGCACAAGAAACCAGCCAACACGGCTGCGAGCATCAGACCAACTGCAACAGTGAACAATTAAAGACGTATTAAGATCATTTTAGGCATAAGAGCTAAAAATTATCAAAAATGAGGATTTACTGGTTCATAACTTTCGACCAATAGGTGGCGCTGTGTCCAAATTGTTATGGTATGGTCAGAGTGAGGTGACAATGACACTTCCAAAGTTTGGTGTCAATATGTCAAAGCACTGAAGAGATACAGCTTCAAGAGTCATTTTTGAATCATGCCTCAAATTCTTTGCTCTGGTATACAAAAACGGTTTGACATATGGACTTGAAATCCATAACTTTTTGTCGGCATGGTCTGACGATGACACGGTTCAATTTTGGTGAAAATCGGAGCAACGGTCTAGGAGGAGTTCGAAAAAGTAGGTTTTTAAAGAAAAACAATATGGCGGACAGGAAGTTTAGCTGACTATGGCAAATTTGATATCTTTGTTCTCAGCATGACCCAAGGAATCTACTGAGACCAGTTTCATTACAATTGGTGAATACAGTCAAAAGTTATTAGCATTTTTGTAAATTTTGTTATAACTTTTGACCACAAGGCGGCGCTGTGCCGAAACTTCTCAGGCTCCTTCAGGGCATTGTGCTGATGACCCATACCAAGTTTTGTAAAGATACGTTAATGCGTTCGTAAAATACAGCATTTTAGCACAAAATTCAAAATGGCCGACGGCCAAAATGGCCGAATTGGGAAAATTGGATATCATTCGACTCGGCATGATTCCCCGAATCCAACGAGACCAAATTTATGATTTTTGGACAAACCCATCAGAAGTTATAAGCAAAAATACCCATTTTTCATATCTCCGCACCAGTAGGTGGCGCTGCGCCGAAACACTGCATGGTACCTCAGGTCATGCTTGTGATGACATGTACCAAGTTTGGTCTGAATACGATAAAGCGTTGCGGAGATACAGCCTTACTTCTGTTTTCGCAAGCACTACGTACAATTCGTTCATGAGTTTTTCGAAAATGGTTTGAGGAATCAACTTGAATTCCATAACTTTTTGTCAGCATGGTCTGAAGATGATCTGATTCAATTTTCATGAAAATCGGAGTAACGGCCTAGGAGGAGTTCGAAAAAGTAAGTTTTTCAGAAAATTCAAAATGGCGGAAAAATTTTCATGACGGAAAATGACGTCCTATGGTGCGTTCGATTCGTCTTGAGCCAAGGAATAAGAGGAAAAAAGAATTGTGTTTCTAGCCCTTATGGTTCAAAAGTTATTAACATAAACATAAGTGCAACTTTGGACAGCTGGTGGCGCTAGAGGGATTGAGTTAGAGACTCCAAATTTGCAATGGACAAAGGTCAGACTGTCCTCTGACTGTGTGCCAAATTTCACAACTTTCCCGCAAGCGGTTCTATGGGCTGCCATAGACTTCAAGAGCGGAAGAAGAAGAAGAATAATAATAAGCGTACGGAACGCCAACAATAACAATAGGTGCCTAAGCACCTTCGGTGCTTGGCCCCTAATAAACGGAGCAATTCCAATAGGGTCCTCACACCATCGGTGCTCTGGCCCTAATAATAATAATAATAAATATAGCTGCAAGCAGCAATTACGGGGCCAAGCACAAAAACGGCACAAGAAGCCAGCCAACACGGCTGGGAGCATCAGACTAACTGCAACAGTGAGCAATTAAAGACCTATTAAGATCATTTTAGGCAAACGAGCTGAAAAATGACCAAAAATGAGGATTCACTGGTTCATCACTTTCCACCAATAGGTGGCGCTGTGACCAAATCAATGTGGTATGGTCAGAGTGAGGTGATAATGACAATCGCAAAAGTTTGGTGTCAATATGTCAAAGCAGTGCAGAGATTTTTGGACAAACCCATCAGAAGTTATAAGCAAAAATATCAATTTTTCATATCTCCGCACCAGTAGGTGGCACTGTGATGAAACGCTGCATGTTGCCTCATGTCATACTTGTGATGACAGGTACCAAGTTTGGTCTAAATATGATAAAGCATTGCGGAGATACAGGTTCAGGAGTCGTTTTTGCATCATGCCTCAGATTTGTTGCTCCGGTGTACGAAAACGGTTTGACATATCGACTTGAAATCCATAACTTTTTGTCTGCATGGTCTGAAGATGACACGGTTCAATTTTGGTGAAAATCGGAGCAACGGTCTAGGAGGAGTTCGAAAAAGTAGGTTTTTAAAGAAAAACAATATGGCGGACAGGAAGTTTAGCTGACTATGGCAAATTTGATATCTATGTTCTCAGCATGACCCAAGGAATCTACTGAGACCAGTTTCATTACAATTGGTGAATACAGTCAAAAGTTATTAACATCTTTGTACATTTTGTTATAACTTTTTACCACAAGGTGGCGCTGGTCCGAAACTTCTCAGGCTCCTTCAGGGCATTGTGCTGATGACCCATACCGAGTTTCGTAACGATACGCTAATGCGTTCATAAAATACAGCATTTTAGCACAAAATTCAAAATGGCCGACGGCCAAAATGGCCGAAGTGGGAAAATTGGATATCATTCGACTCGGCATGATTCCCTGAATCCAACGAGACCTTTTTTAAATTTATGATTTTTGGACAAACCCATCAGAAGTTATAAGCAAAAATACCCATTTTTCATATCTCCGCACCAGTAGGTGGCGCTGCGTCGAAACGCTGCATGGTGCCTCGGGACATGCTTGTGATGACATGTACCAAGTTTGGTCTGAATACAATAAAGTGTTGCGGAGATACAGCCTTACTTCTGTTTTCGCAAGCACTATGTACAATTCGTTCGTGAGTTTTTCGAAAACGGTTTGAGGAATCAACTTGAATTCCATAGATCAGACTGTCCTCTAACTGTGTGCCAAATTTCATAACTTTCCCGCAAGCGGTTCTATGGGCTGTCATAGACTTCAAGAGCGGAAGAAGAAGAAGAAGAAGAAGAAGAAGAAGAAGAAGAAGAAGAAAAAAAGAACGGCAACAATAACAATAGGTGCCTCCGCACCTTCGGTGCTTGGCCCCTAATAAACGGAACAATTCCAATAGGGTCCTCACACCATCGGTGCTCGGGCCCTAATAATAATAATCCTAAAGAAAACAATAGGGCCTTCAGCCCCTTGGGCTTTGGCCCTAATAATAATAATAATCCTAAAGAAAACAATAGGGCCTTCAGCCGTTGGCTTTGGCCCTAATAATAATAATAATTCTTATAAGAACAAGAGGGCCCTTCGCCATTTCATTGGCTTGGGCCCTAATAATCCTAAAGAAAACAATAGGGCCTTCAGCCGTTGGCTTTGGCCCTAATAATAATCCTAAAGAAAACAATAGGGCCTTCAGCCGTTGGCTTTGGCCCTAATAATCCTTAGAAGAACAAGAGGGCCCTGCGCGCTAATTCGCTTGGGCCCTAATAATCCTTAGAAGATCAAGAGCTGGGAGCAGCGATGGCGGGCCCAAGCCCGGTGGCACTGCCACCCCGGTGGTTTCAGAGCAACTGTGCACAGCGGGCAATAGGCAGTTAATACGGTTAAACATCGAAGGACTATGTCAAATTCACTCTACATTTACTGCACTATAAGGTGGCGCTATTGAGCCCCTCCTCCCTTATTGTTTCTAAGGCTTTGCCCATGTCTACTGGCTAACAATCCTGATGTGTGTGTGGAGTTTCAAACAATTTGAAGCATGCTAAGAGTCTCAAAAGCATTCAAAACGAATATTAAAGTTTGATGCGTTGCCAAGGCAACTGTGTTTGAGATATCACGATTCTTTTCAAAGGTCTACATCTGCCATGTTTTGACATTATTTAATTAGGGTAATAGGGTAATAGGGTAATAAAATAGGGTAAAAATAAGATGGTGATCTCAAAGCATCCTTAAAATAACACATTTCCTGCTGCCAGTTGGTGGCGCTATAACTTTGAATCACAATAGTCACATCTATGTGATCAGCCTTGTAGAACGAAGACACAGCCGAAGATTCATCAAAATCAATTAATGTATGCAGAAGTTATAACACTTTGTTTCCCTTTTCTTGCTATAAATTTGTTGCTTCGCCACGGCCAAACCATTTGAGATATCCAAAATCCGTTTTGCAATTAAACAACTCCAATGTATTAGCACCAAGTTAAAAAAGTTTGGTGTAAATTGTATAAACCCTGTTGGAGTAGTAGTATTAAATTCAAAGCCTGTTTTTAAAAAAAATTAACATTGAAAACAAAATCGCTGACTTCCTGTTGGTCGGAGCTAATGAATGTAAATTAGAAAATTGTCCGGCTTGATGAGAACAATATGTGTACTGAGATTAGTGACTGTAGGAAAAACTAACCCCCCCCACTTCTGTCAAAAGGTGGCGCTACTGAGCCCCTCCACCACACCCATTTCTATGGCTTTGCCCATGTCTACTGGTTGACAATATTGATGTGTGTATCGAGTTTCATGCAATTTGAAATAATAATAATAATAAATATAGCTGCAAGCAGCAATTACAGGGCCAAGCACAAAAACGGCACAAGAAGCCAGCCAACATGGCTGGGAGCATCAGACCAACAGCAGCAGTGAGCAATTAGAAAAAAAAAGTTATTAGCATTTTTGTAAATTTTGTTATAACTTTTTACCACAAGGTGGCGCTGGTCCGAAACTTCTCAGGCTCCTTCAAGGCATTGTCCTGATGACCCATACCGAGTTTCGTAACGATACGCTAATGCGTTCATAAAATACAGCATTTTAGCACAAAATTCAAAATGGCCGACGGCCAAAATGGCCGAAGTGGGAAAAGTGGACATCATTCGACAAACCCATCAGAAGTTATAAGCAAAAATATCAATTTTTCATATCTCCGCACCAGTAGGTGGCACTGTGATGAAACGCTGCATGTTGCCTCATGTCATACTTGTGATGACAGGTACCAAGTTTGGTCTAAATATAATAAAGCATTGCGGAGATACAGGTTCAAGAGTCGTTTTTGCATCATGCCTCAGATTTGTTGCTCCGGTGTACGAAAACGGTTTGACATATCGATAATAATTTTTTGTCTGCATGGTCTGAAGATGACACGGTTCAATTTTGGTGAAAATCGGAGAAACGGTCTAGGAGGAGTTCGAAAAAGTAGGTTTTTAAAGAAAAACAATAGGGCAGACAGGAAGTTTAGCTGACTATGGCAAATTTGATATCTATGTTCTCAGCATGACCCAAGGAATCTACTGAGACCAGTTTCATTACAATTGGTGAATACAGTCAAAAGTTATTAACATTTTTGTACATTTTGTTATAACTTTTTACCACAAGGTGGCGCTGGTCCGAAACTTCTCAGGCTCCTTCAGGGCATTGTGCTGATGACCCATACCGAGTTTCGTAACGATACGCTAATGCGTTCGTAAAATACAGCATTTTAGCACAAAATTCCAAATGGCCGACAGCCAAAATGGCCGAAGTGGGAAAATTGGATATCATTCGACTCGGCATGATTCCCCGAAATTTATGATATTTGGACAAACCCATCAGAAGTTATAAGCAAAAATACCCATTTTTCATATCTCCGCACCAGTAGGTGGCGCTGCGCCGAAACGCTGCATGGTGCCTCGGGACATGCTTGTGATGACATGTACCAAGTTTGGTCTGAATACAATAAAGTGTTGCGGAGATACAGCCTTACTTCTGTTTTCGCAAGCACTACGTACAATTCGTTCGTGAGTTTTTCGAAAACGCTTTGAGGAATCAACTTGAATTCCATAACCTTTTATCAGCATGGTCTGAAGATGATCTGATTCAATTTTCATGAAAATCGGAGTAACGGCCTAGGAGGAGTTCGAAAAAGTACGTTTTTCAGAAAATTCAAAATGGCGGAAAAATTTTCATGACGGAAAATGACGTCATAGGGTGCAATCGTCGTTTTGCATCATGCCTCAGATTTGTTGCTCCGGTGTACGAAAACGGTTTGACATATCGACTTGAAATCCATAACTTTTTGTCTGCATGGTCTGAAGATGACACGGTTCAATTTTGGTGAAAATCGGAGCAACGGTCTAGGAGGAGTTCGAAAAAGTAGGTTTTTAAAGAAAAACAATATGGCGGACAGGAAGTTTAGCTGACTATGGCAAATTTGATATCTATGTTCTCAGCATGACCCAAGGAATCTACTGAGACCAGTTTCATTACAATTGGTGAATACAGTCAAAAGTTATTAAGATCTTTGTACATTTTGTTATTACTTTTTACCACAAGGTGGCGCTGGTCCGAAACTTCTCAGGCTCCTTCAGGGCATTGTGCTGATGACCCATACCGAGTTTCGTAACGATACGCTAATGCGTTCGTAAAATACAGCATTTTAGCACAAAATTCAAAATGGCCGAAGTGGGAAAATTGGATATCATTCTTTTTTAAATTCGGCTTGAGCCAATGAATCAGAGGAAAAAAGAATTTTGTTTCTAACCCTTACGGTTCAAAAGTTATTAACATAAACATAAGTGCAAATTTGGACAGCTGGTGGCGCTAGAGGGATTGAGTTAGAGAGTCCAAATTTGCTATGGACATAGATCAGACTGTCCTCTAACTGTGTGCCAAATTTCATAACTTTCCCACAAGCGGTTCTATGGGCTGTCATAGACTTCAAGAGCGGAAGAAGAAGAAGAAGAAGAAGAAGAAGAAGAAGAAAAAAAAAAAAAAAAAAAATAACGCCAACAATAACAATAGGTGCCTCCGCACCTTCGGTGCTTGGCCCCTAATAATAATAATCCTGAAGAAAACAAAAGGGCTTTCAGCCCTTTACAGGGCTTTGGCCCTAATAATAATAATCCTAAAGAAAGCAATAGGGCCTTTAGCCATTCGGCTTTGGCCCTAAATATAGTTATAATCCTCACACTTCTCTTCATGTGTTTTTTGACCTCCCTGAGCTGTTGTTTCTGCACCAATATTATGCACCAAAAGCATGCTTTCATTTAATTTTAATATGTGTGGTATAAGATATAGATATGTGACCCGTCACGGAAACCAGGGACACAAGTCGGCAGCACAACTATTGAGCAAACTGAGAAAAAAGCATTTTTTTTTTTCAAAATTGGTGATTTTTGTTTTTTTGCAGAATCTGTTAGTTGAGATCACGAAGAAGCATCTCCGTGTTTTAGGTAGCAGTATTGGTTTATTTAAAAGCGTACATTTTGAGGTTGAAATCGACTTGTTTTTCTGGGATTCTATCTCGCAGTAGGGGCGTGTCATTGTCTGTTTGTATTTCCATACTGGAACCGGATACGCCAGCTTTTGTTTCTTTTGTTATTGCCGCCGACCTCCAAGGGAAGCGTGGATACTTATTTATGCAGCGCTCTGGCCGGCTCTAGCTGATATCAAAATTTAATGAAGATGGACACTGCAAAGAATATCGCAGACGAGCGTTACACCGAAAATGTTTTGAAGTACAACATAAGGCTGGATTTTTTAGCTGCGGAAAAAAGAGTAGCAGGACATGCAAATTATTGGACATTTTAGAGGCAAACAGACACATAGTAGTGCAAACTTCAGAGATGGTTACATCCACAAAGAAGACCCCAACAAAGAGAAAGTGTGCCCGAACAACTTATTTCATTGGAGGCAACGAGATCTTTTCTGTTTCTTATGGGGTGAGTTTCCATAAACATCAAAGTTTGTCATTTTGTGTTCATTCTAAGAACACGTAGGCTACACGTTATCTCATGTGTCTTTTGCTATTAGCTAGCTCAGGACTTTTGTTTTAATTGTAATCGTTAGCATCGTATCACTTGCCAAAAACCCCCATTACTATAATGGGCTTTTAGATGGTAATGTTAGCATCTGCTATTAATTTGAATAACACTTCAAATGCTTGAATTGACTGTGTAAATGACTTAACTCATGTAAACCTTACTATTCTTGAATTGAATGTGACGCTAATAATTTTAGCCAGCTACTACTTAATATTCTTAACAAGGATTTACTAATGTAATAGTAAATGTATCAGATTAAATTCCTATGTAAGTAAAAGTAGCCATGAAGTGTGCGTTATAAGTCAAAAGAAAAAGTATTTATTGAAGAGTTTAATGTACAGGATTTTTTTAATCCTTTGACTCAAACCAGGTCTAACCACTAACTGAGGTCTAAACCAGGACTATACGGTTATCACAGAATCCTGTTCAAAAAGTACTAATGTCAAAAAAGATAAATTACTGACATTTACAATGCACATTATCCTTTATTATTAATAGTATGCGGTCCGATTTTTCCCGTTGCGTCTGTCGTTGCTATGCAACCATGCAGCTTTACAGGGGGTATGGCTTATCTAAATGAGATGTAAATGAGCCCTTTTGTCACTCCCAGCAGGTGAGAACAGGCGAGAACTGCAAAATTAGAGGTCATTTTCTGCCCTTTGAGCTTTTTTGAGTGCCTACCTTCAAATGGCCACAACTTCTCCAAATATTATCAGATTTCCGTGTGTTACAGATCGTTGGAAAGCTTAGAGACTACACTTTCAGAATCTGTGAATATCTCAAAATGCCCCAGAACCGACTTGTGTCCCTACTTTCCGTGACTGGTCACATATGTCTATGTAAACGTTATCACTGATCTGTGAACTGCTATAATAGCAAACATACGAATCTCCATTAAATCCTGGCATCTGAGCCACTAAGGATGCAGTGGTGCAATTTTATTTATGAAGGGAATGTGGCTAGATACATTCATATACCAGTATGTGTAAGTCATTAACACTAGAATGCTTCACACGATCGTCAGTAAAACACAGGATTTGCACAGAAATTGATTCTCAAAGATGGATCGATACCAACTGATCCAATTTCATATATATTTATTTCATGATGTTTGCAAATTGTCTTCCTGAATATGTTTGGTTAGGACATTGCTAAAGTTACCATTGTTTCGTACTGTATTCACAGAGACCAGAGCCATGTCGTTATTTTCATTTTTAACCCAAAAACAAGTGTAGTCTGTATAATTCATAAACACATCTTCATTCTTTTTAAGTGTCTCTAATAGTGATGTTACGTTCTGTGCCGAGGCTTCGAAGTGTGTGTTGAGAAATCCCGGAAGCTTTTAGTGAAGTGCGTATCGAGGCTTGTATCACTTTAGATCAATGACGTCATTGATGACGTTTGAAGCCTCGCTTCTGCCTTACTGGATCAGGATGCGGTTCAAATCTTGGCGCAACATTTTGACATATATATAAACCATGGGATCCCCTCAGAATTTGTGGTTTTAGAATAATAATAATCGCCCCTCCTGCCTGTTATGACCAAAGAATTTATTTACACACATTTGAAGCCAATGGGCCCTATTTTAACGATCTATATGCAAAGTGTAAAGCGCATGGCGCAGGTGCACTCAGGGCGTGTTCCAATCCACTTTTGCTATTTTAACGACGGAAAAACGGTCGGTGCGCCGGGGCGCATTTTTGAAATGGGTTGTCCCTATTCTCTTAATGAGTAATGGGCGTAATGTTCAATAAACCAATCAGAGTGTCATCTCCCATTCCCATTCCATATCCTGCCATGGCGGATTGCTATTTACATGGCGGAATTTCTTGGCGGAAAAGCTGAACGCTTTCAAATGAAGAAACCGATCTGCTTGTGCGCAAAGTTAAAGCGTGCTTGCAAATGCAGGCTTTCAAATAGCTCCACGCGATGAGTCAGTTAATATATATGTGTGTGTATTGGCATGATTGTTCAATTAATTAGCCAATTTCGTTCATCATTATAAGTAGTAATAGGCCGAATTGAAAATAGGTAACCTAATTCTAATACATGCAATGACTATTCATCATTACATTTTTATATTTATGTAGCCTACACAATAATATTCTTTTACACTGTAATCCTTTTGTTTTTAATATTTGGCATGTTTGTGTGATGCGCATCCCTGTGTGTAATAAGCAAAGTCAACGCGCACTGTGGACGCGCCCAGAGGCGCAGTTTCTAACAATGCGCTCTAACAAAAAAATATTGCGCCATTGAATTTAGACTTTTTTTCTTCACCGTTATTTCTAAGCCTTAACTGGTGCAAAATAAAGTTTATCACAGATCACATCAGGTCATCTGTAGTGTATCTGCTTGTTTTACACTCTTTGACCACCAGGTGGTATTGTGAGAGCAAATTAAGCCTCGGGAAATGAACCCTTTTGTGAACCACTTGGCTGAAAAGCTACAATGCTTCATGAGGCTTCATCTCGCCATCACTAGTCTCTAACAATGTGTAGCTTTAGCCACATTAGCCGTGCATCACGCTATCAAAATCATTCAGAATCGAATTTTAGCAAACATCCACAAAATACATGCCATACTATGTTATATGCTGCATCAGGAACAGTTTGTAACAATCCATTTTGCAAGTTATATTTGCTGTGTGAGCTGTATTATTTATGTATGCCTCAGTGTATAAGGATTGCTAATGTGTCGTCATCATGACGTATTCCCAGTGGTGAACGCAAAGCATTTTGGGAATCTGCGGCACAAACATACATAAGGTGCCAGATTTCTTTGCATGGAGGGAAGAACGCAGTGTTCAAGATGCTGTCTACCTGCTGTGTTATAAAGTAACTTCAAGTCGCTGCAGCAGGCCCAGGTCTTTTTTTACAGATGGATGGGTCCAGGACCTGGAGATTGTAAAAGTGGGGCAGAAAACTGTCGTCCGTTCAAAGGTATGCTAATGTTTTAAGCACCACACAACTCGCTCTCTCTCACTTCTATCTGCGTGCAGTCAGAATTCAACAAACCAAGCGTGTGTGTGATTTTGGTTGGGTGACAGCTGTAGGTTACAGTTTGACAAGTTTACAGTTTGAGAAAAGCACAATGTTGTGTTTTATTGTGAGTGTACTTTGCAGTTGATGTCATGTATGAACAAAATGACGGAGTATGTTTTTATGTTTCCACTGTTCGATTGCGCCCGCGCCTCTCTCACACACACACACACGCTGGTTTGTTGAATTCTGACTGCAAGCAGATAGATGAGAGAGAGAGCGAGTTGTGTGGTGCTTAAAACATTAGCATACCTTTGAACGGACGACAGTTTTCTACCCCACTTTTACAATCTCCAGATCCTGGACCCATCCATCTGTAAAAAATACCTGGGCCTGCTGCTGCGACTTGAAGTTACTGAAAACTTAGTGTGTATGCACTAACACTTAATATCATATATATTTAATATGGGTGCTAGAAGTTGGGCAACAGTTTGACGTCCCTTGACCAGTCACTCTGCTCGTAAGGATCCAGTCCTTTGATTCCCTTTATTTTCTCATCATATCTAGTCTTTGCATTAGGATTTAGATTTAGGCGGTATAGTCCGACAATGTTTTCTTTAGCCCGCTGCATTTTGTAGGATTATATTCTGTTTTTCACGCTAATTTTTAATTATTTTTATGCCAGAACACTAGCCTGCTATGCCAGCCCATGTAAACGGGCCAAACATACCCATAATTCTTTGCGTTCTGATGACGTTGCCGTCCAGTTGGTCACATGTCTTAGTGATCTCTATAGAACTTATGTAGCCCCGCCCCTATTCAGCGTTGCGCTCATTAGGTGCGTCCCAATTCGCGTACTTATGCACTATTCTATGACGTTTTTAAGTATAAATAGTGCGAGTAGTGCGTTCACACAGAAAATTCCAAAAAGAAAAAGTGCACTTTAAATACCCGGATGATGCACTAAATTAATTGAAAAAACGAAGTGTGGAATGTTGGACACTTTGTGCACTCAACTGTCGCAGCTTTAATTACGTAGTGGAGGGGAAGGGAGGATCGGACACCGTTGTTAAATGACAATATAACCTTATACAGTTCACGTACTACATGGATGAGTGCATAGTGTATAGTGCGTCATTTGGGGCGCAACTATCGTCTTTTGACTTCCGGTTTGTATTTCCACAGCGATCTTACATTTATGAATGAACTGCTCATTTTAAAATCTACTGACATTTGTTAAGACATATGCTTTAAACATAACAATGCTCATGATAACTTTCATAAACTCTACAGCAAGTAAATCCACTTAACAAACTAATTATTCTTTGACAGCGATGCCATAGAAATGTACAGAGCATCCACAAAACGGAAGTTCAAAGACAATTTTATAAAGATGGCGGCGCAACAGTTTGCTTGTTTCTGGTAAATAAGGTCTATAGGAATGATGAGCGAGCTTGGGGGTGGGGAGCATGAACTCATTTGCATTTAAAGCAACCCACCCACAAAAACGGCTTGATTTTGCTCACACCCAAATCATGGCAAATTTGACAAGCTATAATAAATGATCTGTGGGGTATTTTGAGCTGAAAGTTCACAGACATTCTGGGGACACCAGAGACTTATATTGCATCTTGTGAAAAGGGGCATAATAGGTCACCTTTAAAATACCTAAAATACTTGCTTTTTACTGCCGTGATCAGGATTTTACTACCTCCATCTTATTTTGAGCCAGGAAAAACCCTCTATCCAATAATTTATATGTCCATAAGCATTTTTTATCTAACATTTTGCAACAAGTTCGGGTTGGAATTAATCACTGGAGTGACAGGTGATCTAAAATGTTTTTGATTCAAAACCAGGCTATTGTTTTGTCCTTGGGTCAAGCACTGTTGTATTATTCCTCCTCCACTTCATCTTATTTTGTTTAAAGAAGGCTTAAAGTAGATTGTCCAAAAAAGGCAGCTTATCCAAAAAGTTTTTTTTTTTTTTTTTTCTGAACAGTTTTTAATTTTGAAGTCAATCAGCTATAAAACTATGTGCTGAACATTTAATACTCTACCTGTTTGAGTTTGAACAGTGTTCAAAAAGGTCCATGCAACCTTCACCATTCACATTTTAAAGCAGAAACAAAATTATATTTATGTGAGCCATGCATGCAATTGCTTTCAAGCAATTAAAATACTAAACACTTACAGTATGTAAATAATTCTGTTATTTCTCTCTCCACAGATATTTGCTTTTATAGTGACTTTATGTTATGGCTGTAGTATGTTCATGGGCTTCAGGAGATGGAGAAAATAGCACACAAAAAATGGACCATATGTGACCCATTCATAAGACGAATGTCTTCAAACGTCAACTGTACTATTATGGACATTACACAAGGTGATAATGTCACCACTGGTTTACCACAAAGGTCTTTCTTCACATTAAAGTAAAGAGTCATTTTAACAGCTGTAAAATATTTTTTTGATGATTTGTCCAAAAATGATAAACAATCATATTTAAATTTTACTTGTTTTACTTGGTTATCCTTAAACTTCACTGGTGGTCAGAGAGGAACAATATTTCACCAGTAGGTGCTAGATTTTGATTTGACCTTATTTGTAATATTTTTAGATATATTATCAGTTCCAGAAACAAATTGTAAATAAATTTTTTCACCTGTATTAACCATTTCTCTAACAAAACCAAGGCAAAAACTATTTTTATGACAATTGTGCTTACACATCTTAAGTTAGATGCAACTGTGTATGTAATAAGCATTAAATATAATACAACTTTTTTCCTAACTCGTGTTACATTTTATAATAAACCATTTTTTTTTTTTTTTTTTTTTTTTTTTGTAATAGCCTGTGGGAATTTTCTATTTTGGTGAAATGTGGCTACTAGAATTCATACTTTTCATGAATTCCAAAAAATAAAATGGACCTGCCTGGTTCCTTTATTGTTTTTTTTTGTTTGTTTGTTTTTTAAAGAGCAAGCTCAGTGTAGATACTAACAGTACCCACAATATACTGTTAAAAACACTGCAAAATGCCAGTTACAGAGGAGTCAATTAAATGGATTAGAGTGATGATGAATCATTTACCCCGTTGATGAAGATTTGTTTGTATTAATGTCTCATTTCATATGCAAATATTAAACAATGTTTTACTTTTTTATTATTATTATGAATTGCAAGTTTTTAAACCTTTTATATGTTTTAAAAGTCTGTCATCAGTAAATCATGACAGCCAAGGGTTATCTGTCATGCTGGTCTAAAGTATTGCAACATTTGCAAAATTTTGCAAAAATTTGGTTGACCTAAGAATTGTTTTTTTTTTTTTTTTTTTTTGACAGGAGAGTAAGACTGAACAAACATGGGAAATTGTTGGAGAGGAAACTCCTAGGAAAAAAAGTGTAGTTTATACATTTGTATGAAATTTAAAAATATAAATATATCCAGGTAATATACTGATCACAGAGATTTCACAGAGGTTATTTTGAAATGTTATGCAAATGTTTTAACAGCTTAATCAAATTGTTGGTGGTAGTTGGGTCAGTACCTGTTGAATCTTAAGAAAACCTGGTCATGTTTCACTCTTTAACACATATTGCCTTTAATTGATACTGATTTAAATAACAATAAAAACATTTTATTACAGAGATTCATACTGTTATTTTATATTACAGTCATTAAAATTTAATTAGATTTACCATTTACCAAAATAGTTGCACCATCACAATGCTTTGTAATAACAGCAGTTTGGGTAGAAATATAAGTGTATAAAACTCTGATCATATTATTATAATCTCTACCTAGCCTAAAGTATTCCAGTACTGTCCAGAGGTATTGCCACTTCAGCCTATCGATGGCTTTTTCAGCATCTAAAGACAGTGAAGCACATGGTGAACTAATTCCAGCAGTGTGAATATGTAGTAAACGGCTTACATTATTAGCTGCCAGGCGTAACCTGTCTGATCACTGTGCAACCGGTTTAGTCATAAAAAAGGCTAAACGGGTTAAACAATCTAACTTCACTTTTTAAAAGAGACAGCATTCTATGATTCACAAAAAGAGTTAAGTCTTTGTCATCAGGAAATTTGCCATAGGAAATTTATGAACAAACAAACAATAAACCAAAATAAATAAATAAATGAATAAAACAGGCAACCAAAAGCTCTCTTCTCCTGTCCCAGCACAGGTTTTTGAAACATGCCCTGAAAGAGGCGTACGCCACTTCCTACGCAAAAGATGGGATTTATAAAAACAAAATTGATGGGAAAATTTGTTGCACCTGCATGCAAACTCTGACCCATGCATAAGAACTATTTTACTACAGTGAGAAAAGTAATGAAGTAAACAGAACTTTTAAACTCTGTTTTCATTTTGATATACACTAATACATTAATATTCGACTTTTTTTTAATTAATGGTGATAAGCACTGAAATTACATTGTCATTACGCAGAATTAAAACAAAAATGATATGAATTTAGATGGATGTGCTATTTATGATCATTTTTCCTGTGACAAGCTGTTTGAGTGATCGGCCCACAATAATCCTCTTTAAATTAAACTGCAGATCTCATGTTATGACAAAATATTTTTAGTGAGAATGGTGATCAGTGATGCACACTTACTTCGAAATTATGGCAGACACTTTTGGATTCGGTGGTAGAATAACATATTTTTGTTCACTTTGATTAGGTCCAATGATAATACTGTAGCTTACTGGACAACCGCAGCTGCATGGAGGTGTTGATGTTTTGTGAAGGCATTTTCAAACAATTATGAAAAATACCACTGTATTTGAAGGATACAGTTTAAAGAAAATGGTAAGATTTGCACATTTCCTTTTTAAAATAGCCTACTTTGTCAGTGACGTGCTGTCAGACAATTGTATTTACACTGCAATAAATAAGTCGGCCTATTTGTTTCCACTAAAATAGCCTAAACATTCTAAAAGATATGTTCACCTTATCAGCAAAACTGCATAAATTTGATTTGTTTTGTTTAAAACAATTAAAATAGTATTTGGCCAGGGGAAATGAATTAATCAACTCTATTCTAAAAACTTTATAGTAATTTAAACAATTTTATTTTTATGGATATTTTGATATATTTATTCTAAAACATAAGGATGTTGCATGATTTGTTAGCAATGTAATGTGTATGGAACAAATTGCATTTATATTATAATTATAGATAAAGATTGTTTTGGCTTTACGGCAGCTCTAGGAAAAAGTTATTATCGAGTTAAAGTAAGATTTTGATTAAATCACTTCCTTTGTAAAAAATCATTAATTATTAACTTAGGGGCTGCATAAATTACACCTTTTTAACTGAAAACAGAAGACTTTTAATACATTCTTGCCATTCATTTAAGTGTTTAGTCTATAGGTATGTGCATTTGAATGTGTATGTGCGCAGATGCATAGTCTTTCTTTACATAGTGACATGGCCAAAATACTTGTCTGGCCCGCATGATACAGAATTATTAGTCATTTCTGCAGATCCGTACAAACTGGAATCATTTTAATAATGTTTTATCCAGAATACAGGAAAGCAGTAAGTTATAGCATTGTTTGAAATTCAGCAGATCAACAGCCTTGAGCAAACCATCAGTTTAGTTCTAACACACCCTTCTTTAAAAAAAAAAAAAAGGGGGGGGGGGGGGGGTATCAAATAATGAGCCTTTGGAAGGAACTTTTTACAACTCTTTGTACTTTGAAAGTTTGAGAAAACCTTATATATTCTTGCAATACTAATGTGTCACAGAGTTAGCAAAATGTAATGTAAATGAACAAATCGAGAATGAAGATTGGAGTTCATAGAGACAAATATGATACCCATGTTAGTATGAAACTCTGAAACATTAATACAAAAAAGTTCAAAAGAGAGAATTAATACATAGGCCAAACCATATAAAAGGAAAATCATGAGATGGGAAAATTGGATACATGTTTATACATTGCTCAAGTGGTTATGTGACAGTCAAGATTTTCTGCAAATTCCTTTGGGTCGTAAAAAGTCTAATCAGTTTTCCTATGTCCTATAACCAGAGTCTCGGTGAAAACGTCTCGGGTTACAGATGTAACCCCTGTTCCCTGAGTAAGGGAATGAGACGCTATGTCGAATTACGTGATGGGAACCCTCTGCATTTTGTATTCGTGAAGCACCTCTGTATCCAACCAATGAGGAAACGTGACGTCAGAGGCGGGTGACGTCACGGACCAGGAAACTATAAAGCATACCCAGAACAAAGAACGCTAGCTTCTGGAATATGTCTGAAGCAAGACGCTCACAGGTATGCCGGGGGTACGGCAACGTTACGTAGCGTCTCGTTCCCTTACTCAGGGAACAGGGGTTACATCTGTAACCCGAGACGTTTCCTTTCGTGGGAACTATCGACGCTACGTCGAATAATGTGATGGGAATGCTATCCCAACTACACCGTATCACCAAGTACCTGTCTGTTATCTTGTAGACAGAACTGAGGACCCCGGAGAGGAGCCTACGTCCAGGTTGTAAAACCAATAAATGTGTGCTGGGATGACCATCCAGCAGAACCACATATGTCATTAATGGATACTCCTGACATTAAGGCCTTTGAGGCCGCCATACCCCTAGTCGAGTGAACACGGACAGCTAATGGAGATGGCTGTCCGGCCCCCTCATAAGCAAGTGAGATAGCCTCGACCACCCACTTGCTCATTCTCTGCTTAGATGCTGGATCTCCTTTCTAATGAGACCCATAAAACACACAAACAATTGATCTGTTTTGCCCCACAGGGCAGCTCTGTGGACATGCATCTAAAGCCCTCACTGGGCAGAGCAGATTGAGTTTCTCCTGATCCGAAGTTGTAAATGGAGGAAGATGGAAGGCCTGAAGTACGATGGAACCTGGGACGTTGGTGGGGACCTTAGGCATATAGCCTGGTCTAGTGTGCATGAACGCTTTGACCACTCCAAGTGCGAATTCCAAACAAACAAAGCAGCTATAAGTGCTTGAAGATCTCCTATTCTTTTAAGAGATGAAATAGCCAGTAGAAATATGGTCTTTAAGGGTGAGGAATTTCTCTGAAACTTCCTCTAGTGGTTCGAAGGGAGCCTCGGCTAACCCTTCTAATACCACGGCCAAGTCCCAGGCCGGAGTCCTTGTATGTACTGAAGGCCTCAGCCTCAGAGTACCACGGAGGAAGCGTATAAAAAGGGGGTCTCGACCTACCGAGGAATCCCCTAGAGGAGTATGGCCAAAATGGCCGCATACACTTCCTCGTGGAGGGAGCTCTGGAGTGGAGTATGGTCTCCACAACCTCAGTTGGGAGAGCAGCATCTATGAGCCTGGCCCCCTCAGAGGCCAGGCCCATAGTCTCCATAGTTCTGGGCGTGGATGAATTATCATGCCGCCCGCTTGAGACAGTAGGTCCTGCCTGAGAGGAGGCTCCATCAGGGAGCCATCTAGAAGGGACACTTGGTCTGAGAACCATATTTTGGTTGGCCTGTACAGGGCTATCAATATTAGACTGACCCCTTCCTGGCATACTTTCTCCAGAACTCTGTACCATGGCATCCAGACCCAGTGGTGCTGAATGAGATAGGGAGAACCACAGTGGACACTGGGTTGATTCCCCTGAAGCAAATAGGTCGATTTTAGCTTGACCAAAGTTTTCCAAAGTGAGCTCCACACCTCATTGTGGAGAGTCCATTCCCCGGGCCTCGGCCCCTGCCTCGACAGCGTGTCTACTCCCACATTTTAATGCCCTCAGGTCTGGGAGGAAGTATTTTACTGCAAGAAATACAGCCATCATTTCCAGCCGATTTAAGTGCCAGGAACTGATGGTCCTCCTAGAGACCCTGAGCTGAGCGACCACTTATGATCGCCCCCCAGCTCGTGAGGGAAGCATCCGTCGTAAGCATTACGCAACGACGAGAAGTCCCCAACATGGGTTCTGGGACAGGAACCAAGGCTTTTTCCACATGACCAGAGCACGAAGGCATCGCCGCATGACTTTTGATCTTGCAAAAAGGATTTCTCCTCAGAGAAAACCCCTTGGTCCTGAGCCACCACTGTAAGAGTCTCATGTGCAGAAGTCCAAAAGTTATCACGTTGGACGCAGCTGCCATAAGACCCAACAGTCTCTGAAACTGTTTTACAGTGAGTGACTGGTCATAAGAGACCACCGTCGTGTTGTCTGTATGGACCAACACATGGTGGCCCCTCAGGTCTGGGAGGAAGTGTTTCAGTGCTAGAGACACCGCCATCATCTCCAGCCGATTTACGTGCCAGGAGAGCTGATGGTCCTCCCATAGACCCTGAGCCGAGTGACCACTCATGATAGCCCCCCCCCCCCCCCCCCCCACGCCGTGAGGGAAGCATCTGTCATAAACATTACGCGTCAACGAGGAGTTCCCAGCACGGGTCCCTGGGACAGGCACCAAGGCTTTTTCCACATGACCGGAGCACGAAGGCATCGCCGCGTGACTTTGATCATGCGAAAAGGATTTCCCCTCAGGGAAAACCCCTTGGTCCTGAGCCATCACTGTAAGGGTCTCATGTGCAGAAGGCCAATAGTAATCACGTTGGACGCAGCTGCCATCAGACCCTACAGTCTCTGAAACTGTTTTACAGTGAGTGACTGGCCTAACTTCACCCCATTCATGGCTCCGAGAATGGAATTCACACGAGCAGGAGACAGCTGCGCCTGCATTGTGGTAGAATCCCAGATTACTCCTAGATAGTTTGCAATCTGACTCGAAATCAGCACACTCTTTTTGGCATTGAGCCTCAGCCCAAGCTTTTTCATGTGCGACAGAACAACATCTCGATGTTGTCCCCGAAAGCAAACCTGAGGAACTTCCTGTGAGAAGGATGGATGGATACATGAAAGTAAGCATCTTTCAGGTCTATCACAACAAACCAGTCCTCGGACCTGATCTGTGGGATAACCCTCCATCCTTCTTTGGAACAATGAAGTATAGGTTGTAAAACCCTGACAGCTTGCTGGGAGGAGAACCCCTTCTATAGCTCCTTTTTGCAAGAGCGTCATAACCTCCTGTTCCATTACCAGAGACTGCTCAGGGGCCACCACTGTGGGAAGGACCCCATTAAACTGGGGTGGGCGAGACCCGAATTTGTAACCCTTTTCTATTGTGAGCAGCACCCATTTTGAAATATTTGGGAGAAGTTTCCATTCTGCCTGTCTCTCGAGACTGGCCTCTGGTGTTTTTTTAGCACTTGACTCGGCGCCCTGAACCGGCAAGGAACAGCTGAATTAAGTGATAACCGGCCCTCCTCGGAGGATCGGTGGAGACCGCTGCGCCCTGAAGCACACTGGGTGGCAGGGTTAGCAGAACGGCCCCCTGAGGGCGCCAAAGAGGGATGGGTACCAAGTATTTTAATATCCAACCCTCTCTGGAGGGGGCTGCCCTCCAATGTCCCATGCCACTGGCATCAGGACCTCTTCGAAGCCTTCTTGGTGATAATTACAGTGCGCAGCTCTGTGTTACCCCACAAAGACTTCGGCTGTGTCGCCTGTCCCTGTCCCTGTCCCCAAGCTTTCTGCGGGGGATCAAGGGTGGCGACACTTTCTTTTAAATTCCTCAGAATTTAATGTATTCAATATTTCATTTAATCCTCAAATTAAATGCAGCCAGTTCTTCTATAAATATATATTTTAGGGAAAGAGAGAAAGGGAAACTCCCGTCTGCTCAGATCCCTTAATATATAAATATATATACATACACACACATGCATGCATAATTACGGACACGTGATACATGCGCAGCCTCGGCAAACGCAAGACCCGAGCCGTATATTCATTCTTGCAGACTTAATCTACCGAGCCATATATTCTTTAATGAAAACCCAATCCATGCGCTGCCTTGGCAAGCGCGAGATGCGAGCTTTGCATTAGACTTTTATTCCCTCGAGAATAAAGCCAACAGGAGTGGAGCTACAAAATTCCAGCTAGTGCATACTTTTCTTCGGGACATTTTTATGAATGAACACTGTCACTATCAGTTGTGAGCTGACGTGCATGCTCCACTCCCAGCAAATGACACATAAATCGTGTGTATCCCCACTCGCTTTGTAGTGTAGCACAGGGGGAAAAAAATCAACTGCTGTTCACTGCTGATTTGTTATAAACGTGTGATTTTGAAACACGATATGTGTGTGACTGTGAGGTGGCGATCCTCAGATCGATATCACAATATCCACCTCCTTAGAGCTGGACATGTGAATATCGGTGCCTCAACCCGGGGGAAGAAACCGCAGAGCGTGCTTTCACCTGGGCGACGGCACTGAACCTGGCAGGTGAAGGCAGAGAAAGGGCGTAGTACTACGGATTTACATAGTCGAATCCGATTGCCTATATTCGACTGATAGTCGAATCATATATGTTGTGGGGGGGGGGGGGGGGGGGGGGTTTTGAGCTTGAAAAACAGCAGTCCACTAGAGAGTGTGCACGGACTTTGAAAGGGCCGCGCGCTGAACTGTGCACGAGATGGAGAGGGACACGGAAAATGAAGTAGGCCTAAGGCCTATAGCCTACCCGCGGGCGCGGCTTAAGACAACTTTTATTTTCTTTCACACACAGCACAGAGAAACGTCTTTCTAATAAACCGACCAAACTGCCTGTCAAGTGATAGACGAAACTGACAATGATCTTATTTTATCTTTTTTAAACAAATGAAAGGCAATGTGGATAAACATTCACAGCCACAATGTACACAACACCACACAAATATATAGAAGAAAACGAATAAAAACATTTTGGATCGGAGTCACGTGAGTACCTCAAGCAAGATGGCGGCTCTCTAGATAAGCTCTTATCCACTCGCCAATTAATATATAATTTATGAAGAAATAGTTGACATCTTGTTGAAAAATACTTTGAAAACGTCCATGATCCGGATTCTAGGATTTTAATCACGTTTCCGTCGATATTACGATGACGACGACATCCAAATATTTCAAGGAAGCAAACCGCATGGCGACCAGGCGTACTCCACCTCCGATGGAGGCCAAAGCAGATCTGAACCCGCCCGAAAAACAGACTGACGCGAAAGTGAGCCTGGGGAAAGTTTTCGCTGAAGTTACCAAAATGAGTAAGACCCTTCAGGTAGTTGCAGCGGACACAATCGCTATCAAAGAGACAATGACCGAGTTAAAAAATACGGTGAACGGGCTGCAAGTCAGGATGGATGAGGCGGAGGGCCGTATTTCACAACTGGAGGACGTGACAGGGGGACTGGCGACAGATAAAGATGCTAAAGAAAAGAAGATAAAAGTGTTGTGGGATCGTGTTCAAATGCTTAAGAACCATAGTGTTGGGGAACGAACAGTTTTTAGGACCCTCGACCAGATATGTTGAATGAAAGACATGGAGTCAGAGATGCAATCAATAGAAGAAATTTTACTGAAGAATAGTTTGCAGTTTCATCAGCAGAAGTCAGCTTCAGGTCTCACAAGGAGTTCGTAGGCCGCTCTGCATACATTCACATTTCCACACCAATTATACTCTAACAGAGTCAACTAACTACGTCATTACTAAGGTAAAAAGGATTCTGATTGGTTAAGAGAAGATAGACAAGATTAGAAGTTTCCACAGATGGTCGGAAGCGTATCTCCAGGCGTCTAGAATCTGACGTGGGACCCCTAGATTTAGGGACGAGATGTCCCTTTAGGGTCGTGAGGTGGCGTCTCTCTGTCTCCAGCTTGAACTGCCAATTGTCCGGACCTGCACAGATTATTAGCACACATACACAGATACACAGCTCCTCCAAGGTTGAAGTCCACCCAGGCTCCAACTATAACAAGAAAGTTTCTCAAAACATAAGATAACATGTTCTAGTTCTGTAGAGAATTACGTATAATATTCATCTTTATTCTGTAGAGAAGGACATAGAGACAGGATACCACTGTGAAATGAGGAAAAGTCACGTAGTACAGCTACTAGGGTGACCTTTGTGACCTAGCTGTCCAGGGTGCTAGAGAAACATGGATCTATGGCTGGACATATGGTGAGAGTGTCTCCAAATGGACAGACAAAGACACAGACATCAGCAGAACCTCTGAAAAGAACATTTCAACAACCACATAATCATTCTATGGATGTATATGAAACAAATCACTCAAATCAGTTAATAATAAAAGAGGTTACATATTGATTATTGATTATCACCCTTATTATAATCACTCACATCAATCATTCAAAAAAGGATATATATATATATATATATATATATAGTGAAGAGGCAAGGGAATTTTGATTATCTCCTTTCACTCCCCCGTTTAGACCAAAGTGTGTGGTCCAATACCGCCACGTCCGGTCTATTCAGTGAGGTCACTACGGAAGGCGGAGTCGGTGACACATGCTCCCCTGACGGGTCACACTTGTCTCTTCACCCCATCATGGACAAGCCGGAAACTAAAAATTCCGGTCCCCATGGCAGGGGCTCTCCCACCTTCCACTCACAACAGGGCATTGATCTTTTCTTTGGCCAGCTGGTTGTTCAAGTGGTTGGTCAGCTTCAGCAATTTAGCCTCCTCCTCCGCAGGATTAACTGTTCGGCAGGCAGACCTGAAAATGTATGAGAAACAAAAACGGACACACAACCATATACACAAACACAGCACCACCAATCCCATACATGCCCCAAAGGCATATAATATATACTTCGCAATACCCAGGGCCATATCTTCCGACGCAGTCACAAATTCCTCCCAGGCTTCTTCTACAAACTCTCCCACCGTTTCTGTAACATCAGTAAAAGCTGAACCTATACTGAAAGCTACCATAAAAGCTACGGCAAGACTAGAAGGCCCGTCTGGTTCCGTGACAAATGGGGACCCATTGGATCTCAACCACACCGAATTCAAATATTCATAACCTGCAAATGCATCAGTCGTTTTCATTTGCTTAAGGAACGAATCAATATATTTGCCCCTGGCTTGTTTAGCTTTCAGTTCCGGGTAATACTCAGTCTTGTGCTTCATTTCAGCAAAACATAGAGCAAGTTCGGCACAATTACCGTGTTTGCATTTCTTTGCGGGGTACCATGAAGGTCCCATCAGATGCACCAACTTATGGTTAGCACAGTTACCTGTATCTGGTTTTGAATGGATCTCTCTTATCTCCTCAACTGACGGAATAGGTCTCAGGAATTGACGGAATTGTTTCTCTCGATCAAACCATTCATCTCCTAATGCCACTTCAGACACCTGCGGCCACATAAACGCCTGAAATGGTTGAACGTGTTTCCATACCAAATCATCAACAGTCACAGGTACCCGGGAGATAGCCACTCTACTGGTTGCTATTTCTAAGAACAAATGGAGCATGTTAATATGCATCCAGGCAGTAACATTGTAGACCATAGAGGTGGGGCTACTACATTTACGCTCGAGGTGATCATGTAATTGTTCTATCCTGATTATCGATTTGTTAGCCATGGCAATAGCAAAATCATACTGATACAAAACATCCATCATACTGGCCCACGTGTAATCTGGCTTAACAAATGAAGCATTACAAATTTCCCATGGAATGGGCAAATCCTTGACACCTGTGAGGCTGGCAGCGACATTTTTACATTTAGTAGTCTGCTCTGGTGGGAAGGTTTGAATAAACTACTGCTGGATCTCCTTACCCAGACAGCGCTCCACATGTACCGTCTCTTTCCACGGGTCATCAAAACTGGTATATCTAGGCCATGCGAGGGAGAGAGCATTCACAAGAGGTAAATCATTATTACTTCCATTTAGGTCAAAGTTTTGCTTATCAGTCTTGTCCATCCGACCTAACCTGTCACAAACTGCTCCGTAGGATCGATCAGCGTCCCATCGGACCAAATGAACCTTAGTTGGGGTCAAAACTCCCCACCTCATCAGAAATTTATCCTTTAACACTTTGTGGTACCAGTCAGAATTAGGATCTTCTCTGAACACAACATTGGAGTACATATAACTCTGGGCGATCATCCTAACCACCTTGTTAAAGCTAAATTGATCCCTAGCCTTAGGAAGGTAATATGACATAATATGGCGGGGGTCAGGTGCACTGGGATACAATGGCAGTCGAACGGCTTTCCCTCCCATAATTACGTGGGAGTCCTCAGACTTATCAGCGGCTCGTTTAGCTCGTTCAGATCTACCCTTAGCGAATGTCTGGTGTATCACATACCTATGAACTCTGTCTAGTCTGGACTGACAAACACTTTGATTCTCATTGGCTATGGTAATAGGAATCCAACTCAGTGAGCTAAAGTTACTGTCAAAAACATCTAGCCCACTATCATTCATCCATCGACCGTTTTGCATGATGAGGGTGTTCTCTGGATAATTTGGGGAGCGACCGAGCCAAAAGGTCACCGTTTCGTTGCCGTCCAAACGATAATATCAATCATTAACTTTCTGATACATACTAGGAATTAAATTTAGTCCCTCAGTTGAATTTAGGCATGGATATTGAACCCATGATGGACGGTTGTCAATTATTTCGCAGTCCCAATTGGTTGAAAAAGCATGAAATCGACCTGTCCAGAGAGAAATTTGAATCCACAACAAGAACAATAATGCGATCAAAATTAACATTACCAAAGAGAGCGGGATTACCAGTCGTATAAAAGCCCGTCTCATTTTCAGTCGTTTCTCTTTTCGCACTTCTTCTTGAAGAATTAGCAGCTTCAATATGTCTTCTGGTCCAGACATCTGTAATAATAATAAAACACTGGTTCCAGAATTAAAGTAGTAAAACACATCAGTTATTTTGTTTCAGTGAGTATATAAAATCTGAATACTCCTCTCATTCAAGGCACATGAGGTATTATAGTTGTTATGAGCTATCAGTTTGGTTGTGGCCCTTTTCAAGTGGTTTCACCTGTGACCAATGCCTCCAGACGGTACCTAGGACACCTCTATCCAGAAGAACAGAAGTATTAGTCGTTAACAATACCTGATAAGGCCCATCAAATTTTGGACCTAGAGGAGAGACGATTTCTCTCTGTAGCATAACACTGTCCCCTATTTCAGGCAGGACAGGCATGTTTCTCTGCTCAGTGTTATCTTTATCTGCTTGTCTGATACTGACACTGACTCGTGTGTCCCGTAAACTATCATCCAAAGCTTTCAGATAATTTTGCAAAGCATCTTTCAATGGCCCAGATGGTCCCTCATGTTGCAAAGGAGCATGCCACGGCAAACGCATGTAGCGACCTGTCATTATCTCAAAGGGACTGATCTGTGTGGTTTTGTTAGGGCTGGCTCTCATGCTTAACAGAATTGTTGGGATGGCAGCATGCCATCCCTTTCCCCACTCCAACAGTCTCTTCCTCAGAGAAGTTTTTAGTGTTCTGTTATAACGTTCGACCGAACCACTCGACTGAGGCCGAAAAGCTATGTGAAAATGTTGTTTTACCCCCATTAACTTCATAGCATTTTTCATGACCTTCCCTGTGAAGTGTGTGCCCTGATCAGAATCCATTTGCACTGGCAAACCCCATCTGGCAAACCCCATCAAAACTTCATTCAACAAAACTTTGGCTGTTGCATCTGCTGTGCAGTTTTTCAGCGGAAACGCCTCCACCCATCTAGAAAATTGATCAACAATCATTAATATGTAAGTGTATCCTCCACTAGGAGGCAGTGGACCTATGAAATCAATTTGTAGGTGTGTCCACAGACCCTGTGGGCGGGGTGCATGTCCTAAAGGAATTTTTAGTTTTGAAGATGAGTTTACTTTTAGACATACTAAACATCTTTTGCAAAAATCAGTGCAAGCAGTTCTCATCTTTGGCCACCACCATGTTTTTGAGATCATTGCATGTAATTTTTCAGGACCCGCATGTGCCAAGCCATGATACAAAGACATTAATTCAGTACGAGCAGAAGAAGGGCAAACATAGCGCTCATTAAATTTCCAAAGTCCATCTGACCTCTTTTGTGCGCCTAACTTAACCCATTGTTCTTTCTCTTCCGCATCATCTTCAGCATACAGTTCAAAAATGTCTCTGGAATTCTCCTCCCCTTTAGGAGAAAGAGCCATTACACTCACACATTTTTCAGTTAGTTTTGCAGCCTCTCGGGCAGCTGCATCGGCGGCTTGATTTCCCTTTGATTCTGGAAAACTGTCCTTGGCGTGTCCCGTGACTTTGATAACAGCTCCTTCTGTGGGAAGATCACATGCTGCCATAAGCTCCATTACCTGCTGCTGATGAGAGATTGGAAGACCGGCAGTGGTTAGAAATCCTCGTCGTTTCCACACAGACACATAACGGCTGTCAGTGTACACATTGACTCTTTTTTCCTTGCCGTACTGCAGTGCACGTGTCAAAGCAACCAGTTCTGCCACCTGAGCCCCCCCACCTGAAAGAGAACCACAATCAACAGTTTCACCATGTTCATTTACAACCGCCCAGCCTGTGAAGCGTTCTCCGTGGTCATGGAAACTGGACCCGTCTACGAACAAGTTCATGGCATTAGGAAGTGGTTCAGAGTGGAGGGGGCTCTGGCTGTCCTCTTCGAGCAGTTGGACACAGTTGTGTGCAGTCCCTTCATCTGGTAACAGAGAGGCAGGATTGATAGCAGTTTCACAGTCATTTTTTATTTCCACATTCTTACTCAGGAGGGTGGTTTCCCACTTAGCTCGTTGTTGATTAGAAATAGAGCCTAAGCGAGTGTTTGTCAATAGTTTCAGAATTTGATGTCTGGTGTGTAATACAACCTTTTGATGAGCGACAACATCCTCTGTGATTTTCACTGCCCACTCGGCACAGTCACATGTCAGCAGACAGGGATGCTGTCCTGCCAGGGAAACAGGAATCGGGGCAGAATAATATCCGACCATCCCATAGGAGTTTCTTCCTGGGACCCTCTGACCCAGGGCAGCTGAGTAGGCCTTGTTTCCCACCCAGGTCCATAGATGAAACGGTCTGCTTGGATCAGCATGTCTTAGTGCTGGAGAGGAAGCAAGAGTCTCTTTGATACTCACAAATGCATCCTCCATCTCTTCCGTCCAGTCGATCAGCTCAGGTCCAGGTTTTCCTCCCTTCAAAGCCTCTGTAAGAGGTTTAGACAGTTCAGTGTATTCAGAAACATACTGGCGGCAGTAATTTAGTAATCCCATTACTTGCCTCAGACCAGTGACAGTGTTTGGTTTTGGAAGTTCAATGATGGCTTTAATTCGGTCAGGGGTAATGCATCGACCATGAACCCCGACAATCTGACCCAAATATGTTACTTCAGGTCGTGCTAGCTGAGCTTTCTTCAGGTTCACCTTGAAACCCCCGTTTTTGAGGGCATTCAAAACATTCTGTACAGCAGTCAAATGTTTGAACTTTGTGGGGCTAGCAATCAAAATGTCATCCACATATTGTAAGATAACAGAGCCATCAATTTCAACAGTCTTTCGTATAGGGTCAATGAATGATGCCAGTACCTGATGAAACAGTGTCGGTGAGTTGCAGAATCCTTGTGGCAAGCGACTCCAGGTCCACTGACGACCACCGCAGCTGAAAGCAAATTTAGCTTGGTCTGCTTCTGCTAAAGGGCAAGTCCAAAAACCGTTAGAAATGTCCAAAGCAGTGAAATAACAATGTTCAGATCCTATCTCATGTAAAATAGTTGCTGGGTTGGCCACCAGGGGGTGCATTTTCACAGAGACAGCATTCAAAGCGGTATAGTCAATAGTCAAGCGCCAACTGCCATCTGGCTTACTGACAGGCCACATGGGGGAGTTGGTGGGGGAGGAGCAAGGAATGACAATCCCCCGTTTATGTAGTTCTTTTACAACATTTTCAGCTCCAATTCGAGCATCATTTTCATCAGAGGATATTGACGTTTGGCTTCATGCATGGGACCCGGTATGCTGAGTGGCTGGACCTGTGCAAGACCACAATCAAATTTGTCTTTTGCCCAAACTTCAGGAAATTTAGAAATCACAAACTTCCACTCAGGACGAGTTTCAGTTATACTGACTGTCTCAGCCACAGCACACCCTTTCTCATGGTGGGGACCAGATTGAGATAAGCGAATTGTTTCATTGCAGCCAAGCACGAGCTTATCTTTTGAAAGCAAAACATCAGCTTCTAGCTCTCTCAAAATGTCAACACCAATTATCGTTCCCACAGTGTTTTTCCCAACCCAAAATTCAGTCCAGTACACATGCTCAGAATTAGCAATAGTAAGAGGAACAGGAGATTCAGAAGTTGTTTCGAGATCAATATTTGTGATTGACACAGTTGCCCCTGTATCGATCAAAGCTATGCATTGCCGGCCTCCTAACAATGCGTGAACGAAAGGGCGAGGATCAGTGTTATCACAAGAACCGGAGGCCGCTGACCCCTAGTCACTTAACAGCTTTCTCAGTTTCTCAATATCAGCCTCAGACAGAGTGGAGGCCCTGGAAGGTTCCTTCTTATCTCCCTTATTTCCCTTCCTTCCCTGACCTTTTTGTTTATTACCACGACAGAATTTTGTCAGATGGCCATTCCTGTCACAATTGTTACACTTAGAAAGTGGGTCAGTGCACTCACGGGAGAAATGACCCGGCTCCCCACAATTAAAACATGTTACAGTGTTTTGTGGCTTTGTTTCGGCTTCAACTGCAGCAGCAGATACTTTACCAGTATTGGAATCTTCTGACATTTGCGATCGACTCCAGCTTACTGAACACCAGCGGAGCAGACTCTCCCAATTGGGAAAATCAACAGAGCTGCTCATAAACAGGTCTCTGTATTGTTTGCTCAGCCCGCTTGTAGCTGATTCGATCACAATGGCAGAGTCATAATCTTCACGAGTGTTATTTGCAGCACAGTAATTGTCATATGCAGCACGGAAACGCTCAACATATTCTAAGGGGTTTTCACCAGGTTTTTGTTTTACTTGAGTCACACTGGTCCAGGGAAATGAGCCCCGACCCAAAAGGTTTTTCACTTCATCTTTAAAGTCTGCATAAGCTATACAATATTCTCGCCATTCGTATGGGACGGCTGGGTAAATGCGGATTTTCTGAACATCACGCAATTTGCTCGTAGGAACTAAACTTTCTACCAGAGACCGGACATCAGCTATTCCCAAATTTTGCTGTCTAGCCATGGCCTCAAGTTTATCCCACACATGTTTGTTTGGGTTGAACAACTTAAAAGATTCCAAACCTGCAAGCAAATTGTTTTTCTCAGATGCTGAGAGCCTAGTCCATTCTCCCCGCTCTGCCCCAGCCCCCATCTCCGCGTCTCTGTCATAGACGGCGGTGTGTCTGACTGGGGCAGCCGAGGCGAGCCCAGGTGCTGCCTTGGGCTTTGCTTGCACAGTAGGAAGCTCTATAGGGTCAACATAAGGGGGAGGGGTACTGTGGTCAGTGACCTCTAGCAATCGGCGCGCCTCTGCATAAGGACTCTCAGTCTGGTTCTCAGTCTGTTTGACACTGCCTGAAGCGGCCGTGACTTGAAAAGCCTGAGAAGAGAGAAAGGGAGTGGAGGGGGCAGATAAGGTGGACCTTGATTCACACTTCAGGTTTTTATCTGCTTTTTCACACACTATTTCAAGCCCTTTACTCAAACCACTCAGATCACACCCTACATCAATTCCTGTGACTTCAGTTATTTTGTCACATTGAGCCATCAAACTGTACCATCCCTCAGTTACGTCTGGGATCTTCTTTTCAGAAGTTAAATGTACACCTCCCATTTTGCAAATCCAAGAATAAGAACAAACAGCTAGAAATTTGAATCTTTCTGGCTCTTTCTTGGTCTGTAGCCAGTCAAGTTGTTGAACAACATTCCAATCAGAATCAAAACCCTGACTAACCATTTTCTTGATTAGCTCTGCATATTTCTTTGAAGTGAGAGCCTCAGAGCAAAGCTGTTTACAGCGAGTGCTCTCTTTTATCTCATTATTGGTATCAGGGCTGATCAAATTATTTACTTTGTCAGCCATTGTTGGTCACAGTTGAAACCCACACAAAAAGAGTTATCAGCAATAGGTTTGAGGCGGTTCTTGATCAGAACAAAAGCTGTACTTCTACGTGATGAAACCACAAAGTATTCTCCAAAACCACCAAGTCACATATACTGGTACAAGTCAATTAGGGTCACAATAATTTTTATTTATCTCGGAATCGTTCCAGATGCATCCCAGGCAAACAAGAAACCCTATATCTATTTAATGTTTCTTTTTATCTTGTATTTAACTGATAACTTAATCCCTAACTGTCTGATTCACTAAGCTCGGTGGTCCCCCTATCTGATGTGGAAGAGACAGAGTTAGGTTAACGGTGCCACTGGAGCCTCCAAATCCAGTGTCTTACACTCCCTGTAGGGGTACCTCTGTACACCACGCAGTGTTTTTTAAACACTTTGTGTCCCTCTATTGGAGTGCGTCCGATGCGCTGCCTGCCGTCACGTGGCTTCAGCGACTTCTTATACTATCAAATTCAATGATCATCAATATCATGAAGCTAGTATAATTAGTGTACCTCCCCGGCCTCCAAATCCGGTTCTACGGTACTCCTCACTCACGTCTGAGCGAAGCTTTGCCGTTCTCCTTCCCCAATCTCTTCCACTCAGACAGCCCTAACCAAATAATAAAACAGCTTCCTACCTTGTTTGTTGTTTAGCCAGGGATGTCACCGAAGAATGATTGCCCGCTCAATCCTCCACCATAAAAACTGTTGGGGAACGAACAGTTTTTAGGACCCTCGACCAGATATGTTGAATGAAAGACCCGGAGTCAGAGATGCAATCAATAGAAGAAATTTTACTGAAGAATAGTTTGCAGTTTCATCAGCAGAAGTCAGCTTCAGGTCTCACAAGGAGTTCGTAGGCCGCTCTGCTTACATTCACATTTCCACACCAATTATACTCTAACAGAGTCAACTAACTACGTCATTACTAAGGTAAAAAGGATTCTGATTGGTTAAGAGAAGATAGACAAGATTAGAAGTTTCCACAGATGGTCGGAAGCGTATCTCCAGGCGTCTAGAATCTGACGTGGGACCCCTAGATTTAGGGACGAGATGTCCCTTTAGGGTCGTGAGGTGGCGTCTCTCTGTCTCCAGCTTGAACTGCCAATTGTCCGGACCTGCACAGATTATTAGCACACATCCACAGATACACAGCTCCTCCAAGGTTGAAGTCCACCCAGGCTCCAACTATAACAAGAAAGTTTCTCAAAACATAAGATAACATGTTCTAGTTCTGTAGAGAATTACGTATAATATTCATCTTTATTCTGTAGAGAAGGACATAGAGACAGGATACCACTGTGAAATGAGGAAAAGTCACGTAGTACAGCTACTAGGGTGACCTTTGTGACCTAGCTGTCCAGGGTGCTAGAGAAACATGGATCTATGGCTGGACATATGGTGAGAGTGTCTCCAAATGGACAGACAAAGACACAGACATCAGCAGAACCTCTGAAAAGAACATTTCAACAACCACATAATCATTCTATGGATGTATATGAAACAAATCACTCAAATCAGTTAATAATAAAAGAGGTTACATATTGATTATTGATTATCACCCTTATTATAATCACTTTTCTGAGACAGTCAGTGCGGGAGAAAGTACTGCGAGCCGCGCGGGAGCGCCGTGGAATTGAATGGGAAGATGCTAAGCTATCTGTTTTTCCCGACATGACGAGAGAGCTGGCTGAAAAAAGAAAGATGTTTTTACCTGCCAAGAAAGCGCTCCAACAGCTAAATGTGAGGTACACGCTTGCTTTTCTACCTTTCCAAGTAAATCTCAGGATAGCGGGAAACCGTAGTTTTACCAGCATCGAGGAAGCGGAGCATTTCATCAGCACATTGTGCAATAATGAGACATAAACAGGTATGCCCTTTTTAGACAGTAATGCGTATGGACGGTGAGGAACATAAAAAAGTCAACCATGAGTGGAAGTTAATCGCGAGTGGGTTCTGAGCTTTAGATGATGTGCTGCCCGAGCGGCGTGCAGCTGGACAGCGACAACTGGCTGCATGAGGGGTGCCCCGCGGACCAGTAGGAGTTATTTTCTGTTGTTGCGTGTTGCTTTTGCAACGGTTTTTGCTTTTTTTTTTTTTTTTGGTTTAAAGACCAGACATCGGTCAGAGCTCCCAGTTTGCGTTTTAAGGGAGCATTTTATCTTACTTAATTGTGTTTGTTTTGTTTTTTGTAAATTTATGAAAAAAGGTTTGGTCATGACAAAGTTTTCTATTAAAAATATGTTATTATACTTGCTAGGTTGCAATGTACATACAGGTCTAATGTTATATACACAACAGTGGCTTTGGCATTCCCTTTTCTTTTTCTTGTCTCCATTATATAACATGCATGTCTTGGAATATAAAAGGCTGTGGGAATCCTATAAAAAGAGGCAAAGTTATGACTTATTTGAAACATAATAAAGTGGATATCGCATTTATCCAGGAAACACATTTTAAAGGGGAAGAGGCTCTAAAATTGAAATATGGGTGGGTCGGACAGGTATTTCATAGTTCCTTTTCCAGCAAGCGGAATGGCGTTGTTATACTAGTGAACAAGAAACTAAATTTTATTCTGACTGGTGAGGTTAAAGACTGTGAGGGGAGAATGGTCTGTGTACAGGCCCAGATAAACGGTATCAAAGTGATGTTGTGTAACATCTACGCACTATAGGGGATCCTATTTTTTTCTATGAAGTAAACAAGACTTTGGGGAAATGGAAGGTCAAATAATTCTGGCCAGAGATTTTAACCAAGTTTGGGATGCTTTTCTAGACAAAAGTAAATTTAGTAACCAACCACATCCTAATGACAGAGCAGCAATTCATATGCTCAGTGAAGATAATGGGTTAGTGGATATTTGGCATCTTGTGAATCCGCGCGAGAGGGAATACACCTTTTATTCACATTGTCATAAATCCCACTCCAGAATTGATATGGTTCTGATCTCGAATACCTTGACAAAGCATGTTACACACTGCAAAATAAATTCTATCGCTTTATCAGATCATGCTGCTGTGAAGTTAGGCATTGATATTAACTGTGACAAAGAGAGAAAAGGCAGATGGAGATTAAACACTTCACTTCTATCCCATGAGGCCTTTAGTTTATCGTTAAAAGAAGATTTACAGTCTTTTTTTTAAATTAATACTGGTAGTACTGATATAAGATCAACTGAATGGGAGGCATCTAAAGTATACGTAAGAGGAAAGATAATAGGCTATGCATCTAAACGGAAAAGAGGGCCTGGACAGAATACAGGAATTAGATAACAAAATTAAGAATTATGAAAAAGAATTATCCAAATGCTTTTCAAATCAATTATATCAAGATATTTGTAAATTTAAATTTGAACTTCAGGAAATGTATAATAAAAAGGTAGAATACGTCCTGTTCAGACTGGGAGCTACTTTCTATGAAGATGGGGAGAAAACTGGTAAACTGCTAGCCAGACAGTTGAAGCAGAAGAATACATGTAATTTAATAGCAGCTATTAAGAAAGGAAATACAGTAGTTACCTCAACAAAGGAAATAAATTATGTATTACAGCAGTTTTATAAGGAATTGTACACTGCCGATATTAATCCTAAAAAAGAAGAGTTGTTAAGTTTTTTCTCCAATCTCAAACTACCTAAACTGTCCTCAGAGGAGGTGAGTTTGTTAGAAGGTCCAATAACAGAACTTGAAGTCAGAAAAGCTGTATCTATTATGCGGAATGGTAAATCAGCAGGATTAGATGGGCTCCCTATTGAATATTATAAACAGTATATAGATTTACTTACACCCATCCTAACAGAAGTATATAATGAGGCATATACTAGGGGATCTCTTCCCCCTTCTTTTAACAATGCTCTAATATCTGTGATTCCTAAGAAAGATAGAGATTCCACTGAACCTTCAAATTATCGACCAATTAGCCTGATTAATGTAGATTGTAAGATCTTAAGTAAAATTCTGGCGTTACGGCTAGAGAAGGTGTTATCCAATATTATAAACCCTGATCAAGTTGGATTTATGATGAATAGGTCATCAACAGACCACATGAGAGGGTTACTACACTTAATTTGGCTGAACAGTGAAGAACCCGAACCAACTGTTGCCCTTTCACTCGATGCAGAAAAGGTGTTCGATCGGGTTCATTGGGAATTTTTATTTACAACGTTGTCAAATTTTGGGTTTGGGCCATGTTTCATAAAGTGGGTCCAAACATTGTATAAAACACCTAAGGCATGCGTGATTACCAACGGTAAAGTCTCCCCACTTTTTGATCTTACCAGGGGGACACAACAGGGATGTCCGCTGTCGCCATTACTGTTCAACATGACATTGGAACCATTGGCCATCGCTATTAGGGATAATATAAACATTCCAGGCATAAAGGGAGGTGACAAAGAATTCAAACTGTATGCTGATGACATTTTGGCCTTAGTAAAAGATCCAGACAAGTCTTTACCTCATTTAATGGAGACAGTTAAATCCTATTCTAAAGTGTCTGGATATAAGATTAACTGGACAAAATCTGAAGCTATGCCTATCCGGAATATGTAATGCAAATGTACTAACTAAATTTGGCTTCAGATGGATCCCAAAAGGGATAAAATATCTAGGTATCAAGATAAGCAGGGATTTAGATGAGATTCCTAGGTTAAATTTGGCACCACTTCTACAAAACATAAGAAATAACCTGGAGAAATGGGAGAAAATCCAGTTAACTCTATGGGGGAATGGAACGGGAAAAGGCCCAGGATAAAGCTTAACAAATTATGTGCTTCTCGGGATAAGGGAGGGTTGGGTTGACCCTCAGCTCTATCAGGTATCTTTTGAAATGGCCAAATTGGCCAAACATTGGAACAATAATACTCAATTAGATTGGGTTACTATTGAGAAAACTCTGTCTTGGCCATACAGCTCTATTGAGCATTTGTCTCAGTGTTCAGACATTACCACAAATCCTATTATGAAGCATTCCAGAGAGGTATGGGCGAAAATTCACAAGATGCATAAAATATCACAATGTAAACAACCATACTCTTCCCTGTGGCATAATTCTGCTATTTGTATTGGGAAATCACCTTTGTACTGGAAGAAATGGTATAGGAATGGCTTATGCACTGTGGCAGATCTATTTGAACAGGGTGTGTTTATGTCCTTTAATAACCTTGTACAGAAGTATAATCTGAAGGGAAAAGAACATTTCTGGAAATACCTGCAAATTAGAAATTGTGTTTCTACAAAAATCCAGTACACGGATGGAAACCATATCTTGGACTTCCTAACACTGCCTCATTACCAACAAAAAGCCTCTATATTCTACAGGACGACCAACCATGTGCTCAGCAATGTTTGGACAAATTTAAAGACAATATGGGAAAAGGACTTTGGGGCTGTTATTGGGGACGAAGATTGGAAAAATATTTTGTCAAATGCAGGTAAATACGTAAGAGAAGCCAGAGGGCAATTTACACAGTACACAATTATACACAGGTTTTATCTGACACCTCTTAGACTAAATAGAATGGGTTTGACAAATAATAATGCTTGTTGGAAATGTCAAAAAGACAGAGGGACTTTATCCACTGTATCTGGGAGTGACCAATTATTCAGCCTTTATGGGACCAAACTTTAAATATTTTGAGTAAATGGCTTGGAACAACAATACCATTATCACCAAAACTGTGCCTATTGGGACATAGGGAGCAGATGCCAAATATTTCAAATGGAGAGTTTGCAGTGATTATGGTGGGGGTCTCTGTGACGGCTAGAGTCATTTTGAAACACTGGAAAACTCCCAAAACCCCAGAGTTAAAAGAATGGGTCAACATAATGACAAAGACTGCCTCGTATGAACATTTGCTTTGCAAACTACATAATAAGAACAGAGCATCTGTCCCAGTGGGTATCCCTGTCTGGGAAGATTTTTGGTCCTATGTGACACAATAACTTTGACTTATTATTATTTTGTACTACGTGTATGTAAGATCAGTGTTTTTCCGTTTTTTTTTTTGTTTTTTTTTGTTTTTTTTCCTCCTATCTGTCCCTTTTCCCTCATTTAGTATTTGTTTATTTTTGTTGATTGCAACCACTGTATATATATCTTGGCCTTATGTGTATATACACATCTGTAATCTGTGTTTTGTATGAATTTGTCATGTACCGGATGAAAATAATAAAAACTTGAATTATATAAAAAAAAAAAAAAAACATTTTGGATCAATAAACCTTAAAATATATATATAAAAATAACTGCAGAAAAGCCACACTGCAGATATACATTTCATATGTCGGCAAATCAAATTACATCAGCTAAATTGTCTGTGCAAGCAAGCTTTAACTCTACAGCGCAACATTGATGCACCAAAAATTTAAATTAATTTAATAAAAATAATATATATATATATATATATATATATATATATATATATATATATTTTTTTTTTTTTTTTTTTTTTTAATCAAACATTAATTTACAGAATTGAATTAGAACAGAAATATGATTGAGTCAAACTGCAAAATGCCTGAAGTGCAGGGGAACATGTATTCAAAATACAAGCCACAAATAATTAAATTAGATAACCCAGAGTGATCAATAAATAAATTAAAAAAAAGAAATTATTAAAATAACGAAAGTATAGTCAGAATTGTCAACTTTGTCTTTTTAACTGCAGAGACAATAAACGCTGAACTGGAGTGGCAGTCTTTTTAGCTAAACATTCAAAAATCAAATTACATCCATCTAAAATAGTTTGAAATCATTTGTAGCTACCCTACCTGATTGAGAAAGAAAAATCCAGTCTTTCACGCAATCTGCCTGTGTCCGTTTGAGTCTTTTCAAATAGCGCGCTATAGTCCGCTCGAAGCGCGCCACAGTGTTTGTCGTTGTTGAGTCCTAGGACATGAGCTGTTGGCACAACTTGCATCATATGTTTTTTGGATCATCTTTTACCATTTCAAAGTGCATCCAATTGTACACTTTATCCAAGACATTGTTAAAGATTTAATCCCTGCCGCAAAGATGCTCCTCTGCCGGTGACGGATGATGGAAGTGAAACTTAAATCGGTCACAGGGTTGGATTTATTCACGCACATTAAAAATATTTATTAAAAGCTTCTTTCTTTTCACATTTTTATTTATGGTATTAACATAATAGGCTGTATATTAACCTATTGGGAAAGAACCAGTATGTCTATGTAAAATCAATCAGATATTGAGCACCCCCATATATCTTCTCATAACACCTCTGTGAAGATTCGACTGTGAGATTGGTAGTCGAATCAGGCTCCTCCTATCGAAGATTCGATTCGTCGACTATTCAGGGTCACCCCTAATAAATATATGGATTGGTCTGAGATACTTTTGTCCTCAGACAAAGAGATTGTGACTTGTTTATATGTGATAAGACAAACAACACCAAATAAGACACACAAGATACAGAGAGCGCTTGCTGAAGACAACAGAAGCTAGCGTTCTTTGTTCTGGGTATGCTTTATAGTTTCCTGGTCTGTGACGTCACCCCCCTCTGACGTCACGTTTCCTCATTGGTTGGATACAGAGGTGCTTCACGAACACAAAATGCAGAGGGTTCCCATCACGTCATTCGACGTAGCGTCGATAGTTCCCACGAAAGGGAACTGCATTTGTTACAGTGTTTGGGGGATGGTTCACAGACCTTTGTTGAGAGAGTGAGTTTGCTGGATTATTCGTTAAATATAATGAACAATTTGTGTGTGTATGATTGGTCCAGATGCTACAACAAGTTTACAAGAAATTCTTCCTCTCCTATAGCAATGAATGAATGAATGAATGGAGTTTTTCCTTTAGGGACACTACAATGCACTGTCTGATGTGATTGTTACAGCTATGGTTGTATAGAAATGCACAACGAGGAAGATGAAGGAATGACAGTCTTTTAATAAATCCACAGGCAAGGAAATCCACAAACTGGAAAACATGAGACAACCATACAATGAACGATACCAGACAATACTGAACTGAAAACACAAGACTTAAATACACAGGCAAACGAGGTGGGTAATTGAACACAGCTGGTAGTGACAATGAAGGTGATCAGTAACTAAGGTAACAGACTCGTGGTGGGAAATGGTACAACACAGAAGTCCAAAACAGGGTGAACATATAACAGTGATACTGTAGTAGATGGTTGAATAGTTATAATTTTCTCTCTAATATTATCAATCTTGTACGTAAAAAAGTTCATAAAGTCATTACTGCTGTGTTGTTTGGAAAGGTCTGGGGTTAAAGCTTTATTTCTCGTTAATTTAGCCACAGTATCAAATAAATAATTTGGGTTGTGTTTGTTTTCTTCTAAGATGGTTGAAAAAAAATTAGATCTAGCAGTTTTCAAGGCCTTTCTGTATGCAATCAGGCTCTCTCTCCACGAAATATTGCAACTTATTTATTGTTTGTTGCATATTTATATATATATATATATATATATATATATATATATATATATATATATATATATATATATATATATATATATATATACATGTATATATATATATTTTTTAAATAATATTACACTAATATACTAATATTACACATTTTTTTTCCTACTTTGGCTCTTTTAGAAAAATTAATTAACAAAAAATGAATTGTCTCTTTGGTCAAAAAAGGTTCCCGATCCCTGGTTTAGAATACTCTAAATGCCACTCCCAGTGCATCTTTTTCATTATTTACATGGATAGTCACCAACAATAAGGACTTTATCCGCAGCCAGTACTAACTCTGATATAAAATCAGCAAATTCTTTGATAAAGCCTGAATGCTGCCCTGGTGGCCTGTATACAGTAGCCAGCACAAATCGGGATTTATCACGTACACTAGATAATGTTACATAAAGCACCATCACATCAAGAGAATTATATTTTAAATTATACCTCTGAGTAATACTGAAGATATTGCTATAAATCACAGCAACACCCCTCCCTTTGCCTTTCAGATGAGGCTCATGTTTTTAACAGTAACTTTGAGGGGTGGACTCGTTTAGAAAAAGGTAATTGTCTGGTTTTAGCAAGGTTTCTGTCAAACACAGCACATCTAGTTTATTATCTGTAATCATATCATTTACAAAGAGTGATTTTGTAGAAAGGGATCTAATCTTAAGCAAACCAAGCTTTATTATTTGTTCAAATAATGGAACCGAACAATGTACAGAGATCACTAAGCTAGTCAGATTCAAAGCAGTATCTAAAGCTCTTGCATTCTCTGACTATCTCCCTGCATGAATCTGTAGGGTCTGCACAGTCTCAAGGATGAGCAGGTCCCACCACAAACTGTGTTTAAGCCTCAATTCACGGAACTTTGGTTTGTAAATCTTACATCGATTCCGGCCCGGCAGACACTAATGGATCACGAGACTCTTTTTTATGACTATTTCGACAAGTCCCAAAACTCTCCTCTGTGACTTCAAAGGAGATGCGAACCCCACGGATTGGGTTTCGTGGAGACAGGACCGAATTCCAAACGGTCATAAAAACGAAAATACACGCACGCACCCACAGACACACACACACATACAAAGCCCTACATAAAGACTGTATACACAAATATTATACCTGCAAATATGAGTGTATCTGCCACTATGGTGCTTGTTGCATGTATGTGTTACTAATGTAGAATCGTAGAATTGGCTGTAGTAGGTTAGTTTTCATGTTAAACGATAGTATTAGAGTAGAAAGTGTATCTTCTTTATGGGATGAGAGACACCTGTCAAGTTTGATCTCTCCGTAAAGCTGTGAGTCCGAGCTACTCACTCATGTACATTACATTTCTGTCAAATGCATCGCTCAATGTTTAATAATAAGAAATGCACTGATTCAACATACCATAAATTAACTCGTTGGACAGGACAAAGAGATGTGGAAAACCGCTAAATTGCAACGCTATCATTGGAGGACGTTATCAAGAAGGCGTCCTAGCCTGTTGTCCTTAAAATACCAGGACACACGTCTTTTCGATGCACAAGTTTTCTGCACAAGTTTTCTGAACAAGTTTTCTGCACGAGTTCCTGCCGTCAAGACTGACTCTCTTCTTTATTTTCCGGTCATATTACAACAGTTAAACCTTCGTTTGAAACTTCGCTGAAACAACCTCCGGAAGAAGAAACAACTATCAAACCGAGCGCTCCGAAACTCTAAGCACCCCAACGAACCTATGCAAGTATAACATTTTACAATCTTAAATGCTGAGTTTCCTTGCTGGCTCTTAAAGGTGACTGTTGCAATTTGCCATGCTTTGATCATCTCTTTCGTTTCTGCCTTTACTTTCACCTATATGTACTTGTATCTACTTGTGTCCATTTATCCGTAACCTTTGTATTACCCGTTCTGTGTATTAAATTCATCATATCCACGCTTATTTTGTTCACTTGCTCTTTTAGCCACAACCAAGTCACTTTAACGTTCTGATTCTAATATCCTGGCTTTACATGTGGATGTTACCATAGAAATTTATCTTCGTGGCCAGAAGGTAATATGTCTGTCGTAAGAGTCTGTGGAACTTATCGGTTTGCTGGACGGACTGATAGTTCTCTGCATAATTATTAAAACAGAACTAATCATATATGTGATTGATTATAATTCGTTGTAGTTAATTCACCATATATGGTTAATTCCCCCTTGGGTCGGTATGTGCATAATAATAATTCATAAAACCTTATGAATTATTATATTCATATTCCACCCATAAATTGATTAATAACTGTGCAAATCGTCACACATCACATGTGTAAATCTCACCGCAGACAGAGAAGGCTATGTTATACATGTGGCAGGCAGTGCAAGTGACAATAACAGGTGAGGATGACATGACTTACAATGTTTATTGACTGATCCAACTCACCACATCCTTTGATGGACTTGTAAAAACATGTATCTTGAGTGTGCACAAGAAAAAAAGGCCGCAAACATGTATGCCAGGTTAACAGGCTAGCGAAATGCAAGCGCGTTGTGCTAAAGATAATGATTTAGATTAAAGCTAGTGATGTCAGATTAATATGATAATATGAATATTAGACAATATTAGATATATCTGATATATGGTGGTGAGTAAGTTATATTTAACAATATAAACAAACAAGGAATGATAGTAAATAGAGAATCAAAACAAAAAAGTATACAGAGCTTACAGAAGCAAACCACTCAGCAGCGAGGCAGGGTGATTCTAAAGAAGCATGCAATCTTTTGTGGACATCTTTTTCGTGTGATTCACGTAGAAGTTCAGTCTCAGATTCTGATGTAGATCCTGGGAGTGCTGGACATAAACAATGTATGAGAATGACACAGAAAAGATGATATTATTGAATAAAGTCGTTATTTTTGTTTTGTTTTTGCTCACAAAAAAGTATTCTTGTCACTTCACAAAATTAAGGTTGAACCACTAGTCATATAACTCTCGGATTTCGTCAAAAATATCTTAATTTGTGTTTCCGAAGATGAACAAAGATCTTACAGGTGTTTTTTTTTTTTTGTTTTTTTTTTTTTTTAGCAGTATATCTATGGTAAATGACCCCTATTGTTTTTTTTTTTTTTTTTCTAAGGCCTTTTTTTTTTTTTAAATCAGTGGTTCAAGCACAGACCAAACCGTACTGTAAGTCATAGGCTATGTTCAGACTGTCAGTCCAAATCCGATATTTGTGCATATCCGATTGAAATCTGATCAGATTTATTATTGATCAGACATGACGTTGGGGAGAGAAAATGGCTAATATCTCAATGGTGAAAAATATCATGCTGGATTATCTATACTGATATGGACTGGGTAATGTGTTAGGAATGAAAGGATGCCACATCGTTTGATGGAAATGAAAATTATTAACCTACAGAGGACTGAATAAAATGATGCAGTTTTACTGAATTTTAATCAATTTTACTGAAATTTCATTGCAGCAACTCAAAATGGTACTCAGTAGTTTTTATGGTACCCAGGTGCTTGTATGCATGCCTGACAATGTCGGGGCATGCTCCTAATGAGATGACAGATGGTGTCCTGGGGTATTTCCTCCCAGATCTGGAACAGGGCATCACTGGGTCTGGACAGTCTGAGGTGTGTAGGGAAAACACCCTAGGAAGTAAAATTAGCTCAAATGAAATATTTAGGGAATTATAAAGAGTTGTTTATATTACGACCGAGCAACTGATTCGTCCAGCGTTCATTTGCTCGAGCCGTAATAAGCTCTTGTAACGGATATAAATATCCGACAATCGGATGAAAACCCTGATTAAAGCAGGAAGCTTGATCACAGTTTAAGACATTAAATCATAAAGCACATAATACAAGACACTTTCTTTTAAAATCTACAAGAGATTTTATTTATTCTAACACAAGCTAATCTACCACGAACACACACACATACATACATTCATTCATACGCGTTGCAGTAAGAAGGAAATGAGAGAGAAAGAGTTTTGAAAGAGAGAGAGAGAGAGAGAGTGAGAGAGAGTGATCTGATTAACCGAATTCCTATCAATGCATTTCAAAGACCAGAACGAACCATGAATCATTCATTTAAATGCACCAGTTCAGTTTTCATCTGGAGGTACTTGCTTGCGTTGACTTAAAGGTGAATTTCCCTCGTCGTGCAGAGAGGGGTTTCCCAAGTCGATGATTGGTCCAGATCAGGTCCGTGTGGAACAATGAATGAAGTATCTTTGTCGCTGGAGTTGAAGCGGCAAAAGTCGTTGGTTGAACTTTGCGGCGAAACTTAGGACACAAGACTTTCAGCGGTAAAGGAAAATTAAGTAAATAAAAGAAAAGTGAGTGAAGGTTGAATTGCTTGAATGAGCGGCTTGTCTGTTCTTCTTGTCACTCCATTGTTCTTGGTACTTGTCTTGGCTTCTTTTCCCAGAACAGAACCAACTCCTTTCTCGTTTACTAACCAACTTCTCTCGATTCACTATCTTGCAATATGATCATTTAAACTTAGTTGTTTGTCACACCTCTGAGGAGTCTTGGCCAATCAGACATTGTCCTGTTTAAAGAGGGCCTTCCTCTGCCCCCAATAAAACATAAGTGTTACATCCTGTTTCTGCTTCAGCAGAGAGTGCCATTTTAACATAATTTCTATTAAATGGGATACAATACATTTTAAACAGATTTCATTCAAGTCAGGATATAGGAAAGGGGGAAAGAATCAAATGAAGTCCAAATAAGGCATACTTTCAGTCTTTCAGTCAAGAGTTAACACATTTACATGAATTGTGAGTGTTCTAAAGCCTAACTGTTTACAGGTAGTACTTGTGGACACATAATGCAAAATGTATGTAGTTAAAAGATGTTTGATAAGTCCATTAAAATTGTTGGAACAATTTTGATGCAGTTTTATTTGTTCTGTGAAGTAAGGAAACAAAAGGGTCTGGATTGTCTCTCTGTCTTCTTGGGTGACCCTTTGGTATGTCGCTTCTGCTATCAGGAAGCATGTGTCGTAAAAGTAATCAGCCTGGCTTTATCTGCAGACGGGCCGGAGCCGGAACCTCAATTCTGAATTAGAATTATGTTTTGAAAGAATCATCTGAATGATTCATTTGTCTGGTTCGTCCACAGTTCCTACAGGTGCAACCTGGCGGCGTCAGATGGACCGAAATAATGTTCAAGAGGTGTTCTATTGGATTTAGGTCAGGCAAGCGTGGGGGCCATTCAATGGTATCAATTCCTTCATCCTTCAGGAACTGCCTGCATACTCTCGCCACATGAGACCCGGCATTGTCGTGCACCAGGAGGAAACCGGGACCCACTGCACCAGTGTAGGGTCTGACAATGGGTCCAAGGATTTCATCCCGATACCTAACAGCAGCCAGGGTGCCATTGCCTGTAGAGGTTGGTGCGTCCCTCCATGGATATGCCTCCCCAGACCATCACTGACCAACCACCAAACCAGTCATGCTGAATGACATTACAGGCAGTATAACATTCTCCACGGCTTCCTCAGACCCTTTCACGTCTGTCACGATGAATGCTGTTCTTTTGAACTTTCTATTCATATAATGCTGAAAATGCTGAAATTCAGTTTTGCCATCAATTGTATTGTATTGTGTTTTGTATCTCTCTTTCTGCATTTTTTCTTCTTCTCAAATCTCCCTCTTGCTCATTCTGTCTCCTCGACCATCATACACCCCCTAATGCTAATTGGTTAGACATTTGTTGTTGGTGTCGGCTGATCTGGTGACAGTGGAGGCCATTTAAGTATAGTAAAGTATATTGAGTATATTTGAGTATTGTCATGTTCAAGAAACCAGTTTGAGATGATCTGAGCTTTGTGGCATTATGCATTATCAAGCTGGAAGTAGCCATCAGAAGATGGGTACACTGTGGTCATAAAGGGACTGACTTGGTCAGCAACAATACTCAGGTAGGCTGTGGCATTTAAATTAGGGATGTCCCGATCACGTTTTTTTGCCCTCGAGTCCTAGTCCGAGTCATTTGATTTTGAGTATCTGCCGATACCGAGTCCCGATCCGATACTTAATAGCCTACATAAAAAAGAATAAAGAAGAGCGAAAAAACAGATCCAGGAACAGTGATTTTCAGGTTTTTCAGGTATCTAACAGTTTTCAAATAGCAATCAAATATAAAATATCACTGCATATTATCTTTACTGTATAAAATAAATAAAGATTAATCATTATTGAAGTTACAAAAATTATTCAGTCAAGAGTAGTGAGTGATTTCTTTGTTATTTGTTGTTTGAATAAATACAGGCAGCAGGAATAGTTGTTTTCCCTTTAAGACATGCACGATCCAGTACATATACTGTTCCACATGCGCTGTCTTTCTCGACTAATATACGTTCACTTAAGACATAACCGACTATGTTTGCTAGGATACTCGCTAGGACGGGCATGTTGACATAATTTTTGTATGAATTTGGCCGCCGAAGCGCAAGACTTGAAAGAGAACTCAGTATTTGCGCGCTGACTGGAATAAGCATGTGCACGCTTCGGATGAGCGCACACAAATCTTCTCACAGCGCATGCGAGTTCTCTTTCGCGTCTTGTTCTTTAAGGTTTAAATCAGCAAGGCTTAAATGAGTTAGTTTAAACACAGATAGCAACGTGTGCTGTTCAGGTCTCACCTGCGCTCGCGCGCTATCAACACCTGGGTGATGACGGCGTAAATGACTGGACATTAGAGCAGACGGCACTCGCAGTTAACAGTTTACAAAGAGTGACTGTTTTGTCCACGCTTTCTGATTATCGTTGTTGTAACGTTTTGTGCATCCATCGACTGAAACATACATTATCTGAACTCTGTCTGTTTTCCATGTTGCTATTTTAAACAAACCATATTATCCAATAGATGCGTCGTCATTCGAGATGGACCGCAGAGCAAGTGCGGTCCGTAAGTGACCGTATGGTTAGATTTTTTACCGAGAACCGTTGCACCCCTAATACATATATATCCGAGTCCTGATCGGGAGGTATTGTCCGATTCCGATCGAGTCTGAAACCACATGATCGGGCCCAAATTCCGATCACGTGATCGGATCTGGACATCCCTAATTTAAATTATGGTCAAGTGGTACTAAGGGGCCCAAAGTGTGCCAAGAAAATATCCCCCACACCACTACATCACCAGCCTGGGCTGCATTTTCCCAAAGCAGACCAATTGTCTCTACAGTCATAGCTCACAATGCATTTTCGCCCATAGAACTTCCACTCACTGGATATTTAGTATTTTTCTGACCACTCTCTGAAAAGCCTAGAGATGACTGTATGCAAAAATCCCATCAGATCAGACCAGCCCGTTTGGCACCAACAACCATGCCATGTTCGAAGTCAATTAAATCAACTTTCTTTCCCAGTTTGATGCTCAGTTTAAACTTCAGCAGATAATCTTGACCCTGTCTTCATGCCTAAAATGCATTGATTCACTGCCATGTGATTGGCTGAATTGATATTTGTGACCTGTCACGGAAACCAGGGACACAAGTCGGCAGCATAACTATTGAGCCAACTGAGAAAGAAGCGTTTTTTTTTTTTCAAAATTGGCGATTTTCGTTTTTTTGCAGAATCTGTTAGTTGAGATCATGAAGAAGCATCTCCGTGTTTTAGATAGCAGTATTGGTTTATTTAAAAGCGTACATTTTGAGGTTGAAATTGGATTGTTTTTCAGAGATTCTATCTCGCAGTAGGGGCGTGTCATTGTCTGTTTGTATTTCCATACTGGAATCGGATACGCCAGCTTTTGTTTCTTTTGTTATTGCCGCCGCCCTCCAAGGGAAGCATGGCTACTTAGTATGCAGCGCTCTGGCCGGCTCTAGCTGATATCAAAATTTAATGAAGATGGACGCCGCAAAGAATAATCGCAGACAAGCTGAACCGTGGCCGTTACACTGAAAATGTTTTAAAGTACAACATACGGCTGGATTCTTTAGGTGCGGAAAAAGAGTGATAGGAAATGCAAATTATTGGACATTTAGAGGCAAACAGACGCATAGTGCAAACTTCGGAGATGGTTACATCCACAAAGAAGATCCCAACAAAGAGAAAGTATGCCCGAACAACTTATTTCATTGGAGGCAACAAGATCTTTTATGTTTCTTATGGGGTGAGTTTCCATAAACATCAAAGTTTGTTGTTTTGTGTTCATTCTAAGAACACGTAGGCTACACGTTATCTCATGTGTCTATTGTTATTAGCTAGCTCAGGACTGTCATTTTAATTGTAATCGTTAGCATCGTATCACTTGCCAAAAACCCCCATTACTATAATGGGCTTTTAGATGGTAATGTTAGCATGTTAATTTGAATAACGCTTCAACTGCTTGAATTGACTGGTGTGAATGACTTAGCTCATGTAAACCTTACTATTCTTGAATTGAATGTGACGCTAATAATTTTAGCCAGCTACTACTTTTTAACAAGGATTTACCAATGTAATAGTAAATGTATCAGATTAAATTCCTACGTAAGTAAAAGTATAAAGTATCCATAGCCATAAAATGTGCGTTATAAGTCAAAAGTAAAAGTATTGAAGAGTTTAATGTACAGGATTTTTTTAATCCTTTGACTCAAACCAGGTCTAACCACTAACTGAGGTCTAAACCAGGACTATACGGTTATCACAGAATCCTGTTCAAAAAGTTCTAATGTCAAAAAAGATAAATTACTGACATTTACAATGCACATTATCCTTTATTATTAATAGTATGCGGTCCGATTTTTCCCCTTTGCGTCTGTCGTTGCTATGCAACCATGCAGCTTTACAGGGGGTATGGCTTATCTAAATGAGATGTAAATGAGCCCTTTTGTCACTCCCAGCAGGTGAGAACAGGCGAGAGTAATGATACCCTGCACCTTGTGTCAAATTTGATTGATGACTTGACAGGTGTGACCTTTTGCCCTTCCGTTTCCGGACTGTGTTTATGACAGGAAGTGTGACCTTATGCCCTTCCGTTTCCGGACTGTGTTTATGACAAGAAGTGTGACCTTATGCCCTTCTGTTTCCGGACTGTGTTTATGACAGGAAGTGTGACCATCTGTTTCTGGATTGTGTTTATGAGCGTCATATGTTTTTATGTTCAGGAAGTGGAATGGTGTTGAGGGTGTTTATACAGGTGTGGTGGGCAATCTGACGATTGCATTGGATGTGAAATGGTGTGGGAATATTTATAACAGGCGGTGGGAATTTGATGATTGAACGTATGAACTTTGACACGATGATATCCGCATTCCGGCACATGTCTGTAAATGAAACAATACAAACAAGATTAATAAATAAGAAGCACTGTTGTTAAATGAATCATATGAAAGTTTTTATATGAAACAGTATTAAAGAAAGCATTGGAAAAGAGACTATAGTCTCAATATGACTTCTCCTTAAAGGGTTAATAAAATATGAAATAGTGTTTATATGAAATAAGATGAAATAAACTGAAATTATTATTATTAAACCTTTATTTAAAATAAAACTTGAGATTTAAAATAAAACTTGAGATTTAAAAAAGGAAATAAAACTTGAAATTTAAAATCTCTTTTGCAAGAGGGCCAAGACAGACAGTTTTTTACAGACGCTAGGACACATTTCTCAATACTTAGGTCACTTTTGAAAAACTCTTCACACAGTGAGCACAACAGAAGTCTACGTGGGCTAAACTGAGGATTAATTACCATTGCTTTGGCACAAAATGCATTCAGTGACTACATCTCTCAAATTTCATGAATTCTTTTCTCACTCAGACACAACAACTGCCAAAACTCTTTGTACATACATGCCATTTTGCACATGCTTACATACTGTTTTCAAAACTGTTGAGCTCATGTTCAAAACAATAACATAATACAAAACGTCTCAGGTTACAGATGTAACCCTGGTTCCCTGAGTAGGGAACGAGACGCTGCGTGGTAACGCATTGGGAACCTTCTGCGTGATGTCGTCACTGAAGCACTCATGTATCTAGCCAATCGCGAAGCGAGACGTCAGAGACGGGTGACGTCACGGACCAGGAAACTATAAAGCACACTCGGATGCAGAGCACGCCAGCTTCTAAGTAAGTCTGAAGCAAGCACTTGCAAGTGTGCAGGGGTACGGCAAGAGACGCAGCGTCTCGTTCCCTACTCAGGGAACCAGGGTTACATCTGTAACCTGAGACGTTCCCTTTCGTGGGAACTGTCGACGCTGCGTGGTAACGCATTGGGAACGCAATCCCAACTGAGCCGTAGCTCAAGCACTTGCCAAGGTTATCTTGACAGGACAGAGGACCCCGGAGTGGAGCCAACATCAAGGTTATAATATTTAATAAATGTGTGCTGGCATGACCATCCAGCTGCATCACATATGTCACTCATGGAGACTCCTGACATCAGAGCTTTTGATGCCGCCATACCCCTGGTAGAATGGGCGCGAACATTCAAGGGAGAGGGCTGTCCGGCCGCTTCGTATGCAAGTGAGATGGCCTCGACCACCCACTTGCTCATTCTCTGTTTTGATGCTGGGCCCCCTTTTCTAGGGGACCCATAACAGACAAACAACTGATCTGACTTACGCCACAGGGCAGCTCTGTGGACATAAGTATCCAAAGCCCTTACTGGGCATAACAGATTCAATTTTTCCTGATCCGCAGATTCAAATGGAGGAGGATAGAAAGACTGAAGCACAATGGGGCCTGGGACATTGGTAGGGACCTTTGGGACATACCCCGGTTTAGGATTAGCCCAAGCCTCTTCATATGGGACAGAACAGCATCTCGATGCTGAACTGCTAGTTGCTCTGACTGAGCTAGAATCAACCAATCGTCGATATAATTCAGTATGCGAATGCCCTGGATCCTCAGCGGAGCCAGAGCTGCGTCCACGCATTTCGTGAATGTGCGGGGTGATAATGATAGGCCGAACGGAAGAACCCTGTACTGGTAAGCTTCGCCCCCGAAAGCAAACCTGAGGAACTTCCTGTGAGAAGGATGGATGGACACATGAAAGTAAGCATCTTTCAGGTCTATTGCCACAAACCAGTCCTCGGACCTGATCTGTGGTATAATCTGTTTGAGTGTCAGCATCTTGAACTTGAGCTTTTGTATTGAGCGATTTAGCACACGTAAATCTATAATAGGTCGTAGACCTCCATCCTTCTTTGGAACAATGAAGTAACGGCTGTAGAACCCTGACTGATTGCTGGGAGGAGGAACCCTTTCTATAGCTCCTTTTCGCAAAAGTGTCGCAACTTCTTGTTCCATAACCAGAGACTGCTCGGGGGTTACCACTGTGGGAAGAACCCCGTTGAATCTGGGCGGGCGAGACCCGAACTGGATCTTGTAACCCTCTTTTATAGTGAGCAGCACCCATTTTGATATATTCGGAAGAAGTTTCCATTCTACCAGAAAATTTACTAAGGGAACCAGTCTCTCGAGACTGGCCTCTGGTGTTTTTTGAGCACCTGATTCGACGCTCTGAAGCGGCGCACCGGCAGAGAACAATCGAATCAAGTGGCCGGCCCTCCTCGGAGGGTCGGTGGAGACCGCTGCGCCCTGACGCACCCTGGGTGGCAGGGTTGGCATAACGATCCCCTGAGGGCGCCGAAGGGAAGCGGCTTTTAGATGTATTTTTCGCCGGCTCCCTTCGGAGGGGGCCGCCCTCATCGGTTCCTGACCCACAGACATCAGGACCGCTTCGAAGCCTTCCGGGCCAGGATAACGGCGCGCAGGTCCGTTCTGCCCCTAGAAGGCTTCGGCTGAGCGGGCCGACCCGATCCCCAAGCTCTCTGCGGGGGAGCACGAGCGGCCACGCTAATCTTTTGTTGCGCTCTGTGGTGCGCTGAGGAGCTCGTTGACGGCCGAGGCTGATCCCGCTCATCAGCCTCGGGGGGAGGGATTCTTGGTTTGCGGGGGATGAACCTCTGGAACGCCGCAGATTGTTTCTTAGCCTCCTGGAACCTCTCGACGACTGTTGTAACGGCGTCGCCGAAGAGGCCCGCAGGAGACAGCGGCGCGTCCATAAGGGAGGCTTTGTCACGCTCCCTTATGTCCGAGAGGTTCAGCCACAAGTGCCTCTCCGTAGCCACCAATGCTGCCATAGAGCGGCCGATTTCTTTTGCCGTCTCTTTGGTGGCACGGAGAGCCAGGTCAGTTGCCACCCTGATTTCCTGGATGCACTCATACGTGGCCTCCCCGCTATTCTCCACTTCCCCCAGCAGGTCAGCTTGATATGCCTGTAGGAGCGACATGGTATGTAGACATGCCGCTGCCTGACCTGCTGCCGCATAAGCCTTGCCCACCAAGCCTGATGTAGTTTTTAATGGCTTGGTGGGCAACGTCGGGGTTTTCAGCGACGACGCAGACTCGGGGGAGAGATAGCCCGCAAGCGTCTCTTCCACCCGAGGCATCGCCGCATAGCCTTGCTGCTTCAGCCCCACGATGTTACTATACATTGAGGTCTGGGGGCTGAAGACACGATATGATGCCGGCTTCTTCCAAGACCTCGAGACCTCGGTGTGGAGGTCCGGAAAGAAGGGCAAACCCCGACGCTGGGGTAGTGACCGAGCGGGCAGAAAGCGCTCATCCAGCTTACTCTTTGGTCTAGTATCTGCCCGCTCTGCTGGCCAGTCAATTTTTAATTTGGCAACAGCCCTGGTCACTACCTCCAGGAGCTCCTCATGTGCTGGGGAAGAGGATGGCGGTTCCTCTTCCCCCACGCTCATCACATCAACCTCCTCAGAGGAAGAGAGATGAAGCGCGGGTGCCTCTCTCTGTGGGTCAGAAACCGCAGCGCGTGCTTCCGCCGCCTGAGAAGAGGCACTGGGGCTGGCAGGTAAAGGGCGAGATAAGGCTGGGCCCGTCTCAACCCCCTCTGCCAGCTCCATTTGCGAACCCCACGAATGAAGCCGCCGCTGCGCCTCAGCAACAGCGGGACCCGATCCGCGGGGAACGCCGACCGGAGCACTCTCTTTATCGTGAAAGAGTGCCCGGCGTGATCTTAAAACTCTGAGGGTGAGCTTCTCACAATGAACACAGACAGCCCCCTCGAGAGCTGCCTGTGCATGCTCAACCCCCAGGCAGACAACACACATCTCATGAGTGTCCCCATCTGGAATAAACCGTGTGCATGGGTGAACACACTTTTTAAATTGTCTGCCTTCCGCCATTTCACTCGTGTCTTTATTCACTATATATATATATATATATATATATATGTGTGGTGCACAATAACACTCTTGTCCTCAGACGAAGAGATAATGTTCCAAAAATAAGCAGGACAAACAACACCAAATAAGACACACAAGATAACATAGAGCGCTTGCTGAAGACACAGAAGCTGGCGTGCTCTGCATCCGAGTGTGCTTTATAGTTTCCTGGTCCGTGACGTCACCCGTCTCTGACGTCTCGCTTCGCGATTGGCTAGATACATGAGTGCTTCAGTGACGACATCACGCAGAAGGTTCCCAATGCGTTACCACGCAGCGTCGACAGTTCCCACGAAAGGGAACTGAATAAGACAGCAATTTGCGACATACCTACAGTAATATTTTAATGAAATATATTTTAAATCTTAAAATTAAATGCTATAAAAACAATTGAATTGTATCTGTATTAGTGGATGGTGTGTATACAAATTCTTGTATTTTGGAATTACTCAGTGCAATAAATAAATAAATAAATAAACTACATAAAATGTCAAAGAATTCTGCATCATGTCTGATTTATTCCAGTAACATATATTGCAGTGAATTATAAACACAAATGTGTCCTTGTTTTACACAAGAAAACATTGTATAATGCTACATGTTGTTAGTGTTTTTTAGGTAATTGTTTTGAGGGTGACAAAGTGTGTTTGTCGGCTATCAACCTTTGCTAGTGCTCTGGAAGAATGAGTTGATTTGAGACATGAATAAAGTGTTTTGGTAGTTGTAGTGCATTTTGAATGTGAAATGAACTGATTTGCCAAGCTGAAAGTTGGTTAGGAGAACTGTGTGAAGAGTTTTGCAAAAGTGACCTAAGTATTGAAAAATGTGTCCTAGCGTCTGTAAAAAAACTGTAAGTTGAACATATAGCAAAATACAATAATTTACAGAAATACACAAAATCACTCAAAACAATTACAATCAAATGACTCAGAAACTAGATTCTTTAAAATACCCTTAAAATCATTTAGTGATACCAACCCTTTTAAACGTAAAAGAAATAGAAATTATATGAAAAAAAGTATTTTGAAAGCTTTGAGAAGTTTGTTTTCCAGCTTAAAAAAAGTACTGATGTTAAATAATGCAGTTGAAATATCAGTTTTATCAATTAAGATAAAATAATGTTTTTGAAGCTTTAAGAGATTTTTAACTTTAAGAAAAGTATGACGATAAATGAAACATATGAAAGGGTTTATATGAAACAGTATTAAAGCATATGAAATAGTGTTTATATGAAATAAGATGAAATAAACTGAAATTGTTATTATTAAACCTTTATTTAACCAGGAAATAAAACTCTTGAGATTTAAAATCTCTTTTGCAAGAGGGCCAAGAGGCATTACATTTAGTTGAACATATAGCAAATACAATAATTTACAGAAATACATAAAATCACTCAAAACAATTACAATCAAATGACTCAGAAACTAGATCCTTTAAAATACCCTTAAAATCATTTAGTGATACCAACTCTGTTAAATGTAAAATAAATAGAAATTATTTGAAAATATATGTATTTTGAAAATATATATATTTCCACCTTAAAAAGTACTGTTAAATAACGCAGTTGAAATATCAATTTTATGAATCAAGATAAAATCATATTTTTGAAGCTTTAAGATATTTTTAACTTTAAGAAAAGTATGATGATAAATGCAACATATGAAAGGGTGTTGAAACCGTATTAAATATTACTGATGTTAAGTAACGCAGTTGAAATAGTAATTTTATGTAATAAGCTGAAATATTATTTTTAAGGCAACTTACTAGTTGAGTTGAGATGCATGCAGTCCATTCGCCAGTCAAACTGAAAATGAGTTTGTTTCCCGTATTGCTGTGGGACGGTCCAACTCTTGGTAGAGTGGTTTGCAATGGCATTGGCATTGGTTTGCAATGTGTCAAACTATTAAGAGTGAGTTAGGGTGGATATAACACCTCTTATGGTTCATTATCGAGGGATGAAAGCTAAATCTTCCTTCCCTCCTTCCTTCCTTCCTTCCTTCCTTCCTTCCTTCCTTCCTTCCTTCCTTCCTTCCTTCCTTCCTTCCTTCCTTCCTCCCTCCCTCCCTCCCTCCCTTCCTCCCTCCCTCCCTCCCTCCCTCCCTCCCTCCTTCCTTCCTTCCTTCCTTCCTTCCTTCCTTCCTTCCTTCCTTCCTTCCTTCCTTCCTTCCTCCCTCCCTCCCCTGACACTGACAACCTGGGAGACCCCCCAAAAAATGACACCTCATTTCTGACACCTACTGAAAATATTCCATTTGTTTTATTTTGTTTTTATTAAGACTTTTACTCACTTTTTCTATTGCATTACATATTTGTAGTTTACATGACAGAGATCTTACCAAACATTTTAATCTTACAGTTTTTAAATTGTTTACACACTAAAAGTGTTACTCTAGGCCTGCTCACTGAATCTTGTCAATACCTTCTTTCTATGTTGCAAGTAACAAAAATAAGATTCTAACGAAGAAACAGTCAGATCAAACCATAAGAGATATTGTGGTCATGTCCAGACATGTAGGGGTTTCCACGTTGCCACATTTCAAGTAATAAATAGTTCAAATAAATAAATATATTTTATAAGCTGTTTTGCTCATGGGACAAATTTCGCTCAGTTAGCACAAACACACACACAATTGGTTCTTTAAAAAGGAATTTATCTCTAGTTTCAATTAAATGATTATAAATAAAATATATAAGACAATGAATAATAACAAATATGTTACTAACATTTCTTTAAACCTTTATAGTTATAGTTTTAGCTAAATGAAAATATAAATACAAATAAATAAATACCATAACTTTAAAATGTTAGATAAAAAAGTTCTAAAAAACTTTTAAACGATTATAAATAGTATTTATGATTGTATATAACACTCCCTACAATAAACATGCTTTTAAAACAATGTTAAACATTTATTGTAGTTTTTAGTTAAATAAAAGTATAAAAGATCTTATATTTGAAGATGTAACTACTTAGGCTATATGATGTATATTTATTAAATGCAATAAGTTGAAACATAAACTCTCTCTCACCCTATCTCTCTAACCACTTCTCACACCAAGGTGTAGAATGTGAGACCGTCACAGCAGTGGGGATTCCATGTTTTATAGGGGGTTTTCCAGAGACATGATGAAGACAATGAATAATAACAAATATGGTACTAACATTTATTTAAATCATTTTAGCTATAGTTTTACCTAAATTAAATGTACAGTATATATATATATATATATATATATATATATATATATATATATATATATATATATATATATATATATATATATATATATATATTTATTTATTATATATATATATATATATATATAAATACATATAAATATGAAAACAACTTATATTTTCAGAGAGCTGACAAAGTAGTCCTTTATGCAAAGATAAAAAAAAAAAATAAAATAAAAGTGAAATAAATAGTTGTATCATAAACAAGACACTCCCAGATCCTCCCATGCAGGGATAAACTCCAGTGTGAAATGATGCTTCAGACTCTCACATGGACGGGTGGAATCAGACTACATGAGCCTCTGTGTCACAGCATATGTTAAGACCGCCAACTCCTTTCCAGTGAATGTTTTTGTACTAAATTTATTTCAAAGCACAATCTTAAAAGTTCAAAAATGATCTTTTAATTTTAAAAGGTTGTTTAAATCCAGTCTTTAAAGATTTAATAATCTTTTTTTTTTTCTTTCTGGAAGTCTGCTGTATAAAGATAACATCTGACGAACGATGGTAGAAACGATTTGCTTAAATTTTATGATTTGGCCTAATGTTTGGTTTTTAAGCACAATTAAATTTTCTCTCAGGAACTCTTCTGAAAGAAACTCACATTTGTGAATTCACTCAGTTGAAAAATAAATAAATAAACAACTGAAATTAATGACTACGGTGTTTAACACCCTGCAAAAGGGCATTCTTCCTGCTAGAGTCATCACTGCGACCAACAGACAAACTATCGCATCAACATTTTTAAAATTCTACATCTATTTTTGAGTAGATAACCGATATTATACATCTTTGTATATTTTCAGTAAAGGGTATGTTTCCACACTGATAAAGACCTCATTCAAAACTGAACTGCTGGTTTTACTAACAAAAATAAATAAATAAATAAATAAAAATAAAAAGTTTAGCAACTATATTGAGTAATTTGTACAAATAACAATTTAAAGCTGATAGAACGTAAATGCAAATCATTTGAATTTGTCAGTTACATAATATATATGTGCAGTTTATTGTTATGTCATGCTTATGTATGGTGAATACATTTTTTGACTTAATTTACCTTATTGAGTTACCTATTTGTTATACAAAATGCACTCAAAATGAACTTAATGATCAAACTCCTTTGAACTGCGAGCAAGAATTCAATCCTAAACATGCATATCCGAGTGCACACAGCCTAAACACAGGCGACACTCTTCTGCATAATGGTAACCACAAAATTCAAAAACAATACAGAAACTTCTCTAAATGTCCAACATAACTGAGCATTAAACACTATCATAAACAACCAACATATTTCTTTTTACTGAAAAACGGAAAATTTTCTCTCCTAATGCAGACCCTTGCAAAGCATGCCGGGAACTACGGATCCACTGCCCAGTTAGTTATGTCTACATTAATCTGTGTGTTTCACTCAGCAATGTTAAGTTGACTGAACAAACACGTATTAAGTAAACCTGACAATATTCATTTTTAGTAAAAAACAACTCAGTTAAATTAAGTTCATGTAGTTGCAAGTTTTTTTTTTTTGTTTGTTTTTTTTTTTGGATTGAGTGAAATTAACAACAGTGAAAGTTAATTTTTGAATGTAACTTATTTTGCAGTAGCCATGATCTAGTATTGCACTTATGTCAGATGCTGAGTTCAGGCACACCATAAGAGTATGACAACATATGACCACTTTTTTATTTGAAGTTTAAAATAATATAATGCTTCAAATTAAGACGAGTAAAATTAAATATTCACTCAAGACAAATTTTTTTCATGGGAACAGCATAGAGGAACACCTGGTCTCTGTTTGAATATGTGTGAATTTCTTAAAGATTCAACCTAAGCTAAACAAGAGCAATGTTAAGCCCTCGTTCGAGGTTAGGTGAGAGTTGTGAGGCATCAAACACACAGACACCTTCACATTTGAATTTTTAAAAATCGAATTAAACATTCGCAGTTTATCTTAAAAACATACAGATTTTTCAAAAACGTTGTGTGTTGCATGGACGAAAATACTGTTTCAATCTTTGAGAAATAAGATCTAAGACAACTATGTACAGGTTTTTGATTTCAACATTTTACAGTTCTTGATGAATAAAAATAAAAATAATACTTTAGGTAAAATTTAAGCAAATCGTTTCTACCATCGTTCGTCAGATGTTATCTTTATACAGCAGACTTCCAGAAAGAAAAAAAAAAAGATTATTAAATCTTTAAAGACTGGATTTAAACAACCTTTTAAAATTAAAAGATCATTTTTGAACTTTTAAGATTGTGCTTTGAAATAAATTTAGTACAAAAACATTCACTGGAAAGGAGTTGGCGGTCTTAACATATGCTGTGACACAGAGGCTCATGTAGTCTGATTCCACCCGTCCATGTGAGAGTCTGAAGCATCATTTCACACTGGAGTTTATCCCTGCATGGGAGGATCTGGGAGTGTCTTGTTTATGATACAACTATTTATTTCACTTTTATTTTATTTTTTATCTTTGCATAAAGGACTACTTTGTCAGCTCTCTGAAAATATAAGTTGTTTTCATATTTATATGTACATATAAATTTATATTTCATATTAACATATGCTGTGACACAGAGGCTCATGTAGTCTGATTCCACCCGTCCATGTGAGAGTCTGAAGCATCATTTCACACTGGAGTTTATCCCTGCATGGGAGGATCTGGGAGTGTCTTGTTTATGATACAACTATTTATTTCACTTTTATTTTATTTTTTATCTTTGCATAAAGGACTACTTTGTCAGCTCTCTGAAAATATAAGTTGTTTTCATATTTATATGTATTTATATATATATATATATATATATATATATATATATATATATATATATACTGTACATTTAATTTAGGTAAAACTATAACTAAAATGATTTAAATAAATGTTAGTACCATATTTGTTATTATTCATTGTCTTCATCATGTCTCTGGAAAACCCCCTATAAAACATGGAATCCCCACTGCTGTGACGGTCTCACATTCTACACCTTGGTGTGAGAAGTGGTTAGAGAGATAGGGTGAGAGAGAGTTTATGTTTCAACTTATTGCATTTAATAAATATACATCATATAGCCTAAGTAGTTACATCTTCAAATATAAGATCTTTTATACTTTTATTTAACTAAAAACTACAATAAATGTTTAACATTGTTTTAAAAGCACGTTTATTGTAGGGAGTGTTATATACAATCATAAATACTATTTATAATCATTTAAAAGTTTTTTAGAACTTTTTTATCTAACATTTTAAAGTTATGGTATTTATTTATTTGTATTTATATTTTCTTTTAGCTAAAACTATAACTATAAAGGTTTAAAGAAATGTTAGTAACATATTTGTTATTATTCATTGTCTTATATATTTTATTTATAATCATTTAATTGAAACTAGAGATAAATTCCTTTTTATAGAACCAATTGTGTGTGTGTTTGTGCTAACTGAGCGAAATTTGTCCCATGAGCAAAACAGCTTATAAAATATATTTATTTATTTGAACTATTTATTACTTGAAATGTGGCAACGTGGAAACCCCTACATGTCTGGACATGACCACAATATCTCTTATGGTTTGATCTGACTGTTTCTTCGTTAGAATCTTATTTTTGTTACTTGCAACATAGAAAGAAGGTATTGACAAGATTCAGTGAGCAGGCGTATAGTAACACTTTTAGTGTGTAAACAATTTAAAAACTGTAAGATTAAAATGTTTGGTAAGATCTCTGTCATGTAAACTACAAATATGTAATGCAATAGAAAAAGTGAGTAAAAGTCTTAATCTAATCTAACCAATCTGATGACTGTTCATACAAAAGGAGGCACATGGAGTTAACGGTCAGGAAAACCATTTGAGTGAAGAAGGTGTTGTGTTTGTTACAGGGGGCTGTCTGTGTGAACTTTCACAATTAAGCTGGTGTTTTGAAAAGGTCTCAAAAAAAAGGAAAAAGAAAATCTGTATTTTGGAGTTAGTTGAATCAATGTTAAAATGATAAAGTTATTTTTCAATAGACATATTTTTTGTTTTTGTGTGAAAAGAGGGTGGGTGACAGTGGGGCTCATTGGGTGCTCCGCACCCCTAAAGCTCTGACCCTAGAATCGCCCCTGATTCTTATTAATATCTGGAATTTCACTCCCTAAAGCAGAATAGAATCATATCTTTATTCACACAAGGAAGATTACTCACAGTGCTCAAACACTCTGGGATCTGCTCCGTCTCTCTTTCTTCTCTGTCTCCGTCTCCGACGACATCGCTTCAGGCTGACACATAGACTTCAAAAGCTCCACTTTCAGTGCACTCACTCACATTTCCAGTTAGATCAATGGATTTTCTGGAGAAACTGTCTGGTCCGTCTGTTCTGCTCTGCTCTGACTCGCTCTCATCTGCTCATGCTGAAAGCAGCGCCGGCGCGACCAGTGGGCGGGACATATGAATACGCCGCTACTATTGGCTCTTAGGGGTGTCTCTCATTGCAGCACGAATCAGTGAATGGATGAATCTCTTTTTCTTCTAGAATTTGTTTTCCTTTTCTTAGGTTACCCGGGTTACACATCAATTAATCTGGGCCAGAATCAGATCTGATTTCAACCTCTTTTTAAAGTCTTTTGGCTCAATGTTACCATAATTGTTACAGCCACACCAGTTCATTTGTGTGCGTGTGTAAACTTCTTGCTGTTTGCATAGTGCATATTCCTGCAGAGCGGCTGAATTCTTGATTTTCTTGATTATTTCCCATTTGTAAAAACTTGCTGTTTTATAGTCACACTAGTGTGGGGTGGATGTGTCTGTTTTGCACTCTTGATATTTTAGAGCGTGAACCCTTCATTGTTGTGCACTTTTTTCTGCACAGTGGTTATTTGTAGTTTGTACCAACAAAACATTCTCAGAGTTTTTGTATGTTTTCGTATTTCCCATTAATTTCCTATGGCAGTCATTTTTAACCGTGAAGGAGCCAAGTGTGAATTTTCCTCCTGACCCTTTAACATATTTGAATCATGTCCATGATTTTTGTGTTCACATAGCTAATGCGACTAAAGTCACCAAGTGTCATCCCACGTTAAAATGTTAATCTAATTAATTAGTTTTGTAATTAAAATGTTAATTTTGTAATTAATATATATAGGGCTCCACTTAGGACAAGATAAGAGCGAAGGCATGAGTGAAGTACAGCTTTATACAGATGCACTATGTTTTATACACATCTTCAGAGATATAGCGGACATTCATAGGCCTATGTTTTTACATCATGAAAATCTGTAAGACTTTAGTTATATGTGGGACATATATGACAGGATTGAAAACACATAAATATTATGCAATTTGTATATGCGGTTTTTGCAGCATATATGTCTTATAATAATATTTTGTTGGAACATATAAGAATCACATATGTTTTTAACAAAACTTTTCCATATGGGCTGTAACCTATCTTTCCAGCACTTCAAATGTTTGTTTTTAATGTGATGACCAAAAACATTATTTGTTCATCCTTCTGAGATTGTCCCCATTATTTAAACCCGAACAAATTTGATAGAAAACACTTTTATTAAAAATAAAAAAAGACTATAGCTATTTCAACCGAAAACAAGATTATTTTGCCTACCCCATTGGCAGATTATTTTGCATGTTTTAAGGAAAGATTCACTTAATTTTGACTTATTTTTTCTGAAAACATGACAATAATTTTTACTTGTCTAGAAAATGCTTCTTGATTTAACCTGATGGAGTTTTGGTTCGGGAATGAGTATTGCAATGAAGACGCAATGGGGAAAACTCCCTTTTCTCTGATTTTGAAGCATATGTAAAATTGAACAAAGCAATGCAACTGCACAAGCCAGAAGCTGAGCAGGGCTCTGCGTGAGCTGATTGGCTGGTGAGTTGGAACTGCACTAGCCTATGGAGATTTTCTGATTTTCAAAGAAGTTGCTGATTTTCTATTGGAGTTAGTACTAGCTTTGGATAAAGTCCTTGTTGTTGGTGATTTTAATATCCATGTACATAATGAAAAAAACACATTGGGATTGGCATTTACAGACATTCTAAACTCTATTGGAGTTAGACAACATGTGTCAGGACCCACTCATTGTTGTAGTCATAGTTTAGATCTAATATTAGAATCGATATTGATGTAGGGCCTCGTTCGACAGAACTTACCAATGACTTTATCAATGAACAACATGATTGAACAAAGCTTCATTTGGTCCAAAAGATCCATTTCGTGACAGGAAACACCTAGCCTTAACAGAAGTGATGATGTGACTTATCTTAACAAAGGACTCTGTCTAAAGGACTTCTTAGCTCATCAGCAATAAACTAATCAGAACCTATCACGTGGGTCTGATCACATTAAATCTATTGATTCTCTCACAAAACCCTCTTGTATTATCGGACGGAACAGGAAAACACCCATCAACTGATTTAAAGACGAATCTGTCCTATCTATACCTCCTTTGTGTTGAGCAATCCATTTTGACCCGGTCACTCGTTACTCCGGTCAAAGTTTAAACTATGCTTAAGGACTCAATCTTGAATCTCAAAAGGGACAATTGTCGATTATTTAAAGTATTAACTATATCCAGAATAACACTTGCTATGATGTGATTACTAACATGTTGGATTCAATGCATTATATGTTTGTATTCCTGTATGCATCTTCTTTCTATTATAATCATTGTTTAATTAGGTCAGTCTAGTAATATGTGTGTAAGAAGTGTGTCATGTTTGAGTTCCAAATGCAGAATGTATAATTCTCTGTAATTCTGTGTGAATGAAACATTGAAATTCAGTATCAGGAAGATATTAAGAAACATTATAAAGTTGTTAATAAAACAGGAGAATGTTCCACAGATATCACGTGATGTGATGTGATCACGCGATGCTGAAAAGAAGTTGAGAAGATCCTTTACCGTGGCTGATTTTCCATCTAACAGTCGCCAACTTCATCCACGAGCCACGCCGCTGACCATTCAACAGCCGTCACATAAAGACTCCAAAACACCCCGTGAAATATCTGACCAAAGTCTCCAAAGAAGAAAACTGCTCAGAACAGCGCGTTTCACCAGCCGGCAACAACTTTAAAGCTTCCGCGCAACCCACGAGGGGCTTTCCCGAGAAGACGTCACCTGAAAGACAGCCAATCCAGAACGGGACTCCGCTGCACGCGAGTCGCAGAACAACCCGATTACCTCAGCTGTCAGAGCAGACGTAGGTACAAGCAAACTTCTCTCTCTTGCTGGAAACTGGTGAAACTCCTTTAACACTCTGAGGTCTGAAAACGCGCCGGCACGTTTTGCAGGTTTTTTTTCACATTGCAGCAAAACAGACTTAAAATACTCCGTCATTTTTTGTCATAGAGACATAAGTAATATATCAATTGAAACTATAGAATATCGTCTTTTATTTGTATACACTCAGAGTAACAACACAATGTTGTGCTTTTTGTAAAATAAAGAAAACTAACATCATGCGTGATTTCTCCTCTCCCTCTGAACGAAATCCAATCTGATAGTTCTCAGAAAATGAACTGTAACTTAGTGAATACTAATCACAGAAAAATTAAACTTATGTCTAAAAAAACGTTAAGATGACAGGTTTTAAATTATGTAAGTAAATTTCAAAAACAAACCTTCTGTGTTTATGTAATCTGTATGAAAATAGAGCCATGTCAGAAGTCCGTGATTCAGCTCATTATCCGCTAATGCGGCCACGCCCACGGACCCAGCGCTATTCAGACGCAAATTCAGAGGCAATACATGCATTCATCATCTCAATCGTGTATTTATTGTTTTGAAAAGTGTTTATCTGGATGTAAAAGTCATGGTTAGCGAGCTCAAGAAGAAATGCAGTTAGTTCCTGTTTTCTTTTCTTCTATAGATGGATTTTAGATGAGTTTTTGTTTCTTTAGCACCCTCCGGCTGCAGTATGAATTGGAAACTCCATTCATGGAATAGCCTCTTCTTCTTTTAGATGAATTTGTGGACTAAAAATGCACAGAGCGCCCTCCGACTTCAAGGATGAATTGAAAACACCAGCGCTCATAGTAATGACAATGAATATAGAATAACTAACTCCTCTGTATAGAAAATTGACATAAGCATATGAGAATCCAATATTTCTCCAAATGTGCATGCTTTTAAACTAAAAGCCTATATTCAGACTCTTTGCATCACATAAATACATTATATTTTAAAGTATAATATAAAACCATTACTTTATATTGTAATAATATTTTTCTGTATGTTTCATATATCATAATGAGCTTGAGACATCACAGAAGGTTTGTAACAAGGTTAATAGTTGTGGGAAGAAGGAGGCGGGAACCGCGAACGTTGAACCAAACTTTAATATAAAATAAACAAAGAACAAAACGAAAGTAATGCACACAAACATAACAAAACCATAACATAAAGTCCAGGCCTGGTCCTCTCTCGTCCTTCACTGATGTCGCTCCTCCTTTTATGCCTCCGGAGCTCCTCCGTGAGAGACTCGCCGTTCCCTCACGGCTCTCGCCCGCCCTGCTCGTCACATACCCCCAACGCCCCTCGCAGGCCGGGGGGTACTCCCGCGACTGTGTTTTACTCCCCCCCCCCGGGGCCTGTCTCGGCGGCCGCAGCACCTGGGGGTAAGGACAGACGAGACGAGAGAAAGGAGACGGAAGCAAGGGGAGCGACAGGACGAGAGAGGGGAGAGAGGAAAAAGAAAGAGAAAAAAAAATTCTGGGTCCAGCTCCCAGACACACTGCCACTCGGTCCTCAGCCTGCCAAGAGGCTCTTCTTCGCGGTGCCATGCGGTGGCACTGGACGCTCGGTGGACGGCCCGATCCTCGATCGCCTCCTGGCGGCCGGCGATGGCTCCTCCGACTGAGGGCAGACGGCAGCAGGCTCCGGCCCACGGCAGACGGCGGCGACTCCTCCGCTCCCTCCAGGTCCAGGACGGCAGCCACCCCACCTCGTCCCAGGGGCACGGCCTCGAGCTCTCCGTCCCACCTGTCACTAGGCTCCAGCACCACCGCCTCGGGCAGCCTCTCGCGGTCTTCACACTCCCACACTACACTTATTGTAGCCTAGTTTGTGCTGAATACAGTGTAATGACACTTTTTCCATTAATATGTTTATGAACAACTGAAAAAAGCACAAATGTCAGGGCATGTCAAAACTTCTCCAGGCCCCAAATCAGCCTCAGACCCCAGAGGGGTTAAACCTAAAGAATCAAGCCAAAGCTCTGCTTTTGTGGTTTTCCTCAGGCTGCGATGTTTAGTTAGTATTTGGGACTTCCGTCATAACTCATATCAACTCCGTGAATGTGTGTGTGTGTGTGTGCGTATGAATGTGTGTGTGTGTGTGTTTAGCCTTAGTTTCCTGTAATCATTAGAAGTAGTCAATAAATCTTGTTTTGATTTTCACATATACGAGTTTCTTGTGCTGTGTGTCAAATTACTGCCTTAAACTTAAAAGATCAAGTTACCTCTTGCTTATAATAATCATAATAAAATATTGTTACTGTTGGCCACATAATAATATTTTATCCAGAATTGGTAGAATACTTTAACCTCAAATTTTCACTGGACGAATAATTGATGAATTGTTAAATATTAATTCTGAATCATTTACAGTGAATCAATTACAGTTGATTTGATTCTTATTCCCTGTAACTTAATTCTTTATACTTAATTGAGCTAATAAATAGGCAAAGTCCTTACATATTATTTGGTGGAGAATGCGGGCAGTTTAATCTAATTTGTACACAAAACAAGTAACTTGTGTGATTGTATCTTTTCTATTGATCCGGAAGATAGATTAGAAACAGAAATGAGGCTTTTGATAGTCATAACAATGATTGCACATAAGGCGCTGTGGATGAATGAAATCTGAACTCGAGTTGTTTGTCTGTACATTTTGTTGTTATTGTTAAAGGTGCCCTCGAATCAAAAATTGAATTTTCCCTAGCATAGTTAAATAACAAGAGTTCAGTACATGGAAAAGTGATGCACTGAGTTTCAAACTCCATTGTTTCCTCCTTCTTATATAAATCTCATTTGTTTAAAATACATCCGGAGAACAGGCGAATCTCAACATAACACCGACTGTTACGTAACAGTCGGGGACTCCGCCCCCAATATTTGCATATGCTCATGATCCAGGCCAGGCGGAACCGCCCAGCGGAATCATCGGAAGTTCTGCAGGCAGAGTGAAGAAACAAGCCAAGCGAGGATAACAGCGAAAATGGCAGATCATGGAAATAAATGTTATGTTCCAGGCTGTGCAGGGGATGTGAAAACTTTTCATAGTCTTCCTCCAGAAAAAAACAGTCAAAAGGCATGGCTGATGTTCATCTATAACCGGATACCGGAACAATTTAACTCAAAGTTGTTAGTTTGTTCTGCCCATTTCACCGCGGACAGCTTTTCTAACCTGGGACAATATCAAGCAGGCTTCGCTCAGCGTTTGACACTGAAGAAAGGGGCAATTCCAACTATATTCCCGCAAGCAGTAAGTAGTGCTTTTATCCACATCTTGGCTGTAGAAACTATTTCTGATTAAATGTAAAGTTTCTTAGTGTGCTAACAACATTAACGACCATGTACCCAGTGTTGTCTAGATCCAATGCAAGATGCTAGTACAGTAACAAATAGCAAAGTTTACGTAACTACTATTAACAGTGAGGTTAAAATTTATTACTGTCTTTGTTATATAAATCTATAACATAACCGTAGATACATATGTCAATTCTCTTTTGTCGGATATAATTATAATTTGACCTATATTTAACCAACAACACATTACACCGAAGCTAACTATGTTAGTTTATTTGCTTACAGATAGCTACAGATACTCGATCCTTCTAGCTAACTTTCTACACCGTTCAAGCTGAAACGATAGTCATTTGATAAGACATTTAGTCACTTTTTTCAAATATTTTTATTTTTGAGAACTTGTATGACAATTTTGCACGCTTGTATTTCAGATTCAGAGTACATCACCGCGTACAAAGGATGTAGGCTGTCAAACAGATGTTCCTATCGTTTCATGTAAAGGAACACAACTGTCTTTGAACACAATGAGGTCCCACCTTCGAAGCAAAGGTAACGTTAGTTATCATTAAGTGCGTATGTGCTGCATAATGACATATTTAATGTGTACTATTATGCAATGCAAGCTTGTTTTGCTCACTAAGTCAGTTGCTATTTTTATTTCCATTCATAATCAACAAGATCCATCTGCTGATGTACAGTAATGATGGCTAGTGCCCAGTTTTTGAAATGTAGTATTGGTTAACATTATTATCATTACTATTTTTTTATTTTTATTGGAAGGTATACAGGTGAACATCTCACCTCAAAGTGTGGATCACATGTTTTGTAAGTAAAGTTATATTTGTCTCTAACAATACAGTAATTAATACACACAAACTATTTTGTATTGAGGTTTTCACTAACATGCACAATGTTGTTTCTTTGTTTGTTTTGTTTTTCTTTCAGTGCCACATCAATGCCATTCCATAAGGATGCAAAGTACATAGTTTTTGAAAAATGTCTCCTTAGCCTGTTTGAGAGTTGTCCTGTTTGCACCCGGGCTTGTAATGTCTGCCCACGCAGAAGAGGGACCTTCATAGCCATTGACCAACTGTGCCCTCATTGTGAGTTCTTCAGACAGTGGAGGAGTCAGCCTGTCATTGGCAGCACCCCTGTGGGCAACCTTCAGCTATCTGCTGCCGTCTATTTCAGTGGAGCTTCCTTTCTGAAGATGCAGAAGGTATTGTATCATTTATATACACCAAATAAGTCAAAGCTAGACAGGGCAACTAAATATTTTATAACTGTGTTTTTACAGGTGTTCAGGGCGATGTACCTGAAAACACATACATATGATGCTTTTAGAAGGCATGCCAAGACTCGAACCTGCCATTATCTACAAGTGGAATGAGGAACGAAACTTGCAACTGCACTACCTGCGCGAGAACAAGAATGTCATTCTTGGTGGTGACATGCGAGCAGACTCACCAGGTTCACATTTTTATTTAATTTTCTATTTGTATGTACCCAACCTTGGTTTTGAAAAGGCCTTGTAAATATGGAGGTGATTTTTGGGGGGGTTTTATAAACAACTCTGCATTGTTTTAAAATGATTTTTTTTATTTTTTTTATTGCAGGACATTCTGCAAAATATGGGAGCTACACCATGATGAACTTGCAGACCAACAATATTGTAGACATACAGCTGGTGCAGGTATTTCAACAGCAGACGATGGATAAAAGTCATGTTATGTACAACTGCGTAAAAATTGCAATTATAGTCCTTTTTTTTAAATGTCATGTTGTCAGTTGACATCTTTATCTGTAGTTTCAGTTTTTATGATATAGTTTTTATGATTTATAGTTTTTAAATCTATGCACATTTCAGAGATAAAATACAGCATGCATAACATAGAGCAGAAAACCTTATTTTTTAAACACTTCATACTACCTATGTAATTTACGGAGATATTAAATATACCATTTTTGTTTCCACACAGAGCAACGAGGTAGGGGGAAGCTACCACATGGAGAAGGAGGGCCTTAAAAGAAGCCTGGATTTACTGGAGGAAAGCGGTATAAAGTTGGACTGCATTGTTACTGAACGTCACCCCCAGATACAAAAGTTTCTAAAGGACCGAAAAATAAACCACTATTATGACGTCTGGCACATGGCGAAAGGTAATGCTTGCGTCTTTGACAGAAAATATTTTTTAAATTATTCATGGTTAAAGTAGCTATCCATAATTTGGAAAAAGCCTACTGCAATTAAAATTAAAAATTAAAAAAAAATATATGATTTATTTTACCTGTCAAATTCACTTAATTAGGATTGACAAAGAAGGTGGAGAAAATTTCCAGAGAGAAGGACTGTAGTTTGGTCAAGAAGTGGCATAAGAGCATCACCAACCACCTGTATTGGTGTGCCACCAGCTCGGATTCAGGACCAGAGAAGGTAGCCAAATGGACCTCTCTCATCAACCACATTCAAGACATTCACATACATTCTGACCCAGCGTTCCCTAGGTGTCAACATGAACAACGGGTGTCTAAGGACCGTAGCAAGTGGTTTCATCCAGGTGTGTAACCTCAATGTGTTAATTGCCAATAAAAAGTCTAAAGCATTAAGGGGGCATTTATGTAATCCTATAACATTCATGTGTTTTATCAATAATATCACACTGATTTTCCCTAAGGTTCTACAGCACTGAATAGGCTTCAAAGGGTCCTGATAAACAAGAGAGTGCTTTCAGATGTGGAGAAGCTGAGTCCACATTACCAGACATCAACTGTGGAGTCCTTTCACAAAGTCATCTTGCACTTTGCACCCAAAAATGTTGTCTTCCCCTTCATTGGAATGCTATGCAGGTATGTCTTTTCCCTCACAACTTGAACACAACACAAAAAAACAGTTATGTGTAATAGGGGGGTATACTGATGTTTTATACTTATACTGATGTTTCGAAAAAGGGAGGACATACTGTCAAACCAGTAAAAACAGATCCAACATTTTGTAAGCTTTTCCAAAATTTTTTTATTTTAAATAAGACTTACAAAGGTACAAATTATTAAATTAAATGTATAAATTAAAAAAAAAGGAATTCTCATCCTTCACAGGCTATGTCATCAACTTGATGAATACTGTTTTTGAAGAGGTTGTACACGATCCCCTTCCATATCTGGATGCCATACAGCGGATTCCTGTGCCTCCGGACCTGACTGCTCAGTATGACAGGCCTTCCATGGAAGAAGCCATTGCTGAGCACGTGTCACGTTTCAGTCAAGGGGTGGCCTGAATCCAACATATTGGCCTGCAGCATAAGAAAATTCCCTTCTAATGCGCAGAACCACACATGAAGGGATGACAATACGAATGCTTTGTCCGAGGTAACCCCAGCACCAGCTAACAAACCACCTGTACGCCAAGTATCTGCACTGCCTACAGGAACAGAAGGAGAGGAGGGAGAGCACATATTATTTATTTTTATATTTATTTTGTTGTTGTGGTGTTGCATTTAAATTAGTTTGCATCATTTTATATTATGCTGAGACACAATAAAAGTGTCACATCAATGTGTGTTTGTCATTATTGCATGCTTTTTCATTTGAAACAAAGATAATTCCAACAGACCCAAATTCAGTTTACAAAACATGTAACTAGTGTGTGAAATTGGCCTTACCTTTCCATCCTTCTGAGTCTAATTGGCCCATGGTCAGCTCTATAAACATTCATTGCATTTTGCAATGAATATATATTGAGACATACAGGTTCAAGGCCGGGATGGTCTGTCATGCATGATATCTGATTCAGAACTTGGCCCATTCTTCTTGTGACCTGCAAAAGAAAAAAAACATAATGGCACTGTTATTTACAGAAACCTTCCATACTACTGAAGTAGCAGAAATCCCACACATAGGTTTAAAAAATTACTATCCAGTGTAGTTTAAAATACCTGTGGTATTTCCCTGCAACATATATTCTCTCTCTCGAGGGCCATACGTGCACAATTTCCACACGTACACCTGTGGAAAAAGATATTTATAGACGATGTAAGTTTTTGTTACTAATAGCTAAATCGTAATCACACTACAGCAGCTGAGTAGTAAACATGACACTGCTTTTTTGGAATGTCTTCTATGCTTTACTTTGGTTGGCTAAATAAATCAAATTTAAAATCATATCGGTAATGTCAATATATTAGAAACAAATTTTCGCGCTACACAGTTCGTTGTTTAGAGTTGTTATTGCAAAGTGAAGAAGCTATCATTGTAAAACCATACAGCGACACATTATTACAATTAATTGTTTTTTACAATGCTAAAAACAAAGTTGCAAATACTGACGTTATGAGTTATAGTGTAAAGTTAACGCTATATGCTAGTTCCATTGACGTAACAGTTACGTTTTGCAGGTTCATACTGAAAATAAAGACTAACTTGCCACTCAGAAACGTCCATGGCCAATCGCAACAAAATTGGTTGTTCCTCTACATCTGCATCTTCGTCAGAAACAGGCTCAAACATATAAGGTTGAATACCAAAACCCTCCATCGTTCACGCTGTACAGTACAGATTTGTTCGCTAAAGAGTGAAAACAGCCAATCAGAGCGGAGCACCATATTACTATTCATGAGCCTTCCAAATAAGGCAAAAACAGACCTTTTCATTCTAGGGGCTATTTGTGGGGTTATAAATGGAGCTGTAAAACCATATCTGGACAATTTTCGACCATAAAAAAGCCACATACCCTCTATGTAGATATCAGGGAACAATTTAAAATGTTTTTTCAAATCACTCAAGGGCACCTTTAAAACTGCCGTAAATGAATCTAAGATTGTCTGCCAAGACTAAAAGAAAGTCGCCTGAGAGCGCACCAGGACAGAGTAAGCGTGTTCCTTGCTTTGGTTCCTTTAAGGCCTTGTAGCTATAGTGGATAATATTGCGTGTTCCAATGTTATTTCAACTAAGCTAAAATCCCTGCATGGTTACATTAGAGAGTAGCTACCTAATGTGCCGCCTATATCCGCTCATTTGTGAGATGAGATATTAATACTGTGCGTGTGCGAGTTTGATTTGAATGGGATTATTTTGAAAATTCTTGATCAAGTAATTTGTTGCAGTAAATCCTGCATGTTGTTGCGTGTCCAGAAACTGACACGAATATTTCAGATCGCCGAGATCTCGGTAATGTTACTATAATTAATTGCAAAAAAATCTGTGGATTAATGTGCCTCACTCTAACGTGTGGGTGTTGTTCAGCTCTGAAACATGAGAAGCTGAATGGTTCATTGTGAATGTGAACTGCGCCGTCAGTTTGATAATTATTATGCTTTTGTTGTTTGTTATCTGTGTGCAAAGAGTATAGAACAATTGTATTCTTTGTTGTGCGTCACAGTCACCACGACAGTGAAAGCTGTAACCCGGAAGCCCTAAGAAACCTTTTCCGGGATAACCTTTAAGTGCGCATGCGCAGTCTGCAAGCGCCATATTTAACTGTGTGTAAACAAAGCCTAGCATAAGCTGAGCTAGCTAAAACTAGCGCGGTTGCATTACAGTCTATGTAAAGCTAGTAGCATTGCTAAAGAGCTAATGGCTAACATAGCATTTTGTGGTCTGAACGCAATGTTGTAATGTTGGAATGACTTCTTTCTTACTGAACTTTAATTCACTCTAGTACTTTCACCTCTCTCTCTCTCTAACTTACACCTCTCTCTCTCTCTAACTTACACATCTTATCTTTTCTCATCTCCTCCCATTTGAGAGAAAGACAAATGTTAAATTAATAACCTGTTTTGTTAATCTCATTTGTTGAGGAGTTGTCTCTCTCCTAAAGTTGATCTTTTGGTTTTAGCAATTAGCAATCATCCTGATTACATTGGAGGACATTTCCTGTTATTTGTAACTGCTCTCACTGATTTTAATGACATCTGGGAATATGAATTTTTGATTGGAAACTTTAATCGATTTCAATTTTAATTGAAAATCAAGTTCATAATCAATTGCAGTTTAGCTTTCATATGGTAAGGATATTTGTGGATTTAGTGGTAGTTGCTTACAAACATCTGTCAATTTTAATCATTAACTAAACATTATTGCTTTGAAATTTTAGATTCATTAGTCATTAATTAGGATTTGGGCTTCCCTAATTCAGATGATACTTGATTGATTAATTTGATTATAATTATAATAAGCGCCACCACTTTGTCAACCCTGTAATTTCTCCAAACTTTGGAAAAAAACTCCACTCTCTTTCTTCCCCTCTCAGCTGTCCTCTTCTGGTTTGACTACTGCTGGTGGTTTTTGGATTTGTACCTGTGAAAGTCATAAAAGCAGAGCGTTTGAGAAATATTTAACAAATATTTGGGAAACGGAACACTTCTTTCAAAATAGTATGACACTCACTTTACCTTCCCTCCTCATCCTGTTATCCTACCCAGCCTAGGCTCAAGCAGGTTAACAAGGAGACTGGTAGGCGTCCATAAACCCCGATCGCGCATCTAGAAACGCTTCATGGTGCATGGTTATCAATCCTACTAGCTGAGAAACCAATATTGTCATTAGGGCCCGAGCACCGATGGTGTGAGGACCCTATTGGAATTGCTCCGTTTATTATTATTAGGGCCCGAGCACCGATGGTGTGAGGACCCTATTGGAATTGCTCCGTTTATTAGGGCCCGAGCACCGATGGTGTGAGGACCCTATTGGAATTGCTCCGTTTATTATTATTATTATTATTATTATTAGGGCCCGAGCACCGATGGTGTGAGGACCCTATTGGAATTGCTCCGTTTATTATTATTATTATTATTATTAGGGCCCGAGCACCGATGGTGTGAGGACCCTATTGGAATTGCTCCGTTTATTATTATTATTATTATTATTAGGGCCCGAGCACCGATGGTGTGAGGACCCTATTGGAATTGCTCCGTTTATTATTATTATTATTAGGGCCCGAGCACCGATGGTGTGAGGACCCTATTGGAATTGCTCCGTTTATTATTATTATTATTATTATTAGGGCCTGAGCACCGATGGTGTGAGGACCCTATTGGAATTGCTCCGTTTATTATTATTATTATTATAAGGGCCCGAGCACCGATGGTGTGAGGACCCTATTGGAATTGCTCCGTTTATTATTATTATTATTATTATTATTATTATTATTAGGGCCCGAGCACCGATGGTGTGAGGACCCTATTGGAATTGCTCCGTTTATTATTATTATTATTATTATTATTATTATTCTTATTATTATTATTATTAGGGCCCGAGCACCGATGGTGTGAGGACCCTATTGGAATTGCTCCGTTTATTATTATTATTATTATTATTATTATTATTATTTATTATTATTAGGGCCCGAGCACCGATGGTGTGAGGACCCTATTGGAATTGCTCCGTTTATTATTATTATTATTATTATTATTATTATTATTAGGGCCAGAGCACCGATGGTGTGAGGACCCTATTGGAATTGCTCCGTTTATTATTATTATTATTATTATTATTATTATTATTATTATTATTATTAGGGCCCGAGCACCGATGGTGTGAGGACCCTATTGGAATTGCTCCGTTTATTATTATTATTATTATTATTATTATTATTATTATCATTATTATTATTCTCCAAAATGAATCGCATTTGAGAGGGCCTAAACGTGCTCGAAAACTCACAAAACTTTGCACACGCGTCAGAAGTGGTGAAAATTTACGTCTGTTATGGGTTTCGGAATTGGGCGTGGCAAAATGGCTCGATAGCGCCATCTAACGTACAGCCCCGCTCGCTACATTACACTAGGGCTTTGAAATTCGGTACACACATTTATCAGCCCAGTACCTACAAAAAATTCTCTTGGAGTGAAATCCGAAACCAAACAGGAAGTCAGATATTTTTAATCAATTCACAGTTTTTTGCATTTTCCAGACGTTGTACTTTAACGAACTCCTCCTAGAGATTTAATCAGATCAATGTCATTTTTGGTCAGTCTAATCTAAAGGCCTTTGTGACGTTAAATTGCGAAGATCTAGAGTTTTCACTGAAGGGCGTGTCCGTGGCGGCCTGACAAAGTTTGATGTCTTCGCCATGAAAAAGGAAGTTGTTGTAACTCAGACAAACAATGTCCGATCTGCCCCAAACTTCACATGCTTTATTAGAGTCCTAACCTGAAGACATCTTCATAACAATATTCAGTTACAGTCATAGCGCCACCTGCAGGCAACAGGAAATGACATGTTTTATACTGTGATTAACTCCTCATAGAGATTTAACCAGATCAACATCAAATGTTATCAGTCTAATCTCAAGACCTTAGCGATGATAAATTTCAAAGATATTGAGTTTTCGCTGAAGGGCGTGTCTGTGGTGGCCTGACAAAGTCTGATCTTTCGCCATGAAAGAGGGAGCTGCTGTAACTCAGGCATACAATGTCCGATCTGCCCCAAACTTCACATGTGTGATAAGAGTCCTGGCCTAAAGACATCTATATGACAATATTTAGTTAGTCATAGCGCCACCTGCTGGCAACAGGAAATGGCATGCTTCACAATGTAATTCACTACCAGAGTCACATTTCATTATGCCACGAAGTACCAAACATGCTAGAGACACGTTAAATCATGCAACACTTGGCTGAGTGCTAATTTATGCGATTAACGCCACGAAAGAAACAGGAAGTTGTTGTAACTCAGGCATACAATGTCCGATCTGCTTCAAACTTCACGTGTTCAATGATAGTCCTGGCCTGAAGACATCAACATGGCAAAATTCAGTTAAGGTGAAAGCGCCACCTGTTGGCCGCAGGAAGTGTGGCATTTCGAAATGACTTTGGCATAATTCTCCTGTATTCACTCACTTAAATGCATGACGCCCACTGTTCACTGTTTTTCTGAGGCCAACGGGTGGCGGTGAGCCCGGGTGCGAGGGCCCTCTCAACGCTGCTTGCAGCTTTAATTAGGGCCCAAGCGAAAATTCGCGCAGGGCCCTCTTGTTCTTCTAAGGATTATTATTATTAGGGCCCAAGCGAAAATTCGCGCAGGGCCCTCTTGTTCTTCTAAGGATTATTATTATTTTTTTTTTTTTTTTTTTTTTTTTACGTCTTCCGGGGCTTTTTGGGGGCCTTAACATGCTCAAAAACTCTTGAAAATTGGCACACACATTGGAATCCGCGGCCATTAGGACGCCGGAGAGGCTGGTACCCGGGCGTGGCAGGGGGGCTCGACAGCGCCCCCTTGAAAAAAGTCTGAAAATTTGGTCCATATATTAAACATGCTTGCACGTATTAGTATGAAACTCGGTACACATATAGACCTCATCGGGCCGAACAACTTTCGCGCTCTAAGTTAATCGCCACGCCAACAGGAAGTCAGCTATTAAGGGTTGTTTGAAAAACGCATGCTCTGGAATTTGATATACTCCTCCTAGACGATTAATCCGATCGCCACCAAACTCGGTCAGCATGAAGTCAAGACACTGATGATTAAAAATTGCCAGGGGATTTTTGATATCTCGAACGGTTTGGCCGTGGCGAGGCAACGAATTTATGGCGAGAAAAAGGAAACAGGAAATGTGTTATAACGTCTTAATACATATATTGATCTTTATGAAACTTCACGAGTGTGTTCGTTATAGGAGTCTGATCACATGGATGTGACTATTGTGAGTCAAAGTTATAGCGCCACCAACTGGCAGCAGGAAGTGTATCACTTTTTGAAATGTTTTGAGATCACCCTCTTATTTTTACCTGATTTGCTTCAAACTTCATCAGTGTAATGTCAATACACAGCAGATGTAGACCTATGACAGGATTTTTGATATTTGAAATATTGTTGCCATGGCAACAGGTAAAACTGTAATAATATTCTTGAGTGTTTTTGAGGCTCTTAACATGCTTCAAATTGCATGAAACTCGACACACACATCAATATTGTCAACCAGTAGACATGGACAAAGCCATAGAAATGGGCGTGGTGGAGGGGCTCAGTAGCGCCACCTTTTGACAAAAGTGGGGGTTAGTTATTCCTACAGTCACCAAACTCGGTACACATATTATTCTCATCAAGCCGGACAATTTTCTAATTTACATTCATTAGCTCCGACCAACAGGAAGTCAGCTATTTTGGTTTGAATGTTAATTTTTTGAAAAAACAGGCTATGAATTTTATACTACTACTCCTACAGGGTTTATCCAATTTACACCAAGCTTTTTTTAACTTGTTGCGAACACATTGAAGTTGTTTAATTGCAAACGGATTTTGGATATCTCAAACGGTTTGGCCGTGGCGAGGCAACGAATTTATGGCGAGAAAAGGGAAACAGGAAATGTGTTATAACTTCTGCATACATTGATTGATGTTTATGAAACTTCAGGAATGTGTTGGTTGTAGTAGTCTGATCACATGGATGTAACTATTGTGAGTCAAAGTTATAGCGCCACCAAATGGCAGCAAGAAGTGTATCACTTTTAAAATGCTTTGAGATCACCCTCTTATTTTTACCTGATTTGCTTCAAACTTCATCAGTGTAATGTCAATACACAGCAGATGTAGACCTATGACAGGATTTTTGATATTTGAAATATTGTTGCCATGGCAACAGGTCAAACTGTAATAATATTCTTGAGTGTTTTTGAGGCTCTTAACATGCTTCAAATTGCATGAAACTCGACACACACATCAATATTGTCAACCAGTAGACATGGACAAAGCCATAGAAATGGGCGTGGTGGAGGGGCTCAGTAGCGCCACCTTTTGACAAAAGTGGGGGGGTTAGTTTTTCCTACAGTCACCAAACTCGGTACACATATTATTCTCATCAAGCCGGACAATTTTCTAATTTACATTCATTAGCTCCGACCAACAGGAAGTCAGCTATTTTGGTTTGAATGTTAATTTTTTGAAAAAACAGGCTATGAATTTTATACTACTACTCCTACAGGGTTTATCCAATTTACACCAAGCTTTTTTTAACTTGTTGCTAACACATTGAAGTTGTTTAATTGCAAACGGATTTTGGATATCTCAAACGGTTTGGCCGTGGCGAGGCAACGAATTTATGGCAAGAAAAGGGAAACAAAGTGTTATAACTTCTGCATACATTAATTGATTTTGATGAAACTTTGGCTTAGTCTTCGTTGTACAAGGCTGATCACATGGATTTGACTATTGTGATTCAAAGTCATAGCGCCACCAACTGGAAGCAGAAAATGTGTCACTTTCAGCATACATTGAGATCACCCTCTTATTTTTACCTGATTTGCTTCAAAATTCATCAGAATAATGTTAAAACTTGGCACATGTAATCCTTTGAAAATGGGCAGGGAGGAGGGGCTCTATAACGGCACCTTGTAGTGCAGTAAATGTGGAGTGAATTTGACATAGTCCTTTGATGTTTAACCGTTTTAAGTGCCTATTGCCCGCTGTGCACAGTTGCCCTGAAGCCACCGGGGTGGCGGTGCCACCGGGCTTGGGCCCGCCATCGCTGCTCGTTATTTATTTATTTTTTTATTTTTTTTCGTCTTCCGGGGCTTTTTGGGGGCCTTAACATGCTCAAAAACTCTTGAAAATTGGCACACACATTGGAATCCGCGGCCATTAGGACGCCGGAGAGGCTGGTACCCGGGCGTGGCAGGGGGGCTCGACAGCGCCCCCTTGAAAAAAGTCTGAAAATTTGGTCCATATATTAAACATGCTTGCACGTATTAGTATGAAACTCGGTACACATATAGACCTCATCGGGCCGAACAACTTTCGTGCTCTAAGTTAATCGTCACGCCAACAGGAAGTCAGCTATTAAGGGTTGTTTGAAAAACGCATGCTCTGGAATTTGATATACTCCTCCTAGACGATTAATCCGATCGCCACCAAACTCGGTCAGCATGAAGTCAAGACACTGATGATTAAAAATTGCCAGGGGATTTTTGATATCTCGAACAGTTTGGCCGTGGCGAGGCAACGAATTTATGGCGAGAAAAAGGAAACAGGAAATGTGTTATAACGTCTTAATACATATATTGATCTTTATGAAACTTCACGAGTGTGTTCCTTATAGGAGTCTGATCACATGGATGTGACTATTGTGAGTCAAAGTTATAGCGCCACCAACTGGCAGCAGGAAGTGTATCACTTTTTGAAATGTTTTGAGATCACCCTCTTATTTTTACCTGATTTGCTTCAAACTTCATCAGTGTAATGTCAATACACAGCAGATGTAGACCTATGACAGGATTTTTGATATTTGAAATATTGTTGCCATGGCAACAGGTCAAACTGTAATAATATTCTTGAGTGTTTTTGAGGCTCTTAACATGCTTCAAATTGCATGAAACTCGACACACACATCAATATTGTCAACCAGTAGACATGGACAAAGCCATAGAAATGGGCGTGGTGGAGGGGCTCAGTAGCGCCACCTTTTGACAAAAGTGGGGGTTAGTTTTTCCTACAGTCACCAAACTCGGTACACATATTATTCTCATCAAGCCGAACAATTTTCTAATTTACATTCATTAGCTCCGACCAACAGGAAGTCAGCTATTTTGGTTTGAATGTTAATTTTTTGAAAAAACAGGCTATGAATTTTATACTACTACTCCTACAGGGTTTATCCAATTTACACCAAGCTTTTTTAACTTGTTGCGAACACATTGAAGTTGTTTAATTGCAAACGGATTTTGGATATCTCAAACGGTTTGGCCGTGGCGAGGCAACGAATTTATGGCGAGAAAAGGGAAACAGGAAATGTGTTATAACTTCTGCATACATTGATTGATGTTTATGAAACTTCAGGAGTGTGTTGGTTGTAGTAGTCTGATCACATGGATGTAACTATTGTGAGTCAAAGTTATAGCGCCACCAAATGGCAGCAAGAAGTGTATCACTTTTAAAATGCTTTGAGATCACCCTCTTATTTTTACCTGATTTGCTTCAAACTTCATCAGTGTAATGTCAATACACAGCAGATGTAGACCTATGACAGGATTTTTGATATTTGAAATATCGTTGCCATGGCGACAGGTCAAACTGTAATAATATTCTTGAGTGTTTTTGAGGCTCTTAACATGCTTCAATTTGCATGAAACTCGACACACACATCAATATTGTCAACCAGTAGACATGGACAAAGCCATAGAAATGGGCGTGGTGGAGGGGCTCAGTAGCGCCACCTTTTGACAAAAGTGGGGGGTTAGTTTTTCCTACAGTCACCAAACTCGGTACATATATTGATCTCATCAAGCCGGACAATTTTCTAATTTACATTCATTAGCTCCGACCAACAGGAAGTCGGCTATTTTGGTTTGAATGTTAATTTTTTGAAAAAACAGGCTATGAATTTTATACTACTACTCCTACAGGGTTTATCCAATTTACACCAAGCTTTTTTAACTTGTTGCTAACACATTGAAGTTGTTTAATTGCAAACGGATTTTGGATATCTCAAACGGTTTGGCCGTGGCGAGGCAACGAATTTATGGCAAGAAAAGGGAAACAAAGTGTTATAACTTCTGCATACATTAATTGATTTTGATGAAACTTTGGCTTAGTCTTCGTTGTACAAGGCTGATCACATGGATTTGACTATTGTGATTCAAAGTCATAGCGCCACCAACTGGAAGCAGAAAATGTGTCACTTTCAGCATACATTGAGATCACCCTCTTATTTTTACCTGATTTGCTTCAAAATTCATCAGAATAATGTTAAAACTTGGCACATGTAATCCTTTGAAAATGGGCAGGGAGGAGGGGCTCTATAGCGGCACCTTGTAGTGCAGTAAATGTGGAGTGAATTTGACATAGTCCTTTGATGTTTAACCGTTTTAAGTGCCTATTGCCCGCTGTGCACAGTTGCCCTGAAGCCACCGGGGTGGCGGTGCCACCGGGCTTGGGCCCGCCATCGCTGCTCGCAGCTATATTTTTTTTTTTTTTTTTTTTTTCCGTCTTCCGGGGCTTTTTGGGGGCCTCAACATGCTCAAAAACTCTTGAAAATTGGCACACACATTGGAATCCGCGGCCATTAGGACGCCGGAGAGGCTGGTACCCGGGCGTGGCAGGGGGCTCGACAGCGCCCCCTTGAAAAAAGTCTGAAAATTTGGTCCATATATTAAACATGCTTGCACGTATTAGTATGAAACTCGGTACACATATAGACCTCATCGGGCCGAACAACTTTCGCGCTCTAAGTTAATCGCCACGCCAACAGGAAGTCAGCTATTAAGGGTTGTTTGAAAAACGCATGCTCTGGAATTTGATATACTCCTCCTAGACGATTAATCCGATCGCCACCAAACTCGGTCAGCATGAAGTCAAGACACTGATGATTAAAAATTGCCAGGGGATTTTTGATATCTCGAACGGTTTGGCCGTGGCGAGGCAACGAATTTATGGCGAGAAAAAGGAAACAGGAAATGTGTTATAACGTCTTAATACATATATTGATCTTTATGAAACTTCACGAGTGTGTTCGTTATAGGAGTCTGATCACATGGATGTAACTATTGTGAGTCAAAGTTATAGCGCCACCAACTGGCAGCAGGAAGTGTATCACTTTTTGAAATGTTTTGAGATCACCCTCTTATTTTTTCCTGATTTGCTTCAAACTTCATCAGTGTAATGTCAATACACAGCAGATGTAGACCTATGACAGGATTTTTGATATTTGAAATATTGTTGCCATGGCAACAGGTCAAACTGTAATAATATTCTTGAGTGTTTTTGAGGCTCTTAACATGCTTCAAATTGCATGAAACTCGACACACACATCAATATTGTCAACCAGTAGACATGGACAAAGCCATAGAAATGGGCGTGGTGGAGGGGCTCAGTAGCGCCACCTTTTGACAAAAGTGGGGGGGTTAGTTTTTCCTACAGTCACCAAACTCGGTACACATATTATTCTCATCAAGCCGAACAATTTTCTAATTTACATTCATTAGCTCCGACCAACAGGAAGTCAGCTATTTTGGTTTGAATGTTAATTTTTTGAAAAAACAGGCTATGAATTTTATACTACTACTCCTACAGGGTTTATCCAATTTACACCAAGCTTTTTTAACTTGTTGCGAACACATTGAAGTTGTTTAATTGCAAACGGATTTTGGATATCTCAAACGGTTTGGCCGTGGCGAGGCAACGAATTTATGGCGAGAAAAGGGAAACAGGAAATGTGTTATAACTTCTGCATACATTGATTGATGTTTATGAAACTTCAGGAGTGTGTTGGTTGTAGTAGTCTGATCACATGGATGTAACTATTGTGAGTCAAAGTTATAGCGCCACCAAATGGCAGCAAGAAGTGTATCACTTTTAAAATGCTTTGAGATCACCCTCTTATTTTTACCTGATTTGCTTCAAACTTCATCAGTGTAATGTCAATACACAGCAGATGTAGACCTATGACAGGATTTTTGATATTTGAAATATCGTTGCCATGGCGACAGGTCAAACTGTAATAATATTCTTGAGTGTTTTTGAGGCTCTTAACATGCTTCAATTTGCATGAAACTCGACACACACATCAATATTGTCAACCAGTAGACATGGACAAAGCCATAGAAATGGGCGTGGTGGAGGGGCTCAGTAGCGCCACCTTTTGACAAAAGTGGGGGGTTAGTTTTTCCTACAGTCACCAAACTCGGTACATATATTGATCTCATCAAGCCGGACAATTTTCTAATTTACATTCATTAGCTCCGACCAACAGGAAGTCGGCTATTTTGGTTTGAATGTTAATTTTTTGAAAAAACAGGCTATGAATTTTATACTACTACTCCTACAGGGTTTATCCAATTTACACCAAGCTTTTTTTAACTTGTTGCTAACACATTGAAGTTGTTTAATTGCAAACGGATTTTGGATATCTCAAACGGTTTGGCCGTGGCGAGGCAACGAATTTATGGCAAGAAAAGGGAAACAAAGTGTTATAACTTCTGCATACATTAATTGATTTTGATGAAACTTTGGCTTAGTCTTCGTTGTACAAGGCTGATCACATGGATTTGACTATTGTGATTCAAAGTCATAGCGCCACCAACTGGAAGCAGAAAATGTGTCACTTTCAGCATACATTGAGATCACCCTCTTATTTTTACCTGATTTGCTTCAAAATTCATCAGAATAATGTTAAAACTTGGCACATGTAATCCTTTGAAAATGGGCAGGGAGGAGGGGCTCTATAGCGGCACCTTGTAGTGCAGTAAATGTGGAGTGAATTTGACATAGTCCTTTGATGTTTAACCGTTTTAAGTGCCTATTGCCCGCTGTGCACAGTTGCCCTGAAGCCACCGGGGTGGCGGTGCCACCGGGCTTGGGCCCGCCATCGCTGCTCGCAGCTATATTTTTTTTTTTTTTTTTTTTTCCGTCTTCCGGGGCTTTTTGGGGGCCTTAACATGCTCAAAAACTCTTGAAAATTGGCACACACATTGGAATCCGCGGCCATTAGGACGCCGGAGAGGCTGGTACCCGGGCGTGGCAGGGGGGCTCGACAGCGCCCCCTTGAAAAAAGTCTGAAAATTTGGTCCATATATTAAACATGCTTGCACGTATTAGTATGAAACTCGGTACACATATAGACCTCATCGGGCCGAACAACTTTCGCGCTCTAAGTTAATCGCCACGCCAACAGGAAGTCAGCTATTAAGGGTTGTTTGAAAAACGCATGCTCTGGAATTTGATATACTCCTCCTAGACGATTAATCCGATCGCCACCAAACTCGGTCAGCATGAAGTCAAGACACTGATGATTAAAAATTGCCAGGGGATTTTTGATATCTCGAACGGTTTGGCCGTGGCGAGGCAACGAATTTATGGCGAGAAAAAGGAAACAGGAAATGTGTTATAACGTCTTAATACATATATTGATCTTTATGAAACTTCACGAGTGTGTTCGTTATAGGAGTCTGATCACATGGATGTAACTATTGTGAGTCAAAGTTATAGCGCCACCAACTGGCAGCAGGAAGTGTATCACTTTTTGAAATGTTTTGAGATCACCCTCTTATTTTTTCCTGATTTGCTTCAAACTTCATCAGTGTAATGTCAATACACAGCAGATGTAGACCTATGACAGGATTTTTGATATTTGAAATATTGTTGCCATGGCAACAGGTCAAACTGTAATAATATTCTTGAGTGTTTTTGAGGCTCTTAACATGCTTCAAATTGCATGAAACTCGACACACACATCAATATTGTCAACCAGTAGACATGGACAAAGCCATAGAAATGGGCGTGGTGGAGGGGCTCAGTAGCGCCACCTTTTGACAAAAGTGGGGGTTAGTTTTTCCTACAGTCACCAAACTCGGTACACATATTATTCTCATCAAGCCGGACAATTTTCTAATTTACATTCATTAGCTCCGACCAACAGGAAGTCAGCTATTTTGGTTTGAATGTTAATTTTTTGAAAAAACAGGCTATGAATTTTATACTACTACTCCTACAGGGTTTATCCAATTTACACCAAGCTTTTTTTAACTTGTTGCGAACACATTGAAGTTGTTTAATTGCAAACGGATTTTGGATATCTCAAACGGTTTGGCCGTGGCGAGGCAACGAATTTATGGCGAGAAAAGGGAAACAGGAAATGTGTTATAACTTCTGCATACATTGATTGATGTTTATGAAACTTCAGGAGTGTGTTGGTTGTAGTAGTCTGATCACATGGATGTAACTATTGTGAGTCAAAGTTATAGCGCCACCAAATGGCAGCAAGAAGTGTATCACTTTTAAAATGCTTTGAGATCACCCTCTTATTTTTACCTGATTTGCTTCAAACTTCATCAGTGTAATGTCAATACACAGCAGATGTAGACCTATGACAGGATTTTTGATATTTGAAATATTGTTGCCATGGCAACAGGTCAAACTGTAATAATATTCTTGAGTGTTTTTGAGGCTCTTAACATGCTTCAAATTGCATGAAACTCGACACACACATCAATATTGTCAACCAGTAGACATGGACAAAGCCATAGAAATGGGCGTGGTGGAGGGGCTCAGTAGCGCCACCTTTTGACAAAAGTGGGGGTTAGTTTTTCCTACAGTCACCAAACTCGGTACACATATTATTCTCATCAAGCTGGACAATTTTCTAATTTACATTCATTAGCTCCGACCAACAGGAAGTCAGCTATTTTGGTTTGAATGTTAATTTTTTGAAAAAACAGGCTATGAATTTTATACTACTACTCCTACAGGGTTTATCCAATTTACACCAAGCTTTTTTTAACTTGTTGCTAACACATTGAAGTTGTTTAATTGCAAACGGATTTTGGATATCTCAAACGGTTTGGCCGTGGCGATGCAACGAATTTATGGCAAGAAAAGGGAAACAAAGTGTTATAACTTCTGCATACATTAATTGATTTTGATGAAACTTTGGCTTAGTCTTCGTTGTACAAGGCTGATCACATGGATTTGACTATTGTGATTCAAAGTCATAGCGCCACCAACTGGAAGCAGAAAATGTGTCACTTTCAGCATACATTGAGATCACCCTCTTATTTTTACCTGATTTGCTTCAAAATTCATCAGAATAATGTTAAAACTTGGCACATGTAATCCTTTGAAAATGGGCAGGGAGGAAGGGGTCTATAGCGGCACCTTGTAGTGCAGTAAATGTGGAGTGAATTTGACATAGTCCTTTGATGTTTAACCGTTTTAAGTGCCTATTGCCCGCTGTGCACAGTTGCCCTGAAGCCACCGGGGTGGCGGTGCCACCGGGCTTGGGCCCGCCATCGCTGCTCGCAGCTATATTTCTTCTTCTTCTTCTTCTTCTTCTTCTTCTTCTTCTTCTTCTTCTTCTTCTTCTTCTCCAAAGTGAATCGCATTTTAGAGGGCCTAAACGTGCTCGAAAACTCATGAAACTTTGCACACGCGTCAGAAGTGGTGAAAATTTACGTCTGTTATGGGTTTCGGAATTGGGCGTGGCAAAATGGCTCGATAGCGCCATCTAACGTACAGCCCCGCTCGCTACATTACACTAGGGCTTTGAAATTCGGTACACACATTTATCAGCCCAGTACCTACAAAAAATTCTCTTGGAGCGAAATCCGAAACCAAACAGGAAGTCAGATATTTTGAATTAATTCACAGTTTTTTGCATTTTCCAGACGTTGTACTTTAACAAACTCCTCCTAGAGATTTAATCAGATCAATGTCATTTTTGGTCAGTCTAATCTAAAGGCCTTTGTGACGTTAAATTGCGAAGATCTAGAGTTTTCACTGAAGGGCGTGTCCGTGGCGGCCTGACAAAGTTTGATGTCTTCGCCATGAAAAAGGAAGTTGTTGTAACTCAGAGAAACAATGTCGGATCTGCCCCAAACTTCACATGCTTTATTAGAGTCCTAACCTGAAGACATCTTCATAACAATATTCAGTTACAGTCATAGCGCCACCTGCAGGCAACAGGAAATGACATGTTTTATACTGTGATTAACTCCTCATAGAGATTTAACCAGATCAACATCAAATGTTGTCAGTCTAATCTCAAGACCTTAGCGATGATAAATTTCAAAGATCTTGAGTTTTCGCTGAAGGGCGTGTCTGTGGCGGCCTGACAAAGTCTGATGTTTCGCCATGAAAGAGGAAGCTGCTGTAACTCAGGCATACAATGTCCGATCTGCCCCAAACTTCACTTGTGTGATAAGAGTCCTGGCCTAAAGACATCTATATGACAATATTTAGTTAGTCATAGCGCCACCTGCTGGCAACAGGAAATGGCATGCTTCAGGATGTAATTCACTACCAGAGTCACATTTCATTATGCCACAAAGTACCAAACATGCTAGAGACACGTTAAATCATGCAACACTTGGCTGAGTGCTAATTTATGCGATTAACGCCACAAAAGAAACAGGAAGTTGTTGTAACTCAGGCATACAATGTCCGATCTGCTTCAAACTTCACGTGTTCAATGATAGTCCTGGCCTGAAGACATCAACATGGCAAAATTCAGTTACGGTCAAAGCGCCACCTGTTGGCCGCAGGAAGTGTGGAATTTCGAAATGACTTTGGCATGATTCTCCTGTATTCACTCGCTTACATGCATGTCACCCACTTTTCACTGTTTTCCTGAGGTCAACGGGTGGCGGTGAGCCCGGATGCGAGGGCCCTCTCAACGCTGCTTGCAGCTTTAATTAGGGCCCAAGCGAAAATTCGCGCAGGGCCCTCTTGTTCTTCTAAGGATTATTAGGGCCCAAGCGAAAATTCGCGCAGGGCCCTCTTGTTCTTCTAAGGATTATTATTATTTTTTTTTTTATTTATTTTTTTTTCCGTCTTCCGGGGCTTTTTGGGGGCCTTAACATGCTCAAAAACTCTTGAAAATTGGCACACACATTGGAATCCGCGGCCATTAGGACGCCGGAGAGGCTGGTACCCGTGCGTGGGAGGGGGGCTCGACAGCGCCCCCTTGAAAAAAGTCTGAAAATTTGGTCCATATATTAAACATGCTTGCACGTATTAGTATGAAACTCGGTACACATATAGACCTCATCGGGCCGAACAACTTTCGCGCTCTAAGTTAATCGCCACGCCAACAGGAAGTCAGCTATTAAGGGTTGTTTGAAAAACGCATGCTCTGGAATTTGATATACTCCTCCTAGACGATTAATCCGATCGCCACCAAACTCGGTCAGCATGAAGTCAAGACACTGATGATTAAAAATTGCTAGGGGATTTTTGATATCTCGAACGGTTTGGCCGTGGCGAGGCAACGAATTTATGGCGAGAAAAAGGAAACAGGAAATGTGTTATAACGTCTTAATACATATATTGATCTTTATGAAACTTCACGAGTGTGTTCGTTATAGGAGTCTGATCACTTGGATGTGACTATTGTGAGTCAAAGTTATAGCGCCACCAACTGGCAGCAGGAAGTGTATCACTTTTTGAAATGTTTTGAGATCACCCTCTTATTTTTACCTGATTTGCTTCAAACTTCATCAGTGTAATGTCAATACACAGCAGATGTAGACCTATGACAGGATTTTTGATATTTGAAATATTGTTGCCATGGCAACAGGTCAAACTGTAATAATATTCTTGAGTGTTTTTGAGGCTCTTAACATGCTTCAAATTGCATGAAACTCGACACACACATCAATATTGTCAACCAGTAGACATGGACAAAGCCATAGAAATGGGCGTGGTGGAGGGGCTCAGTAGCGCCACCTTTTGACAAAAGTGGGGGGTTAGTTTTTCCTACAGTCACCAAACTCGGTACACATATTATTCTCATCAAGCCGGACAATTTTCTAATTTACATTCATTAGCTCCGACCAACAGGAAGTCAGCTATTTTGGTTTGAATGTTAATTTTTTGAAAAAACAGGCTATGAATTTTATACTACTACTCCTACAGGGTTTATCCAATTTACACCAAGCTTTTTTTAACTTGTTGCGAACACATTGAAGTTGTTTAATTGCAAACGGATTTTGGATATCTCAAACGGTTTGGCCGTGGCGAGGCAACGAATTTATGGCGAGAAAAGGGAAACAGGAAATGTGTTATAACTTCTACATACATTGATTGATGTTTATGAAACTTCAGGAGTGTGTTGGTTGTAGTAGTCTGATCACATGGATGTAACTATTGTGAGTCAAAGTTATAGCGCCACCAAATGGCAGCAAGAAGTGTATCACTTTTAAAATGCTTTGAGATCACCCTCTTATTTTTACCTGATTTGCTTCAAACTTCATCAGTGTAATGTCAATACACAGCAGATGTAGACCTATGACAGGATTTTTGATATTTGAAATATTGTTGCCATGGCAACAGGTCAAACTGTAATAATATTCTTGAGTGTTTTTGAGGCTCTTAACATGCTTCAAATTGCATGAAACTCGACACACACATCAATATTGTCAACCAGTAGACATGGACAAAGCCATAGAAATGGGCGTCGTGGAGGGGCTCAGTAGCGCCACCTTTTGACAAAAGTGGGGGGGTTAGTTTTTCCTACAGTCACCAAACTCGGTACACATATTGTTCTCATCAAGCCGGACAATTTTCTAATTTACATTCATTAGCTCCGACCAACAGGAAGTCGGCTATTTTTGTTTGAATGTTAATTTTTTGAAAAAACAGGCTATGAATTTTATACTACTACTCCTACAGGGTTTATCCAATTTACACCAAGCTTTTTTTAACTTGTTGCTAACACATTGAAGTTGTTTAATTGCAAACGGATTTTGGATACCTCAAACGGTTTGGCCGTGGCGAGGCAACGAATTTATGGCAAGAAAAGGGAAACAAAGTGTTATAACTTCTGCATACATTAATTGATTTTGATGAAACTTTGGCTTAGTCTTCGTTGTACAAGGCTGATCACATGGATTTGACTATTGTGATTCAAAGTCATAGCACCACCAACTGGAAGCAGAAAATGTGTCACTTTCAGCATACATTGAGATCACCCTCTTATTTTTACCTGATTTGCTTCAAAATTCATCAGAATAATGTTAAAACTTGGCACATGTAAACCTTTGAAAATGAGCAGGGAGGAGGGGCTCTATAGCGGCACCTTGTAGTGCAGTAAATGTGGAGTGAATTTGACATAGTCCTTTGATGTTTAACCGTTTTAAATGCCTATTGCCCGCCGTGCACAGTTTCCCTGAAGCCACCGGGGTGGCCGTGCCACCGGGCTTGGGCCCGCCATCGCTGCTCGCAGCTATATTTATTATTCTTCTTCTTCTCCAAAGTGAATCGCATTTTAGAGGGCCTAAACGTGCTCGAAAACTCACGAAACTTTGCACACGCGTCAGAAGTGGTGAAAATTTACGTCTGTTATGGGTTTCGGAATTGGGCGTGGCAAAATGGCTCGATAGCGCCATCTAACGTACAGCCCCACTCGCTACATTACACTAGGGCTTTGAAATTCGGTACACACATTTATCAGCCCAGTACCTACAAAAAATTCTCTTGGAGCGAAATCCGAAACCAAACAGGAAGTCAGATATTTTGAATTAATTCACCGTTTTTTGCATTTTCCAGACGTTGTACTTTAACAAACTCCTCCTAGAGATTTAATCAGATCAATGTCATTTTTGGTCAGTCTAATCTAAAGGCCTTTGTGACGTTAAATTGCGAAGATCTAGAGTTTTCACTGAAGGGCGTGTCCGTGGCGGCCTGACAAAGTTTGATGTCTTCGCCATGAAAAAGGAAGTTGTTGTAACTCAGACAAACAATGTCGGATCTGCCCCAAACTTCACATGCTTTATTAGAGTCCTAACCCGAAGACATCTTCATAACAATATTCAGTTACAGTCATAGCGCCACCTGCAGGCAACAGGAAATGACATGTTTTATACTGTGATTAACTCCTCATAGAGATTTAACCAGATCAACATCAAATGTTGTCAGTCTAATCTCAAGACCTTAGCGATGATAAATTTCAAAGATCTTGAGTTTTCGCTGAAGGGCGTGTCTGTGGCGGCCTGACAAAGTCTGATGTTTCGCCATGAAAGAGGAAGCTGCTGTAACTCAGGCATACAATGTCCGATCTGCCCCAAACTTCACATGTGTGATAAGAGTCCTGGCCTAAAGACATCTATATGACAATATTTAGTTAGTCATAGCGCCACCTGCTGGCAACAGGAAATGGCATGCTTCAGGATGTAATTCACTTACAGAGTCACATTTCATTATGCCACGAAGTACCAAACATGCTAGAGACACGTTAAATCATGCAACACTTGGCTGAGTGCTAATTTATGCGATTAACGCCACGAAAGAAACAGGAAGTTGTTGTAACTCAGGCATACAATGTCCGATCTGCTTCAAACTTCACGTGTTCAATGATAGTCCTGGCCTGAAGACATGGCAAAATTCAGTTATGGTGAAAGCGCCACCTGTTGGCCGCAGGAAGTGTGGCATTTCGAAATGACTTTGGCATAATTCTCCTGTATTCACTCACTTAAATGCATGACGCCCACTGTTGACTGTTTTCCTGAGGCCAACGGGTGGCGGTGAGCCCGGGTGCGAGGGCCCTCTCAACGCTGCTTGCAGCTTTAATTATTAGGGCCCGAGCACCGATGGTGTGAGGACCCTATTGGAATTGCTCAGCCAAAATTTTCTTCTTCTCCAAAATGAATCACATTTTTGAGGGCCTAAACGTTCTCAAAAACTCATGAAACTTTGCACACGCGTCAGAAGTGGTGAAAATTTACATCTGATATGGGTTTCAGAATTAGGTGTGGCAAAATGGCTCGATAGCGCCACCTACAAAATTTCAATTAGGCGCCCTTCGTGCTATGTTTCACGTACAGTTCTGAAATTCGGTAGACAGATGTAACAGCCCAATACCTACAAAAAAGCCCCTGTGTGCAAAGTTTGTAAACCCAACAGGAAGTGAGATATTTTGAATTTTCTCTACAAAATTTTGGCAGTTTTTGCCATTTCCACATGTTGTACTTTAACAAACTCCTCCTAGAGCTTTAATCAGATCAACATCATATTTGGTCAGTCTAATCTAAAGGCCACCTGGGGGCAACAGGAAATGACATGTTTTACACTGTGATTAACTCCTCCTAGAGATTTAATCAGATCAATGTCATTTTTTGTCAGTCTAATCAAAAGGCCTTTGTGACGTTAAATTGCGAAGATCTAGAGTTTTCGTTGAAGGGCGTGTCCGTGGTGACCGACAAAGTCTGATGTTTCGCCATGTAAGGTGAATCACTTTTTTGAGGGCCGAAACATACTCGAAAACTCATGAAACTTTGCAGATACGTCAGAAGTGGTGAAAATTTACGTCTGATATGGGTTTCAGAATTAAGTGTGGCAAAATGGCTCGATAGCGCCACCTAAAAAATTTCAACAAAGTGCCCCTGACACTACGTTTCACGTACAGGTATGAAATTTGGTACACACATTTAACAGCCCAATACTTACAAAAAAGTCTCTTGGAGTGAAATCTGAAAACCAACAGGAAGTGAGATATTTTGAATTTTCTTTGCAAAATTTGGGCAGTTTTTGCCTTTTCCAGGCGTTGTACTTTAATGAACTCCTCCTAGAGCTTTAATCAGATCAACATCATATTTGGTCAGTCTAATCTAAAGGCCATCGAGACGTTAAATTGCGAAGATCTAGAGTTTTTGCTGAAGGGCGTGTCCGTGGCGGCCTGGCAAAGTTCTATGTTTCGCCATGAAACAGGAAGTTGTTGTAACTCGGGCATACAATGTCTGATCTGCCCCAAACTTCACATGTTTTATTAGAGTCCTGACCTGAAGACATCTTCATAACAATATTCAGTTACAGTCATAGCGCCACCTGCAGGCAACAGGAAATGACATGTTTTGCACTGTGATTAACTCCTCATAGAGATTTAACCAAATCAACATCAAATATTGTCAGTCTAATCTCAAGACCTTAGCGATGATAAATATCAAAGATCTTGAGTTTTCGGTGAAAGGCGTGTCCGTGGCGGCCTGACAAAGTCTGATGTTTCGCCATGAAAGAGGAAACTGTCGTAACTCAGGCATACTATGTCCGATCTGTGTGATAAGAGTCCTAGCCTAAAGACGTCTATATGACAATATTCAGCTAGTCATAGCGCCACCTGTTGGCAACAGGAAGTGGCATGCTTTATACTGTAATTCACTACCAGATTCACATTTCATCATGCCACGAAGTACCAGACATGCTAGAAACACGTTAAATCATGCAACACTTGGCTGAGTGCTAATTTATGCAATTAACGCCACAAAAGAAACAGGAAGTTGTTGTAACTCAGGCATACAATGTCCGATCTGCTTCAAACTTCACGTGTTCAATGATAGTCCTGGCCTGAAGACATCAACATGGCAAAATTCAGTTACGGTGAAAGCGCCACCTGTTGGCCGCAGGAAGTGTGGCATTTCGAAATGACTTTGGCATAATTCTCCTGTATTCACTCACTTAAATGCATGACGCCCACTGTTCACTGTTTTCCTGAGGCCAACGGGTGGCGGTGAGCCCGGGTGCGAGGGCCCTCTCAACGCTGCTTGCAGCTTTAATTAGGGCCCGAGCACCGATGGTGTGAGGACCCTATTGGAATTGCTCCGTTTATTATTATTATTATTATTATTATTATTATTATTATTATTATTAGGGCCCGAGCACCGATGGTGTGAGGACCCTATTGGAATTGCTCCGTTTATTATTATTATTATTATTATTATTATTATTAGGGCCCGAGCACCGATGGTGTGAGGACCCTATTGGAATTGCTCCGTTTATTATTATTATTATTATTATTATTAGGGCCCGAGCACCGATGGTGTGAGGACCCTATTGGAATTGCTCAGCCAAAATTTTCTTCTTCTCCAAAATGAATCACATTTTTGAGGGCCTAAACGTGCTCGAAAACTCATGAAACTTTGCACACGCGTCAGAAGTGGTGAAAATTTACATCTGATATGGGTTTCAGAATTAGGTGTGGCAAAATGGCTCGATAGCGCCACCTACAAAATTTCAATTAAGCGCCCTTCGTGCTATGTTTCACGTACAGTTCTGAAATTCGGTAGACAGATGTAACAGCCCAATACCTACAAAAAAGCCCCTGGGTGCAAAGTTTGTAAACCCAACAGGAAGTGAGATATTTTGAATTTTCTCTACAAAATTTTGGCAGTTTTTGCCATTTCCACATGTTGTACTTTAACGAACTCCTCCTAGAGCTTTAATCAGATCAACATCATATTTGGTCAGTCTAATCTAAAGGCCTTTGAGATGTTAAATTGCGAAGATCTAGAGTTTTTGCTGAAGGGCGTGTCCGTGGCGGCCTGGCAAAGTTCGATGTTTCGCCATGAAACAGGAAGTTGTTGTAACTCGGGCATACAATGTCTGATCTGCCCCAAACTTCACATGTTTTATTAGAGTCCTGACCTGAAGACATCTTCATAACAATATTCAGTTACAGTCATAGCGCCACCTGGGGGCAACAGGAAATGACATGTTTACACTGTGATTAACTCCTCCTAGAGATTTAATCAGATCAATGTCATTTTTTGTCAGTCTAATCTAAAGGCCTTTGTGACGTTAAATTGCGAAGATCTAGAGTTTTCGTTGAAGGGCGTGTCCGTGGTGACCGACAAAGTCTGATGTTTCGCCATGTAAGGTGAATCACTTTTTTGAGGGCCGAAACATACTCGAAAACTCATGAAACTTTGCAGATACGTCAGAAGTGGTGAAAATTTACGTCTGATATGGGTTTCAGAATTAAGTGTGGCAAAATGGCTCGATAGCGCCACCTAAAAAATTTCAACAAAGTGCCCCTGACATTACGTTTCACGTACAGGTATGAAATTTGGTACACACATTTAACAGCCCAATACTTACAAAAAAGTCTCTTGGAGTGAAATCTGAAAACCAACAGGAAGTGAGATATTTTGAATTTTCTTTGCAAAATTTGGGCAGTTTTTGCCTTTTCCAGGCGTTGTACTTTAATGAACTCCTCCTAGAACTTTAATCAGATCAACATCATATTTGGTCAGTCTAATCTAAAGGCCTTCGAGACGTTAAATTGCGAAGATCTAGAGTTTTTGCTGAAGGGCGTGTCCGTGGCGGCCTGGCAAATTTCTATGTTTCGCCATGAAACAGGAAGTTGTTGTAACTCGGGCATACAATGTCTGATCTGCCCCAAACTTCATATCCTGACCTGAAGACATCTTCATAACAATATTCAGTTACAGTCATAGCGCCACCTGGGGGCAACAGGAAATGACATGTTTTACACTGTGATTAACTCCTCTTGGAGATTTAATCAGATCAATGTCATTTTTTGTCAGTCTAATCTAAAGGCCTTTGTGACGTTAAATTGCGAAGATCTAGAGTTTTCGTTGAAGGGCGTGTCCATGGCTGAATGACAAAGTCTCTTGTTCCGCCATGAAAAAGGAAGCCGTTGTAACTCAGGCATACTATGTCTGATCTGCTCCAAACTTCACATGTGTGATAAGAGTCCTGGCCTGAACATATGTATATGCCAATATTCAGTTAGTCATAGCGCCACCTGCTGGCAACAGGAAATAGCATGCTTTACACTGTAATTCCCTCCCAGAACCACATTTCAATATGCCACAAAGTACAAAACATACTAGAAACATGTTAAATCATGCAACACTTGGCTAAGTGCTAATGTATGCGATTAACGCCATGAAACAGGAAGTTGTTGTAACTCAGGCATATGATGTCCGATCTGCTCCAAACTTCACGTGTTTGATAACAGTCCGGGTCTGAACACATTTATATCGCAATATTTGGTTATGGTCAAAGCGCCACCTGTTGGCAGCAGGAAGTGTGGCAATTAGAAATGACTTAATGGCATAATTCTTCTGTATTCATTCGCTTACATGCATGTCGACCACTGTTCTCTGTTTTCCTAAGGCCAACGGGTGGCGGTGAGCCCGGGTGCGAGGGCCCTTTCATCGCTGCTTGCAGCTTTAATTATTCTTCTTCTTCTTCTTCTTCTTCTCCAAAGTGAATCGCATTTTAGAGGTCCTAAACGTGCTCGAAAACTCACGAAACTTTGCACACGCGTCAGAAGTGGTGAAAATTTACGTCTGTTATGGGTTTCGGAATTGGGCGTGGCAAAATGGCTCGATAGCGCCATCTAACGTACAGCCCCGCTCGCTACATTACACTAGGGCTTTGAAATTCGGTACACACATTTATCAGCCCAGTACCTACAAAAAATTCTCTTGGAGCAAAATCCGAAACCAAACAGGAAGTCAGATATTTTGAATTAATTCACCGTTTTTTGCATTTTCCAGACGTTGTACTTTAACGAACTCCTCCTAGAGATTTAATCAGATCAATGTCATTTTTGGTCAGTCTAATCTAAAGGCCTTTGTGACGTTAAATTGCGAAGATCTAGAGTTTTCACTGAAGGGCGTGTCCGTGGCGGCCTGACAAAGTTTGATGTCTTCGCCATGAAAAAGGAAGTTGTTGTAACTCAGACAAACAATGTCGGATCTGCCCCAAACTTCACATGCTTTATTAGAGTCCTAACCTGAAGACATCTTCATAACAATATTCAGTTACAGTCATAGCGCCACCTGCAGGCAACAGGAAATGAAATGTTTTACTCTGTGATTAACTCCTCATAGAGATTTAACCAGATCAACATCAAATGTTGTCAGTCTAATCTCAAGACCTTAGCGATGATAAATTTCAAAGATCTTGAGTTTTCACTGAAGGGCGTGTCTGTGGCGGCCTGACAAAGTCTGATGTTTCGCCATGAAATAGGAAGCTGCTGTAACTCAGGCATACAATGTCCGATCTGCCCCAAACTTCACATGTGTGATAAGAGTCCTGGCCTAAAGACATCTATATGACAATATTTAGTTAGTCATAGCGCCACCTGCTGGCAACAGGAAATGGCATGCTTCAGGATGTAATTCACTACCAGAGTCACATTTCATTATGCCACGAAGTACCAAACATGCTAGAGACACGTTAAATCATGCAACACTTGGCTGAGTGCTAATTTATGCGATTAACGCCACAAAAGAAACAGGAAGTTGTTGTAACTCAGACATACAATGTCCGATCTGCTTCAAACTTCACGTGTTCAATGATAGTCCTGGCCTGAAGACATCAACATGGCAAAATTCAGTTATGGTGAAAGCGCCACCTGTTGGCCGCAGGAAGTGTGGCATTTCGAAATGACTGGCATAATTCTCCTGTATTCACTCACTTAAATGCATGACGCCCACTGTTCACTGTTTTCCTGAGGCCAACAGGTGGCGGTGAGCCCGGGTGCGAGGGCCCTCTCAACGCTGCTTGCAGCTTTAATTAGGGCCCGAGCACCGATGGTGTGAGGACCCTATTGGAATTGCTCCGTTTATTATTATTATTAGGGCCCGAGCACCGATGGTGTGAGGACCCTATTGGAATTGCTCCGTTTATTATTATTATTATTATTATTATTAGGGCCCGAGCACCGATGGTGTGAGGACCCTATTGGAATTGCTCCGTTTATTATTATTATTATTATTATTATTAGGGCCCGAGCACCGATGGTGTGAGGACCCTATTGGAATTGCTCCGATTATTATTATTATTATTATTATTATTATTATTATTATTAGGGCCCAAGCGAAAATTCGCGCAGGGCCCTCTTGTTCTTCTAAGGATTATTAGGGCCCAAGCGAAAATTCGCGCAGGGCCCTCTTGTTCTTCTAAGGATTATTATTAGGGCCCAAGCGAAAATTCGCGCAGGGCCCTCTTGTTCTTCTAAGGATTATTAGGGCCCAAGCGAAAATTCGCGCAGGGCCCTCTTGTTCTTCTAAGGATTATTAGGGCCCAAGCGAAAATTCGCGCAGGGCCCTCTTGTTCTTCTAAGGATTATTATTAGGGCCCAAGCGAAAATTCGCGCAGGGCCCTCTTGTTCTTCTAAGGATTATTATTATTATTTTTTTTTTTTTTTTTTTTTTTTTTTTTTTCCGTCTTCCGGGGCTTTTTGGGGGCCTTAACATGCTCAAAAACTCTTGAAAATTGGCACACACATTGGAATCCGCGGCCATTAGGACGCCGGAGAGGCTGGTACCCGGGCGTGGCAGGGGGGCTCGACAGCGCCCCCTTGAAAAAAGTCTGAAAATTTGGTCCATATATTAAACATGCTTGCACGTATTAGTATGAAACTCGGTACACATATAGACCTCATCGGGCCGAACAACTTTCGCGCTCTAAGTTAATCGCCACGCCAACAGGAAGTCAGCTATTAAGGGTTGTTTGAAAAACGCATGCTCTGGAATTTGATATACTCCTCCTAGACGATTAATCCGATCGCCACCAAACTCGGTCAGCATGAAGTCAAGACACTGATGATTAAAAATTGCCAGGGGATTTTTGATATCTCGAACGGTTTGGCCGTGGCGAGGCAACGAATTTATGGTGAGAAAAAGGAAACAGGAAATGTGTTATAACGTCTTAATACATATATTGATCTTTATGAAACTTCACGAGTGTGTTCGTTATAGGAGTCTGATCACATGGATGTGACTATTGTGAGTCAAAGTTATAGCGCCACCAACTGGCAGCAGGAAGTGTATCACTTTTTGAAATGTTTTGAGATCACCCTCTTATTTTTACCTGATTTGCTTCAAACTTCATCAGTGTAATGTCAATACACAGCAGATGTAGACCTATGACAGGATTTTTGATATTTGAAATATTGTTGCCATGGCAACAGGTCAAACTGTAATAATATTCTTGAGTGTTTTTGAGGCTCTTAACATGCTTCAAATTGCATGAAACTCGACACACACATCAATATTGTCAACCAGTAGACATGGACAAAGCCATAGAAATGGGCGTGGTGGAGGGGCTCAGTAGCGCCACCTTTTGACAAAAGTGGGGGGGTTAGTTTTTCCTACAGTCACCAAACTCGGTACACATATTATTCTCATCAAGCCGGACAATTTTCTAATTTACATTCATTAGCTCCGACCAACAGGAAGTCAGCTATTTTGGTTTGAATGTTAATTTTTTGAAAAAACAGGCTATGAATTTTATACTACTACTCCTACAGGGTTTATCCAATTTACACCAAGCTTTTTTTAACTTGTTGCGAACACATTGAAGTTGTTTAATTGCAAACGGATTTTGGATATCTCAAACGGTTTGGCCGTGGCGAGGCAACGAATTTATGGCGAGAAAAGGGAAACAGGAAATGTGTTATAACTTCTGCATACATTGATTGATGTTTATGAAACTTCAGGAGTGTGTTGGTTGTAGTAGTCTGATCACATGGATGTAACTATTGTGAGTCAAAGTTATAGCGCCACCAAATGGCAGCAAGAAGTGTATCACTTTTAAAATGCTTTGAGATCACCCTCTTATTTTTACCTGATTTGCTTCAAACTTCATCAGTGTAATGTCAATACACAGCAGATGTAGACCTATGACAGGATTTTTGATATTTGAAATATTGTTGCCATGGCAACAGGTCAAACTGTAATAATATTCTTGAGTGTTTTTGAGGCTCTTAACATGCTTCAAATTGCATGAAACTCGACACACACATCAATATTGTCAACCAGTAGACATGGACAAAGCCATAGAAATGGGCGTCGTGGAGGGGCTCAGTAGCGCCACCTTTTGACAAAAGTGGGGGGTTAGTTTTTCCTACAGTCACCAAACTCGGTACACATATTGTTCTCATCAAGCCGGACAATTTTCTAATTTACATTCATTAGCTCCGACCAACAGGAAGTCGGCTATTTTTGTTTGAATGTTAATTTTTTGAAAAAACAGGCTATGAATTTTATACTACTACTCCTACAGGGTTTATCCAATTTACACCAAGCTTTTTTTAACTTGTTGCTAACACATTGAAGTTGTTTAATTGCAAACGGATTTTGGATACCTCAAACGGTTTGGCCGTGGCGAGGCAACGAATTTATGGCAAGAAAAGGGAAACAAAGTGTTATAACTTCTGCATACATTAATTGATTTTGATGAAACTTTGGCTTAGTCTTCGTTGTACAAGGCTGATCACATGGATTTGACTATTGTGATTCAAAGTCATAGCACCACCAACTGGAAGCAGAAAATGTGTCACTTTCAGCATACATTGAGATCACCCTCTTATTTTTACCTGATTTGCTTCAAAATTCATCAGAATAATGTTAAAACTTGGCACATGTAAACCTTTGAAAATGAGCAGGGAGGAGGGGCTCTATAGCGGCACCTTGTAGTGCAGTAAATGTGGAGTGAATTTGACATAGTCCTTTGATGTTTAACCGTTTTAAATGCCTATTGCCCGCCGTGCACAGTTTCCCTGAAGCCACCGGGGTGGCCGTGCCACCGGGCTTGGGCCCGCCATCGCTGCTCGCAGCTATATTTATTATTCTTCTTCTTCTCCAAAGTGAATCGCATTTTAGAGGGCCTAAACGTGCTCGAAAACTCACGAAACTTTGCACACGCGTCAGAAGTGGTGAAAATTTACGTCTGTTATGGGTTTCGGAATTGGGCGTGGCAAAATGGCTCGATAGCGCCATCTAACGTACAGCCCCACTCGCTACATTACACTAGGGCTTTGAAATTCGGTACACACATTTATCAGCCCAGTACCTACAAAAAATTCTCTTGGAGCGAAATCCGAAACCAAACAGGAAGTCAGATATTTTGAATTAATTCACCGTTTTTTGCATTTTCCAGACGTTGTACTTTAACAAACTCCTCCTAGAGATTTAATCAGATCAATGTCATTTTTGGTCAGTCTAATCTAAAGGCCTTTGTGACGTTAAATTGCGAAGATCTAGAGTTTTCACTGAAGGGCGTGTCCGTGGCGGCCTGACAAAGTTTGATGTCTTCGCCATGAAAAAGGAAGTTGTTGTAACTCAGACAAACAATGTCGGATCTGCCCCAAACTTCACATGCTTTATTAGAGTCCTAACCCGAAGACATCTTCATAACAATATTCAGTTACAGTCATAGCGCCACCTGCAGGCAACAGGAAATGACATGTTTTATACTGTGATTAACTCCTCATAGAGATTTAACCAGATCAACATCAAATGTTGTCAGTCTAATCTCAAGACCTTAGCGATGATAAATTTCAAAGATCTTGAGTTTTCGCTGAAGGGCGTGTCTGTGGCGGCCTGACAAAGTCTGATGTTTCGCCATGAAAGAGGAAGCTGCTGTAACTCAGGCATACAATGTCCGATCTGCCCCAAACTTCACATGTGTGATAAGAGTCCTGGCCTAAAGACATCTATATGACAATATTTAGTTAGTCATAGCGCCACCTGCTGGCAACAGGAAATGGCATGCTTCAGGATGTAATTCACTTACAGAGTCACATTTCATTATGCCACGAAGTACCAAACATGCTAGAGACACGTTAAATCATGCAACACTTGGCTGAGTGCTAATTTATGCGATTAACGCCACGAAAGAAACAGGAAGTTGTTGTAACTCAGGCATACAATGTCCGATCTGCTTCAAACTTCACGTGTTCAATGATAGTCCTGGCCTGAAGACATGGCAAAATTCAGTTATGGTGAAAGCGCCACCTGTTGGCCGCAGGAAGTGTGGCATTTCGAAATGACTTTGGCATAATTCTCCTGTATTCACTCACTTAAATGCATGACGCCCACTGTTGACTGTTTTCCTGAGGCCAACGGGTGGCGGTGAGCCCGGGTGCGAGGGCCCTCTCAACGCTGCTTGCAGCTTTAATTATTAGGGCCCGAGCACCGATGGTGTGAGGACCCTATTGGAATTGCTCAGCCAAAATTTTCTTCTTCTCCAAAATGAATCACATTTTTGAGGGCCTAAACGTTCTCAAAAACTCATGAAACTTTGCACACGCGTCAGAAGTGGTGAAAATTTACATCTGATATGGGTTTCAGAATTAGGTGTGGCAAAATGGCTCGATAGCGCCACCTACAAAATTTCAATTAGGCGCCCTTCGTGCTATGTTTCACGTACAGTTCTGAAATTCGGTAGACAGATGTAACAGCCCAATACCTACAAAAAAGCCCCTGTGTGCAAAGTTTGTAAACCCAACAGGAAGTGAGATATTTTGAATTTTCTCTACAAAATTTTGGCAGTTTTTGCCATTTCCACATGTTGTACTTTAACGAACTCCTCCTAGAGCTTTAATCAGATCAACATCATATTTGGTCAGTCTAATCTAAAGGCCACCTGGGGGCAACAGGAAATGACATGTTTTACACTGTGATTAACTCCTCCTAGAGATTTAATCAGATCAATGTCATTTTTTGTCAGTCTAATCAAAAGGCCTTTGTGACGTTAAATTGCGAAGATCTAGAGTTTTCGTTGAAGGGCGTGTCCGTGGTGACCGACAAAGTCTGATGTTTCGCCATGTAAGGTGAATCACTTTTTTGAGGGCCGAAACATACTCGAAAACTCATGAAACTTTGCAGATACGTCAGAAGTGGTGAAAATTTACGTCTGATATGGGTTTCAGAATTAAGTGTGGCAAAATGGCTCGATAGCGCCACCTAAAAAATTTCAACAAAGTGCCCCTGACACTACGTTTCACGTACAGGTATGAAATTTGGTACACACATTTAACAGCCCAATACTTACAAAAAAGTCTCTTGGAGTGAAATCTGAAAACCAACAGGAAGTGAGATATTTTGAATTTTCTTTGCAAAATTTGGGCAGTTTTTGCCTTTTCCAGGCGTTGTACTTTAATGAACTCCTCCTAGAGCTTTAATCAGATCAACATCATATTTGGTCAGTCTAATCTAAAGGCCATCGAGACGTTAAATTGCGAAGATCTAGAGTTTTTGCTGAAGGGCGTGTCCGTGGCGGCCTGGCAAAGTTCTATGTTTCGCCATGAAACAGGAAGTTGTTGTAACTCGGGCATACAATGTCTGATCTGCCCCAAACTTCACATGTTTTATTAGAGTCCTGACCTGAAGACATCTTCATAACAATATTCAGTTACAGTCATAGCGCCACCTGCAGGCAACAGGAAATGACATGTTTTGCACTGTGATTAACTCCTCATAGAGATTTAACCAAATCAACATCAAATATTGTCAGTCTAATCTCAAGACCTTAGCGATGATAAATATCAAAGATCTTGAGTTTTCGGTGAAAGGCGTGTCCGTGGCGGCCTGACAAAGTCTGATGTTTCGCCATGAAAGAGGAAACTGTCGTAACTCAGGCATACTATGTCCGATCTGTGTGATAAGAGTCCTAGCCTAAAGACGTCTATATGACAATATTCAGCTAGTCATAGCGCCACCTGTTGGCAACAGGAAGTGGCATGCTTTATACTGTAATTCACTACCAGATTCACATTTCATCATGCCACGAAGTACCAGACATGCTAGAAACACGTTAAATCATGCAACACTTGGCTGAGTGCTAATTTATGCAATTAACGCCACAAAAGAAACAGGAAGTTGTTGTAACTCAGGCATACAATGTCCGATCTGCTTCAAACTTCACGTGTTCAATGATAGTCCTGGCCTGAAGACATCAACATGGCAAAATTCAGTTACGGTGAAAGCGCCACCTGTTGGCCGCAGGAAGTGTGGCATTTCGAAATGACTTTGGCATAATTCTCCTGTATTCACTCACTTAAATGCATGACGCCCACTGTTCACTGTTTTCCTGAGGCCAACGGGTGGCGGTGAGCCCGGGTGCGAGGGCCCTCTCAACGCTGCTTGCAGCTTTAATTAGGGCCCGAGCACCGATGGTGTGAGGACCCTATTGGAATTGCTCCGTTTATTATTATTATTATTATTATTATTATTATTATTATTAGGGCCCGAGCACCGATGGTGTGAGGACCCTATTGGAATTGCTCCGTTTATTATTATTATTATTATTATTATTATTATTAGGGCCCGAGCACCGATGGTGTGAGGACCCTATTGGAATTGCTCCGTTTATTATTATTATTATTATTATTATTAGGGCCCGAGCACCGATGGTGTGAGGACCCTATTGGAATTGCTCAGCCAAAATTTTCTTCTTCTCCAAAATGAATCACATTTTTGAGGGCCTAAACGTGCTCGAAAACTCATGAAACTTTGCACACGCGTCAGAAGTGGTGAAAATTTACATCTGATATGGGTTTCAGAATTAGGTGTGGCAAAATGGCTCGATAGCGCCACCTACAAAATTTCAATTAAGCGCCCTTCGTGCTATGTTTCACGTACAGTTCTGAAATTCGGTAGACAGATGTAACAGCCCAATACCTACAAAAAAGCCCCTGGGTGCAAAGTTTGTAAACCCAACAGGAAGTGAGATATTTTGAATTTTCTCTACAAAATTTTGGCAGTTTTTGCCATTTCCACATGTTGTACTTTAACGAACTCCTCCTAGAGCTTTAATCAGATCAACATCATATTTGGTCAGTCTAATCTAAAGGCCTTTGAGATGTTAAATTGCGAAGATCTAGAGTTTTTGCTGAAGGGCGTGTCCGTGGCGGCCTGGCAAAGTTCGATGTTTCGCCATGAAACAGGAAGTTGTTGTAACTCGGGCATACAATGTCTGATCTGCCCCAAACTTCACATGTTTTATTAGAGTCCTGACCTGAAGACATCTTCATAACAATATTCAGTTACAGTCATAGCGCCACCTGGGGGCAACAGGAAATGACATGTTTACACTGTGATTAACTCCTCCTAGAGATTTAATCAGATCAATGTCATTTTTTGTCAGTCTAATCTAAAGGCCTTTGTGACGTTAAATTGCGAAGATCTAGAGTTTTCGTTGAAGGGCGTGTCCGTGGTGACCGACAAAGTCTGATGTTTCGCCATGTAAGGTGAATCACTTTTTTGAGGGCCGAAACATACTCGAAAACTCATGAAACTTTGCAGATACGTCAGAAGTGGTGAAAATTTACGTCTGATATGGGTTTCAGAATTAAGTGTGGCAAAATGGCTCGATAGCGCCACCTAAAAAATTTCAACAAAGTGCCCCTGACATTACGTTTCACGTACAGGTATGAAATTTGGTACACACATTTAACAGCCCAATACTTACAAAAAAGTCTCTTGGAGTGAAATCTGAAAACCAACAGGAAGTGAGATATTTTGAATTTTCTTTGCAAAATTTGGGCAGTTTTTGCCTTTTCCAGGCGTTGTACTTTAATGAACTCCTCCTAGAACTTTAATCAGATCAACATCATATTTGGTCAGTCTAATCTAAAGGCCTTCGAGACGTTAAATTGCGAAGATCTAGAGTTTTTGCTGAAGGGCGTGTCCGTGGCGGCCTGGCAAATTTCTATGTTTCGCCATGAAACAGGAAGTTGTTGTAACTCGGGCATACAATGTCTGATCTGCCCCAAACTTCATATCCTGACCTGAAGACATCTTCATAACAATATTCAGTTACAGTCATAGCGCCACCTGGGGGCAACAGGAAATGACATGTTTTACACTGTGATTAACTCCTCTTGGAGATTTAATCAGATCAATGTCATTTTTTGTCAGTCTAATCTAAAGGCCTTTGTGACGTTAAATTGCGAAGATCTAGAGTTTTCGTTGAAGGGCGTGTCCATGGCTGAATGACAAAGTCTCTTGTTCCGCCATGAAAAAGGAAGCCGTTGTAACTCAGGCATACTATGTCTGATCTGCTCCAAACTTCACATGTGTGATAAGAGTCCTGGCCTGAACATATGTATATGCCAATATTCAGTTAGTCATAGCGCCACCTGCTGGCAACAGGAAATAGCATGCTTTACACTGTAATTCCCTCCCAGAACCACATTTCAATATGCCACAAAGTACAAAACATACTAGAAACATGTTAAATCATGCAACACTTGGCTAAGTGCTAATGTATGCGATTAACGCCATGAAACAGGAAGTTGTTGTAACTCAGGCATATGATGTCCGATCTGCTCCAAACTTCACGTGTTTGATAACAGTCCGGGTCTGAACACATTTATATCGCAATATTTGGTTATGGTCAAAGCGCCACCTGTTGGCAGCAGGAAGTGTGGCAATTAGAAATGACTTAATGGCATAATTCTTCTGTATTCATTCGCTTACATGCATGTCGACCACTGTTCTCTGTTTTCCTAAGGCCAACGGGTGGCGGTGAGCCCGGGTGCGAGGGCCCTTTCATCGCTGCTTGCAGCTTTAATTATTCTTCTTCTTCTTCTTCTTCTTCTCCAAAGTGAATCGCATTTTAGAGGTCCTAAACGTGCTCGAAAACTCACGAAACTTTGCACACGCGTCAGAAGTGGTGAAAATTTACGTCTGTTATGGGTTTCGGAATTGGGCGTGGCAAAATGGCTCGATAGCGCCATCTAACGTACAGCCCCGCTCGCTACATTACACTAGGGCTTTGAAATTCGGTACACACATTTATCAGCCCAGTACCTACAAAAAATTCTCTTGGAGCGAAATCCGAAACCAAACAGGAAGTCAGATATTTTGAATTAATTCACCGTTTTTTGCATTTTCCAGACGTTGTACTTTAACGAACTCCTCCTAGAGATTTAATCAGATCAATGTCATTTTTGGTCAGTCTAATCTAAAGGCCTTTGTGACGTTAAATTGCGAAGATCTAGAGTTTTCACTGAAGGGCGTGTCCGTGGCGGCCTGACAAAGTTTGATGTCTTCGCCATGAAAAAGGAAGTTGTTGTAACTCAGACAAACAATGTCGGATCTGCCCCAAACTTCACATGCTTTATTAGAGTCCTAACCTGAAGACATCTTCATAACAATATTCAGTTACAGTCATAGCGCCACCTGCAGGCAACAGGAAATGAAATGTTTTACTCTGTGATTAACTCCTCATAGAGATTTAACCAGATCAACATCAAATGTTGTCAGTCTAATCTCAAGACCTTAGCGATGATAAATTTCAAAGATCTTGAGTTTTCACTGAAGGGCGTGTCTGTGGCGGCCTGACAAAGTCTGATGTTTCGCCATGAAATAGGAAGCTGCTGTAACTCAGGCATACAATGTCCGATCTGCCCCAAACTTCACATGTGTGATAAGAGTCCTGGCCTAAAGACATCTATATGACAATATTTAGTTAGTCATAGCGCCACCTGCTGGCAACAGGAAATGGCATGCTTCAGGATGTAATTCACTACCAGAGTCACATTTCATTATGCCACGAAGTACCAAACATGCTAGAGACACGTTAAATCATGCAACACTTGGCTGAGTGCTAATTTATGCGATTAACGCCACAAAAGAAACAGGAAGTTGTTGTAACTCAGACATACAATGTCCGATCTGCTTCAAACTTCACGTGTTCAATGATAGTCCTGGCCTGAAGACATCAACATGGCAAAATTCAGTTATGGTGAAAGCGCCACCTGTTGGCCGCAGGAAGTGTGGCATTTCGAAATGACTTTGGCATAATTCTCCTGTATTCACTCACTTAAATGCATGACGCCCACTGTTCACTGTTTTCCTGAGGCCAACAGGTGACGGTGAGCCCGGGTGCGAGGGCCCTCTCAACGCTGCTTGCAGCTTTAATTAGGGCCCGAGCACCGATGGTGTGAGGACCCTATTGGAATTGCTCCGTTTATTATTATTATTAGGGCCCGAGCACCGATGGTGTGAGGACCCTATTGGAATTGCTCCGTTTATTATTATTATTATTATTATTATTAGGGCCCGAGCACCGATGGTGTGAGGACCCTATTGGAATTGCTCCGTTTATTATTATTATTATTATTATTATTATTATTAGGGCCCGAGCACCGATGGTGTGAGGACCCTATTGGAATTGCTCCGATTATTATTATTATTATTATTATTATTATTATTATTATTATTAGGGCCCAAGCGAAAATTCGCGCAGGGCCCTCTTGTTCTTCTAAGGATTATTAGGGCCCAAGCGAAAATTCGCGCAGGGCCCTCTTGTTCTTCTAAGGATTATTATTAGGGCCCAAGCGAAAATTCGCGCAGGGCCCTCTTGTTCTTCTAAGGATTATTAGGGCCCAAGCGAAAATTCGCGCAGGGCCCTCTTGTTCTTCTAAGGATTATTAGGGCCCAAGCGAAAATTCGCGCAGGGCCCTCTTGTTCTTCTAAGGATTATTATTATTTTTTTTTTTTTTTTTATTTTTTTTTTTTTCCGTCTTCCGGGGCTTTTTGGGGGCCTTAACATGCTCAAAAACTCTTGAAAATTGGCACACACATTGGAATCCGCGGCCATTAGGACGCCGGAGAGGCTGGTACCCGGGCGTGGCAGGGGGGCTCGACAGCGCCCCCTTGAAAAAAGTCTGAAAATTTGGTCCATATATTAAACATGCTTGCACGTATTAGTATGAAACTCGGTACACATATAGACCTCATCGGGCCGAACAACTTTCGCGCTCTAAGTTAATCGCCACGCCAACAGGAAGTCAGCTATTAAGGGTTGTTTGAAAAACGCATGCTCTGGAATTTGATATACTCCTCCTAGACGATTAATCCGATCGCCACCAAACTCGGTCAGCATGAAGTCAAGACACTGATGATTAAAAATTGCCAGGGGATTTTTGATATCTCGAACGGTTTGGCCGTGGCGAGGCAACGAATTTATGGTGAGAAAAAGGAAACAGGAAATGTGTTATAACGTCTTAATACATATATTGATCTTTATGAAACTTCACGAGTGTGTTCGTTATAGGAGTCTGATCACATGGATGTGACTATTGTGAGTCAAAGTTATAGCGCCACCAACTGGCAGCAGGAAGTGTATCACTTTTTGAAATGTTTTGAGATCACCCTCTTATTTTTACCTGATTTGCTTCAAACTTCATCAGTGTAATGTCAATACACAGCAGATGTAGACCTATGACAGGATTTTTGATATTTGAAATATTGTTGCCATGGCAACAGGTCAAACTGTAATAATATTCTTGAGTGTTTTTGAGGCTCTTAACATGCTTCAAATTGCATGAAACTCGACACACACATCAATATTGTCAACCAGTAGACATGGACAAAGCCATAGAAATGGGCGTGGTGGAGGGGCTCAGTAGCGCCACCTTTTGACAAAAGTGGGGGTTAGTTTTTCCTACAGTCACCAAACTCGGTACACATATTATTCTCATCAAGCCGGACAATTTTCTAATTTACATTCATTAGCTCCGACCAACAGGAAGTCAGCTATTTTGGTTTGAATGTTAATTTTTTGAAAAAACAGGCTATGAATTCCATACTACTACTCCTACAGGGTTTATCCAATTTACACCAAGCTTTTTTTAACTTGTTGCGAACACATTGAAGTTGTTTAATTGCAAACGGATTTTGGATATCTCAAACGGTTTGGCCGTGGCGAGGCAACGAATTTATGGCGAGAAAAGGGAAACAGGAAATGTGTTATAACTTCTGCATACATTGATTGATGTTTATGAAACTTCAGGAGTGTGTTGGTTGTAGTAGTCTGATCACATGGATGTAACTATTGTGAGTCAAAGTTATAGCGCCACCAAATGGCAGCAAGAAGTGTATCACTTTTAAAATGCTTTGAGATCACCCTCTTATTTTTACCTGATTTGCTTCAAACTTCATCAGTGTAATGTCAATACACAGCAGATGTAGACCTATGACAGGATTTTTGATATTTGAAATATTGTTGCCATGGCAACAGGTCAAACTGTAATAATATTCTTGAGTGTTTTTGAGGCTCTTAACATGCTTCAAATTGCATGAAACTCGACACACACATCAATATTGTCAACCAGTAGACATGGACAAAGCCATAGAAATGGGCGTGGTGGAGGGGCTCAGTAGCGCCACCTTTTGACAAAAGTGGGGGGTTAGTTTTTCCTACAGTCACCAAACTCGGTACACATATTATTCTCATCAAGCCGGACAATTTTCTAATTTACATTCATTAGCTCCGACCAACAGGAAGTCAGCTATTTTGGTTTGAATGTTAATTTTTTGAAAAAACAGGCTATGAATTTTATACTACTACTCCTACAGGGTTTATCCAATTTACACCAAGCTTTTTTTAACTTGTTGCTAACACATTGAAGTTGTTTAATTGCAAACGGATTTTGGATATCTCAAACGGTCTGGCCGTGGCGAGGCAACGAATTTATGGCAAGAAAAGGAAACAAAGTGTTATAACTTCTGCATACATTAATTGATTTTGATGAAACTTCGGCTTAGTCTTCGTTGTACAAGGCTGATCACATGGATGTGACTATTGTGATTCAAAGTCATAGCGCCACCAACTGGAAGCAGAAAATGTGTCACTTTCAGCATACATTGAGATCACCCTCTTATTTTTACCTGATTTGCTTCAAAATTCATCAGAATAATGTTAAAACTTAGCACATGTAATCCTCTGAAAATGGGCAGGGAGGAGGGGCTATATAGCGGCACCTTGTAGTGCAGTAAATGTGGAGTGAATTTGACATAGTCCTTTGATGTTTAACCGTTTTAAGTGCCTATTGCCCGCTGTGCACAGTTGCCCTGAAGCCACCGGGGTGGCGGTGCCACCGGGCTTGGGCCCGCCATCGCTGCTCGCAGCTATATTTATTTATTTATTTTTTTTTTTTCCGTCTTCCGGGGCTTTTTGGGGGCCTTAACATGCTCAAAAACTCTTGAAAATTGGCACACACATTGGAATCCGCGGCCATTAGGACGCCGGAGAGGCTGGTACCCGGGCGTGGCAGGGGGGCTCGACAGCGCCCCCTTGAAAAAAGTCTGAAAATTTGGTCCATATATTAAACATGCTTGCACGTATTAGTATGAAACTCGGTACACATATAGACCTCATCGGGCCGAACAACTTTCGCGCTCTAAGTTAATCGCCACGCCAACAGGAAGTCAGCTATTAAGGGTTGTTTGAAAAACGCATGCTCTGGAATTTGATATACTCCTCCTAGACGATTAATCCGATCGCCACCAAACTCGGTCAGCATGAAGTCAAGACACTGATGATTAAAAATTGCCAGGGGATTTTTGATATCTCGAACGGTTTGGCCGTGGCGAGGCAACGAATTTATGGCGAGAAAAAGGAAACAGGAAATGTGTTATAACGTCTTAATACATATATTGATCTTTATGAAACTTCACGAGTGTGTTCGTTATAGGAGTCTGATCACATGGATGTGACTATTGTGAGTCAAAGTTATAGCGCCACCAACTGGCAGCAGGAAGTGTATCACTTTTTGAAATGTTTTGAGATCACCCTCTTATTTTTACCTGATTTGCTTCAAACTTCATCAGTGTAATGTCAATACACAGCAGATGTAGACCTATGACAGGATTTTTGATATTTGAAATATTGTTGCCATGGCAACAGGTCAAACTGTAATAATATTCTTGAGTGTTTTTGAGGCTCTTAACATGCTTCAAATTGCATGAAACTCGACACACACATCAATATTGTCAACCAGTAGACATGGACAAAGCCATAGAAATGGGCGTGGTGGAGGGGCTCAGTAGCGCCACCTTTTGACAAAAGTGGGGGTTAGTTTTTCCTACAGTCACCAAACTCGGTACACATATTATTCTCATCAAGCCGGACAATTTTCTAATTTACATTCATTAGCTCCGACCAACAGGAAGTCAGCTATTTTGGTTTGAATGTTAATTTTTTGAAAAAACAGGCTATGAATTTTATACTACTACTCCTACAGGGTTTATCCAATTTACACCAAGCTTTTTTTAACTTGTTGCGAACACATTGAAGTTGTTTAATTGCAAACGGATTTTGGATATCTCAAACGGTTTGGCCGTGGCGAGGCAACGAATTTATGGCGAGAAAAGGGAAACAGGAAATGTGTTATAACTTCTGCATACATTGATTGATGTTTATGAAACTTCAGGAGTGTGTTGGTTGTAGTAGTCTGATCACATGGATGTAACTATTGTGAGTCAAAGTTATAGCGCCACCAAATGGCAGCAAGAAGTGTATCACTTTTAAAATGCTTTGAGATCACCCTCTTATTTTTACCTGATTTGCTTCAAACTTCATCAGTGTAATGTCAATACACAGCAGATGTAGACCTATGACAGGATTTTTGATATTTGAAATATTGTTGCCATGGCAACAGGTCAAACTGTAATAATATTCTTGAGTGTTTTTGAGGCTCTTAACATGCTTCAAATTGCATGAAACTCGACACACACATCAATATTGTCAACCAGTAGACATGGACAAAGCCATAGAAATGGGCGTGGTGAAGGGGCTCAGTAGCGCCACCTTTTGTCAAAAGTGGGGGTTAGTTTTTCCTACAGTCACCAAACTCGGTACACATATTGTTCTCATCAAGCTGGACAATTTTCTAATTTACATTCATTAGCTCCAACCAACAGGAAGTCGGCTATTTTTGTTTGAATGTTAATTTTTTGAAAAAACAGGCTATGAATTTTATACTACTACTCCTACAGGGTTTATCCAATTTACACCAAGCTTTTTTTAACTTGTTGCTAACACATTGAAGTTGTTTAATTGCAAACGGATTTTGGATATCTCAAACGGTTTGGCCGTGGCGAGGCAACGAATTTATGGCAAGAAAAGGGAAACAAAGTGTTATAACTTCTGCATACATTAATTGATTTTGATGAAACTTTGGCTTAGTCTTCGTTGTACGAGGCTGATCACATGGATTTGACTATTGTGATTCAAAGTCATAGCGCCACCAACTGGAAGCAGAAAATGTGTCACTTTCAGCATACATTGAGATCACCCTCTTATTTTTACCTGATTTGCTTCAAAATTCATCAGAATAATGTTAAAACTTGGCACATGTAATCCTTTGAAAATGGGCAGGGAGGAGGGGCTCTATAGCGGCACCTTGTAGTGCAGTAAATGTGGAGTGAATTTGACATAGTCCTTTGATGTTTAACCATTTTAAGTGCCTATTGCCCGCTGTGCACAGTTGCCCTGAAGCCACCGGGGTGGCGGTGCCACCGGGCTTGGGCCCGCCATCGCTGCTCGCAGCTATATTTATTATTATTTTTTTTTTTTTTTTTTTTTTTTTTTTCCGTCTTCCGGGGCTTTTTGGGGGCCTTAACATGCTCAAAAACTCTTGAAAATTGGCACACACATTGGAATCCGCGGCCATTAGGACGCCGGAGAGGCTGGTACCCGGGCGTGGCAGGGGGGCTCGACAGCGCCCCCTTGAAAAAAGTCTGAAAATTTGGTCCATATATTAAACATGCTTGCACGTATTAGTATGAAACTCGGTACACATATAGACCTCATCGGGCCGAACAACTTTCGCGCTCTAAGTTAATCGCCACGCCAACAGGAAGTCAGCTATTAAGGGTTGTTTGAAAAACGCATGCTCTGGAATTTGATATACTCCTCCTAGACGATTAATCCGATCGCCACCAAACTCGGTCAGCATGAAGTCAAGACACTGATGATTAAAAATTGCCAGGGGATTTTTGATATCTCGAACGGTTTGGCCGTGGCGAGGCAACGAATTTATGGCGAGAAAAAGGAAACAGGAAATGTGTTATAACGTCTTAATACATATATTGATCTTTATGAAACTTCACGAGTGTGTTCGTTATAGGAGTCTGATCACATGGATGTGACTATTGTGAGTCAAAGTTATAGCGCCACCAACTGGCAGCAGGAAGTGTATCACTTTTTGAAATGTTTTGAGATCACCCTCTTATTTTTACCTGATTTGCTTCAAACTTCATCAGTGTAATGTCAATACACAGCAGATGTAGACCTATGACAGGATTTTTGATATTTGAAATATTGTTGCCATGGCAACAGGTCAAACTGTAATAATATTCTTGAGTGTTTTTGAGGCTCTTAACATGCTTCAAATTGCATGAAACTCGACACACACATCAATATTGTCAACCAGTAGACATGGACAAAGCCATAGAAATGGGCGTGGTGGAGGGGCTCAGTAGCGCCACCTTTTGACAAAAGTGGGGGGGTTAGTTTTTCCTACAGTCACCAAACTCGGTACACATATTATTCTCATCAAGCCGGACAATTTTCTAATTTACATTCATTAGCTCCGACCAACAGGAAGTCAGCTATTTTGGTTTGAATGTTAATTTTTTGAAAAAACAGGCTATGAATTTTATACTACTACTCCTACAGGGTTTATCCAATTTACACCAAGCTTTTTTTAACTTGTTGCGAACACATTGAAGTTGTTTAATTGCAAACGGATTTTGGATATCTCAAACGGTTTGGCCGTGGCGAGGCAACGAATTTATGGCGAGAAAAGGGAAACAGGAAATGTGTTATAACTTCTGCATACATTGATTGATGTTTATGAAACTTCAGGAGTGTGTTGGTTGTAGTAGTCTGATCACATGGATGTAACTATTGTGAGTCAAAGTTATAGCGCCACCAAATGGCAGCAAGAAGTGTATCACTTTTAAAATGCTTTGAGATCACCCTCTTATTTTTACCTGATTTGCTTCAAACTTCATCAGTGTAATGTCAATACACAGCAGATGTAGACCTATGACAGGATTTTTGATATTTGAAATATCGTTGCCATGGCGACAGGTCAAACTGTAATAATATTCTTGAGTGTTTTTGAGGCTCTTAACATGCTTCAATTTGCATGAAACTCGACACACACATCAATATTGTCAACCAGTAGACATGGACAAAGCCATAGAAATGGGCGTGGTGGAGGGGCTCAGTAGCGCCACCTTTTGACAAAAGTGGGGGGGTTCGTTTTTCCTACAGTCACCAAACTCGGTACATATATTGATCTCATCAAGCCGGACAATTTTCTAATTTACATTCATTAGCTCCGACCAACAGGAAGTCGGCTATTTTTGTTTGAATGTTAATTTTTTGAAAAAACAGGCTATGAATTTTATACTACTACTCCTACAGGGTTTATTCAATTTACACCAAGCTTTTTTTAACTTGTTGCTAACACATTGAAGTTGTTTAATTGCAAACGGATTTTGGATATCTCAAACGGTTTGGCCGTGGCGAGGCAACGAATTTATGGCAAGAAAAGGGAAACAAAGTGTTATAACTTCTGCATACATTAATTGATTTTGATGAAACTTTGGCTTAGTCTTCATTGTACAAGGCTGATCACATGGATTTGACTCTTGTGATTCAAAGTCATAGCGCCACCAACTGGAAGCAGAAAATGTGTCACTTTCAGCATACATTGAGATCACCCTCTTATTTTTACCTGATTTGCTTCAAAATTCATCAGAATAATGTTAAAACTTGGCACATGTAATCCTTTGAAAATGGGCAGGGAGGAGGGGCTCTATAGCGGCACCTTGTAGTGCAGTAAATGTGGAGTGAATTTGACATAGTCCTTTGATGTTTAACCGTTTTAAGTGCCTATTGCCCGCTGTGCACAGTTGCCCTGAAGCCACCGGGGTGGCGGTGCCACCGGGCTTGGGCCCGCCATCGCTGCTCGCAGCTATATTTTTTTTTTTTTTTTTTTTTTTTTCCGTCTTCCGGGGCTTTTTGGGGGCCTTAACATGCTCAAAAACTCTTGAAAATTGGCACACACATTGGAATCCGCGGCCATTAGGACGCCGGAGAGGCTGGTACCTGGGCGTGGCAGGGGGGCTCGACAGCGCCCCCTTGAAAAAAGTCTGAAAATTTGGTCCATATATTAAACATGCTTGCACGTATTAGTATGAAACTCGGTACACATATAGACCTCATCGGGCCGAACAACTTTCGCGCTCTAAGTTAATCGCCACGCCAACAGGAAGTCAGCTATTAAGGGTTGTTTGAAAAACGCATGCTCTGGAATTTGATATACTCCTCCTAGACGATTAATCCGATCGCCACCAAACTCGGTCAGCATGAAGTCAAGACACTGATGATTAAAAATTGCCAGGGGATTTTTGATATCTCGAACGGTTTGGCCGTGGCGAGGCAACAAATTTATGGCGAGAAAAAGGAAACAGGAAATGTGTTATAACGTCTTAATACATATATTGATCTTTATGAAACTTCACGAGTGTGTTCGATATAGGAGTCTGATCACATGGATGTGACTATTGTGAGTCAAAGTTATAGCGCCACCAACTGGCAGCAGGAAGTGTATCACTTTTTGAAATGTTTTGAGATCACCCTCTTATTTTTACCTGATTTGCTTCAAACTTCATCAGTGTAATGTCAATACACAGCAGATGTAGACCTATGACAGGATTTTTGATATTTGAAATATTGTTGCCATGGCAACAGGTCAAACTGTAATAATATTCTTGAGTGTTTTTGAGGCTCTTAACATGCTTCAAATTGCATGAAACTCGACACACACATCAATATTGTCAACCAGTAGACATGGACAAAGCCATAGAAATGGGCGTGGTGGAGGGGCTCAGTAGCGCCACCTTTTGACAAAAGTGGGGGGTTAGTTTTTCCTACAGTCACCAAACTCGGTACACATATTGTTCTCATCAAGCCAGACAATTTTCTAATTTACATTCATTAGCTCCGACCAACAGGAAGTCGGCTATTTTTGTTTGAATGTTAATTTTTTTAAAAAACAGGCTATGAATTTTATACTACTACTCCTACAGGGTTTATCCAATTTACACCAAGCTTTTTTTAACTTGTTGCGAACACATTGAAGTTGTTTAATTGCAAACGGATTTTGGATATCTCAAACGGTTTGGCCGTGGCGAGGCAACGAATTTATGGCGAGAAAAGGGAAACAGGAAATGTGTTATAACTTCTGCATACATTGATTGATGTTTATGAAACTTCAGGAGTGTGTTGGTTGTAGTAGTCTGATCACATGGATGTAACTATTGTGAGTCAAAGTTATAGCGCCACCAAATGGCAGCAAGAAGTGTATCACTTTTAAAATGCTTTGAGATCACCCTCTTATTTTTACCTGATTTGCTTCAAACTTCATCAGTGTAATGTCAATACACAGCAGATGTAGACCTATGACAGGATTTTTGATATTTGAAATATTGTTGCCATGGCAACAGGTCAAACTGTAATAATATTCTTGAGTGTTTTTGAGGCTCTTAACATGCTTCAAATTGCATGAAACTCGACACACACATCAATATTGTCAACCAGTAGACATGGACAAAGCCATAGAAATGGGCGTGGTGGAGGGGCTCCGTAGCGCCACCTTTTGACAAAAGTGGGGGGGTTAGTTTTTCCTACAGTCACCAAACTCGGTACACATATTATTCTCATCAAGCCGGACAATTTTCTAATTTACATTCATTAGCTCCGACCAACAGGAAGTCAGCTATTTTGGTTTGAATGTTAATTTTTTGAAAAAACAGGCTATGAATTTTATACTACTACTCCTACAGGGTTTATCCAATTTACACCAAGCTTTTTTTAACTTGTTGCGAACACATTGAAGTTGTTTAATTGCAAACGGATTTTGGATATCTCAAACGGTTTGGCCGTGGCGAGGCAACGAATTTATGGCGAGAAAAGGGAAACAGGAAATGTGTTATAACTTCTGCATACATTGATTGATGTTTATGAAACTTCAGGAGTGTGTTGGTTATAGTAGTCTGATCACATGGATGTAACTATTATGAGTCAAAGTTATAGCGCCACCAAATGGCAGCAAGAAGTGTATCACTTTTAAAATGCTTTGAGATCACCCTCTTATTTTTACCTGATTTGCTTCAAACTTCATCAGTGTAATGTCAATACACAGCAGATGTAGACCTATGACAGGATTTTTGATATTTGAAATATTGTTGCCATGGCAACAGGTCAAACTGTAATAATATTCTTGAGTGGTTTTGAGGCTCTTAACATGCTTCAAATTGCATGAAACTCGACACACACATCAATATTGTCAACCAGTAGACATGGACAAAGCCATAGAAATGGGCGTGGTGGAGGGGCTCAGTAGCGCCACCTTTTGACAAAAGTGGGGGGGTTAGTTTTTCCTACAGTCACCAAACTCGGTACACATATTATTCTCATCAAGCCGGACAATTTTCTAATTTACATTCATTAGCTCCGACCAACAGGAAGTCAGCTATTTTGGTTTGAATGTTAATTTTTTGAAAAAACAGGCTATGAATTTTATACTACTACTCCTACAGGGTTTATCCAATTTACACCAAGCTTTTTTAACTTGTTGCTAACACATTGAAGTTGTTTAATTGCAAACGGATTTTGGATATCTCAAACGGTTTGGCCGTGGCGAGGCAACGAATTCATGGCAAGAAAAGGGAAACAAAGTGTTATAACTTCTGCATACATTAATTGATTTTGATGAAACTTTGGCTTAGTCTTCGTTGTACAAGGCTGATCACATGGATTTGACTATTGTGATTCAAAGTCATAGCGCCACCAACTGGAAGCAGAAAATGTGTCACTTTCAGCATACATTGAGATCACCCTCTTATTTTTACCTGATTTGCTTCAAAATTCATCAGAATAATGTTAAAACTTGGCACATGTAATCCTTTGAAAATGGGCAGGGAGGAGGGGCTCTATAACGGCACCTTGTAGTGCAGTAAATGTGGAGTGAATTTGACATAGTCCTTTGATGTTTAACCGTTTTAAGTGCCTATTGCCCGCTGTGCACAGTTGCCCTGAAGCCACCGGGGTGGCGGTGCCACCGGGCTTGGGCCCGCCATCGCTGCTCGCAGCTATATTTATTAGGGCCCAAGCGAAAATTCGCGCAGGGCCCTCTTGTTCTTCTAAGGATTATTAGGGCCCAAGCGAAAATTCGCGCAGGGCCCTCTTGTTCTTCTAAGGATTATTTTTCTTTTTTTTTTTTTTTTTCCGGGGCTTTTTGGGGGCCTTAACATGCTCAAAAACTCTTGAAAATTGGCACACACATTGGAATCCGCGGCCATTAGGACGCCGGAGAGGCTGGTACCCGGGCGTGGCAGGGGGGCTCGACAGCGCCCCCTTGAAAAAAGTCTGAAAATTTGGTCCATATATTAAACATGCTTGCACGTATTAGTATGAAACTCAGTACACATATAGACCTCATCGGGCCGAACAACTTTCGCGCTCTAAGTTAATCGCCACGCCAACAGGAAGTCAGCTATTAAGGGTTGTTTGAAAAACGCATGCTCTGGAATTTGATATACTCCTCCTAGACGATTAATCCGATCGCCACCAAACTCGGTCAGCATGAAGTCAAGACACTGATGATTAAAAATTGCCAGGGGATTTTTGATATCTCGAACGGTTTGGCCGTGGCGAGGCAACGAATTTATGGCGAGAAAAAGGAAACAGGAAATGTGTTATAACGTCTTAATACATATATTGATCTTTATGAAACTTCACGAGTGTGTTCGTTATAGGAGTCTGATCACATGGATGTAACTATTGTGAGTCAAAGTTATAGCGACACCAACTGGCAGCAGGAAGTGTATCACTTTTTGAAATGTTTTGAGATCACCCTCTTATTTTTTCCTGATTTGCTTCAAACTTCATCAGTGTAATGTCAATACACAGCAGATGTAGACCTATGACAGGATTTTTGATATTTGAAATATTGTTGCCATGGCAACAGGTCAAACTGTAATAATATTCTTGAGTGTTTTTGAGGCTCTTAACATGCTTCAAATTGCATGAAACTCGACACACACATCAATATTGTCAACCAGTAGACATGGACAAAGCCATAGAAATGGGCGTGGTGGAGGGGCTCAGTAGCGCCACCTTTTGACAAAAGTGGGGGTTAGTTTTTCCTACAGTCACCAAACTCGGTACACATATTATTCTCATCAAGCCGGACAATTTTCTAATTTACATTCATTAGCTCCGACCAACAGGAAGTCAGCTATTTTGGTTTGAATGTTAATTTTTTGAAAAAACAGGCTATGAATTTTATACTACTACTCCTACAGGGTTTATCCAATTTACACCAAGCTTTTTTTAACTTGTTGCGAACACATTGAAGTTGTTTAATTGCAAACGGATTTTGGATATCTCAAACGGTTTGGCCGTGGCGAGGCAACGAATTTATGGCGAGAAAAGGGAAACAGGAAAGGTGTTATAACTTCTGCATACATTGATTGATGTTTATGAAACTTCAGGAGTGTGTTGGTTGTAGTAGTCTGATCACATGGATGTAACTATTGTGAGTCAAAGTTATAGCGCCACCAAATGGCAGCAAGAAGTGTATCACTTTTAAAATGCTTTGAGATCACCCTCTTATTTTTACCTGATTTGCTTCAAACTTCATCAGTGTAATGTCAATACACAGCAGATGTAGACCTATGACAGGATTTTTGATATTTGAAATATTGTTGCCATGGCAACAGGTCAAACTGTAATAATATTCTTGAGTGTTTTTGAGGCTCTTAACATGCTTCAAATTGCATGAAACTCGACACACACATCAATATTGTCAACCAGTAGACATGGACAAAGCCATAGAAATGGGCGTGGTGGAGGGGCTCAGTAGCGCCACCTTTTGACAAAAGTGGGGGGTTAGTTTTTCCTACAGTCACCAAACTCGGTACACATATTATTCTCATCAAGCCGGACGATTTTCTAATTTACATTCATTAGCTCCGACCAACAGGAAGTCAGCTATTTTGGTTTGAATGTTAATTTTTTGAAAAAACAGGCTATGAATTTTATACTACTACTCCTACAGGGTTTATCCAATTTACACCAAGCTTTTTTAACTTGTTGCTAACACATTGAAGTTGTTTAATTGCAAACGGATTTTGGATATCTCAAACGGTTTGGCCGTGGCGAGGCAACGAATTTATGGCAAGAAAAGGGAAACAAAGTGTTATAACTTCTGCATACATTAATTGATTTTGATGAAACTTTGGCTTAGTCTTCGTTGTACAAGGCTGATCACATGGATTTGACTATTGTGATTCAAAGTCATAGCGCCACCAACTGGAAGCAGAAAATGTGTCACTTTCAGCATACATTGAGATCACCCTCTTATTTTTACCTGATTTGCTTCAAAATTCATCAGAATAATGTTAAAACTTGGCACATGTAATCCTTTGAAAATGGGCAGGGAGGAGGGGCTCTATAACGGCACCTTGTAGTGCAGTAAATGTGGAGTGAATTTGACATAGTCCTTTGATGTTTAACCGTTTTAAGTGCCTATTGCCCGCTGTGCACAGTTGCCCTGAAGCCACCGGGGTGGCGGTGCCACCGGGCTTGGGCCCGCCATCGCTGCTCGCAGCTATATTTATTATTATTATTTTTTTTTTTTTTTTTTTTTCGTCTTCCGGGGCTTTTTGGGGGCCTTAACATGCTCAAAAACTCTTGAAAATTGGCACACACATTGGAATCCGCGGCCATTAGGACGCCGGAGAGGCTGGTACCCGGGCGTGGCAGGGGGGCTCGACAGCGCCCCCTTGAAAAAAGTCTGAAAATTTGGTCCATATATTAAACATGCTTGCACGTATTAGTATGAAACTCGGTACACATATAGACCTCATCGGGCCGAACAACTTTCGCGCTCTAAGTTAATCGCCACGCCAACAGGAAGTCAGCTATTAAGGGTTGTTTGAAAAACGCATGCTCTGGAATTTGATATACTCCTCCTAGACGATTAATCCGATCGCCACCAAACTCGGTCAGCATGAAGTCAAGACACTGATGATTAAAAATTGCCAGGGGATTTTTGATATCTCGAACGGTTTGGCCGTGGCGAGGCAACGAATTTATGGCGAGAAAAAGGAAACAGGAAATGTGTTATAACGTCTTAATACATATATTGATCTTTATGAAACTTCACGAGTGTGTTCGTTATAGGAGTCTGATCACATGGATGTGACTATTGTGAGTCAAAGTTATAGCGCCACCAAATGGCAGCAAGAAGTGTATCACTTTTTGAAATGTTTTGAGATCACCCTCTTATTTTTACCTGATTTGCTTCAAACTTCATCAGTGTAATGTCAATACACAGCAGATGTAGACCTATGACAGGATTTTTGATATTTGAAATATTGTTGCCATGGCA